>NC_080094.1:65728329-66353954 GCF_950005125.1 Chionomys nivalis | reverse complement strand
TGTAGAAGAATGAAAATAGATCCATATCTATCACCATGCACAAAACTCAAGTCCAAATGGATTAAAGACCTCAGTATCAGTCCAAACACACTGAACCTTATAGAAGAGAAAGTGGGAAGTACTCTACAACACAGGGGCACAGGAGAACACTTCCTACGTATAACCCCAGCAGCACAAACACTAAGGACATCATTGAATAAATGGGACCTCCTGAGACTGAGAAGCTTCTGTAAAGCAAAGGACACTGTCACTAAGACAGAAAGGCAACCCACTGACTGGGAGAAGATCTTCACCAACCCTGCAACTGACAAAGGTCTGATCTCCAAAATATATAAAGAACTCAAGAAATTCGACTGTAAAAGGTTAATCAATCCAATTATAAAATGGGGCACTGAGCTGAACAGAGACTTTTCAACAGAAGAAGTTCAAATGGCCAAAAGACACTTAAGATCGTGCTCAACTTCCTTAGCAATCAGGGAAATGCAAATCAAGACAACATTAAGATACCATCTTACACCTGTCAGAATGGCTAAAATCAAAAACACCAATGATAGCCTCTGCTGGAGAGGTTGTGGAGAAAGGGGCACACTCATCCATTGCTGGTGGGAATGCAAACTTGTGCAACCACTTTGGAAAGCAGTGTGGCGGTTTCTCAGGAAAGTCGGGTTCAACCTACCTCTCGACCCAGCAATACCACTATTGGGAATATATCCAAGAGATGCCCTAACATACAACAAAAGTATATGCTCAACTATGTTCATAGCAGCATTGTTTGTAATAGCCAGAACCTGGAACCTAGATGCCCTTCAATGGAAGAATGGATGAAGAAAGTATGGAATATATACATATTAGAGTACTACTCAGCAGTAAAAAACAATGACTTCTTGAATTTTGCATACAAATGGACGGAAATTGAAAACACTATCCTGAGTGAGTTAAGCCAGACCCAAAAAGAGGAACGTGGGATGTACTCACTCATATTTGGCTTCTAGCCATAAATAAAGGACATTGAGACTATAATTCGTGATTCTAGAGAAGCTAAATAAGAAGGTGAACCCAAAGAAAAACATATAAGCATTCTCCTGAATATTAACCTTCATCAGGCGATGAAAGAAGACAGAGACAGAGACCAACATTGGAGCTCTAGTTCAAGTTCGTGGCCTTTCTTGTCTTTAATTGTTGTTACAGGCATATATTTATATGTAAATACACATATTTCTAACTATAACATGTTCAGTTTGTATGAGGTCATTTATGTATGTTCTAGGACTGACCATCTGGTATTGAATTAAAAACTTGATGCAGTCTTACCTGGAGAGAACTAATGTCACTCTTTTTAGTTGCCTGTGGCTCTTTGTGTAGGACTGAGGCCTTTTGGGCTTTGTCATTCACTTTGGCACCTCTGTTGTTGTTATCCTCTTGTTCATCTCATATTTAGATAGTAATGTTGGTGAGATGTCACATGTATATCTTCTAACATTCCTAGGAGACACAATATCACAGCAAATTCCCTGATCCTCTGGATCTTGGAATCTTTCTGCCCCTCTTTCCCAGTGGTCTTGGACCTTAGGGAGGGTATTTCTAAATGTATCTCTTGGGACTGTGCTCCACAATTTTTCATTGTTATTGTCTGTGTATTTCTGCCCTTTTTAAAGATGGTCACAATTTTGGATGATTTAGGGCAATAGTTCAGTGGAAGGAACACAAGCAGAGAAACACATCTCTATCTCTATATGTTTATACTTATTAAGGTGGGAACTGGTATACTGTGGGGCAACCAGATGTCAGGAATGAGCTTTTCATTTAGTAATAATCATAAAAGTTCAATAATAATATTATTATTATTGTTTGTATTTTCAATATGAATGCTAATAGATGTGAATTCTTTATGTAATGTGGTACGTGCCAGAGTCAAAATGTAACTACAGTGCTAAAGAGCCTGAGTTCTCTATTTTCTAACAATTGACCAATACTAAAGGCAGATACAAAATATTATTTACAGCAATTAAAGTACATATTTGACCTGAAAACACAATAAATGGTTGTTGAGAGCATAGTTTTGTATGCAGTTCCTCACTTAGTGTGAAAATAAATATTAATTGGTCAACAGGAGAGACAATTTAGGGCAAAGCCATAAGAATATATTAATAATTAAATCAGATTTCTCCTACTCATTCTTCATTTGCCTGGATATCACACCCCAATCAAGGAACTTATATGTTAGTTGAGAATAGCTGAAACTACAGCGGATTTATTTAATATTAGTGCTGATATAAGAATTGCTTGTTATTTCTTCTGTGAGTGCACAGATGTAAATTGAGGCATGGAGTTAAGTGGTTGGGCAAGAATTTATATTAGGATGTGTTCAATGCAAATGTCTTCTTCCATTGACAAACTCCTTAAGTTAGTAGAGTAATACACTTGAACCTCAGTAAAAGGGACGCCTTGTAAATACAGCATTGGCACCGTCATGAATGTAGATACCCAGATTTTCTATCCTCCGCATTGTCCCCAGTTTTCTTAAATCTGAGTAACTTTAAACCCGACTTGATTTTAGAGCAGGCTGTTTTTTCTTTCCAGTACTTCATTATTGACATTGAGTGAGTTTGTGGGAGTTATATTCATTGTAGAAAGTTCAGAGGTAACCTGCATGTCTAAGAGACATCACCTTCCTGTGGTCTTTGTAGAATTAATGGCAATGGCTGACAGTATGGAAGCAATCTCCTGGAGATCACTAGAGTATTCATAGATAGATTCTGCTATGTGAAAATATGACTTAACCTTTTCTAAGAAGGGGATCTTGTTATTTGTGATGACACACACACACAAAAAAAAAAAACCTAATGCATTTTTTTTGAGTTTAAGGTAGGCACACATAGAGAAATACTGAATCATTTCATTAATATGTCAAAGCTGCTAAAATCACTGAATTCATAGAAACATTGTAGAATGTTGCTTACCAAGAACTCACTTGGGGGGTGTTAAATAGAGATTTGAGAGATATTGGTTCAAGAAAACAAGCTTTCATTAGTTAGAAGTAATTTAAGTGATCTTTGGAAAAAGAGGGTGAATATAGTCAATAAAATTGCATTATATACTTTAAACAATTTAAGAGTATTATAAAAAGTGTGCTAAAAGAATGCGTGTAAGATAATGGATGTGTCAAATAGTTTGATGTAAGGTTGTGTGCTCAAAGGATTTATATAAGGGAATGGACAGGTTCACTAGCTAGATTTGGACATACACATTACATTCCACATATATCAAACATTATTTTGCATGCCATAATTCTATGAATCTTTTTAATTAAAAATAAATATGCAGAGGCTGTGGGAATGGCTCAACAATTAAGATTGTTTGTTATTTTTGTAGAGGATCCAAGCTCAGTTCCCAACATACAAGTCAGGTGGCTCACAAGCATCTACCAAACACTTCCAGAATCCATTGATCCATTGACACACACACACACACACACAAACATATACACACATGCATACACACACAATGTATGCACCCACAGACACATACACACATACACAAAATTTAAAATAATAAAACTAAAACCCAAATAAATAGACAAATAGGAAAAATCCTATTACAGGCAAGTAACACCTAACCAACACCTGTGATAAATAAATTTCTCATTTGCCCCAAAGGAATAAAATTCTCCATAGTGGCCATCTTACTCCATACATTAGTATAGAGTTGTACCTGTGAGCTTGTGATCTCTTTTCTAAGACTTTGTTCTCTTGACCCTCATCTCTACCCTTTCTTTCCCGGCTAGATATCTATCTCATCCTCTCTCAGAGTGCCTCCATTCTAAGGCTCAAGACAAGAACTGAAGCCCTTTTCCAATACTGTCAACTGAAACCTGCTCCTTGTTTGAAGACCAAGGCAGTAAAAAAAGCAAGCTTTCCTGATTGTGCATTCTTTGGGAGGAAAGGGCCTCATAAATCACCTTATTGTTCCGTGGGCCTTAGAGGGTGCTGCTGGGAATGGCAGTGTGACTCATCCCACCGAACTGCTGCAATATTAAAGAAAATAAATAACGGAACTGAGAAGACATTAAGTGAGGAAATGAGGCACGATGCGTGAGACAGAGGTGATCCTTCTGCGCTGCACATAAGTGGATATCAACCAATTACTTGGGAAGCAAACTTGGTGAGGGGTGGGGGTGCCACCAAATCATACTTTTCTGAATGAGCCACAGAGTGTACAGTCAGGTTGTGCTGAATCCCCCAGGCACTCCTTTTCCTCTGAGTGCTCCTTCTGAATAATAAGGAAGTACGTGCTATCATGTTGTCAAAGTCTGTTCTCAGACTTAACTAATAACAGTAATAACAGCATCTTATCTTTGCTCAGTGCTTCCTGGTTTACACATATAAGTCATTCCACTCACAAGGCAATCGTGTGGACACGCAGCTGTGAGGAAGACAGTGTTCTACAGGTTGTAGATAACATAGCACAATCAGGAGATCACAGTTTCTTAAGTCTTAAGATTGGATTGAGAATAACAGCTCAGTCCAGTTCTGGAATCTTGAGGTTTATGCTGTGTGTCTTCACTGCTGCTTGAAAGGGAGCAATAGCATTTTGAAAAGGTAATCAATTACATCAGAATTATAATAGATGAGCACAGTGCCATTGCATCATTGGCAATAGCCTTTTAATAAGGGTCTTAGAAGGAATCTTCAACTGAGTAAGATTTAGAGAATATGAAAGTGTAAATTGATCTTGCAAGATGGTTAATAGGGTAAAACTGCTTGACGCCAAGACTACTGACCAGTGTTTGATCCTCAGACCCAAATGATGGAAGGAGAGGACATCTCCTACAACCTTTGAAAGTATACATTCCCAAACCATAAATAAATAAATAAAAGTCATGAAAACATAAGTAATATTTGCAGTAGACACTGGTCAAGATAAATATGTAAGTACAGGCTTATAATTCTAATCAAGCAAGAGACTGACATAGGAAATTGTAAAATCCAAAGCTCACCGGGTTACAGGATAAGCTCAAGACTGGCCTGGATAAATCAATGAGATGTTATCTTTAAAAAAATACATAAAGTTGGGTGGAAATGTAGCTTTAATGGAAACAAATCCTGCTAGCGGCATGTATGATGCACCAGGTCAACACCCAGTATTCATCATTACCACTTCCATGGGAGAATACAAACAAACAGAAAAAAGCTTTTTGACTAGAAACAAGCATCTAACTCTCACTTTTGTTTCTCCCCATGGCTCAATTTCTGCATCCAAAAAAAGAGTTTCTTGGAAAGTAAATAGGTCAGTAGAAGAACGGTTATAACAGCATTGTACTGTCCCTCTGTCTTTGGCTCTTAATCCAAATTCTAATGTCTAATTACTTCTATCCTTACCTAATGTGATTTCTTCTAGTTGATCTTTTTTTCCACCCCCCTGAGACAGGATTTCTCTGTAGTTTTGTAACCTGTCCTGGAACTAGCTCTTGCAGACCAGGCTGGTCTCAAACTCACAAGGATCTGCCTGCCTCTGCCTCCTGGGTGTTGGGATTAAAGGAATGTGCCATCACTGCCCTGCCCTCTCCTAGTGCATCTTTTAAATACATTTTTTTTAAAGAGAGATACTGTATGTTATATTGTAAAGATCAAAAGTGACCAAATAGATTCTTACGTCTTGCTCATATCATACTGCAGGCAGACTGTTTTTTTTTTTTTTTTAATTGGTGGTGGTGGTGGTGGTGTGTGTGTGTATGTAGGTAAAAGGAGAACTTACAGGGAAGTCTGTCTTTTCTTTCAACCATGTGGGCCCCAGTGACCAAACTCTGGCCAGGGTAGGGGCCAGGGAGAAAGAATTTTAACCACAGAGCCAATTGTCAGCCCTACCTGTCTCATTAACACTTCCCTAGCCACTAATCATTCACTTTCTTCTTCAGTTGTCAGTTTTTCGTAGATGTAATCAATAGTGTATCCCATTTTCTGAACCATTGAGTACTCTTGTCTTCACTCTGCCTATTTAAAGTTTCCTTCTTGCAGAACATTTTTAGCCACCCTGCCCCCATTTCTCTGTTGCAACAGCCTTCTCAGAGTCTGACATGCAAAATTCTTTTCCTATTTTCTTCTGGTAACCACACATACAGTGCTGTAATAAAGTATTTCACATTTTGTACTCACAGTTTCACAGAGACATTAACAATCAAATAATCTCATATTCATGATCACAGGAAAGATGTACAGCCCCATTGAGCCAACACTATCCTGTCTCCAGGAGAAAACATTTGTGCCTATGAAAAAAAGACATATGATCATCTCAGCCAGATCAGTTGATTCTTCTCTGGTGGATTTGCTGTAGTTATGATGTCCCTTTTGTGTAACAAGATAGTTAGGAAAATAAATAGCATTCAGGGAAAGTTAAGGTTGAGAAAGAATAGCTAAACAGGAAATGTACTTGAGTATTTGGCTATGGTAGGGAGATTTATTCATTTTCCAAATCAAAATGGAAACAGGGCAAAGTGCAACCAATAAATTGCATTTTTTCATTAAGCTGCTGCAGTTCAATTTCTGTTTCTAGAAACTAACGACTTATGAGTATTTTACTAAACATATAGATCATCCAAATAATAAGTGTCAAAGTCCTCTAGGCACTTCTAGCTCCTATACCAAAAACATGCAGTAACTACTATTTGGAAGTTTTAAATTTCTTCATTTAATGAAGAATAAAATTCATATTGGGACATGTTAAGCTTTGGAAAGTTAGAAACTTCTTTGGTTGATCCATAGTGTCATCGGTGCATAAAGAAGAACCAGGACTATGCCTTTGGTATATATGTTCTCTAATTGTTCTATAAACATTTATCCCCTTTGATGTCAGAAACTTATCTTTTCAATAACAAGTCTTTCCACTTGTTCTGATCTGGAAGCAACTAATCTAATAGCTCTTTGTCTTTTCAAGACTGTATTTTTCTCCACAGTTATATATTTTAGCTTTATATTAATAGTAAGGATATTCAGCAAAAAGCAATACTAAGAAATATCTTCTAGATAGCAATATATGAGATCAATTAATACACCAATACTAAGCATACTCATTAATATCAAGTACAATATGATCATTCTAAGTGTCTTAGTTCACTTTATATTGCTGTGATGAAGACTATGACTCATATCAACTTGTGGAAGAAAAAGTTTATGTAATTTCTGGACAGAGACTGGTGAGGGTCTGGACATGAATCTAGGATATTCAAGGGAGTAGACCTAAGCCAGGACCCCTATGGGTCTGGGCTTGAGTCTAGGACCTCTGAGGAACTAGGCTTGAGCCAGGAACTCTGTAGGTCTGGGCATGAATCTGGGACACCCGACAGAGTAGAACAGAGCCAGAGACCTTTTCAGGACCAACTCCAACTCAGGGACCTCTGCAGGAGAAGATTCAGACCAGGATTTATAGAAACAGGTCAAAGTTGGTAACCTAGGCCAAAGTAGGCCTGAGGCAATGAACTCTACCTTGGGCTGCAGCAGGCCTGAGGCAATAAATTCCACAGGAGTGGGACTGAACCAGCTACCTAGGCTGGGTGGGTATCAGAAAGAAAACTCCACAAGGCAGAGGGGATCTAATCCAGGGACATTGCTGGACCAGGACTGAGCCAACAACCTGGGTCAGAGCAGACCTGAGATAGCAAACTTCACAGGAACAGGTACAGGGGAGCAACCACTGAGCTAGTGAGCCAGAACCAGAGACCACAGAGGGTCCAGATGTGAATCTGTGACCTTCGAGGGAGTAGAACTAAGCCCATTCCCTGTGGGGGTGGACCTGAGTCTAGGACCTCTGAGAAACTAGGCCTGAGCCAGGACCTCTGTGGATCTGGGCATGAATCAACCTAAATGGAGAAAAACTCTCAGTGATCCCACTGAAATCAGGAACAAAAAAAGGTTGTCCACTCTCTCCATATGTATTCAATACAGTTTTTGAGGTCCTAGCTAGAGCAGCAATAAGACACCAAAAGGGGATAAAGGGGATACAAATTGGAAAGGAAGAAGTCAAACTCTCACTATTTGCTGATGATATGATAGTTTACATAAGTGATCCCAAAAATTCTACCAAGAATATTCTACAACTCATAAACATTTTCAGTAATGTAGCAGGATATAAAATTAACAACAACAACAACAACAAAAAACAGTAGCCCTCTTGTTCACAGATAATAAAAGTCCTGGGAAAGTAATCAGGGAAACATCACCCTTCACTATAGCCACAAATAGCATAAAATATATTGGAATAACTCTAACCAAACAAGTGGAAGACTTGTATGACAAGAATTTAAAATCTTTGAAGAAAGAAAGTGAAGAAAGTAGAAAGATCTCCTATACTCTTGGGTAGGTAGAATTAACATAGTAAAAAATGGCAATCTTACCAAAAGCAATCTACAGATTCAATGCAGTGCCCATCAAAATTCAAGCAAAATTCTTCACAGACCTCAAAAGAACGATACTCAACTTCATATGGAAAAGCATAAAACCCAGAATATCCAAAACAATCCTGTACATGTGCTCAACTATATTCATAGCAGCTTTTTTGTCATAGCTAAAACCTGGAAACAACCTAAATGCCCCTCAACCGAAGAATGGATGAAAAAATGTGGCACATTTACACAATGGAGTACTATACAGCAGAAAAAATAACAACATCTTGAAATTTGCAGGCAAATGGATGGTTCTAGAAAACATCAATTTGAGTGAGGTAACCCAGACATAGAAAGACAATTATCACATGTACTCACTCATAAGTGGATTTTAAACATAAAGCAAAGAAAACCAGCTCACAAATCACAATTCCAGAGAATCTAGACAACAATGAGAACCCTAAGAGAGACATACATAGATCTAATCTACATAGGACATATAAAAAGACAAGATCTCCTTAGTAAATTGGGAGCATGGGGGCCTTTGGGGAGGGTTGAGGCAAGGAGGGGATCAGAAAAAAAAAGTAGAGCTCTATAAAAATCTTTAAAACAAGAGTGCTTCTTTCTGCTTGTTCCTCATGGATTGCTCAGTCTGCATGTAAATCCTTGTAAAATTAAAACCTGTTTCTAACTACTCAGGGGTAGCAGTGCCCCAGTTGGGATTGGCCTACCCACATCAACGATTAATCAAGAGTATTTTCTAGAGATTTGTGTATAGGCAATCTGATGGGGCCATTTTCTTAACCAGCAAATCAATAAATAAAAACAAAATCAATACCAACATGAAAAAGGGATATTGATGCTAATGAATACTTCTTAATATAAAGCAAATGAGAGGCAGAGAAGTTGCTAAAATGGAAGGTTACTTTCCTGACAGGATATATATTTCTAAACCAGCTGCCAATATCACATTTGGGTTTTTTAAAATTATTTATTTATTTATTTATTTATTATTTATTTATTTATTTATTTTGGGGGACAGTTCAAGACAAGGTTTCTCTATATAGCTTTGGAGTCTGTCCTGGAGCAGGCTGTCTTGAAACTCATAGAGATCCACCTGCCTCTGCCTCCTGAGTGTTGGGATTAAAGCATGCCACCACTGCCTGACCTATGTCCATTCACATTAACATAAGAAGCAGTACAAAAACATTTTTGTTTTTTAACATTGAATAAAATTCTACCAAAGCAGCAAACTATGGAACAAAAATAAAAACTTTGACTATTTGGTATTAAATAGAAGTACCATAGTTTGTAAGTGATATCAATCTATATAAGGAAATATAAGGCAATGAGAAAATATTCTCTTAATTTAACTTATCTTCAGATAAATGGTTATAGTTTTGTCCAACATATATCTAGTATTTTATTGTCATACTTCAAGCACAGTATCTGAAATACACTGAAATTAATTAAGTCAGTGATCTTGAAATTTCAATTATATCAATCTAAAAACACATTTATCAAAACTATTATTATTTTACATAGACATAAATAGACATAAATAACAGAAGTGCCTATAAATATTATAGTGTGGATACTTGTAAAATAGTGTATGTCATTTTATTATGTAGAATGTGTTGAGTAAAGTCCTGTTAAGATATCCCCTTCCTGAATAAATATTTGAATATTTCTTACACTTGCCATACATTATCAGTCAAATGGAAAGAAACATGTGCACTCATTCAGAGTCAAGATATTCTATGCTCTGTGGTGTCTGTGACAATGGAATGAGAAATAGGGAAGATTCGATGTATGAATGATTAGGCAGCATCTATCTCGTGCATGGCTTATTCCTTTAGCAGAATTATATGCAGTATCCATTTCCTCCTAATTCCGCAATTTCATTTTTTCTTAAATATGAATTTGATTTCATTGTGCACATGTAACATATTCTCTTTATCTATTCCTCTGTTGTCAGATATCTAGACTAATCTATCATCTTGATTAATATAGACATAAGGAGACATATTACATAATCCCCCCCCCCCCCAAAGGAAAAAAGGGCCTTTAACAAAGCCCAACATAATGCTATGATAGAAGCCTGGAAGAAACATTCCACAGTATCATAAAGGCTATAAGCTATAGTCAATATTATGCTAAATAAATAAAAGATAAATCTATTTCCCTTAAACTCATGAAAGTGACAAGAGTATTTACTCTTGACTCTTATTCCATAATGTGTTTAACGTCTTAGCTAGAACAATAAGAAAGAAATTAAAAGGTGTCTTTTAATTTCTAATAGGAAAAGAAAAAGCTGAAGTGTTGCTCTCTGTAATAATAGGAACGGCCGGCTGCGTTCCGCCACCCGGCTAACTTTACCCGAAATAATTACATGGAAATTGTATTATTTTAAACACTGCTTGGCCCATTAGTTATAGTCTCTTATCGGCTAATTCTCACATCTTTGATTAACCCATTTCTAATAATCTGTGTAGCACCACGAGTTGGTGACTTACCAGGAAGGATCTTAACCTGCGTCTGTGTCCGGTGGGAGAATCATGGCAACTGCCTGACTTGGCTTCTTTCTCCCAGAATTCTGTTCTGCCTACTCCGCCTACCTAATTTTCTGTCCTATCAGGCCAAGCAGTTTTCTTTGTTAGTTAACCAATGAAAGCAACAGATAAGATACAAGACCCACCTCCATTAGTTGCTATTTGGGATTGGCAAGAACCTTGACTTATAAGAAGCCAAGACTCTTTGGATATGATAAATATTTTTAGAATTATGCAACTTTCTATATACCAATGGATAACATTCAAGAAAGAAAATCAGAGTTAAAAAACCAATTCTATTCATGAAACCTTCAATAAAATATACAAAGAATAAATCTAATAAAAGAGGTGATAGACTGTTGGGATGAAAGCATTAAACCACTGAATAAAGAAATTTAATATGACAGTAGAAGATAAAAGGCTTCTAATGCCCATAAATTGCCAGAATTAATGCTTTGGAAATGACCATATTACCAATAAAGGAGCTATAGATTCAATACAATGTCCATTAACATTTGAGAGACATTCTTTACAGATTAATAAGGACAATCTTAGAGATCATAAGCAGGTCCAATTAGCCAACATAATCCCAAGAGGAAAGATAAAGGCTGATTTTGTCTTATTGCTTGACCTCAAACTATATTACAGAGCCACAGTGACAAAAACTGTATGTTACTAGTATAGAAGCTGATATGTAAAACAGTCTTACAGAACAAGAGACCCAGGAAGAAGACCACAAATCTTCATCTATATAAAATTTGGTAAAAAGTGACAAGAAATTATAACAAGTTAAAGATAGTATCTTAAACTTTGGTAGGAAAATTAGGCCCTCACATATGAAGGAATGAAATTAAATCTATATTTCTGGCCATGCATGAAACATATCAAAGGCCTTGGTGTAAGAGCAGAAATCTTCATATTGTTAGCAGAATATACAGGCAAATGTTTCAAGAATTAGAATGCAAAGGCATTCTAAAAGGAACTTTAGTAGTACAAGAAACAATTCCAAGAATTAATAAATAGGATTAAATGGAGTTTAAAAGCTTTGCTATAACAAAGGAAGCAGTTAACTGAGGATCTCGGGTAAATATTGGGAGAAAAATCTTTAGCAACTATAGATTATGTTTTAGAATCTATAAGGACATACAAAAGTTAAAGTATCAAACAATAAAGTATACAGCCAATAAATAGGATGATGAATTCAACAGACAGTCCTCAAAATGAAAAATAATTCAAATTCTTAATAAATATTGAGCATTAGAGGGGAGAAGGGAAGGATTGGAGAGAGCTTGGGGGAGTGGGATGGTTGAGAGGGAAGAAGGGCAGATATGGGAGCAGGGAAGGAGATATCTTAATTGAGGGAGCCATTTTGAGGTTGGCAAGAGGTTTGGTTCTGGAGGCGTTCCCAAGATTCCATGGGAATACACATGAAAGGTACACATGAAGGCAGATAACTCAGCATGAGCGCATGACATGACATGCATACATCTTATTTAATACTAAATTAACCCTTATGCCATCTCAACAAAGTATCTTTGATATTGGGAAAAGGTATTGCTTAAATAATTTTGAAAAGAGTCAGGAAAATAAAATAAAAGTGGCATTATTTGGTATGCTTTAGAGTAATGGTATATCAAAAGAGAGGTGAAGCTTGGAGTTGTTTACACAGATATTATTACAAAAATCTGAGCTGTTTACTAATTGTGAAACTAACTTTTAAAACTAATCTGTAAAATCAAAGTATCTCAGTGCTGCTCTGTAGTGAATTCGTGCATTACTGAAACATTTCCTCCCGTCAAAAGTCTCATTTTGTCTCAGTAAATAAGTAAATCTCTAAAAGCTTCTGGAACATACAAGATTCACAGATTTCAAACCAGTAATGATGGCTTCTAAGGAGATACGCAGTCATTTACCTAGCTGCCTACCAGTTGTAGATGCAGCTCAGGTATTCAGAGTTTGTGATTAATCATCTATTCTGGGGTGTGCCCTATGGTGATATAGCTGTCTTTGAATCATCCACGTTCCTGTAAGTAACCACTCACTTATTGTGCTGCCTAGTTTTGCCAACTTTACATAAAACTTGTCATCTGGAAGAAAAAAAAATGTCTCTGAGGAATTGATTCCATCAGATTTTCTTGAAGACAAGTCTCTAGAATTTCCTTGATTAATAATTGATGTGCGAGGTCCCAGGCTACTGTGGGTAGTGTCACTCCTAGGTAGTTGGTTCTAGGTTGTATAATACAGGTGACCAAGCCAGTCACTGGAGCAAGTTAGTAGACAGTATTGCAACATAGGTTCTATTATTTTAGTCTCCAAGTCCCTACCATGCTTGAGTTCCGATATTGGTTTCTACGATGTCTTAAATGAGAGTGGCCCTCTTAGCTTCATGTATTTGAAAATTTTCCCTCCACCCCAAGTTTGTAGAACTGTTTGGGAAGGGTTAGGGGATATCACCTTGTTAGAAAAGATGTGTCACCGTTTCACTAGATGCAGGTATTGAGATTTCAAAAGACATCTGTCATTCTTTTTCTCTCCCTTCCTCTCTCTCTGTGCCTCATTATTGTGTCTCTCAAGATGTAAATTTTAAACTGTTCTTGCTGTCATGAATTTGCTCTCCCATTATGAATTTAAAATCTTTGCAATAGTTAATCCCAAATTAAGCACTTTCTTTTATAAGTTGTCTTGGTATTGGAGTTTAATCACAATAGAAAAACAACTAAGTCAGCTTCCCTCAATGATGGACTATACTGGGACATGTAAACCAAATGAACTCTTTCTTCCCCAAGTTATTTTTGGTCCTGGTTTTTATTGGGGAAATATAAAACAAATTGGAATGCCTATCTTTGCACAATAAAATCTAGTTAACTCAATGAGACTTGAGTGGAATTACTTGGTTCTGTTTCTTCAGAAACCTCCAGGCTCTTGGAGCAGGCTGAAACAGCTCCTCAGAGTTTCACATTCCTGCTGCAGGGACTGAAAATTTAATGTTGTACCAGTGTATGGGAGAAGCAGTGAATGCCCAAATAAGAAAACAAAGTCTTCCAATCAAAATTCCTGTGCAGAATGAGTATTATTCTGAGATTTTCCAGGTATGGACTGGAAGTTATGCAGAAGCATGCACCAGTTTGGGTCACTAGTCTCTGTAGAGAGTATTTTCTCATGCTTGTGGAAGTTGTGTGAGAGAAAACATTCAACTTATGAGGATATCCCTGATGAGTTTACATCTAAGAAAAAAGAAAAGGTTTCTTTTCTCTTAATGCCTATAAATAAAGCCACTTCTTGACTCTCTCTGACATGTTTTCATTCCAGTGCTATAGTCCTAAGCTGTGTGTTATAGAACAGTCTTCTGCCTGGGATTGATGGAGGAAGGCCATTCGTCAATAAACAAACTGCCTTGGCCCATTTGATTGGCCTGCCTTTAGGTGGGTAGAGTAAACAGAACAGAATGCTGGGAGGAAGAGGAAGTGAGCTCAGATGCAGGGCAGCTCCTCTCAGAGCCAGACGAGCTGCAGCCAGCCGCCAGGTCAGGCATGCTGAATCTTTCCTGGTAAGCGCACCTAGTGGTGCTACGCAGATATTAGAAATGGGCTAAATTAATACGTGAGAATTAGCATAGAAGAGGCTAGATATAATGGGCCAGAGAGAGTGTTTAAATGAATACAGTTTGTGTGTTGTTATTTTGGGGCATAAGCTAGCCAGACGACCGGGAGCTCGGTGGCAGGAACACAGCCCACAGCTCCTTCAACATATAAATAAAGCCACTTCTTGACTCTCTCTGACATGTTTTCATTCCAGTGCTATAATCCTAAGATGTGTGTTATAGGACAGTCCTCTGCCTGGGATGAATGTTCTGTTGGGACAAACAGACAGATTTCTAGAATATTAGGTGTCTGATAAAGGCTGCTTAAGGACAAGAAAGACAAAGGACAAAGTCTTTGGAAATAAATAATTCCATCTTTACATCCTTAGAGATGGTTCTACACACATTATCACTTTTTTCCTAAGACTCTAAAATAATACTACTTTCTTTTTCAAAATTTTTATTCATATTCTTAAATTTCATTTTACCTTTCAACCATAGTTCTCCCTCCCATCCCTCCTCCTGCCACCTCTGGGTTCCCCCAGTCTCACTCCCATTGGATAAGAGTGCCCATGGGGAGTCAACAAACTTTGGCACATTAAGTTGGGGCAGCTCCTAGTACCTCTCCACTGCATTAAAACTGAGCATGGCATCACACCAAAGTGCTCGAACAAGCTAGCTCATCCACCAGGGATAAAACCTAATCCTATTGCCAGGGCTGTCAGATATACCAAATTTCACCACTGGCTCCTTCATGTGGAGGACCTAATTCTGTCCATGGAGACTGCATGGGTGTTCATCTAGAGTTCAAGAGTTTTCATGAGCTTGGTTCAGCTGTCTCTGTAGATTTCTTCACCATGATCTTGACCTCCCTTGCTCATATATTCCTTCCTCCCTCTCTTTGATTGGATTCCTGTGGTGCAGTCTTGCACTTGTTTGTGGATCTCTGCATCTGGTTCCATTACATATTGGATGAAGGCTCTATGGTGATAGTTAGGGTATTCACCAATCTGATTACAGGGAGAGGTCAATTCAGGTACCCTCTCCACTATTGATACTAGCCATAACTTGGGTCATCCTTGTGGATTCTTGGGAATTTCCTTAGCACCAGGTTTCTCCCTAACTCCCATAATGGCTCTCTCAATCATGATCTTTCTTTCATTACTCTCCCACTCTGTCCCTCTCCCCCCTTGACCATCCTGTTCCTCAAGTTCTCATCTCCTATTCCCTCCCATATACTTCTGCTCTTACCCCCAGTTGATCTAGAAGATCTCATTTAATTTCTTTTCTCAGGGCCACCCTTAAGGTCTTCCTTGTTATCTAGCTTCTCTGGAAATGCAGATTGTAGTCTCGTTGTCCTTTGCTTTCCACCTAATATTCACTTATGAGTGAGTACATACTGTGTTTGTCTTTCTGTCCAAATTGAACAAGCAGGACATTAAAGAGAGGGACTGCCAAACCTTGCCAAGAAAAGATAGGACAGTCATCCAAAAATCTTGATTCATAGAAAAGTCTGTTGAACATTCTAGGACTGTAGGCCAAAGATAAATTCTCCAACTATACAGACAAACCTTGAGTGACTTTCCAGGCAGTCAGATAACTCTGTTATTTCTAGAGTTTAGGAAGTTTCTTAAATGCACTTCATGTTTACTCAGGTAATATTATATCTTTCTGTCATTTTGATGGAGTTGAAGATTAGATAGTTATAATTGTAGTTTTTATTACTTATGATAATAAGTAATTAGATATGAAGCTTTAGACTCACAAAGATAGAATAGATGATAGAATATTTTCTTTAATTTAGTTAAATATACATAGACTAAGTGTTGTAACTGTAATTCTTTCTTGATAACCATTTTGATATACATAATTCTACCATGATAAATTTAAAACTGTCCTTTTTAATTAGACAGCAAACAGGATATAATATGGGATGACTCTGTGTATGCTGTGTATATGTTTTATTATGATTGGTTAACAAAGAAGGTGCTTTGGCCTTTGGCAGGGAAGAAAATAGCCATAGAATACAAGCAGAGTTAGAGGACATTTATTTAGTTTTATTGAGAGGCCTCGATTAAAACTGCTAACAACCAGTGGCAAATTCCAAAAGTCAATAATGTTGGAACAGCTTGTCCTCTATCACAGTCGAATGCTACTTTTCAGTGTTGCGTTTCTAAATAGTCTATCATTTCCAAAGGGCAAAGCACACACACCAATAACAATGACATTAACATAATAAAAAAATTTAATAACTGTCTTCTTTTAGCATTATTTGGAAGTTTGGATTGAAACTGGTCACATTTCTGAAAAAAATATCTTAAATAATTAATATAATTATTGCTTGAACAAATACTTCTTGAAAAGAGGATTCAACTTGACTATAAGGAATTTGAAATTCTTTTCAAAATCATTCAGTATGGAATTGTAAAATAAAGTTAATATTTGAATTACTTTTAAGATGATAAAAATATTACTTGCTGTTGTGCCATTGACATAATCACAAACTTAGCTATGTGTGTATGTATGTATTTTTGTGCAAGCATATTTGTGTATATAGGTGTGCGTGTGTATGTATTTATGTATTGTACACTTTATAATATGGAAAAATATTTCAAATTCAGAGTTATGTGGTAGAAAAAGAAATCGTTCAGAACATGACCTTTTTAGTATAATTATAGATTTAAAAGATTTTTCTTATTTGGTTCAATGGGAAATCTCTTTCTATTGTAGCAGTTTATTCCTCTTCTTTTCTCCCCTTTTCAGGCATATTCTAAGGCAGGAAGTATAGAATTTCAGACAAAGAAATGATCTCGAATTGTTCTTTTCAAGGATAGCAAATATGCCATAATTTGCAAAGAGCAGAGATTTTACAAATATTTAACCCTTATGCTTCTGGAGAATTAAAAGTCAGTCATCAAGATAGCAATATCTGCCTCATTGTGTCATAATATAGAAGCAGGCACTGCATCATGAGATCATGTGTGAAAGAAAAAGCATGGGGGCCTCTCATGAGAGACCTTGTTCAAATGTATGCCACTGTGGCCTTGCGGATAGTTCCATAAATACAGTCAACGGTCTTTTACCTCCATAATGCCGTATAGCCCATATGACAACCTAAACAACTATCTCCAAATATCATTCCTGGATGGAAATTCTAACACATGTGCTTTAGGAGACCTATCTCAAAAATGGCGGAGATTATTCTTACATTAGCATTTCCACATCTGTTTTTGCCAATTTTACCAATTTTGGGGTGTTCAGAATATTTATTAAAGGAGTCTATACTGTTGCCATCTTATGAGTCCCAAATAAGATAACATTAAAGACGGGAAATATTTTATGACCAAGAAATCAGTGTAAATTCTGTTTAATATGGACATTTAACTGATTAATATAGGAAGCTAAAATGATTTTCAAACATAATTTACATTTCATTTTGAAAGTTTGAAAATATTTAGGTTTTCTAATACATCTCAAAATTACCTCTATTTGTAAATATATTTTATGAAAATTAAATATTCTTTCATTTTTTTCCTTAAATATAATTAAAGACATTCCCTGTTCTTTTCCAATTGGTCAAGTTGATTATAACTAAATTAGTGGTGCTTGCCAAATAACTTACCATTTAATTTGATGGGAAAATGATCATTTTATGGCATATAAGAAGCTTGAAATTCTAACCAAATAGCTAGGATTTTCTCTAATAAATATTATAAAAACTATAGTTTTACCTTACAAGAATCATATATAATATCATGGAATGAGTAATTGAATCTTTTGAAAGTTCTAATATGTTTACACCTGATAGAATTTAAATATGAAATGCCCAAGGAGGCTCAGCATTTAGCTAATATTCTGCATATTTTGTAAGTGGTAACTGGCTAATAGGGGCAAAAAGGAATATCTTTGGAAGTATCTTGTCTCTGATCTCTTACTGTCTCTCTCTGCTTCCTTTTGACCATGAAACAAAACTGCCACAGCCTCGATGATCTGTTGCTTCACAACAGTCTCAGAAACATCCTCTGACCATGACTGAAAATTCTGAAAATGGACCCACACAAACCCTTCCTCTCCCAAGTTACTTATATCAGATGTTTGATTACAATGACAAAATCAATTAACGCAAATTTATAATTCCAAATATTCTGTTACTTTCAGGGATACAGGAGACAATTACACCATGAGGTTGAAGTGTTCATGAATATAAGATTTAAAGATATACTCTAACAGTGAGACCTGTATTCTTGATGCTGTAAAACAGTGTGCTCAACAGTTCTTTAAATAAGAACTTCTTTATGGTAACTATATTTTAAGGACTATTGAATCCATGCCCACGGCAATCTTTTCAACTTCATTATATAACTTCTTGCAAGTCCCACAACTAGTGACTGACCTCTAGATTATCAGTGCAAGTTACATGCCATGTATTCAATGCAGGCATCAAACCCCCACCCCCACAGTCAGGGGTCAAAGATGAATATTTCAAGCTCAAGAGAAGATTTTAAGATGAAACAAAGTTAACTGAAGTGAATTTATAAGTAGTTTTTGTTTTGTTTTGTTTTTTGTCTCTCCTGCTACTTTTAGGACATTTGACTTCTGTGGTTCTCTTCGCCAAACTGATCTTAGTCTTCATTACTTTAGACCAGGAAAGCCTTCAAAATATGTTAAAAGACGTGACATTAGTGCATTGGCCAAGTTTTAGGCAGTATTTTATTATTAGTGAAGAAAAAATAACAATCATAAAAAGCCAAATGAAGCTGCTTCTGTTATTTTATTTTTATCTTGGAATGGCATTACTTGTAGTATACCTTAGTGGCACTCATGAGACATTAGGTTCAATTCCCAGCACCATGGAAACAAACTGATCTTTGGATTCTTTAATACTTATCTACCTTTAGATTCCCTAGTTGCCTTTTTAGAATTCAGTATCAGAGTTAGAAATGACGCATAGAGCACTATAATGCTTCTGAATAAAAATATAATTATTCACTAGGGTGATATTTGGAATGTGCTTCTTTATTATTTTTGAGACTTCAAAATTAGTCTCTTGTATGAGGATTACTGTTGGTGTGACGAAACAACCTGACCAAAGCTATTTGGGGAGAAGGGGGTTTAGTCTGCTTTTGCTTTCACCTCATAATTCAACATCAAAAGAAGTCAAGACGTGAACTCAAGTAGGTCAGGAACCTAGAGGCAAGTGCTAACGCAGAGGACACAGACGAGTGATTGCTTGAAGTGTAGACTTGATTGCTCCTCATGACTTACTCAGCCTACTTTCTAATAGAACTCAAGACCACCAAGCCAGGAACAGCACCACTAATAATGGGCTAGGCCTTCCTTCATCAGTCACTAAGAAAATTCTCTCCAGGCTTGCCTAGAGCTTGACCTTATAATTTCCTCAAAGGAAGGCCCCTCCTCTCTGATGACTCTAGCTCATGTCAAGTTGACATAAAACTAAGCAGTATAACAGACCCCTTGACTCAAAAACCCAGAACTTTTCAATCAGAATCTTATCTTTCTCATTTATCTCCAAGACGCCATGTTAATATAAATATCAGAATATAAAACATAAATAACTTTAAAAGTCCCACAGTGTTTACAAATTCTGACACATTAAAAGTTGCTTAAAATATCCAATCTCTTTAAAAACTCCTCAACTCTGGCTGACCAGTAAAACAAAGGTTTCACTTTAGTAGTTCTAGGGTCTCTGAATCTGAGCCCCAGCTAACCAGAAGCACATTTTTCACGTGAAAGACAAGGTAGAGTCTTTGCTTTCCTCTGAACCTTCACTGATGGAGGAAGGTCATTGGTTAATTAATAAAGAAACTGCTTGGCCTCGTAGGTTGGAACATAGGTGGGTGGAGTAAACAAAACAGAATGCTGGGTGGAAGAGGAAGTGAGGTAAGATGCCAGGCCACTGCTCTCTAGGGCAGACGTGATGAAGCAAGCCGCCAGGTCAGACATGCTGAATCTTTTCTGGTAAGACTGGTGCTACACAGATTATTAGAGATGGGTTGATCGGGATATGAGAATTAGCCAGTAAGGGCTAGAGCTAATGGGCCAAGCAGTGTTTAAAAGAATACAGTTTGTGTGTTGTTATTTCGGGGCATAAGCTAGCCAGGCGGCCAGGAGCTGGGTGGCAGGAATGCAGTCCACAGCTCCCTACTACACTTCACAAGCCAGGTACTGCTAACTGCATTGCTCTCATAATTCTTATATTCCAACCTCCTACAGAACAACTCATTGAGAGCTCAATACTCAATGACGCATTTTTTTTATTCTTTTTTAATTAAAATTTCCACCTGCTCCCCGTTTCCCATTTCCCTCCCCTCCTCCCAAATATTGCCCCCTCCCCCCACTCCCCTCCCCCTATCCCCACTCCTCTTCTCCTTCCCCCACACTATTCCCCCTCCCTCTCGATACTGAAGAGCAGTCCAAATTCTCTGCCCTGCGGGAAGACGAAGGTCTTCTATCTATGTCCAGGAAGGTGAGCGTCTAAACAGGCTAAGCACCCACAAAGCCAGTTCATGTATTAGGATCGAAACCTAGTGCCATTGTCCTTGGCTTCTCATCAGCCTTCATTGTCCGCCATGCTCAGAGAGTCCAGTTTCAACCCATGCTTATTCAGTCCCAGACCAGCTGACCTTGGTGGGCTCCCAATAAATCAGTTCCACTGTCACAGTGGGTCGGTGCATCCCTCGTGGTCCTAGTTTCCTTGCTCATGTTCTCCCTCCTTCTGCTCCTCATTTGGGCCTTAAGAGCTCAGACCGTTGCTCCAAATTGAGTCTCTGTCTCTACCTCGATCCATTGCCAGATGAAGGTTCTAAGGTGATATGCAAGATATTCATCAGTATAGGATAGGGTCATTTCAGGTTCCCTCTCCTCAGTTGCCCAAGGTACCAGCTGGGGACATCTCCCTGGACACCTGCGAACCCGTCTAGAGTCAAGTTTCTTGCCAACCCTAAGATAGCTCTCTTAGTTAGGATATATACTTCGCTGCTCCCGTATCCTCAATGACGCTTTTAGCTGAAAGGTCCAAAGTCCTTCCACAATCCTCCCCAAAATAACATGATCAGGACTGTCATAGCAATACTTTACTTTTGGTACCGACTTGTCTTAGTTAGGGTAACTATTGTTGTGGTCAAACACCATGACCAAGCAGTTTGGGACAAAGGAACTTATTCAGCTTACAATTTCCACATTACAGTCCAACATCACAGGAAGTCAAGACAGAAACTCAAGCAGGTAGAGAACCTGGAGATGGGAGCTGATTTAGAGGCCATGGAGAGTCACTGCTCACTGACTTGCTTTCGTGGTTTGCTAAGTCTTCCTTATAGAACTCAGACCACCAGCCCAATAATCACACCACCCATATGGCCGGGGCCTTCTATCAACTTCTAATTAAGGACTTCCAGGCTTGCCTATATGGACACATTTTCCCAATTGAGGATCTGTACCCTGACTCATCCTGTGTTAAGATAAAAGTAGGCAGCATACCTATGAACCGATAACATTTACTGAAATGTCAAATCACATATTTGAATGACACAGCTAAGAAGATACTAAAAGGTAAATCTTCCAATAGAATCTGTTTCCTTAATATTTATTTCTGTCATTCTGTATTTACCCATGACTATAAATAATTTTAAAACTATTTTCAGAAATTATACTGATATTCTTTAATGTGTGTGTGTTTGCTACTGAAAAGAGCTTATTTTTAATCAAAATATTCACATATTTCCAAAAATCAGAGATTTGTCTTGATTTAAAAATGAAAATTATTTTAATTTTCACCTATAAATTGTTGTAGTTTTAAAATTTGTAAGCTATTATATTTGGTAGAACTATATATATGCATATGTATTAATGATTAGAAAAATATGAATATTCATATAGCTTCTAATGTCTTCAGCATGTCTTTATGAAAACTAAGAATATTACTCTGTCAAAATGTTCTTGTCAGTATAAAGAGAACCACTTTTATACAAAGACAGAAGAAATTATTTTTGCTAAATCATTATTTGGCCAGGAGTCCCTTTTAATGAGTACATTAATTCTCGTTTTAGGAAATGAGAAATGTAGGCATACCATCCCAACAGTATTTGCACAGAACAAATTATATTATAAAATTATAGCAAAATTTTCAAAATGTAAAGTTTTAATACTTATTGAGCGAGTCTGAAAAAGATGTCACCAATACACTTAAACTTATTCATGCTCGCTAACTGCTTTGGGCTGCAGTCTAGATCAGCAATGCTTTTCAGCCACTCACTGAATTTCTTTTAACCCATAATTCTAATTCTGGTTATCATACTTTTTTCTTTGAGTTAATAGGCAGAAGCCATTCTTTCTAACCTTACATAAGTCAGTCAAAAATACCACCTTCTGAGAAAATCTCCACCAAAATGTGTTATTTTTATTTATGTGTATTGTTTATTTTTTGTCTGTGTGGGTATTTACCACATGCATGTTAGGGCGTATGTAGATCATCAAAAGGATTGCAGGATCTGGAGTTGCAGACTGTTGTGAGTCACCTAATGTGGGTGGTGGGAATGAAACTCTCCTATTCTGGAAGATGAGGTCTTTATCCCTGAACAGTCACTTCAGTCTAGGCCAACATAACATTCAGTAGCCCTTATGATACTTTCCCTTATATGGTTTTTACTCAGACACAGATGAAAACAGAGCCCTTTATTTTCAGAGTTCATAATTAGTTCCACAGATATCTGGGTGAATGAAGTTCATATGGGATGGAGCAGTGCATCATGGAGGTGTTTTGATTTTACGCTAGTAGTAGTTGGTGACTGAGCTGTGTGTCTGAAGGATGAATGGAACCTGGGGAGGAGGGGTGGAGAAAGCAAAATGCTCCAGCTTAGAAGAACTGCTTTGAGAGAAGGTAGAATTGTTATCAACTACAAACATTGGATGTGTCCTTGAAGCACAGGGTACCTACAGCAGGGAGATGAATGACAAATGGAAGAAGAGGCCAATAGAGACAACTTTTTGACTTTGTCATAAGATAGTCTCCAGTATAAACAAACAGGGGTTCTTAAAAACTAAAATATCAATTAAATTTGAAGTCACTCAGTTGGAGATACAGGTGTTTCTGTTGTTTTTGTTATTATTGTTGTTCCTGTTTTGAGACAGGGCTTCAGTCTAGTCCAAGATGGTCTGGAACTTAGTATACTACACAGTTTAGTTTGGAACTCATGGCTATCTTTCTACCATGGCCTCCCATATAATTGCAAGCATGAACCTTCTTGCTGGACAAAAGTTGAAATATTTCTGTGAAATCTTTGTATTTGGTAACAGCAATTACTAGGTAAATAATATCATACTACATTGTGTCATAATGTAGCATCACTGCCAGACAATTATGCAACTACTCATGTGCTTATATCTTATCTTTTCAATTTTACAGTGTACTTCTACAAACAAGAACAATAATGATATTTCCTTCTAGCATTAGTAAAAAAATTGCCGATAGTACCTTTTTATAATACATAATTACAAATACTTTATTATGGTTTGGATATCAAATGTTCCCTGAAATGATGTCTATTGGAAGTTTTGTCTTCAGGTGCCAGTAGGATTAAGAGATTCTGGAAACATAAGGTGGTAGGACTTAGCTGGAAAGTATGTCACTGGAGATGGACTCTCAGGAATGTTTTATCCCTGGCCTTTCTCTGATCCTTCTTTGAGCTTTCATGTCACCATGATATGAACTGATCTGATATTCTATGTATTCCTGCCATGATATAATGACACCTTTAAACCATCATCCAAAAATACATATTTGCATATTAAAATTCTTCTTTCAGGCATTTGATATAAGTCATGCAAAAGTAAGTAATACATGTCTATGTGTATTTAAGTGAATTAATAGTTTAAATTTATTTTAAATAACACTCTGTGCTTGTGTGGATAAGTGTGTGTGTGTGTGTGTGTGTGTGTGTGTGTGTATCTGCACAATAACATGCACATACAGGGTCAGCTTTCTCGACTAGGTTGCTTCCTGGCTTCATTAAGATATGCCATTAATTTCATGAACTTTGGGTAAGAGAAATCTTAAGACCACTTTATACATAATAGATAAAAAGACATATTCTCATAATGAGGAAGTGTGTATGTGTACACGGTAACATAGCTGAGAAGCGGAACTTAAATCTGAATTCAGTAACTTGCTTTCTGACTTTGAAACTTTAAAAATCATTGTATTGTTATGTTTTCCTTTCTTTAATTTACTTCTTGGTTATGAAAACTGCAATTCTTAAACAGTCAAATCAGTCAAATGGGAGATCTTTTTTTTTTTTTTTTTTTTTTTTTTTTTTTTTTTTGGTTTTTCGAGACAGGGTTTCTCTGTGGTTTTTTGGAGCCTGTCCTGGAACTAGCTCTTGTAGACCAGGCTGGTCTCGAACTCACAGAGATCCGCCTGCCTCTGCCTCCCGAGTGCTGGGATTAAAGGCGTGCGCCACCACCGCCCGGCCAAATGGGAGATCTTTAAACTTAGGGAAAATTTGATAATGCTGCAAGGACTTTCTGCCCTCTCTAGGCATGCCATCATTCAGCGCCTCTTTGTGCTCCCTATCTGGGAAGTCAGTATATATATATTGTATTCAGAATTTTGTAGGGCTCAGGCTCCAAAAGCTCTCCAGAGATTTGTAGGTTTAGATATAAAATTGTAGTCTTTTAGAACACATCTAGGGACCTATTTCACATCTTCCATAAATTCTAGTGTGGTAAATGACTCAACTTATAAATGGCAACGGATATCTCTATCACTCAGGAATTCAAACACCATATATACAGACAGACATATAAGGTGCTTGTGTGTGTATGCCCCATGTGTGTGCCGCTACACATGCACATATGTGTGTATGTATATGGAGATTAGAGGTCAGTTTTGACTGTCATTTTTAAGTGTCATTTATTTGCTTCTGTTCTTTCTCTTTATTTATACATCTTCTTCATGCAATATATTTTGATAATGTTCTTACCCTGCACCAACTCTTCCCAGATTCTCCCCAACTTCCTCTCCCACCCACTTTTCATGTTCTTTCTCCATCTCAATAAAGCAGCCGAAAAATCAAAAGAAGCAAACAAAACATCAGTAAGACCCAAAACAAAAAGCTCCCCCACACACAAAACTAAAACCTTTGAAACAAAAGAAGAAGAAAAAAGAAAGAAAGGAAGGAAGGAAGGAAGGAAGGAAGGAAGGAAGGAAGGAAGGAAGGACTAACTGGATTCCTTTTTGTGCTGGCTAACCACTTCTGGTCATGGGCCTGACTTGAACTGTGATTGATATACCCAGTGACAAGTCATTGTAGACAATTGGTTTTCCTTTATTCAGCAGTTATTAATTGCAAATACCTCCTTGGTTAGGAGTGGAAACCTATGTACACTTCCATTATAGGCCTTACTCTCAATAGTGACTGGACAACACAAACTGACTCAATGGGGGTGGGGATAAAGAAAACTGAAAGTTGTGTGGGAAGTGAGAATGGAAGGATAGATGTAGGAGAATTTGAAGCCAATAGGATAAATAGTATCAAAAACATTGTATGTAATTCTCAATTAATTAAAAATAAATCTGAATAAGTAGATAAATTTTGAGTTAGAATTACTGTGAAGTCATAGTTAACTTCAAAATCTATAATATTTTTTCAAGAATCCTCATGTAAATCATTTAACAAGATGACCATAATAACCCTTCTCAGTCAATGTGTCTTCTCCAAAGAACTAAGAAAGTCACAAGTGATGCTGAAAAATGATAGAAAGACAGGGAAGGTTTGGGGACATGGGAAGGATCATATTGCCCAGGAGTCCCCTGGCAGCCTGAGAGTAGTCAGGAAGAATCCCAATACAAATAGTGACGTTGGCTTAAGGCATTTCTCCCTTCCTAGCAGAAAACCTTCAGTTTTTGGGACTTTTACCAGAAACTTACCTTACTGTAAAAGACATATACCTTCTCTAATGAAGAAAACTATTAAACTACTATTTCACTCTTAAACTAAAGTTAACTTTATTCAGCACCTGTATCAATTTTTTTTTTTAAAATGAAGAGTGCAGATTTGGAAATAGCAGTGTCACTAAAAAGTCATAAGGCTTTAGGAATGGAATGTACTGCTAAACTTGTTCAAACAGTGACATCTTTTGGAGGGTTTCCAAAATAATGTGTAAAATGTATAGATATTTGTGTAGTTTGATTTTTTCATTTTTTCATATTTTTTCTTTCAAGGGACAGCACAAATGCAGTCCTGATTTTTTTTATTGGAATTTAGCTTAATGGCATTCATTTTTATTTATGTCTGGTATTTTCTCTGTTGATTTTTAACAAAGTAATGAGGCATTATCAAATTGTATGAAGTAACTCAGGTGTGGTTACTTAAACCTGTAATCCTACTACTAAGCAGGCTGAAAGGATAGTAGTGCCATGAATTGGAAACCAGCCTGGAGTGATGGTAAAGAGTACAGGAAATTAAAAGCATGCTAGGCATTAATTTCATTGAGAATTCTGTGAATGTAGTGATGTGGGATTCCTCTCTGTATGGTGTGAATATGTTTTACTACCATTGGTTAATAAAAGAAGCTGCTTTGGCCTATAGCAGGGCAGAATATAGTCTGGCAGGAAGAGATAAAGAGAGAGTAGTTGAAGTCAAGGAGACATCATGTAGCTGCTGAAGGAGACAATGGAGAAAATTTTGAGTAAACCACGAGCATCATGGTGATACACAGGTTAATAGAAATGGGTTAATTTAAGATGTAAGAGTTAGCTAGAGATATACCTAAGCTAATAGTTAAACAGTGTTGTAATTCATATAGTTTCTGTTATTATTCACGTTCAGGTGACTAGGAAACAAATGAACAGTCTCCACCTCCAATATAGAACTTGCATCTAAAAGCGAATCATGTTGCTTAAAAAGACCAGATCTTTTGTGTACCGAGGTCCAGTTTGTTACTGGTTGAAAACTGTATCAGAAAGCCCACTTTCTTCTTGTAATAATTGGCCAATAGTGAGCATTACTACTGTGGATCTTATGTAATATTAGTTTCTCCACTGAGGGCTGAAGGGATGCTGAGCCCTTAAAAGTGATTGCCAACGAGTAAAAAGACCAGAATTCCATCTCTGGGACTCTTGAGTAGAATCAGTCCAATCAGTTGTACTCTGACCCCCACACACTTACTAGAATTTTCATTCAGGAAGACACATGTACACAAATGAATGAATGAACAAATGTAAAACAATGTCTTTAGAAAAGAAAATTTTCTGGTGGTTTAAGTCAGATAATGTGGCCAGATGATTTGGTTAATGTACTGGGATGTCTAATACTGTTAATCTCAAGGCCTGTTTCAAGCAATATTTGTGAGATAATCTCAGTATTCTCTACATTTCTGCCATTTGATCTTTAAATTAATAAATTTATTGCAATGGAATAAAACCACTAATGTATCAGTTAAAGACATCTTGAAAGTTTGGACCATGGAAAAAAGAACTCCTTAAATTATTTAGCATCATCTTTGTGTGAACTACTCAGTCTTCTGAGTGAGAAGCACTTGACTGGATATGGGATCTATAGGATCCAGTTTTCAAAATAAAAACCCTGTATTCTAATATCAGAATCCCTAATTTCATTATCTTATGCCACTGGCGCTGCTACTCTACATCTTGGAGAATTATTTTTTTATATGAAACAGAAATAAAGATATACTAGTTACAGCACTACAATAATTAAATATTTTTTTCTTATGTAAGATTTTCTTGTTCTGTGTGCTAATGTGAAGGACTCAAATCAACAGGGAAAATTATACCACAGTATTGCACAATTGAACATGGTGATATGATATGGTATGTCCTGATATTTGCCATTTCCAAATTCTATCAACTAATATAATACACATTTCTTATAGCTCAAAAATCTAAAAAGTAAACTTAAGGAAATTACATTAGTGAACTAAGTTAATCATTTGAAAACTATTACACTTTAGTCTTGTCTTTCTAGTAAATTTCCATCACAGTTCTTCTTTCATTTCATAAGTTCTCTTGGCTATTTTGCATGCATTTCTCTGTGCCATCTTTCAGAAAGGGACTTTAAGTATTTGTTCACCTTTGTATTATCATCTGCAACATTTGCAGCAATGTGACAGACATCTGAGTTACTCACTCTTGCTAATAAATGAGAATAGAAAGTATCCACATGCAAGCTATGTGCTCACAAGTAGTCAGAAACTCAGTATGTATTCATGTATGGATTTGATATGTTGTAATTATTGTCGACATTTGCTGGTAAAGAATTCTTTATTCTAATGGTAAAGATACTGAGACTAAGCCCACATTAAAGTTCCTAAAACACTTGAAAAGCTAGCATTTGGGAGTTTAAAATTGTCTCTCTGTAAATTCATAGTGGAGGCTAACATATTGAGCTTGATATTGAGGTTCACCTATCTTCTTGTCTTATTGCCATTTTGTTGCTCGCTTTCAACATTGCGACAAAATGGTTAAGCAAAGATCAATTTTCTCAAGGATACATTATAAATACTGTATAGATCACATGAGCCTTATAAGGCATGTCATAATTCATGACAGTGTTTTACAAAACCCAGACTTATGCAGAACATAGTAGATAGAGTGTTTTGTTTTAGCTTGTCTACAGAGAGATTTGGGCAGGAAAGTGTGCAGAAGAGGGAGTAATGACAGGTAATCACATGATTTGTTTTGCATCTTTTGATCTAATGGATTAAATAAAAATGCATTCCCATGGCCCCTTCTATTCTGCAAAATTATTTTGAATCTCACAAATTAGAAAGCAGATTGCTTTAGTTACGGATTTGGGACAATATCTACCACTTTCTCACATGTCATTATTATTAAAACAACGCACTGCCTGTTTAACAGACTTTTACAATCATTTGTTACACGATTAGTTTCTCATAGATTTCAAAATTTTGCACTAGTTTACCAAAGAGAGACCAGCAAATATAAGTAGAGGAGGAATGTTTTAGTATCCATAGTGTATGACCTATAAACATTCCTTCTAGCTCCATAAGGAATTCGTGTTTGTTCCTTTAGCTTATTAATAAATTTCAATTATAATTAACAATTAGCATATGCTAATTGAGCTTTAATTTAAAATGCACCTTTGGTGACTGCCTTAATATGTCTACATCTACTCTAGGGAGTGCTCCATCAGTCTCCTAACTGCCATTCTCCGTGTCTGTTATCATCTGTGCTTTAACTACATCATAATCTCCTCTTGCTAAACTTCAACACAACCCACCATAACAATGAAAATAAATAAAATACGCATGTTTACATATGTTCACCTCCATTTTATCAATTGTTTTCCACAAGAATTTTAAAATATTTTAATATTTTAAATATACAGTTAGATATTTTGTTATTTAAATTGTTTTATGCAAATATTTTTATTAAATCATTTCCCTTCTATTAACTCCTCCCAGATCTTTTCCATTTCCCTACACACACAAGTTCATGTTCTCTCTCCCTCTTTCCTGCAAAACCTAAAACATAATAAAATAAACACACAAATATGCCCCCAATCATGGAGATTTTGGCAGATGATAACACCAGGAAAGGCAAAAATCAGTTTTCTTCAGGGTAGTGTCACTGGTTATATCAAAAACAAAGCAGTCCACATACCCATGAGTAATTGCCACAACAAAATAAATATCATTTTGTGCACTTTTTGTTTTGTTAAATACACATTTTTTAAATGTAAATATATTTCTTGCTCTATTTATTCTTTTGCCATTTTTAGAATACTAATTTATTTACAAATTGTTAAAATAAATCCACTGTGATTATGATATCCTAATTACTAGAACAATAAATATGAAGTTTTATTACTTTTAACAATTATTATAAATATATCTTTTCCAAACTCTAATATATATCCCTCCTTTTCACTTTTAAATTCATCACTTTTTATCCGTTAATCATTGTTGCATACATATATGTATATGAGTATACATCCGTCTTCTTAAATACATAAATACACACTGTAATATACTGATAACTCTGTATAATGTTACTTGTATTTACACATTTTTTGAACTGACAACTTGGTATTGATAAACAGTTGCCCTGATCTTCCTTGGGGAAGATTACTTCTACTCTCAGGTATTTTTAATTTGTTGCTTTCTCTCTATAAAATTTATTAAATTTTGTCCTATAACTCTCATTGCCTTTTCTTTCAATCAAAATTAGAGGTCTACACTTGTGACCACTGTGACACTGCTGGCCTTACATGCACTACTCCTCTTTCCAGATATTTCTCTCAATTCACTGGACCTCTGGAGCCTTTTCTGCAGCATATACATTCTGAATTCCTAGCTCTTGTGCTAACTAGTTTCTCCACATGTCTTCCCCCCACTTTGTTATCTTCCTAGGAACACCATGTATCTGGTGAATTTTTCACTAATTCTTGGCTATATTTATTCTGAAATCTCCACCTTCAAAGTCCCATGAATATTTTATTTTATTTTATTTTATTTTATTATTTTTTGGTTTTTCGAGACAGGGTTTCTCTGTGGTTTTTTGGAGCCTGTCCTGGAACTAGCTCTTGTAGACCAGGCTGGTCTCGAACTCACAGAGATCTGCCTGCCTCTGCCTCCCAAGTGCTGGGATTAAAGGCGTGCGCCACCACCGCCCGGCCCATGAATATTTTATTATTTCTTTCTGCAGTCTAGAAGTTCCACATGGCTAGGAATCTCTTGTGTATCTCTTCGGGGTATCCCAGTTGTCCACAGTAGTATCTCCTGAGTTTCAAGTTCTCCTTGGCTTTTGGGTAACTGGGTACAATTATAGTCCTGGATGTTGCTATAGACGTGTCTGTTCTGCAAGAGTCTAGTAATAGAACTTTTTCTTTTTTTGTGTGTCCTGTCACATCCATCAGCTAGTCTTTCTGATTTTCAGTTCTGTTTCTTTTTACTTTTGTGTTTCAGGAATTTTTACAAATTTATCTAAAAAATAATGAAACTTGTTTTCTGCAAAAATCCAATATTGTCATTTATAAATTTTAATGAATGAACAAAAAACCACATATACAACTGTGTGTATCTGTTTACATATTATTTTAATAATCTAAAAAGCTCTATTTTTATTTTCTATCCTGCATGATACTAGAGCAGAGGGCTATTCTCTGCAAAAGACAACAGTGTCCCTTAAGACAATATCCACATAGCTCATTGAAGGTAGAAAATTCTAGGTGGTATTTTCATGGTGCCATCACTCCTACAGGTTTGTCTCTTTGATGCAGGGCAGTACTCTGAAGACTATGGGAAAAGAAATCTGGACACCAACCCAGCGACAAAATCCTCAACCTATAATCTGTCCTGCTTGTAAGATGTGCTGACACAATGTTGAAGCAGAACTCGTGGGAGTTCTGCCCCTTATTGCCTGGTTTAACTTGATGCCCCTGTAATGAAAGGAATTCCAGGCTCGGCTCTGTCTGAATAGCCAGGAATCAGAAACTAGATGGCATAGAGATGGAGTGCAACCAAATATGAGTGACCAACAAACAAACAAGCAGAAACAAACAAAAACAATGAAATGATGATGTGGGAGTCCCCTGTGTACACTATGAATAGGTTTTATTACCATTGGTTATTAAAGAAGCTGTTTTAGCCGGGCAGTGGTGGCGCACGCCTTTAATCCCAGCACTAGGGAGGCAGAGGCAGGCGGATCTCTGTGAGTTCGAGACCAGCCTGGTCTACAAGAGCTAGTTCCAGGACAGGCTCCAAAAACCAGAGAGAAACCCTGTCTCAAAAAAAAAAAAAAAGAAGAAGCTGTTTTGGTCAATGGCTTACTAAAGGCAGGAGGAAAATTCGAACAAAGATATATAGAGTAGGCGGAGTCAGAGAGAGGCCATGTAGATGCCCAAGAAGAAAGACGCTGGTGACCAACCAGAATCTCACAGGTAGGCCACAACCTCAAGGTGATTTACAGATTTAAGATGTAAGAACTAACTAAGAATATGCAGAAGCTATTAACATTGTTTTTGCGTGGTTATTTCGCATCTAGGTGGCTGGGGAATGAACAAGCAGTCTCTGACTACAAAATGTTTCCTAGTGATATTGACTCTACTTATAGATGGGCATCTTTTCCAGTCATCATCAAAGAGGGTCCCTCCAGCAGCAGACAGGTGCAGGCACGGTGGCCTACAACCATGGCATTATGCAGAGAGAGAGAGAGAGAGAGAGAGAGAGAGAGAGAGAGAGAGAGAGAGAGAGAGAGAAGAGAGAGCCTAAATTGGGGATCTCCATCAAGCCTCTCACCTCGGAGCTCAGGGAACCTAGCCAAAGAGGGAGCAGAAAGATTGTAGGAATCAGAGGGGACAGAGGACAACAGGAGAACATGGCCAACCGAATAAATTAAGCAGGGCTCCCATGGGCTAACAGAGACTGAAGTGGCAAGCATTGACTTGATTGGATCTGCATGGGTCTGCACCAGATCCTCTGCATATATGTTATGGTGGCTAGCTTTTGTTTTTTTGTGGGCCTCCTAACATGGGGAGTAGGTGTGTCCCTTACTTTTTTGCCTAGACTTGTAATTCTTTACCTTCTATTGGGTTGCCTTTTTCAGCCTGGGTTTGAGGGCTTTTGCCTTATCTTACTGTATCTTGTTTTGCTGTGCTTGGTTGTTGTCTCTTGGAGTCCTGCTCTTTTCTTTAGAGAAACAGAGGGGGAGTCGCTATGGGAGAGCGAGTTGGTGAGGATAGTTGTTAGGAGTGGAGTTAGGAGAAACTGTGGTCAGGATGTATTGTATGAAAGAAAAATCTATTTTCAATAAAATACAAAACAAAACATTACGTTTTAACCAAGTTTACATTTACAAAGCTAAGGGATTAGAATAATTTCTGAAAGCAATGCAAGCATTTTCCTGAAATTTATTTTGTTTTTGTATTTATAATTTTTAAAGTATGTTTTTTTATTTATTGACTATTACTCGTTTTTTGTGACTGTGATTTGACTGCACCGTTCTTTTGTAATCATATTTGAGCATATTTTCATTTTCACATTGTGGAACTAATGTGATTCAGTCATCCCTAGCATTTTACCAAAAGCAATGTTTTCCTTGTATTCTTGTTATGAATATCAGAGTTTTCACTCTGGATATATTCTAGTAGGGAAAGAGACATAGTACATCTCTGACAAAAGAGTAGATATCTCAGTTAAAGAATAACATTCAAGAGTTATTTTTATGACACATTCTGCAAGACTCAGTGGAACATCAGTAAAAATGAGGCTGAGCACAGAAGAGCTCAAGAAGTCAAGGAAGTGTTGTAAAATGCTGGATTTTGTGCATGACATGACCACAGCACTCTGAATTCATAGCAGTTGTAAGTAGTATTTACCTCAACAAGATCTTCACAAAATTGGGTTTCTCAAACACTCTCATGAAGAAGGAAGGGCTCATTGGGTCTCATTCTTTCCTGAATGTTGATACACAGTTAATGATTGATGGGGAACTCTCTTTCTTTAGTGATATAGTCTGTGAGAAGGTGCTTATGCTCCTGTGTACAATTCCCCATCAATGCTCCTATAAGCGATTCTAACAAAATCACTGGATCACATAAAAAGAAAAAAAAATAGAAGAGAGACTACAATACTACTAGTTGGAAAAAAGGGAAAGTAATTTGTAGGAGGAGGAGAAGGAAAAGGGAAGATAGTGGGTTGATGTAATAAGAATACAGAATATACATGTATAAAATGTTACAATAAATATTATCAAGTAAAATTAATATATACTAATGAAAATCAGAGAACTCTGTATAACTTGCTTAATTAATTAAACTATGGAAGTAAGAAAAGGAGCATTCTGCTGGTACTGGCTCAAATCAAGAAGAGTAAAAATATTTCAAAATAATTGAAAATAGAAAACATAATGCAAATTAAAATATAATTGCAAAAGATAGAAATCAATGACTAAAAATTTCTGTCCATAATAAATAATTGTATAGCAAATGGTATTTGGATTTACCATGAAATCTTTAAGTTTCCTTTATAACTCTGAAGCAAATTTGTCATTTTAAGAAACTAAAGAAAATTCATTATATATTGTATCATTTGAGAGAGGCAAAGGATAGAGCCATAGACTAAACAATTGAAAATTACCCAATCGAGGAATGCAAAATTGCTTCGTCTTGCATACAACTTTCTTTTAGTAAGAAAGGGACTGGTGTCCATTGAAGCAATAGCTCATCATCAGAGAAAATTTGCTTCAGACATGAAGCATTTCTATTATATTTAATCCAATCCATTCTCTTTTTCCTGTGCACATGGAGATACCTGGCCATCAGAAAGCAATTGTATGCCAATAGTCCAGTTACTTGAATCTAGAATCTTGAGGAACTGGAAATGCAATCCAGTTCTTTACACGACATCTTGTTTTCTCCTCTATGTAATGCTGGTCTTTAGTTTTGTGCATTCATCTTTAGCTGACTTTTCTTTGAATGGATTAAAACTGTCTGAAACGTAAAGTCATTCTTCAGAACTTGATAGGGCTATAGAAACTATAATTCATCAAAGACTTATTTAAAGCTTGGTTTTATTTTAGTAAGACTGCAAATGGACCAAAAACATATATCATATTAACAACACTTCTTGCAAACTACTTCTTGAAAAGAGAAAAAACTCATTATTTGAATAGTAATTTTGAAAACATAGTTATATTAGTGAAATGAGAATATAATATTTTAATATCAATTTTTTATTATTGTAAATATCTTTACCATCAGAACTTCTTAGCCATTTTGGTTAATTGGGTACCTGTGATTTTAATTCAATTCAGTAATTTTGCTTTGCCCTTTCAAAGTGGCTACTCATCTCTCTACTTGGGTTCTCCTAGATGTGATGCAATGTTCCATCCTTAAAGAATTCAATTGCATGACTCCTCTCTATCTAAATTAGCAATTAAAGCAAGGTGGTCATTGGTGTGAATCAGTGGTAATATTGATTCATCAATAGAATTTGTCCTAATTTAGGCAATGATTTAATATCTATATTAGGTTATAAGTTTAACCCTTGATCATTTGCACTCAAAAGATCACTATATATTTCCATTTTTTTATATCCATCCAAGACTTGTTATAATGCCTAAGGTGCTGTGTTTACCAATTTTTAGTTAATTAATCCTTCAATTTGTTAAAATAATTGAACCTCACAAAGATTCACTAATATATAATTTTTTTAAAAAATCTTTATTAAGCACCCTAGAAACTTTTTGATAATTTTATGCAATTAAAGTTTACATTTGTCATTGTTTTGTCTTTATAAAACTAATGAAGTCATATTTATGTCTGCTAAATTACTGACAGCCTCTTGATATGGAGCCGAATACTCATAATGTATTGATTTATCTAGTTAGGGATATTATAAATATTTGAAACATAATAAATGCTTGTTTAATAAATAACTACAGAAAGTGGTTAAAGACAGCAATAATATTCTGATCTAATTCAGTGAGTATGATAATTAGATAATCTCAGAAAACCTATAAAAGTACCTTGAAACATTTAATGTGCTAATTATAATTAAAGGGTCATGAGGATAATTATTATTATCACGTATATAGAAGTACATAGGAGGTTAGAGATTTTTTTTAGTTCCATCACAACTATTAAAAATTCCTGGATATTTCCTCCAGTTCAGCATAAGGTAAGTTAGATCTCAGTCATAATTTGTGGGTAGAGAAAAACCATTGGCCAATAGAAACTTTTTATACTAGGCTTAATTTTCTTAGGAAAATATATGTATGAGAAACTCGTGAATTAAACTAAAGTTCACAATGCTTTTATCTAATGTCTATATTAATGCCTTGTATGATCCACGCAATATTGGGTTCTAAGATCTAATAAAATGGTGAACAGCCATGGCACATTCCTTGCCCTCTGGGAGTTTAGTTTCCAAAATATTTTTTTTCAGACAGCAAAGTTTATTGCTTTATAGTTGGATCTCCTTTAAAAATATTTGGAGAAATACTTTAAGTCATTTCATCCCTTTGCCTCTTAGGACACTGGTAAACCATTTAAAGAGAAAACCCTGCTGGAAGACTTCAATAATAAACTTTAACCTTTTATTGGAGGTAATAATTTCTTGTCATTCATGGATAAATCATTAACATTACTCAGTAAATCTTTTGATTTTTGGTATCCAGAGGTCTAATTAGTTTAGATATATTGGAATACTACAAAGAAAAGTTGTGTGTATTGTCTACCACCTTTACAGCTAACTTCATGCCTAAGAGATAGCTGGGAAATTCTGTTCTTTACTCCTAAGGTATGAAAATACGAGAACTGATAACTCCTGTACAACACCTGGTTGATAATAGGAAGCAGTGAGCTTCATTATAGACATTTTTTCACATAATACATGTATATATAGTAAGCATGTAGATATATATGCAATTATAGATAGTTTAATGCTCTTTAATACTAAGACATATCATTCATATATACATATATATGTCACATGTATGCTAGATATAAATATGTATTCAATTTAATTGATCACACTGTGCTCTCCTTTCTCACATAGACAATGTGAATGCTTTGTAGTTATTAAGTGTGTCTTAATTATTCTTCTCATTGCTGTCGCAGACTCTCTGAAAAGAACAAATTCTGGGCAGATCATTTTGGCTTCCAGTTTGAGGACATATTCTACCATGGGAGAGAAGCTGACAAAGCTGGAGCATGAGACTCTCTGCTTACGCCTGAGAAGAACATAAGTCGTAAGAAAGAGAAACAATATCACTCATTGGCTATCTGGTTTCCCCCTTTGTATTCAGTCCAAGTTCTCAGCCAAGATAACTTTCCTTCTCACACTCAGGCTACCTTTTAAACTCTCAGTTATCCCTTTGTGGAACAGTCCTCAAAGGCATATATGTGTCAATGCACCTCATTAACAATATATTTTTTCTTTTAATCTACTCAGGCTGTCAACATTAAATGCTCACCACAGAGTCTTAAAACGATGCTAAGAAATAGTTACTTCAGTACTCATTTTGTTTTAAATAAAACAATAAGAATTTTATAATACAGTTTTTTTTCTTTTTTTTTCTTTCTTTTTTTTTAAGCTTTTTTTTTATTTTTTTATTCTTTTTTACTTAAAATTTCCAACTGCTCCCCGTTTCCCATTTCCCTCCCCCTCCTCCCACATATTGCCCCCTCCCCCTGCTCCCCTCCCCCTATCCCCACTCTACTTCTCCTCCCCCTAGTCCACTCCCCCTCCCTCTCGATACTGAAGAGCAGTCCAAATTCTCTGCTCTACATGAAGACCAAGGTCCTCCCACTTCTATCTAGGTCCAGGAAGGTGAGCATCCAAACAGGCTACGCTCCCACAAAGCCAGCCAAGGACAATGGCACTAGGTTTCGATCCTAATACATGAACTGGCTTTTTTTTTTTTTTGAGACAGGTTTTCTCCGTAGCTTTTTGGTTCTTGTCCTGAAAGTAGCTCTTCTAGACCAGGCTGGCCTCGAACTCACAGAGATCTGCCTGCCTCTGCCTCCCAAGTGCTGGAATTAAAGGCGTGCGCCACTGCCCAGCAATAATAAAGTTTTGAAAATAATACTGTGATAGAAGTTACCTTGATACTATTTATTCATCTTATGGTATCTTGATAAAACTATTAACGCTGGTAGCTTTTCTATACCCTGAATGTATGAAATAATAAATAGGTGTAAAAGCCACTTTTCATGGGTTTTGAAATAATAAACACTGTAAATTGGAAAAAGTACAAAAGCCTGTGTCTCCCTATGGAAACTGATATCAGAAAGTGTTTACGGCCCAAGCTGCCATGGAAACTAATTCTTCTGGATACATTCTCTCCCCAAGGCAAAGGCTTCCTCTGACATGCCACTCATCTCTGAGCTCTTCTGTTCACAGAACGTTTTGCCTTCTGGCAGTCTGCTGTTCCTCTACCATTCCTCAGTTATAGTCCTGTTATTTTTTTTCTTCAGTTTTACTTTATTTTTAAATACTCCACTGTTTAAAAATTTCATACATTCATGTAACTTTTCTTTTTATAAAACCCACTATCTCTCCTATCTAATTCATTCTCTATTTTCAATCACTATCTTTTCCTCCAAATATTGTGTGTTGTCTTCTTTAAAACAACAGTCCATTTAGTGTTGTGGAAGCTGCGGGCTGGCGTTCGTGCCACCCAGCTCCCGGTCGCCTGGCTAGCTCCTGTCCCAAAATAACGACACACAAACTGTATTCTTTTAAACACTGCCTGGCCCATTTCTATTAATGTGTGTAGCACCTTGAGGTGCTCTTACCGGGAAGATTCTAGCCTACATCCATCCTGGGTCGGAGCTTCATCGCATCTGCCCTTGGGAGTAGAGCTATGGCGTCTCAACTCACTTCCCTTCTTCCCAGCATTCTGTTCTGTTTACTCTACCCACCTATGTTCTAACCTACCAGGGCCAAGCAGTTTCTTTATTAATTAACCAATGACCTTCCTCCATCAATTTAGTACTTACTGTTTGTGCATGACTATAGTCCTATAGGACAATCTACTAGAACATTGGTATAGCAATGGCTGCATCCTGAAAAAAAAAAATTGACTCTCCTTCCTCTATAAGCATCAAATCCATAGAAGTCCTCAGCTAGAGATAGGACTTCAAGAACATTTTTTTTAATCCACACTGGCATTTTGTGTGGCTTTATTTTGTGCATGCTGTAACACCATCTATAAATTCAAGAATTTAATGACAACGTCATGTCCATTTAATACTATATCATTGCAGATGTCTATTATGGCTGGCTCTTACAATCTTTTTTTTTTAAAGAAATAGGTCCAAAGCTGTTTCTTTATTAATTAATGGTAATCATAGCATACATAGTGGAATCCCATATAATCTCCCCTTTCTGTTTAAATTAAAAGGAAGGTTTTAATTTTAACTAGCAAAATTGCATACAACTCCACAAAGTTGTCCTCTAACTTCTACACCTGTGCCATGGCAGGCATGTTTATGAATACACATTCTGAGTAGAAACACTCACAATAGTAATAAATTAGTATTTTAAAATGTGCTTTTGGAAATATCAAATGGAAAAAATACTCTCCACTACAACAATGATCTTAGAACAGGCACTACGTATAGGCTGCCTTTTCAGGAAAAGAACTGACTCCTCAGCTAGGCTCATAAGGTAGCTGGAAGCAGAAAGATAGCCTGTCCTTTCCACCTTTGTTTTGCCTTGCTGCCTCTTTCCTTTAATACCTGTTAATCTATTTCATTGGAAAAATTCAAAGAATCCATATCGACAAACCTGTAACACCTGACACAGCTCATTACCTTTCCAGGCTGAATGAACAGAGGAAAGTATAACTGAAGTATGTCAAGGCTTTGCAGTGTCCCATTCCAGACCATCAAAGTGTGCCTGAATGCTCGTCAGACCTAAACCTTCAATCACCTTGGATTACAGGAACAGGAAGGCCTCACAGGACAGAACACACCACAGATGATGGCAATTACCTTCAGTGGCAATCCAGCACCTAGAGCATGAGTAATTCTTTCCTGAGAACCAGCTAGGTCCCTCAAGCAAATAGGGGTCTTAAGATCACCATGTAGAACCAAACAGACAGTGACCAGCCAGACTTACCTTGCCTAGGAAAACTAAACTATTCGTCCATCTTGCTCCCATTTCTGTTCTGATGTTTTTTCAGCTTACGCCTACAATTCATGTTAGCACCCTGCATATACTTTGGGCCACCTGATCCCTTCATCTGTTCCTCTTTCCAATGCATATTGATTAAATCTCCTCTGTGCTTCCGCATTGCATGTCTGTTTAATTGGTGTGCTGGAAGGGGTGACTGAGCCTATTTAATTAGTGTATTGGAATGGGTGGCTGAGCATAGCCTGTTGAAAATGCCAGAACCAGGCTTGCTGCCCCCGACCTCCAGATACTGTGTCTTTCCTCTTTGCTAGGAGGCTGCATTTTTATGAGTTTCTTCAATTTCTGTTTCTTCCTTTGTCCTTTCTTCTGTTCCCAGAATATTTAACACATGATTTATCCCTAGCGAATGTCACATATAAAACTTGCTATGGTTATCCACAGGTAGATGTTACACAGAAAATTTCTAGAGTTTGCTCATCTTGTATGAATGGACCATTATACACTTTCAACAGCAGGCCTACTTTCCTTTCTCTGAGTCCCTGGGAACAGTTGGATATCATGGATGACTATTTCATATCTTTCATATAAATAGAGTCATGTAGGATTTGTCTTCCTCTAGCTCATTTCATTTAACATAGTACACTTTAACTTTATTCAGCTGGTAACAGTATTCCCTTCTAAAGAAGGAAGGTTAAAGGATATCATATAACTGCTCTGTGTTAATCAACCTCTAAGTCTAACAGTAGAACCTTGAAAAGAAAATATAGGACACTCAATAGTTCTTCTGTTTTCAGGCATTCTTTATGTACAAAAATTAAAATGATAAAATGTTGTTATGTGTGTGTGTGTGTGTCAAGTAAAATAGACTGAAAGGCATATGCCATGGCAAAAAACCTTGTCTGTTATGCAAAACACTTCATTTTAGTTTTTAACACTTAAAAAGTTTTATTTAATTGTTTTCAATCTTTTTACTGTCCTGCTGAGATAAGGATACCATTAAATGTATAAGTTGGAAAATCTGTAGTTTTAATTTTAGGGATTAACTTTTAATCTTAGGGAGTTTCTTGATGAGTTAATACCTTTAAAATTGTTTTAAAATATCACTACAAAAATTAATCTAGTAATACACATAAGTTAAGAAGAAAGCACAGAAAAGAGAAAAATCATATTTTTTTAAATGTGAGTTGGTGTTTTGTCTGCATGTATGTCTTTGTGAGGATGTCAGATTCCTTAAACTGGAGGTATAGACACGTATGAGCTGCTGTGTGGGTGCTGGGAACTGAACCTAGGTCCTCTGGAAGATCAGTCAGTGCTCATAAATGCAGAGCCGTTGCTCCAGCTCCCAAGGAAAAACCTTGTAATTGGTATTTTGGTATAAATTTTTATTCTTTGTATATAAGGAAAATCACATTTTTATCTTACACTGGTCCCAACAAGTTATATAGCTACACTTTAGAGTTGCGTCAAGTGAGGATTTTGACACAAATCTGTGAGCCATTTCTTACCACTTAGTTTCCCTACCAGAAGTTCCCTTTTTTGAAAAATAACATGACATTTCACTCTTATGCACAGCGGTGTTTCCTGAGTGATGCTCCTTAAAGAGAGGACAGTGAATTTTATTATCAAAATGTTTCCCTGGTTTTCTGTTGGCCTGGAGGAAGAGAAGTGTCACCATGTCTCTCCACATTTCTATTTTGTCTTGCTCCCTTCCCACTAGACCCACCCTGCATTTCACACTTGCATCTCATGGGTGATGATGAGTCAGATGGCATTTCTCACCAGTACTCTCTTGGGTGTCCTAGCAGTTTAGATCACCTACATTCCAGACAAAGCTGCTAGAAACACATGCAGACTCAATTCCTCTAGGTTATTCTAAGAACCTTAATTCATTTGAGAAGTGAAGGGGTGGCAAAGAACTTCAGCCTACACGCCAACTCACAAAGCAGAGAAAGATCACTAATTTATCCTCTCTGATGACAAATCAGAGAAGTCACTCAGAAATATCGCTGTAATATACAAGGTCAGAATAAATCAGCCCTCACATGTCCCAGGCACTTCTGTTTCCCTCTGGAGAGCAACAGCTTTTCTTCTGTTTGGCTAGCGGTACTATGAGTGAAATACAATGTGTGGAATACAAGGAATGGGATGGGAAGGAGGAGAAGAAGGGCCTCAGAAGGAAGAAGCATATGGCTATGCATATGCATGCTGATCTGTATCAGAGCACATGTGGTTGGCTGACAGGATGGCGATGCTACGGGAGAGCAGTCAGGCAGGCCTAAAAATGCTTCCTCTCTACTCAGCGCTTTCCCATCCTGTGAAGACAGTTCTCAGTGATGATAACGTAGACCTCTCCACGCACGTGAAGATATACATAAATAAAAAATACCTGGCTTTGCAGCTGCATTTGGAAAATTCAGTTCTTTACGTATGTATCCATGACATATAACATGTCTGTTATCATTAATTCATATATGTTATATATATATAAATCTATGCAGACTCTATCTTTATTGCCTTTTGCTTGTTTGTATTCTTTCCGACTGAACAATTCTTCATACAAAACTTTTAAAACCCTGATGCAATGTTGATGATGATGGCAGTTTTGATGAGGATGATAATGATGCAGATTTATTATAATGATGCAGACTTATTCATTTGCCTTCTGGACATCATTTTATTGATAAACTACAAATGAATACCAGGGTTGTTTGAACTTTTATTATCAATATGGCACAACTAAGTACCGTAGATGAGAACTGAATTAAATGAAATTTAATAAATATTATACTGATACTACTTATCTAGTTAGTTTTCTTATATGTAAAACTACAGAAAAGAAGAATAGTTCAATAACTATCTTTAATAGAGGCGATAGTCTGGCATTGATGGTTACTGTAATTGAGCTCACTACATACCAAATGACATAAGATGCTGATATCTCCCTGACACTGGAAATATTTCCACCTAGAAATGTCCCCCCAAAACTATAATTTACAATGCGCTTCTCAGTTTACATTCTAGAATATTCTGAACGGAATGTAAATTTTGAAATGTCACAGCTTATACAAGCAATTTGCTTTGTAGAGAAGATGCCGATTAAAACCAATCCAAATGCAAATTTAATATTGAAAATTTACCTCTATCCTGCTAAAATTCACAGTATTCCTTCATCCTTTCTATATTATAAGATGATTTCTTTGTGTTCTGTGTAGGAACTGTGTGTGTTCTGAGACTATTACAGATATCACTGTGCTCAATAACTACTTTTATTATACTACTGCACTTTAATAAAGAGTGTTCATCTTCCAGTATTGATTTAAAGAATTTGGCATCCAATATAATAAATTAATCTTTAGTAATTATTTACAGAGAATCATCATTTTTATTTGGTGGAAGATACAATTGATAGATAACATTTCCACTTTCCTGAGGCTAACCTTCTAGTAAAGTAGCTAAGCATTAAATATATAAAAGTGAAATTCAGCTAATGAAAAGGAAGATGGCAAATGTGTTGTTGGGAAATACACTTGACACAGGGGGAGTAAGGAGTATAACATCTTCATTTAGGATACTCGATAGTTTCTAAGATTGAGGGTGACATTCAGTAGGCCTATTGTATAGTAAACAAAGCACAAGCATGGGGGAATATAATTCAAGTGGAAAAATTGCAGAGCAGTGCTAAAGTAGCACTTTGCAGCCCAACCTCTGAGATAGCATCTTTTATTTATGACAAAGAAACTGCACAATATGAAATTTCACAAATATGGTCACCTAAATAAGACTTGAAAAATGACAACACTAATTGACATGTCAACATGGATGAAAAAAGGTTGAAAAGGCCCCAGGCAATTATTTAGTGAGAAGGGAGGGAAAATTAGTCTGGTCCAGAGATGAACAACCTGATAGGTGACCCAACTCCATTTCCAAACAGTAAGACCTAAACACACACACACACACACACCACATCACACCACACCACACATACAAAGAGAGAGAAAGAGAGAGGCAAAAGTAAATGAAATTATCAGAGTGGGTTTGTAAATGTCTAAGGTGTGTGTGTGTGTGTGTGTGTGTGTGTGCTTACCATAGTGCACATGTGGAGGTCAGGGGATAAGCAGAGCTCACTGTTCTTATTCTATCCTGTGGGTTCTTGGGATTGAACGTAAATTGTCAGTCTTTCGATAAGCACCTTTACTTACTGGCCTGTCATGAGCTCTTTTAAGCTTATTTTCATATGGTTTTTAGCATCGAATATTTGTAAATGCGTTTTCTGTGAAGTCTAGCTTTTGGTTTCTTGAGTACAAAGTTATGTCTTAATCAAATGAAATCCAGATATCAACTATTATACACCATCCTTTGATATTAAAATGTAATTTATTTTAAATTATACAAGATTAGGTAATGGGAAAAAACCAATAACACCTCTGATTTCAGGCCAAGTTTTATAGGAATGAGGTATGTTTGCTGAATTAGTTTAATTTTAAAATTAATTAATATAACTGGAAAATTTGAACATCTAGCAGAGCAAGCAATTGTTTGCAAGTAAATGTCCCATAGTTCCCATGTGATAAAAGTGAGAAGAAAACAAAGTTATGGTTTCATGCTGTGTTGATTGGATATTGACAAGATATGAGTCAGAACTTAGCTATAATGGTTAAGACTAAATGTAAGACCTGTAAGAACTGACATGCTTATCCATCTAGATGCAATAAAAACATTAAAGCCAATAGTGAGCACGGTCAGATCCTTGACATTTTCCCAGTAGAGAATGAGGAATTAAAAAGTTTCCATTTCAGGGAATGAATTAATTCTGCTACCTCACAACCTGGAAAATAATACTTAATAATTAAAAGGCATTGCTGCATGTGCAGCTATAGTGCTGTGACCATCTTCTTGTAGCTGTTCTGGAGATCCAAACTCAGGCAGGCATTAATGCTGTGAGTCAGGCACTTTACTGACTGAGCCCATATCCTCAGCACTGCTAGATTATAGTTAAAAAAACATTTTAAATTGATATTATAACCATGAACAATCCAAAAGTGAAAGACACACTGTATAGGAAGAATTGATTCAGGGAAACCTCAGTAACCAATATGTAAAACAGGAAGTAGTCAATAATGACTGTAATAAAAATGCAATTTACAATAATGAGGAGCTGCATCATGCAGTTTTGCAAAAGATGTGAAATAAAGTGCTCATAATTTTGAAAATACAGAAAGTATGACTTTTTTATTTTATTGTATTGGTTGATAAAATTATATATGTGTACATGTTTACTTTTATAATGTTTAACACGATAAGTTTGATTATGTGTATTCTGGTGTGACTAAATTAGGCTAAATAATAAATTGGCTCACATCACGTGTACTATGAGAACACTTTATAGCAACTAAATATTTTTAAGAACATGTTCTGCTTTGTACAACAAACCTCTTGAACATGTTTTGAGGCAAACTGAGTTTTGTTACCTTTGACTACTATCTCCCTGAATTTTGAACTGACTTCTGAACTGACTTCATAGGATCCTGGAAGCCACTATTCTGTCTTCTGCTTCATGGCATCAACTTTTGTAGATTCCACATGTGAATGGAGTTATGATATATTTGTCTTAGCTGAGCCTCCTTAACCAGATGAATTTTCTTCCTGTCTATCCATTAGCACTGATGGCAAAATTATGTTATATTTATGGCATGATAGCATTTCACTTTGTAGTTGTACTACATACAGGTAAAACTTTCATCCGTTGGTAGATACATTGATTGACAAAAAACTTGGATATTTTGAAGAGTGTTACTGATGAAAATGAATATTCATCTTCAGGATTTATATTGGGAGCTTAAACTAGTTCTGTGGTTAGGTTTTAAAGAATCATAACAATACACTCCAACTGGCTGTGCCAGAGACATAGGCTCTGATTTTCTTCATGCCATTCCCATCACTTGCAGTCAGTTATCTTCTTAATCACAATAGTTCTAATTGTTGACACCTCATTGTAGTTTAAATTTGCATTGCTGTTTTATCTTGGTTTTCTGTTGCTTTTTCTGTTCAATAAAACAAAGACTGAAAGCAATTTGAAGAACAAACGGGTTTATTTGACTTTCAGTTTCCAGTCCAACATGGACAGAAATCAGGGCAGCAGCCTACTGGCAAGAACTGTAGGAGAGACCATGGAGTAATGTTGATTACTGGTTTGTTCTCCAAGTATTGCATAGCCTGTTTTTTTACATAATAAAAAAATCACCTTCCAGGATTGGCACTATCCAGAGCAGGCTGAGTACTCCCACATCAATCCTTAATTAAGAAAATTCCTTGTTTTCATAGCTACAGGCCAATCTGATGGATGCAATTTGTCAGTTGAGATTTCCTCTTCTCAGATTCTAGTTCCTGTAGAGTTGAAGAAAAAAAAAAGTACAAGTTCCCTGATGATTAGTGTTATTAGAACTTTTTCATCTGCCTGTTGTATATTTATGTGTTTTTATGGAGAAACATCGGTCCATGTCTTTACTTTTTTTTTTTTTTTTTTTTTTTTTTTTTTTTTTTTTTTGGTTTTTCGAGACAGGGTTTCTCTGTGGCTTTGGAGCCTGTCCTGGAACTAGCTCTTGTAGACCAGGCTGGTCTCGAACTCACAGAGATCCGCCTGCCTCTGCCTCCCGAGTGCTGGGATTAAAGGCTTGCACCACCATCGCCCGGCCTTTACTTATTTTTAATAATGTTTTTATACTGTAGATTTGTTTCATTTCTTCATTTATTTTGGCTATGAGCTTACTATTAAATGGAGAGTTTACAGATATTTATTACATTCTTTTGGGTATCTTTACAGGCTCATGATTGTATCCATTGCTAGGCAGATGTATTACAGGATTTTAGAGTCTATTTTGCCTATTTTGAATTTTGTAGTATATGGTTTTGGAACATACATTAAAGTATATCACTCATTCTATTATTCTGAAATATTTCCTTCAACTTTACTTCCCATAAATTCAACATTTTGGTTCAATATTCACCATTAATCAGTTTTTAAGTGAGGGTCTTTTTAATGACATCTTGTCTAATTTTATCTTTTTTATTTGAAATATCTACTTTCTCCATTATGATTGTGAACGTTGGGTTCCTCTGTTAAAAAATCATTTTGTTATCGTGTTTGTATTTATGTTGGAGTTCTTTAAGCTATTGCATTGGTCTTTGTATAATTTAATGCTAGTCTCAGGCTGTTTTGGCTATTGTAACTTCAGAATATTTTTAACTTGGATAGTAGGATGCTTTATTCTTGTTTATTATTTTCTATTAAGGCATTACTAACTACTCAATCTTTGGCGGTTTATATAAATTGCAGGCTTTCTTCAACTTCCATGAAAAATGTCACTGGAATGTTGATAGACATTACACTGAGTTTATCATTCACTTTGGGTATCAGAGGCAATCTGATAATATAAATTCCTCAAATCCTTGAATAAAGGATACTCCCACCTATGTCTTACTTTATTTATTGTAGCATTGATTAATGATTTTACTGCACTAATTTTTGTATATCCCTGGTAATACTGATTCTGAAATATTTAATTCTTTAGAATTAAATTATAAAGATGATTATTTTCTTTATTTCAATATCAGACAATCCACTATTTGAGTATACAAGAACTACTAATTTTTAGATCAACTTTATAAAGTTTACATTCACCAGTTTTCCTTATTAACAAAATGTGGGAGAGAAATGCAGAAGTTTCTATACAAGTAGTATTGTCTACAATGAAAACCATGTAGCAGTTTTCTTTCCAAGTTGGGTGATTTCTCTTTCTTTCTCTTGCTTAATGCTCTAGTTTGGATCTGTGAAAAAAAAAAGTAGAAGAGTAGGTACAGAGATCCCAGTTTTCCTCAGTGTCTGTGATATTTTTATGGTAAGAGTGCAGTGAAATATGCCTAAATACAGATAACTTTCAAAGCAAAATCTGACTTATAAAAATTCAAAGCTCCAATTAAATTGATTATTTATGAAGCCCACGGTTTGAAACATAGTCTTGCTCTTTGTGCTCAGCCATTTTTCTGTACCCTCAAAAAGTTAGATGTAATCATATATATACACACAAGTAAAACTAAACAGATTAAGCAGATATTGCAGTACCTTTATGCTTGTGTGTGTGCCTGTGTGTGTATAGCAATAACAATCGAAAAAGAAGAGGCCATCAATTTGAGAAGGAATGGAGAACATAGGGGGCTTGGAGGGAGACTTGGTAGGATTGGAGATGAGAGAATTGGAGAACAATCACATATTTTAATTAAAGTTTTTTAAAGTTTATACAAAGAATGGTGTAGAAACTGTTAAACTTTTGCTCTATCTCTGGGACGAAACCTACTTGATCATGGTGGGTGTGCTTTTGATATATTCTTAGACTCAGTTTGTGAGTATTTTATTGAATATTATTGCACCAATATTCATGAGAGAAAGTAGTCTTTATTTTTCTTTCTTTTTAGAGTCTTTGTGTGGTTTGAATATCAGGGTGACTGTGCCCTCATGAAAATAATTTTGCAATGTTTCTTCTTGTTTCCATTTTGTGAAATAATTTGAGGAGTATCTGTATTAGCTCTTCTCTGAACGTCCGGTAGAATTCTTCTCTGAAACCAATTGGCTCTGGGCTTCTGTTTTTTGAAGACTTATAAAGACTGTTTGTATTTCCTCTGGGGTTATAGGTCTATTTAAATTGTTTATCTAATCTTGGTTTAATTTTGGTATGTGGTATCTACCAAGATATTTGTCAATTTTTTTTAGAGTTTCCTATTTTGTGGAGTACAAATTTTTGATGTGGGACCTAATGATGCTCTGAATTTCCTCAGTGTCTGTTGTTATGTGTAACATGAGGGCCTGCTTTGCTGTGGTTTCTGTCCTGCCCAGTTCCCACAGCCAGTAAGCCTCCAAAGAAAATCACATCGAGAGTCTATATTAGGTTATCAACTGATTGGCCCATTAGCTCAGACTTTGTATCAGCTCTTATAACTTATATTAACCCATTATTCTTATCTATGATAGCCACATAGCTTGGTACCTTTTTCAATGGGGCAAGTCACATCTTGCTTCTTCGGTGATCTGGGCAGGACTCAGGAAAGAGCTTCCTTCTTCCCAGAATACAACTGTTCTTATTCCTTACCTCTACTTCCTGTCTGATTTTCCCGTCTACACTTCCTTCCTGGCTATCATCCAATCAGCATTTATTTAAAAAATAATTGACAGATATAGAATTGTTCTCCCACACCAGTTACGTTCCCCATTTTGTTTCTTATTTTGTTAATGTGGGTATTCTCTCTCTACCTTTTAGTAAGTTAGGATAAGGGTTTAGATATGGTGATGTTTTCCTAAAAGTACCAATTACTCATACTGAGTTCCTTGTCCAGCCTTAATATAAGCAATGTTATTTCCTCACAACAGAGGCTGAATATGTTTGAGATAGAATTTCTCAGGAAGACTCTAGGCATCACATGATGAGACATACTCTGTATCAATGACATTAAGAAACATCACCATCTACAGAAGGAAGTAAACTCTAGGATGCAGCAATGGTGCTTCAGATACTTCAGCAATGTTATAAGAATGAATGATGGCAGATACCTGAAGATGGCACTGTGTGGAGGAGTGCACGGGATAAGGCAAAGAGGAACACCCAAATGCTGAATAGAAATCATAAAGGCAGACAGTGGAACCATGTGTATGTCAATAATACAAGCATTGAGGACTGCCCAGGATAAGAACTGGAGAACCACCAAAGACAGGCTAACCATCCATGCTTAACCCATCTTAGTACAAGCAGAGAAGTTAGCCCTACTGCAACTTTAAATACCAAGCTTTGATGATATGAACCATATATCATGGAAGATCTGGCCCTTTCTGAACAGAAGCAGAGGAGGAATGGATGAAGGGGCAGAAGAAAAGGGGTATGGAATGGGAGGAAATTTTAGTCAGAATGTGAAATAATTTAAAATTTTTAATTAAAAATAAAAAAATGGAAATATTGAGATTACAGTCATTTAAATAGCTAATTAGCTCAGAATTATTGATGCTTAGTAAATTAAAAGTTGATTAAGGGAACATTGAGAGAGAGAAAGAGAATATAAAATTAAGCAAATTTGAAAAGCATGACTTTTCTCTTATTATTCAAATTAACTTAAATTAACCCCTAGCCTCCAAAATCGAACATTGAAACTATCTGTTATAGAAAGTACTAGAATCTATCTTCATGTTATGGATCTAATGCAAAGAACAAAAAATTATCTCTGCAGACTCTATGCATATAAGCAAAACAATGACAAACATTATTTCAATAACTATCAGTAAAAATAATTTCACTAATAGATTACAATCTCATATTCAACAAATCACCAATCATCATAAGGTATTTTAGCCATATTTGACTCATATTTAGCTCCCAGTGTATATTTTATTTTACACTTCATCTGTTTTTGGATGACCTTCATTTTTATGCATCACAGTCATGCATGGCTATGCTACAAGCTATATAGAGAACACGCAACAAACCACCCATTATACAGCATATTGAAAACAAAGAGGTACCAAAACAAGTAGCATTAAAAGAGTACAATTACTGAATACCAAACAGAAAGTCACACCTGAACTCACAGCACCCATTCTCAGTTGCAAACCTAACTAAACATGTCTAGTATACTCTCTGTAAAATTTGAGTGTGTGTGTGCATGTGTCTGCACTTCATTTTCTCATCAGAATAAAGGTAGTTGTGGTGAGCATTGGTTTATACACTTTGTGACTGGATAAAAATGTCAGTAGGATATATTTTGCTTAGTTAAGAGGCATGCATATTGTGAATGTTGTCAATCTACTCATACAGATTTTTGTTAAAAAGTATTAAATTGTTCTTTAAATGCATCACAGTAAAAATAATCGCACTATTTAAATAAGTGGTCATTTCTATGTTTGATGGTAACCTCCTAAAGTATGACTACCAGGTGGAAAATATTATTCAAGCAAAGGAGCCTGTGGAAGACATTTTATACAAAAGTATATCAAGCATGTTATTTAGGACAAGAACTTGTTATTGGTAAATTTTCTTTAAAAGTTAAGCATTCAAGGTATTTTAGAGATGAAAACTTTTAAATTATTTAATATTAGAATGATCATTTAATAAACCTATACTCAACTCTAATAAAACTCAGTTTGGAATGTCCTATGGTTATTAAACATTTATTTGTACTTTATTTATTTTTTAAAGATAGTCATTTATAATAATGAGTGTATGTGTAAATCTTTGTGCATGGTTTTACCTAGGTTTACAGCACCTGTGGAAACTGTACAAGATTGTCAGATCACTAGGAGCTGTTGTCCTTAAGACATGAGCTGGGGTCTTTTGTTGATTATAACATATGTGCTCTTAATTGTTGAGCTTTATACTTCTTACCATCCATGAACTATCATTTTATTTTCATCAAATTCACTTTATGTGTGTTGACTTCATTCAATCTGTATAAATAATGCAGAGAAATTAGTTGTTAGTAATACAAAATCAATAACATTTGAGAGTCTAACAAATGAATAAGATAACCGAACATTGCTTTTAAAACCTTCATTTGACATTTATTTTCAGATTTTCTATAACATATGAATAAAATTAAACTTTATTAGTTTTATGCATGTAGCTTTTTCCAGACTCACCTTTCCAGATGATTTAAAGAAGTTCTCTCTTTCCTTAAATGAATTCAAAGTGGTAGAGAATCTGAGACAAACTCATGATAGCTTATTTAACTATCTCGTTGGTAGCTCTGAATTATTAGGGTGACTTGAAGCAAAAAGGAAATAATTTCCTGATTCTTATTACACTCTTCACTTCCCATAGTTTATTAAATCTTACAATCCAAGAACCAAACAATCACAATGATAATTAAGGAGATGACAGAGACTGTAGAGCTTGATTGTATCTCCACCCTATGTCTGGCTTAGTGGTTTTAGTGTGTAAAACCTCTCTACCTCCTTAGGACACTACTACATGCTGCAAAAATTCAATTTAAAGATTTATGAGAGAAAAATAATTATCCAGCATTTAGCCACACTGCTTACAGTCATTTAATTAAGGAGCAGTGGTTCAAACAGTTTTAATGGCTAGTTGAGAATATATAGAGCAGTGTTTCACTAATTTTTATAAATCTGTGCTGCTCCTATGATCATTTGTATATCTTTTATAAAAAATTTAAATTTAGAAAATAAGCTCCAGGCTTCTCACTAAAGAGTAAAAGTCTACCCTGAAGTATCTCTCTACATTCATAGTACAATATATCACTGCGTACATGTTAAACTTCAAGTGTATATGAAGCCCAGATTTAGATTATCATTAGCCAACAAAATAAGGAAAATCCACTCTGGAAAGTATATATATATATATATAGCTTCAGTACTCTTAAATCATGATCAAGAATTTAGGTAGATTCAATACTGAAAGTTGTATTTGCAAACACATGTGGAGAACTAAGTGATCACTTGAAGTTTATAGGGATGCATTCTCTTCCCACTAATCTTTAATATATTTCTGGAATTGATAATAGCAACAGCCCTGGAGGATGAAGAGATAGGCATGCAGATAGCTGGTGTGTGACTCAATAACTTCCATTTTGCTGACAGTATAGCGTTACTTGTTGAATGTCCAAATGAACTACAGGTCATGGTAAATAGAATGGTGGAAGTAAGTGACAACCTTAGTTTGAAAATAAACATCGAGGAGACTGATATACAACACATGGGAAGGGCACACAAAGATTTTAACATTGTAATAAGGAATTAGAACCTCAAGCAATCAGTCAAACTTGTCTACTTGGCAGGAAACCTTAGTTCAAAGGAGGGATCTATTTCAGACTTTAAGAGGCAGATAGAAATAGCAGGGGCTGCATTCCAGCAGTAGGAAAGGTTTGGTCAGCAAGAGACATAATAACATCAAGAACAAAATTAAAAGTATACAAGACACTTGTCTTGATTTTCCTTCTTTATAACTATGAAACTTTCACAATGAATTGCTCCTCACAACAGCGGCTGAATGTGTTTGAGATAGCATGTCTCAGGAGGATTCTAGGCATCACATGACAAAACAGACTGTGTAACAAAGACATTAAGAAACATCACCATCTACAGAAGGAAGTAAACTACAGGATATGGTAATGATGCTTGAGATACTTTGGCAATGTTATGAGAATGAATGATGGCAGATACCTGAAGATGGCACTGCGTGGAGGAGTGCACGGGAAAAGGCAAAGAGGAACACCCAATGCTAAATAGACATCGTAAAGCTGGACAGTGGACCATGTATATGACTGCTCAGGATAAGAACAACTGGAGAACCACCAAAGCCAGGCTAACCAAGAATGCTTAAGCATTGCCAGACATTGATGATGATGATGATGATGATGATGATGATGATGATGATGATGTGTCCTTGACACTGGAGCCAGCAGTGAGAAATTGATGGTCAATGACTTCATTACCCCACAGATAACCAAAGCAATGGAGGACCCTGAGAAAGTTTCTTTTCTGTAGAGTATCTACTATGTTTTATGTTTCCTATCCCCCTTTCTATAATGATCTTGAATATGCTAAAATTTCAGTACTGAATCACTAACAGTTATTTTCACTTTCTTGAAGACAGAGGGCAACCTTCCAATTTCACTTTCAACATATTGGTAGTTTAAAGTCACTTTCTTCACTCTTGTCACATAGAGAAAAGGAGGTGAGAAGAGACAGGGCTACCAGACAAATCACAATGGGCATGCTTTCTATTATTTTGAAATATTCCCCAAACATTTATAACTTTAAAATTCATATCAAAAAGCACATCTCAGGAGAGAGAACTAAATTTATAAAGTTATAAAGGGTTGCAAATATTATTGGGTTAAACTACCATGACAAGTATTTGTTCTTTCTCCAACTTAATAAAGATATTCAAGCATTTGTATATGCAACAATCATATCAGCCACATAAAGAATAAAAATCAGAGTCATTACAGGGGTTGGAGTGCTGCAAAGATAAGGAAATGATGGGTAAAAGTTTGAAGATTCCTGTATCTTTCCTTTCTTGTTTTGTAAAGAGTGACTTGCAATTATCATATTTTTTGATGAGTCTAAGAAATTTTCCCAAGGACAGATTACTTTTGAAAGGAGAAAGGTGGGCAGAAGAATAATAGAAAAGTTGGCAAAGTATAATTCTTTAAATATGAGCAGTGGGCCAGCAATGAGACAGAACTAGGGAGTGTGGGGGAGCAGGTGGGTAGGCATCTTGGCTGGGGATGGGGCAGAACATGAATCATGACTATGTCTTGATAACATTGACTACAAATAAATATTTGTCTCCCAAATATGAGAAAAATAAAATGGCATAGAGAACTGTTTTTTCAATGCTACAAAATAATTTACTTACCAGTCATGAGTGCCAATAACTGAAAGAATGTGAATTTTCCTAGGAAACCTACCATAAGAATTCCATTTGCATAAGTGCATAAAAGATATATTTAATTTTGCTATACGTATATTTTAACTCCATAGTTAAGAAAATTAGGAAAGAATGGACTTGGAATCGTCATGATTTAGTAGGGGAGGAAATTTATTATTTATCCTCATCAGTTGACAGGTGTATGACTGATACCTCAGTATCAAAATCTGCTTAAAAAAAAAAAACAAATTACTTTACACAATTTTTTTCACAGGGGCCACGTATGTAAGCAGCATAGAGATGGAGGCAAGAGGATCTGATATTTCAAGGTTACCCTCAACTTCATAGCAAATTTGAGGTCAATCTTGCTTCATGAGATTTGGTCTCAAAAACTAATATATATATATATGTATATATAAATGGAAGTTTTATGAAACACAGGATGCACAGAAAATGAATGCTGTTTAGGGATATAGTTCAGAGGTAGAACATATGCTTAGCATGTATCACTGTGGGTTCAGTCAAGTAACAAGGAAGGGAGAAATAACATAGGGATGAGAGAAGCAGTTAGCACCAAAGTCCAGGAAAAACTATCAATGTTTTTTCTGACTGAAAAAAAAAAAAAAGAAGACACATGAAGCACAAAGTAAGGATAACAAAACATGGTAGTTTTCAGCAAAGCCTGTTGTTCACATTCTTCCCTGTGTTTCTACAGAGTATTTCTTTCCCCCTAGTAGTCCAGGAAACCTTTTCAACAGTGCTTCATGGAAGACAGGCTGGAAAAGGTCAGAGTGACCTTGTTTCTGCTGATGATTTCTCAACTGTTAAAGCGCCACATTTAGGAATGTCACCTGAACCCCAAAACATTACAATGCTCTTCACCATTATGATAACAATGGCTTGTAAACTTTCTGTTCAATTCCTCATAAATGTGGTGCTGTTTAGTATTTCAAATAACCAACCCTCTTTTGTGAATAATATAATTGTCTTACTCAAAACGGTCAACAATGCCACAATCCTAATCTCCTATCAGGTAACTTTTAGTAATAGAAATTCAATATTAATTAGGGTTAAGAAGCCAAGTGATGTGCCAGACTTTGTTGACTCGCCATGGGAAGCCTTTCCCTCTCTGAGGACTTTATGATGGGGATGAACTGGGCAGGGGGAAGGTGGAGAGAATGGGAGGACAGGAGAGAGAGAGAACGGGGATTGGTATGAAAATGAGAAAAGATTGTTTTAGAAAATAAATTAAAGCAGGAAAAGAGAAAATGTGGGAAAAAAATCAGTATGTGTCAAGCAGCATGTGCAGCCACTGCTTTTGCATGAAAACTTTCCAAAGTGGATCCCTGAGTCTCAAGCACTCTCTTATTTTATTCATCAAATTATCTGTGTCTATAAAACTATAGTTTGAAGACATCACACCGTGGCAGAACCAACAGTAGAATTTAATTACCAGAGTTTACATGAAAATACATATTACCATCTAGTAAATTTCATAACTCAAAATTAATGATTTCAATTCCTTCCCAGTTACTAAGTATTGGTTATTAAATGTCAAGAACAAAGTCTGGCATGGTGGCACATGCCTTAATCCCAGAACTCCAGAGGCAGAAACAGGCAGATCTCTGTGTGTTTGATGCCAGCCTGGTCTACAATGAGAGTTCCAAGATAGCCAGGGCTACACAGAGAAACCTATCTCTAAAAACAAACAAATGAACAAAAGAAAGCAAGTACAGTATTTTATTTTATATTAATATTCTCATTATCTATTTACTAGTAATTCTGATTTTTCTTGTTCATTTATATAATAAAATGTTTCAAACTTAAAAAATAATATCTGTATAAAGTCAGATTGAAAAGTCCTTTCCTAGTATTTTGAAAGTTTTTTAACCACTGAAAAGAAGTGTTCCCATCCAGTGCCCTTTTGTTTGCTGTGCTCCTTCAGTTATAATACGCATTGATCCCCAGAATACTAATGTGTTGTCTGAGATTATGTATCGAAGAAATAGAACACCTATACTTCCAGAAATGGCTGATGACCACAGTGCGGGGAACAGGCTGTCATTGCCTTCATCAGCACGATGTGTCAGGAGAGATGAGTGGGGACCAGCATACGGAGTGGAAGCAGTGGAAGGTAGTGAGTCATGCTCTCATCTCAACATCTAAAAATAATTTCAGCATATTAAAAGAACATATTTCCTTCCATAAAAATGAAGACTTGTTTTTACCTATATGTCTGTAATTTTCCGCTTCTGAGCAGTACTCCATTGTCATGAGCTGTATCCATCTAAATATTAACTATGATCCAGAGAAGCCAGGGGGTCACTTTAAACACTGGCTCCTACATAGATAATTGACAACGCAGGTTGAGCAATCAGGTGAGTACGAGGAGGAATTTTCCTTGTAACAACTTTAAGAGAAGGGAACATGGTTCAGAGAGATTTTAGGTCCCCCAGAGGTTGTTCATAGGTAAAATAATTTTGCTCAGCTCTGTTAAAATCTACATCTTGGTCTTTACACTCATGTGAATTGGAAACAGAAATATTCTTCTATTTCTTGTTATCACTGCAATAAGTCTGCCATTATTGAAGATCAAACCCTGTGGGTATTTTCAAAGGAACACTAGAGGACAAAGGAATATTCCTGGGAGTATAAAAATACATCTAAGATCATCTGCATAGTGAATCAAGGGTTATTTTTGAAACTGGAACTAAATTGATCTGAAACTTCCTTATTCATACATGTACTACAAACTACATGAAACCAAAAAGACTTGAAAGGGAGCTTGAAGTGTTTTGACATCTGGAAAAGAAAGAAAGAAAAACTGAGGGAGAGAGAAGGAAGGAGAAAAGAAGGGACAAATGAAGAAGGAAAAAGAGATTCTCATGTTAAGTCTATTCAAGTATTATTTCCATCCTTGTTTTCTCTACCATATAACCAATTGTTAACTTTATCACAATAGCTACTGGGGAAAAGTTCAGTCAATAAAATCAAGATATTTCAACATGAAGCAAATGTCAGAAGCTTGGAGACTAGATTGGAGATGCAGATGTTTGTTAATTAAGTTTACAAAGGCAGTAAAATTAATCAATCCAATATCATATATGGCATTCCTAAAGAAACAGCTGTACCCACACTCTGCTGAGAGGGTGAGGACACATCCTACCCTTTCAGTTACTGTCAAGCTTGTAAATGCTTGCTCTACTTGTAAACTTTAATCATCTCATAAAATAATCTTCTAAAAAAGGTTTTCAATGATTCACATTGCAGAAAATTGTGGTTAATACAAGACAGTAGAGCTGCAGAATCAAAACATCCCACAATTAGAGAAAAAAAAAAAACGAAATTTTACCTTCTAATCTATGCACATACTCAGATGATAGCCGGGTCCATACTTGTTTATTTAATTTTTGTGGAAAGTTAATTTTACTAGACTTTAGTTATAAGATCATCATTTTGGTTTAAAAATACCTGAAGAAGAACTCTGACATAAGAGAGCTACAACCCAGTTGCTGGGATAAAAAGCTTCCTCGTATATGTTTTTGCTTTTGTTTTTAGAAAAGAAAAACTGAAACAAAAATAAAAATCATTCAAGTTATATCTGAGACAAGAAGCATATGGTAAGGTTAGCCACACACCAGCAATTGTAATTACCATGGGATGGTAATTTGCTAGGGTTCCATATCAATTCAATAATAGCCTGCATGTGATACTTTATTTACACCACATTAGAAAAATTGTGTTCACTTCAAGGCATTGCTAGTTATTTGGAGCACTGACTAATTTGGAATGTCTTCACCGTGTAGCTAGGACAGTGAAAGACTAACATCCATTCCTTATTACCAAGATTCACCATGATTACACCAGGAGTTATTTTTAAAAAAATAAAATAAAACTCCTTTGAAAAAATTATGTTGCAAAAGTGATGATGTGATGCCAACAGCATAAAGGTGTGAAGGATGGTGTAGATTTTATGTGCATCAGTGTAGTCTGCAGTGACGTACATCAGTGTTTTACATGGAAGTCTTGTCATGCTTATCTTGATTTTAGTATTTGAGATAGTAATTAGCTTCAGTTCTCTGGGAATAAGTTTAAGTTACTTTCAGTATTCACCTGCAAGATTCACTTGCTCTTTGATATAAAGCCATATACCCTTCATGCTCTCTCTAAACTTACCCACCAAAGAAACACATTTACAGTTGATACTATTTTCCTGGCACACTGATCCCATGAAATGGTTACATTACAACTTTATGAAAATATTCTTTTTCACAGAAAGATAGTAACCATTCAAAAGAGATACCACCAATTACCTAAGACAGTCCAGTGATGTCAAACATCCACTTGCCATTGTCAAAGTGCAGTGACAGTTAAGATACCCAACAACAGCTGGCACTTCAACAAGCAGTTGAAAAATCTGAAATGTCCCTCATCTTCCTCTGGTCTCTCACCCAAGTTGTTTCACATCTTAGTAAACCATATCAACATTCATCTAATTGTTCGAAAAAATCTTAAAATCTTCTAGTTGCTTTCTTCTTTTCATACTTCAAACATAATTTATGAAAAGTTAAAGTGTGAATTCTTTTCATCCTTCATACCAATTTTACCCCGATTCAAGCAACATTCAACCAAATTCTGAAGTATCTCCTCTTCTTTTTTCTGCCCTATTTAAGGAATACATTTTAGCTGCTGACAGAGGGATGTTGTTTTACTGTATAACCTAACCATGCAGTACGTGGTGTGAAATCCTCCAGGGCCATTTTAGTACACTGGGAATAGAGGCTAAGGTGCTGGAAGCTAGGTATCTGTGAGGGTGTGAGTTTTTCTCTGCTCATGGCAGGTGGACTGACCACTGCACACTACTCTTTGCACTAACAGTGTCAGCTCATGAACCAGTTCAAGGTGGACAATGGAAATAGAAAAAAAAAAATAGAAAGCACAGGAAGGTAAATCTTGAGGATTTCCCACCCTCGGTAGCTTATCCTAGATGCTATGATTTTAGTGTGTTTTTGCTTGTTTCCTCCCTGTTTTCATAGATTTGTATTAACTAAAACAATTATCTGACACTGTATAGTGGCTGATTATTCTGAATCACAGTGTACTCTGATGACATCTAATATTGTTTTCCCCAAAAGTAACATAGGGAGAGAGCTTTCATTAATCTAGGTTCTCTTGAGAAACTGAACTAATAGGAAATATGTAAACTGCATATAGAATAAAGTATTGGATCAGATACTTATGTAAGTTAGCAGCCTAATACTCCAACTGCAACCTAGGACCCAGAAAGTCTAAAAATGTTGTTAGAAAGTTCTACAAGCCAGGAACATTGTCTAATATTGAATATTACACCTCATGTTGAAGGTCTGAAAATCAGAGTTTCAGAGGTCAGGGAAGGTCCATCTCCAAGTTTAAGCAGGCAAGTCAAGTGAACACAAAAATAAAACTACTCCTCGCTTTTAGTTCTATTCAAATATCCAACATATTGGAATATGCACTCACAGGGCAATTTATTTTCTTAAAACTCTTAGTTTAATGGCTAATCTTTTTGACATTTATAAGCAATACTCATTTGGGAATGTTGGCATGCGGGTAAACCATAACATGGCCCTTAATTTGTTAAAGAAGATGAGCTGTAAAAGTCCTGACTTTCTATCTTATAGAAGACAGCCATTGTCTGACAGACTGTCAAAAGTCTGGGGAAGGCCACGAGAGTAGTGAAGGAAGAGGCTACTCAAAGTATAGCTGAAGCTCGAATTCTAATAGGTATGAGTATGCTAAAATACCCTTTCTACATTTAGTAGTTATATGACTTAATTTTTGTCATATTGAGTTATATGACTCAAAAAGTTACTTAATTTTTAACCCTTGGATCATTTATCTGCAAAACAGAGTAATTGCTACATGGAATTTAATCCCTGTGAATTAAACAGAATGATCCATATAACATAATAGACCTAGTAAGTGGCAAAGCAAAGATTGCAACAAACATTACCTATCTTTATTATAAGAATAAAGCATGGTTTAAGTGCATCAAGAATCCACATACACACGAATACCACAATTTGCTGCTGGGAAAAGAGGCCCAAAGTATTGTTAGACACTGAGCTGACATTTGGGGAAAGATGAAATAGAGGCCACAGAACTTTTAAGTATCATAGGTAGAGAACAGATTGGATAATAAATAAGGCCATCTGTCTGCTGATTTTGTGTTCTTTGTAATAGTGAAAATGGCAATTATGGTAGACTCACTCTTTTATTGGGGAAACAAATGATTTTCAAATGCCTCATGCATAATCATCTTTAAATGAACAAGCTTTTGACCCACAGTTCTGTTGTCAAGATGCCAGCCTATTCTTATCCATGAGTTGATGAACTGCTAAGGGAAAGCTGGAATGAGGATGATAGAGAACTGAAGGAAACAATGAAATGAAGGCAAATCACAAAACAAATGTTTTTTCTTGTCTCTGAATGCAGAAATAGACTCTTCCATCCTCCTCTGACTTTGAAAGGATCAAATATAGAGGTGTAGAGTCTAATAGCTTCTTTAAAACCTTTCATTTAACATTGTTATACTCAAATACTTAATTAAATGTTTACTAGTAAACAGATGTCAGATGTTCCAAAGTCTCACTTAATGTAATTAAAATACATATACTGAATGTTCAGATGAATATTCTTTGGCAGCGAGAATCCTTTAGACACTCATCAAAATCCATATTTAGAATTCTAGCATAGTTTTTCCAAGTGTAGTTTAGTGGCAAGAAACAACTTCATTTTTAATGTGTTCCTCAGAGGAAAAATAATTATGGGGAATTGAAACTATGCAGAACAAGAGCCATGGAATTTTAGGCTGTGACTGTGTTCTTCAGCCATGCCTTGACTGCATTACCCTGCCTTTTTTGGCATTTCCTGTGTGGCTTCAGTGATACCGACTTGTAATCACAATAGGTGGGCATTCATTTATCATCTCCGTATTGCTCATATTACTGCATAGCTCAATTCTTGTGTGTACTAACCCCTTCAGCCCTCCACAGAAGAAATATATTGTAAAATGCAGATATTACAAACAAACATGAATCATGTTTTCCTTGGTATGTTTGCTGCTTTTCCTCTCTTTTAATTTTTCAAGTAATATGAGAAAAAACTGTAAAAACTGAATGAAATTCAAACACTAGAGAAAAATGTGAAAGCCATCAAATATCCTTTTCTCCTTGAGTCCATCCTCAGAACTGCCATTCTCATAGCTTTGTTGTCTATCAATCTTTTCTTTACATTTACTAAAGGAAGGAAGCCACGTAAAAGGATACTTAAGATCCATGTATGTACTCGTTTCTTGTTTTTCCTCACAGGGAAATGGGAGCCAACGAGGTATATTTCTCTGTGACCTGCTATTTTCATTTCCTCGGGTGATTTTCTCTTTGCTGCCCAGTCATACCATACTACCACATTAGAGGATTAAATAAAATGGATTCGTCAGAATTTATAACTATGGTCCTGAATTAGTATATTTTAGTGATGTGCATTTTTTCTAATTATGAGTTTATATATACACATAACCGGTTGTCTATGCATAATCTTATAGCTGTAGCACTTAAAGTGTAATTGCATAGGAAAAACAATTTGTGAGTAGGTATTCTCATAGATTTATGCACCCTTATTTAGCAGTGGATCTATTCACAATAGCCCATATATGTGAACAGCCTAGGCACACATCAATGGATGAGTGAAGAAAATTCAGTGTATATTCACAAGGCATTTTATATATATATATATATCACATATGTATGCAATTTGAAAGAAACCAGATGGAACTAAGATCAATCATAATTTAAAGTGAAATAAGCCAGATTCACAAAGGAAAGTCTTATACAGTTTTGTTGTATGTGGAATCTATGTGCAAGAAAGGCATGAAACTAAAAGACAATTACTAGAGATGTAGAAGGAAAAGAAAAATTAACGGCAACATCATAATAATACTACCAAGCACAATTCATATATATAGATAAAAATTCTTTAAAAGAATACACATTTATATTTTAATATCCTTCCTTACATACAAATGAATATTTGAATTTGAAACTCTTTCACGAAAGTCTAGTATTTGTATTACTTTTCTTTTCAGATATTGTTGAGTTTTAAGTCACGATCTATGTGTTTATTTGCCATTTCTATTTCTCCTGTTAGTGGCCTAATAATTCTTTATCTGTTATTTTAAAAATAAAATTTCTAGAAACCTTCCAATCTAACAAGTTTATGTTTTATTATATTTCAAAAATTATTTATCTAGATACCACTTATCTTTTATTATTTGTATAATATAGAAAACCAGATTTGCAAAGTCAAAATATCTAATTTTAATGTAGTTTTCCAATTTCTTAGCAAGCCTTTGCGCCATATCAGAGCCTCATTTCTTTGTTATCTTCTTTTGCTAATTCTTTAATTGAAGTATGACAAATATACACAATCCTAAATAAGCATTCAAAGCCACAGTTCAACAAATGAACATAATGCGAACTTGCCTCTGTTTTCAAGTCAAGAGCAGAGCTCTTTCATCTACAGGAAATCCTGCTGTCATTTCTGTTTATGGTGCCCCATTTGCCCTCCTCAAAGGAAATTAGTATGTAATTTATAATTTAACATCTCCATGTTTTTAATACAAGATAAATACTTTTTACTTTAACTTTGAAATAATTGTGGTTATAAAACAATAGTTATAAAGTGTATTTATTTAATGGAAATAGTTTTTATTTGGTTCAATGACATTTATATTATTTCCTTGAATAATTTGGTCTAATCTCTTAGAGGTGTTCATTTCAATTTGAAGAACATGTGTTGTATACTGATAGTGATTAAAACTATTACAATCATTATAATCCATATAATTGTTGCTATAATAATTCAAAAGTCCTATCCAGAATGTCTATACACAAACACAGAGGGAGAGAGAGAAAGACAAAGACAGACAGAGAAAGAGACAGAGGGAGAGAAAGAGAGAGAGAGAGAAAAGAGAGAGGCAGAGAGACAGTAATAGACACAGACAGAGAGAGAAAGCAATGATAGGCAGAAAGTGACACACACACACACACACACACACACTTATATATACGTTAGAAATGGGGTGAACCACCATTTGGGTGCTGGAATGTAGGCAGAGGCCACTCAGACCCGAATAATCACACAGAAACTATATTAATTACAATATTGTTAGGCCAATAGCTTAGGCATATTTCTAGCTAGCTCTTACATCTTAAATTAACACATTTCTAATATTCTGTGTATTATCATGAGGCTCGTGGTTTACCAGGAAGGTTCTGGGGCAGGCCTGTCTCCTTCAGCAGCTACATAATGCCTCCCTGACTCTGGCTTCTTTTCTCCTCTATCTCTGCTTGCAATTTCCCCATGGATGTATTCTGTGCTGCCATGGGCCCAAAGCAGCTTCTTTATTAATCAATGGTAATAAAACATATTCATAGCATATGGAGGGGAATCCCATATCACTGGAAGTTGAACCTGCCTCTTCTGTAAGAGCAGCAAGTGATAACTACTGAGCTTTCTCTCCAACACAAGGAGGTAAAATTTCTTGATCATCAGATATTTTCATAATAATTTTAATATGAACTGATGAACATGTTTCCATCATGGTTTGAATATGCAGTCTATAATATAAGTAATATGTTAAATTTCACATCTGTACTTTAGGTGTGTATACATGGAGTTCATTTGAAAGAATTTCAAGACTTTTTGGCATCAAAACAGTACATTTACAGATATATTTTACACTGATATTATGTATAATCTATAATAAAATAATTAAAACATATTTCTCTATGGCTTGAACTGTTTAGTTTTATCATGAATCAATTAATAGTGTACCTTTGCACAATTAAAGATTTATATATTTTTATTTTATGCATTTGAGTGTTTGGGTGCATGTAAGGATTGCACCATGTGTGTGCTCGGTTTGTGCAGAAACAAGCAGAAGGTATTGTTTGTGCTGCAACTATCTCATTCTGCTCTAAGAAACTTTATCTAGGATTCTGCTTGGCTATTCCCAACTTGAAGAAAAAATCAAGAGACCCAAGTCATGTACTTCACAGAGGTCAGTTTGCTTAAGAAAAAACAATTGGAGATAAACCTTGAGTCACAGATGGTGCAATTACCCAATCACCTCTTAGGGAATTGTTATGGTTTTGTCTTTCTTTCTTATGTTGGCTTTGTTGTGCCCTTGAGCAGATGATGTCCAATAATATTGCATTGTTTTTCCTGTGAGTTTTTCTGTCTTGATTGTCATTTTGGTAGCACTCCATGGTTAGAGACTCTGATACTCAGTTTTATAGGCTTCTTTATTCGTTCATTTCCTGCCATAGATGCTCACTTGCAAGGAAGTTTTAAACCGTTAGTTTTATCAGAATTATAAGGCTTTTGTACTCTGACGACGCCATTTTCATTTTCAAATGTTTGTGAAAATGGGATCTCTCATCTCTTTTAGGTTCATCTATCAAAAATCTCTACTGTTTTTTATATTACGACTTATAAATTTCTGTTCAAATCTTCTTGATAATGCCATAAAGTACTTCTGCAGTTCCAGTAAGTAGAATTGAATTGAAGATGGCAAACTATTATTCTTTACTTTTGAACACAAGCGTTACAATTTTCTATCATAAAATATATATCTTCAGAATTTCCTTTATACCATATATAGTTCTTCTTATGTTTGAAATAACTTTAAATATGTTTATAAAGGAGTTTGCATTTTTATAGATCATTTTTCAACCTTGAAAATAGATTCTCAACTTATAGATAGAATTTCGTTTTTTTACTTGAATCAAGTTTTAGGAAACAAAGTCAATATCCACTGGATAAAATAAAACTTGATTTTATCTATTCATGAATTAATAATTTGGAGAAAATTACTTATTTTGATTATTAAGTATATTGATTTAAATTTGTACACTGTGTTAAATTGTAAGCACTTTTTTCTTATTGTTTTCAATCAATAATTTTTCTGATTTTTTACAATAGATTTCTTGGGAATGTTTTATTTAAGTAGTCGCTGTTAAAATTGGTATTCTTAATGATTAAATTTATTTCACTCTCCTGGTTAACCTTTACAAAGCACATTCATAATCATTTTGTACTTATTTTACTACTTACTGTAGCTTATTATGTAGATCATTCCTTTTATTTTTTAACATTAAGAAAACAAAATAATGATTCCATGATGCCATTTTCATATGTGATTTCTTCCCCTTTGTCGCCTTTATTTTATGCCCTCCCCTTTCCACTTTTGTTTCCCTCTGCTGCTTGGCTCAACTTCCTTCCACCAAATACGATTCCTTCTATTGTGCTACAAACACTCTGTTATCCTGTTTTTTCTCCCTTCAGGGTTCTAACCCTCCTCTCATGATCTCCTGACTTTTGTGACACACTGACACAGAATTCTAAATTCTGACATTTGCTTTTCTTAGTCTAGCTTACTTTGTTGAACACAGTAATCTCCAGTTTGAGCCATTTTTCCTGGAAACATCATGATTTTGCATGTTTAACAATATTACGCTGTGTAAATGTACCTATCATGTTTCTCTACTCACGGCTGATTAATAGGAATGGTTCAATTTCATAGCTGATGTGTGCAGTGAAGCTGTAAGCATAGATGTGAATATGTTATGTGGTGTGCTAACTTAGTCACTCATGCATTTAATCATATACCCTCCTATCCCTTCCCTCCTCCCAGGAACCTCCAAATTTCCCTCCCCTCTCTATCCACTGCTTCTCCGTTTCCCTTCAGAAAACAGCAGGCCTCACACAGATATCAACCTAACTCTATATAACATGATGAAATATGACTAGGCATACACCCTCAAATCAAGGGTGGAAAAGTCAACCCAGTAGGAAGAAAAATGTTCCCCAAACAGACAAAAGAGTCAGGAACACCCCACTTTCATTTTTAGGAGTCTGACAAAACCCCAAAATTAAAGAGCCGCAGCATGTATGTAGAGAAACTGGGTCAGATCCATGTAGGCTCAGTGGTTGTTGTTTAAATATCTCTGAGACCCCATGAGGCCTGCTTAGTTGATTCTATGGGCAGTATTTTCCTAGTGTTCTTCATCCCTTCTGGTTTCTACAATCCTTCCTCCCGCTCTTCTGCCTCCTCTGCAGGGTTCCATGAGTTCTGTTTCACATTTGGCTGTGGGTCTCTGTATCTGCTCCCATCAGCTGCCTGAGGAAGTCTCTCTAATAACTGGGCTAGACACCTATATTTTTGTGATCCTATTAGTATAGAAGAATATCATTAGGAATTCTTTCATTTATTTTTTTAAAATCAATCTTCTTTGGTTCTTCTATCTCTGCGCCATCATCCAGCTTCTGGATCCTGGCCATCTGGTTAGTATCAGCTATGATCTTTCTCTCAAGGTGGGTGCCTCAGATGAGATCAGTCATTGGTTGGCTGTTCCCACAACTCTTAACCACCATTACCCCAGTACAACCTGCAGGCAAGATAGGTTGTAGTTTCTAGGGATCTTTCCTGTCCCCCCCATCACACACACACACACACACACACACACACACACACACACACACACACACACACACACACCTCTAGTTCACCCACAGAATCTATTCTGTTTCCTCTTCCCAGAGAGATCCATACATCCCCCTCAAACCACTCCTCATTAACTTCTTTGTGTTTGTGGATTGTAGTATTTTTATCCTTAACAGCTAATAGTCAATTAAAAGTGCTTGCTTTTCTTATGGCTTCAGATAAGGTGCCCTGGAATTTGTGGGCCCTAGCTCAGCAATACAATCGTATCCCTGAATCAGTATCCTCCATATTCAATGCTTTTTCATACACATTTTACTCTCAGGCTGAGCATATTGCACATTTTTTAAGCGCTGTTGTTGCTTTGGTGTTGAGTTTTGTGTTTGTGATGCATATTTGCGCCGTTACTATAAAAATCTACAGTGACTTTTAGCATGGTGACACAAATGAACATTAAGTTAAGGGAATTTTAAAGAAGGAGTCACTTGATAGAAGAGGGAAAGTATTAATCTGAAATTGACTGAACATCAAATGTTGAATATATTTGTTGGTGGCAATATTACATATAAAGAAAACCTTAAACGTTCAACCAGGTCTCAGTATGAACTTATGAACTAAACTTAGACAGTAGTAACACAAAATCAATGTATAAAAATTATCACATTTTCAACAAATTGCTATCATTAATTTAGTTTTAAAAATAGTAAAGAAATAACATTTACAAAATCATTGATATGTTAAAAAACAAAATATTTAGGCATATTTAACTACAGTTGCAAAAGACCTGTACTTTAAAAGCTATAAACTATTGATAGGATGTATTAAAATACATGCAAATAATATTCATATGATGCATATATTAGTCAAAGTTTTATTTTGAAAATTTAATGTAACATTGAAATTATAATTCACCTTTCTACAAAAATAGAAAATTTACTTCAATGAAGCAAATAATATTTTAGCAAGATAAATAAGGTTGGAAATTATTTTTCTTGACTTCATGTCTATACTGTTAAACTACAGTAATTATAATAGTTCAGAAAGTACGGGTGCTTATTGCTAAATCTATCTGTGTGAATTTAGTCTTTTCCAGCACCCACAAGGTTGCAGGAGATTGGCAGCTTCAGAAAGTTGTCCCCTGACTTCCACACAAATACAGTGGATGTGCCCATGTGAGCACACATGCACAAAGTCAAATTACTGAATAAATGATGTTAAACATAACCCAATGCTAGCTGATAGTGGTCTTTGTAGTGACTTTCTGGTTATCACTCCAACAGTACAGGTGAGAGAGGTGTAATTAAACACATGCAATTCTACCATCTTCAAGTCCTGTGTTAGCCAGGGGCACAATGAACAAACCATAGAGACAGCCTGTATAGCTGCATAGTGGGAGTATATATTTTTAAATTATGCATCTAAAACACTAATATTTATGTGCATTGAGAACTTATGCAGAGGAATATGGATTTATGAGGTAACTCCTCAGGCAAAGAAACAACCACAAAGCCAAATGACTTGTTAACATGAAGCTTCTCCAAAGAAACATGAAGTTGAAGGGATTCAATTTTAGAACACACTTTGAACTTCACACATCTGTATGAGTGTGAGCAAGAGAGAGACAGAGACAGAGGCAGAGGGACAGAGAGATACAGAGATAACAGAGAGACAGAGAGACACATGGAGAGACAAGAGACAGAGAAGGGTGAGAAGAGGAGACAGATAGAAGAAGAATGGGTAGGATATAGTTGCAAATGTTTTTAAAGAGTGCAGTAGAAAAATAAATATTGAATTGTCATCTTTTAAAAAGGCAATATAAATCAACTTGTATATGAAAAAAATAAAATTGACAAGAGAAATGAAGTTTAAACCAAAATTAGACATCATTCTCATTCTTCTTAGAATGGTTATTTTAAAAAGATGAAAGATGACAATGTTGGCAAAGAAACAGAAAGTTAACTTCCTTTTACATTGATGCTGGGAGTGTTATTTTACACATTAGAGAAGATAGTATAAATGTCCTTAAAATGCAATGCAAAAATGTGGCATAAAATTCAGTAACCAACTTCTTACTGTCTGAAAAATGAAAATATCATCTTCCTTACAACTGTTCCTTGATAGAAAGTAGAGAAGAACAGCATGTTGTCCATACTGGTTTTGTATGAGAAGGGAAGGTGTAGCATACTTATATAAAGAATTGTTATGGGTCTTGGGGACATTATAATTAATGAAATAAACCAAGCAGTGAAAGACAAATAAGGTACAACTTCCTTCATTTACAGAACATAAAATTTATGAATTCATAAAATGAATAGTAGTCTACCATGCAAAGTTGGGGGAGAAGAGGAGAAGTAATTATTTGAGTTATGCAAGACAAGACCTAAAGAAACAGGCCCCAGAGCATAGAACCTGAAGTGGATAATGGTACAGTGTGTATATAAAATTTGCAGCATCTTGCACTGAAACAGGAGTGCACTAATTAATGGTAACACATAAACCTTTGGCAACAATGTATATATTGGATACCTCCATAATGGTGGCTGTTTTACATGTGCTTATTTATGCTGAAACTATTCATATATTAAATAATATAATTTCTACATATTAATGATTCTAGATAGAATACTCCCAAACAGAAAAGATTAAGGGGAATGTTCTTACACACTTCATTTAAATGAACTATATAATTATGTTAGTATTTTATTCATGGAAGTGTGGGGGTTAGTAGAAATACTTTTTTATACATGTTTTTTATTAATATTTATTGAGTTCTACATTTTTCTCTGCTCCCCATCCTGCCTCTCCCTTTCTCCCTTCAAACCTCCCCCAAAGTCCCCATGCACCCAATTTACTCAGGAGATCTTTTTCTACTTTCTATTTCCTTTGTAGATTGGGTCTATATATGTCTCCCTTAGTGTCTGCAGTATTGTTTAAATTCTCTGAGATTATGGTTTGTAGGCTGGCTTTTTTGCTTTATGTTTAAAAAATGTTACCTATGAGTGAGTACATGTAATAATTGTCTTTCTGGGTCTGGGTTACCTCACTCAAAATAATGTTTTCTAGCTCCATCCATTTTCCTGCAAAATTCAAGCTATAGTTATTTTTTTCTGCTGTGTAGTACTCCATTGTGTAAATGTACCATATTTTCCTTATCCATTCTTTGGTCAAGGGCATTTAGGTTGTTTCCAGGTTCTGGCTATGACAAACAAAGCTGCTATGAACATAGTTGAGCACATGTCCTTGTGGCACAATTGAGCATCCTTTGGATATATACCCAGAAGTGGTATTATTGGGTCTTGAGGAGGGTTTTTTTCCTAATTTTCTGAGAAAGCACCACACTGACATCCAAAGGGGTTGTACCAGCTTGCATTCCTACCAGCAATGCAGAAGTGTTCCCCTTTTCCCACAATCTTTCCAGCATAAGTTGTCATTAGTATTTTTTATCTTGGCCATTCCCCACATCAGACAGAGGTCTGATCTCCAAAATATACAAAGAACTCAAGAAATTTAACACCAAAAAGACCATATAACAACAATAAAAAAAATGGAGTACAGACCTAAACAGAAAATTCTCAACAGAGGAATCTAAAATGGCTGAAAGATACTTAAGGAAATGTTCAACATCCTTAGTCATCAGAAAAATGCCAATCAAAACAACTCTGATCTGTAATGAACTGTATAATGTTTGAAAGGTACATTCTTTTAGTTTTAGCACTTATGCTATACTACTTAGAAGTACCCAAAAGAACAAGCTTAATCAATGAAAATAAAACTCTTTACCAACAATTCTTTTAGTGTCGCCATGTTCTGACCATACTACTCTTTTACAACAAAGTGTTTTATCTAGGGAGCGATTGTAACATCTTAACATCCCCTCCAGGAATTACACACGTATCCTTTCCAATTTTTTGACTTCTCCTGTAATGTTAGTTGTGTCCACAAATATTCAATAATATAGCTAATCTTCTGATTCAGGCCTGAATATGTGTGCATGTGCACACACTCAATTGAACACACACACATAGACCACAACCACCAGCATCATACTTCTTCCTGCTTCCTCTAATCTTTCTCAATACAATTCAGTGAAAAAGAATGTATCAAGATGGAACTATTTTATTTAAAAGTCATGAATTTCTTCATGTTTTCCCATTATATGCAGTAGTAAAGATGTTTTAAAATGTGCTTTTTCATTACATGAAGCCACATCAAACTTCAGTTCACTGCTCTACTGTCCCTTCCACTGAAACTTTCTCCTAATTTCTTATTTAGTTAAAGGCCAATATCCTGGATTACTCAAGAAAAAAGCATTTTCTTTTCATCTTTGACTTTTATTGGATTGCTAACTTTCCAGGGCAAACTTATTCCCTCTTTTATTACTATTTATCTCAAAGACTTATCCCACACCTGGCTCATCTTAAGTATGGCAAATTTTTCTTGGAAAAATAAATTATCCTAAGCACTATTTCTCATATACTTGGCTAATATACATAAAATGGTCTTTGAGTTCTTTAGTAATACATTTTTATGAGTCCTAGGAAAATGGACTGATTAATTGCATGTCCTTTAATTTGATTTTTATTTAATTAAGCTTATTATTTCACACAACCAAACCTCACAAAATTATAAGAAGGGTAGAATGTGTTTTTCTCATTCTATGTTGAAATCTTTTTTTTTTTATTTTTAGCTCTATGGTGAAATCTATATCTTAACATTCAAGAAAATTTTCCTTCTGTTAATTAATAAACTTAGATTTTCCATGCCTCTTAATTGCATTCTAGTCACTAAAACTCAATTATATTAGTATAAAAATACTGTTTGAGTTGAAGCAAATAAAAAGTATCATCTCTCTTAAATCCTAGATACTCAAATATAGCCTATATATTCAAAGAATTTTTTTTTCTAATTGTGATACTCACAAAAGACAGCTGGTTAACCATTTTTTTTTAACCTTCTTCCTTTAGTGATTTATTCTCAAAAGTATCAGCATTAAATCCTGGAACACAAAGTGATGTTCTTTTAAGAGATTATTCTCCTGTCTGTTCTTATGCCAATACCAGGATGTATTCAGTAATGTAGCTCTGTAGTAGAGTTTGAAGTCAGGGATTGTGATGCCTTCAGAAGTTCTTTTATTATACAGGATTGTTTTGGCTATCCTGGGTATTTGCTTTTCCATATGAAGTTGAGTACCATTCTTTCTTTCGAGGTCTGTAAAGAATTTTGCTGGATTTTGCTGGGCATTGTATTAAATCAGTAGATTGCTTTAGGTAAGATTGCCATTTTTACTACGTTAATAATGCCTACCCAAGAGCATGGCATGGGAGATCTTTCCACTTTCTGGTGTCTTCTTCAATTTCTTTCTTCAAAGATTTAAAGTTCTTGTCATACAAGTCTTCCTCTTGTTTGGTTAGAGTCAATCTGAGATGTTCTATGTTGTTTGTGGCTATTGTGAAGGGTGTTGTTTCTCTGATTTCTTTCACAGCTTTTTTTTTTAATCATCTGAGTACAGGAGGGCTACTTTGTTTTTTAGTTTATCTTGTATCCTGCTCCATTACAATTTATGAGTTGTAGAAGTTTCCTGGTAGAATTGTTGGGGTCGCTTATGTAAACTATCATATCATCAGCAAACAGTGAGAGTATGACTTCTTCTATCCCCTTGATCTCCTTTTGATGTCTTATTCCTCTAGCTAAGACCTCAGACTATATCGAATAGATATGGAGAGAGTGGACAATTTTGTCTTGTGTCTGATTAGGGTGGAATCCCTGGGAGTTTCTCTCCATTTAGTTTGATGTTGGCTGTTGGCTTGCTGTATATTGCCTTTATTATGTTTAGGTATGTTCCTTGTATCCCTGCTCTCTCCAAGACCTTTATCATAAAGGGGTGTTGTATTTTGGCAATTGCTTTTTCGGCATCTAATGAGAATATCATGTGGTTTTTGTTTTTCAGTTTGTTTAAATGGTGGGTTATGTTGACAAATTTTTGTATGCTGAACCATCACTGCATCTCTGGGATGAAGCCAATTTGATCATAGTGGATGATGGTTCTGATGTGTTCTTGGATTTGAAATGCCAATATTTTATTTAGTGTTTTTGCATCAATGTTCATGAGTGAGATTGGTCTGTAATTCTTTTTCTTAGTAATGTCTTTCTGTGGTTTGGGTATCAGGGTAATTATAGCCTCATAACAAGGGTCTGGCAATCTTCCTTCTGTTTCTATTGTGTGGAACAATTTGAGGAGTATTGGTATTAGTTCTTCTTGAAAGTCTTGTAGAATTCTGAGCTGAAACTATCTGCTCCTGACCTTTTTTTGTTGTTGTTGGGAGATGTTTGATGACTGTTTCTATTTGTTCAGCAGTTATTTGTTCTGTTTAATTTGCTTATCTGGTTTTGACTTAATTTTAGTGTTTATCCAGAAAGTTGTCCATTTCCTTTATGTTTTCCAATTTTGGGGATTACATGTTTTTGAAATATGACCTTAAGGTTCTCTGTATTTTCTCCATGTCTGTTGTTATGTCCCCCTTTTCATTTCTGATTTTGTTAATTTGGATATTCTCTTTCTGCCTTTTGGTTAGTTTAGATAAAGGTTTGTCTATTTTGTTGATTTTCTCGAAGAACCAACTTTTTGTCTCATTGATTCTTTGTATTATTTTCTTTGTTTCTATTTTGTTGATTTCAGTTCCCAATTTGATTATTTCTTGCCATTTAGTTTTCTTGGATAAGTTTGCTTCTTTTTGTTCTAAAGTTTCAAATTTTCTGTTAATTTACTAGTGTGGGATTTTTCCAGCTTCTTTATGTAGCATTTAGTGCTATGAACTTTTCTCTTAACACTGCTTTCATTGTGTCCCATACATCTGGGTATGTTGTGTGGTCATTTTCATTGAATGTTATGAAATGCTTAATTTCTTCTTTTATTTCTTTCTTGACCCATTGATATTCAAGTGAGCACTGTTTAATTTTCATATGTTTGTGGGTTCTCTGGAATTAATATTGCTGTTGACTTCTAGTTTTAAACTATGGTGATCTGATAAGATACATTTGATTATCCAATTCTTTTGTATTTGTTGAGGTTTGTTTGTTACTGAGTATGTTGTCAATTTTTGAGAAGGTTCCATGAGGTGCTGAAAAGAAGGTACATTTTTTTTCTCTTTGGATAGAATAGTCTATAGATGTCTGTTAAGTCCATTTGAGTCATAACATGTGTTAGTTCCCTTATTTCTGTTCATTTTTTGTCTCACTAGCCTGTCCAGTGGTGAGAGGGGAGTGTTGAAGTCTCCAACTATTAGCGTGTGGGGTTTCATACATGATTTAAGCTTTAGAAGTGTTTCTTTTACATATGAGGGTGCCATTTTATTTGGGGCATAGATGTTCAGTATTGAGATTTCCTCTTGATGGATTTTTCCTGTGACTAATATGAAATGACCTTATTTGTCTCTTTTGACTGATTTTAGCCTGAGGTCTATTTTGCTAGATATAAGGATAGCTACACCTGCTTGTTTCTTAGGTCCATTTGATTGGAATATTTTTCGTATCCTTTTACTCTGAGATGATGTCTGTCTTTGAAGTTGAGATGTGATTTTTGTATGCAGAAGGATGGATTCTCTTTTCGTATCCAATCTCTTAGCCTGTGCTTTTTATAGGTGAGTTGAGTCCATTTATATTAAGGGATATTATTGACCAGTGACTGCTATCTCCAGTTAATTTAGTTTTCATTGCTGTTGATGTTAATTTTTACATTTTCTCCTTTCTTGGGATTTATGCTAGCAGATCATCAATTGTCTGAGTTTTTGATGATGTAGTCAATTTCCTTGAGTTGGGGTTTTTCTTGTAGTATTTTGTGTAGGTCTGCGTTTGAGGCTAGGTATTGTTTAAATCTATTTTTTCGTGGAATATCTTGTTTTGTCCTTCTATGGTGATTGAAAGTTTTCCTGGGTATAGTAGCCTGGGCTGGCATCCATGGTTTCTTAATGTCTGCATAACACTTGACCATGACATTCTGACTTTCATAGTCTCCAATGAGAAGTCAAGTGTATTTCTAATAGATTTACCTTTATATGTTACTTGGCCTTTTTCCTTTGCAACTCTTAATATTATTTTTTACTCCGTATGTATGCTTAGTGTTTTGATTATTATGTGATTACTTTTGGATACAGTCTATTTGGTGTTCTGTAAGCTTCTTCTATCTACATAGGCATATCTTTCTTTAGGTTGGGAAACTTTTCTTCTATGATTTTGTTAAATATGTTTTCTGTGCTTTTGAGTAGAACTTCTCCTTCTATACCTATTATTCTTAGGTTTGGACTTTTCATGGTGTCCCATATTTTGCTTAAGCTTTTGTTAGATTTAATATTTTTTTAACTGATGGGTCTATTTCTACTGTTGTATCTTCAGCGCTTGAGATTCTCTCTTCCATCTCTTCTATTCTGCTGTTCATGCTTGTGTTTGTGGTTCCTGCTCATTTTCTCATATTTACTTTTCTATAATTCCCTCAGCTTGTGTTTTCTTTATTGTCTCTATTTCAGTTTTCAAGTCTCGAATAGTTTCTTTCATATGTTTGATTGCTTTTTCTTGGTTTTCTTTAAGGGATTTGCTGATGTCTTCTAATTTTTTGTTGTCTTTCCTCAATTTCTTTAGGGAATTTTTAATTTCCTTTTTAAGAGTCATTTTCTTCTGCTTCATCAATATTTGGTTCTTCAAGTCTTGTTGTTGTAAGGTCTTTAGATTTTACTGGTGTTGTTTTGCTCTTTGTGGTGTTGCATGTTTCCTCTAATAGGTGTGGCTGCAGATGTCTGAGACTCTATTGATTAATCTTCTAGGTGCCAGTGAATCCAAGGCTCAGATGGTTGTTCCTTGTGGTACAGTCAGTGCCACAGTTCTAGTTACCCCATTAGTTACTCTGTTCCTGGAGATAGCTCAGTGCTCCTGGGCTTTGCTTAGTTCCCTTGGAGTTTGTTGTCTCAGGCCTAATTTTGCCTATGTTCCTGGCTTTGACCTGTTTCTGTAAATCCTGGTCTGGATCCATTCCTGCAGAAGTCCCAGGCTTGGATTTCATCCTGCAAAGGTCTCTGGCTCTGGTCTACTGCCTCAGTGTTCCCAGGTTTGGGTATGCCCAGAACCTCAGAGAACCTGGCTCAAGCTTACTCCCTCAGTGGTACCAGACTCATGCTAGGATCTACAGAGGTTTCAGGTTCCTGCCCATTCCCTTTGATGTCCCAGACCAGTGGAAGGACCCACAGAATTCCTGTCTTAGGCCTACTCCCCCTGAGGTCCCAGACTCATGCCCCACAGAGATCTTTGGTTCCTGCCTACTCCCTCGGAGTTGCCAGATTAATGACTAGAACTGCAGAGGTCCTGGCCCAGGCCTAGTTCCTAGAAGGTTCTATAGTTATTCCCAGACCCACAGGGGTCCTGGCTTAAGTCAACTCCCTTGAAGGCAAACTCTCTTCTTATAATTAACTATGGTTAGTAAAATTTCATTAAGATATTTTGCCATGAGTTCACTTCCTTTCCTTCCTATTCATCTAAGCTCTCTTTCTTCTTTGTTCCTTTCTGTACTGAGTCATTTTGATTCACATGCAATCAAAATATTATTTATTATTTTGAAAATGTGGTTTTCTTTCTATTCCTCTGTACTTTAATTAATGTCACTAACTATCTAAGAATACTGAAAATGGCATATTCTTACTTTGAAAGATATGCTCAAAGCACAGTTGGAGTAAGTTTAGTGAAGGTTGATATCATTTGCTTATATAATATTTTAATAGCCAATATCAATTATTGGATTTCCTGCCTCTTCCTAGGAGACGCATAAATTTGCATAAGTGTCTGAGTGATTTCCTACTGAATCAGGCATTCCTCTGTGTTCTCAGTTGTAATAACCTTCATTTCAATGAAAATAATCAGTGTCATATCCTAACTCCACTCCTAATATCATAATATGTACATGTTATCTTCATTTAAAATATCTCAGTTTAGGATGATCATTTATAACAGCTTGTTGAGATTCAAACTATAGATAATTAAAAGAAACTAAGTGGAACTTGCTTTTCTATTGCTACGCAATTTGAGTTTAAGCAGATTATTTGCTTGTAGACAGGGCCTCATACATAGTATAATTATCAAGATGGATTATAACTCACTATACATCCCATAATGACCTTAAACTCATTACAATCCCCTTCACTTGCTTAAATACTGCTCAGATGATGTATTTGAGTCACCACTCCTGGCCTAAACATGTTTTTGTGAAAGATTACCGTCTATTTAGATAGGGTGAAGAGGAGGAAAGAGATTATGACAAGGAAGAAGGGGAAATCAGAAGAATGAAGAATATGTTTCTGGAGAAGGGTGAGCAAACATGTCTTGGAATTTCCTTATAACAAAAGAAGAAAATCAAAGGGTAAAACTTCTGAAAAATATAGACCTTATTAAGAGCAAGTAATTGTAATTTAATTGCTTGTTATTATAATTCAATAAACCATAAAATTTGTTTTATTTCTTTTCTCTGGCTATAGTGTATTATTATATAACCCTTGTTAGCCTGGAGCTTACTATGTAAACTAGGGTGAATTTAGTTCACAGAGTTCCTCCTGCCTCTGCCTCTTGAGTTCTAGGACTAATGGTAGGTTGAGGTAAGATTCAGATTTTTAAAACTGTGTAAACTGTAATTCTGTTTCTAATTAGAAAGCAAACCCACTTCTGAGTGCTGATAATAAAATATAATACAATATGATTAAGCAAAATACACATATGCACTGCATAAGACAAACAAAGGAAAGGAGCCCAATAGATAGCAACAGAAACAGGAATAGTCTCTTTTACACACTCAGAAACCCAATAAAAACAATAAACTGGAAGCTATAGTGTATATGCAAAAATACAGAAAATTAAATCAAAATTTAAAAATAATAACATAAAATGGAGGGGAGAAGGGAAAAGCTCTGGAAAAACATTATGAAAAACAATGCCATTGGATTTGATGGCTGTTAACCATCTATAGCCAGGCATGCAGATTACACCTAAGAGTAGTCTGAATCAGAAAAGATACTCTCAAAGGAAATTCATTTTCACCTGTGAGTACTTACCAAGTGGAAACAGCTTCTTGGCTAGGGATAGTGTCTTGTGTCCATGTCTCCTCTCAATGATGGGACCCTAACTCACTTAGACTCAATCAGGTTCTGTGCATATTAACACAGTGTCTGTGACTTCATACATGCACTGGTCTTGCTATGTTTGTTTACAAGGCATTTTTTCTTGGTGTCCTCCATCTCTTCTAGCTCTTACATTCTTTTTGCCTTTTCTTCTTTAGGATTCCATGAGTACTAAGGGGAGGAATTTGATGGAGACATCCCATTTAGGGCTGAGGGCTGCAAGGTCTATACACTGCATAAATCTGACTGTGATTCTCTCTCTTTGTTCCCACCTACTCCTGGAGGAAACTTCTCTCTGAAGACAGCAGAGCACTGATCCAAAAGTATAGCAGAGTATCATTAGAAGTAATTTTATTGTTCCCATTCTTTGTTTTTGCTTTGTTTTAACACAGTAGTTGGTTTTACCCTACTACCCTAGGCTATCCAGTTTTTAGGTTCTCAGTCAAACAAATAGTGTCAGCTATGGGTTCCACTTCACAGAGTGAGCCTTAAGTCAATCCAAGTATTGGTTAGTTACTCCCAAAAGCTTTGTACTGCCATTTCACTAGCAAATCTTTCAAACAGGACACAACTGTCGATAGGTCAAAGGATTTGTGTCTGATTTGCTGTTTATATTTCTCTTTTGGTAGCAGGTAGAGTAATGGCCTGTATTGGAGACTTACAGACATAAGTGTAAAAGCTCTATAAAGGTGCTATCTCAATAGCTCTGATATGATACAGATATGAATAATTTGTATTGGTCTGGTTCTTGGTTTACTGATACAAATTAAGGTAAATTTCATTATACTGTATATGTCTATTTCTGCCCTTGATTAAGGTAGTGTGTTTGTGTAGTTCATTTAAAAATGTAATGTATAATTTAAAAATATAGGTTAATAGATAGTCACCTATAATAGTCAGGGCTGTAGTCATGTTAGATTTTCTAGATGTATAGAGATATATTTCAGTTAGATAAGTATTCTTCAAATCTTTCAGAGATCTTCAGAATATGGCCTTTAAATGTTTTAAGAAATTAGGACTTTTCATGACAGTGAGACACATCTGTTTGTTACATAGTTATCTTCAGCAAGGGGGTTAAGCCATCAGTCTGTGGAGGGCAAACTACAGTCTTGGCAACAGTCTAGGTTGTTTGGCATTCCAAGGGAACTTTGGCGAAGAGATGAACCCTGACACTAGTACTGAAAGCTTCATTTGGCGACAAAAGATAGCCTTTTTGGGCTCTGTATCTCTCATTATTTGGCAATCCTTTAGAGTACCTTCATGTGTGTGTGTGTGTGTGTGTGAGCGCGCACATGTGTGTGTAATTGCATGCATATATGTGTGTATGTGTGTAATACTTCCATTGTATTAGGTTTCCATACTATGGTCACCTCTTAATTTGATTTATTTCTCACTATATTCTCACCCATAAGCTCCCTCCTCTCCCCTTTCACCACTTGATCATCCCACTCCATCCCATCCTGCCTCCCTTCATAACGATCTATACTCTTTCTCTTTCCTAGGGAGAGCTATCTGTCCCCCTCCAAGTTCCTTAGTCTACACCATAGAGTCTCTGTTCCATGGGTTGCAGTTTGGTCATTGTTGACTTTACAGAGAATATCCAAATATATTTGAATTATCCAAAATTTGTTTCTTTAATGGGTCTCGGTTACCACACTTAGAATGATGCTTTATCTAGTTCTATTTATTTACCTGTGAATTCATGGTTTAATTTTTTTAATGAATGAGTAATATTCCATTGTGTAGATGTACCAAATTTTCTTTATCCGTTTCTCTTTGAGGGATATCTATTTTGTTTCTAATTTCTGGCTATTACGAATAGAGCAGCAATGAACATGATTGAGCAAGTGTCTCTGTATACATAAAGCATTCTTTATATATACACCCATGGTACAGCTGGATCATGGAGGAGATTGGTTTCCATATTCCTAAAGAACTTCCACAGTGATTTCCATGATGGTTGTACAAGGTTGCCCTCCCACAAGTAATGAATGAGTGAGTGTTCCTATTATTGAATATCTTCAACAGCATGAGTTGTCTCTTGTTTTAATACCTTAACCATTCTGACACATGCAATATGAAATGTGAAAGTAGATTTGATTTTCATTTTCCTGATGGTTAGGGGTGTTAAACTTTTTTTTAAGTGTCTCTCAGCTATTGGAGTTACCTGTTTTGATAATTCTCTATTTACATTTGTACCACATTTTTAATTGGGTTATTTTTCTTAATGCCTATATTTTCTACTATATATATATATATATATATATATATATATATATATATATATATCTCCTCTATCAGATGTGTAATTGGTGAAAATCTTCCCCCATTATTTTGACTTCTTTAACTTAATGATGTGTTCCTTGCTATTCTGAAGCTTTTTGGGTTTATGAGATTCTGTTTATCAATTGCAGATATAAATGTAATCGATAAGCATGTTCTGTTCAGTATTTTCCTCTGAGTTCAAGGCTACTTTCAATTTTTGCCTTCTACCAAGTGAAGTGTACCTGATTTCCTGTTGATGACTTTGATCCATTTTTAGTTGAGTTTTCTTCAGAGTGAAGAGTATAATTCTATTTGTATTCTTTTGAATGCAACTGTACAGTTTGACTAGCACTATTAGTTGAAGATGTCTTTTTTCCAGTGTGTGTTTCAAGATTCCTTAATAAAGAATCACGTGCTTCTAAGTGTGTGGATATATGTCCAGTTTTTCAATTCAATTCCACTTATCAATGTGTCACTTTTTTGCCAATATATTCATGTTTTTATTATTATAGTCTGTATAACAATTTGAAATTGGTTATATCTTCAGCAGTTCTTTAATTATTCAGAATTGTTTTAGCTTTTCTGCAGTGTTTTGTTTTTATGGTTTGTTTGCATTTAAACCTGAATAATATTCTGTAAAATCTGTAAAGAATTGTGTTGGCATTTTAATGGGGATTTCATTGAATCTCTAGATTGCTTTTTATAGGATAATTATTTTTTAATGTGTTAATCTTATTGCTCGATTTTTTTATCTTTTGATATCTTCTTCAATTTGTTTCTTCAAAGTCTTGAAATTTTATTATACAAGTCTTTTACTTGTTTGGTGATACTCCCAAAATATTATATATTATTTGAGGGTATCATGGGTAATCAGCTACCTTATGAGAAGTGTTTAGCAGCTGTAAGAGTTCCCCAGTGGAACTTTTTCAGGTCACTTATGCATGCTATCATGAATTGCAAATAAAGACAATTTGACTTCTTCCTTACCAACTTGAATCCCTTTGATTTTTTTCAGCTATCTTGTCTTAGAAGCTAAGACGTCTAGGGTTTTTTTGAAGAAGTATATAGAAAGTAGACAGTCTTGTTTTATTCCTGATTTGTTTTATTCCTGATTTGTTTTATTCCTGATTTGAGTTTCTCTCCATTTAATTTGAGGTTGTCAGTGGGCTTGTAAACTACCTTTATTCTTTTTTATGCTGTGAAATAAACCTTTTGTACACTGTAAATATTTGTCACTCGAATTGATTTAATAAAATTCTGATTAGGCAGTAGCCAGGCAGGAAATATAGGCAGAACAACCAGACTAGGAGAATGATGGGAAGAAGAAGGACAAAGTCAGGAGTCACTAGCCTGGTATGTTGTGTATTCATTTCCCCTCAGTTCTAAAAAGTCTTTATGGTTTCTTAATTTCTGTTTGATCTATTTTTTTCATTCATTAGTGAACTGATTAGTTTCCATGAGTTTGTAGCTTTTCTGTTTTATCTATTGTTATTGATAACTAGTTATTGATAGCTATTTTAATCATTGTCAGATATGATATGGTGTAGTGTGCTATTTCAATTTTCTTGTATCCATTGAGCATTGATCTATGTCTGAGTACATGGTGAATTTTTGAAGAGAGTTTGATGAGGTACTGAGAAGAAGTTATATTCTTTTATGCTCATAGGAAATAATCTACAAATATTTGTTTTATGTAAGTTAGTTCCAGAATTTCCCAACTTATTTTATGCTGGGTGATTTGTCTATGATAAAAATAGGGTATTTAAGTATCCAAATATCAGTGTATAAGAGTCACTACATAATTTAAGCTGTAGCATTGCTTTTTTATGAACTAGGTTACCCTTGTATTTGAGGCATAGAAGAACTGCGATGTCATCTTGGTGGATTCTTTCCCTAAATGATATGTAATGTCCTTCCATACATCTTTTGATCAGTTTTTATTTGAAGTCTATTTTGTCAAATATTAAAATGGCTATACCAGCTTACTTCTTAGGTCCATTTACTTGGAATCTCTTTTTCCATTCTTTTACTGTGAGGTGATGAGTATTTTAAATGTTAAGTTGTATTTGTTGGATGCAGCAGAGGAATAGATTCTGTTCTCAGACCCATTCATCTCATCTGTGTCTTTTTACTTGGGGATTGAGACTGCTGACATTAAGAAATATCAATGAGAGTATTTCTTTATTTCTGCTATTTTGATGATGTGGCATTTGCTTTTGTGTGTGTGTGTGTGTCTGTCTGTCTGTCTGTCTGTGTGTTCTGTGTGTTTCTCTTCTTTTGATTTGCTGAAATAGGTTTATATAACCCCTGGGTTTTTCTTGAGTGTAATTAAGTTTCTCATATTTGAATTTTCCTTCTAGTACCTTCTATAGCCCTGGATTTGTAGATAAATAATGCTTATTTGGTTTTATTGTGGAAGGTCTTATTTTCTCTATTATGCTTGAATGTTTTGCTGGGTATAGTAGTCTAGGTTGACATTTGTGGTAACCTAGATTTTGTATAAATCATTCCAAGCCCTTCTAGTTTTTGTCTCCATTGAGATATCAGGTATTATTGAAATATCTTCACTATTATATGTTATATGTTCTTTTTTTTCTTCCAGCTTTTAATATCCTATTTTGTTGTATGTGTAATGGTTTGATTATTAGATATAAAGGAAACTTTATTTTAAATTCCAATGTATTTGATATTCTAAGTGCTTCTTGAACCTTAATAGACATCTCCTCCTTTAGGTTATGGAAATTTTCTTCTGTGATTTTGTTAAAAGTTACTATGTCTTTGACCTGGATTTTTTCTTCTTCTTCTATTCCTATAATTCTTACATTTGGCCTTTTCATAGTGTCCCAGATTTTCTGGATATTTTGTGCCAAGATTTTTTTAGATTTAACATTTTCTTTGATGGAGGTATTCATTTATTTTATCTGGTCTTCAATGCCTGAGACTCTTCCTTCCATTTCCTTTATTCTGTTGGTGAGGCTTGCTTCTTAGTTTCCCTTTGAGTTCCTAAATTTTTTTCACTCCCAGATTTATTGATTCTATTTCCACTGTTAGATCTTAAATTGCTTTATTCATTTTCTTCCATTGTCCTTTTGTGTTTTTATAGATTTTTAAATCATTTATTCCCCTTTTATAGACATTTATCACATTTATAAAGGCTATTTTAAGGGTTTTTCTTTGTGCTTTGTGCTGCAATAACTACGCTCTCTTGTGTTAGGGCTGCTGGGATACAATGGAGATATTATCCTAGCTGTTATTGTTTGTGCTTCTACACTGCTGCATAGGCATTTGAGTTTTGGAGAATTGTAATTCTGAGAGGTTATATCTAGTCTTGTATTTGTTGGGTGAATACTTTGTTGCTTGGTTTCTGTTGCCTCCCTGCTTCTTATGAGAGTGAGGTGGCTATGTGGACCATTGCAGGAAATTCTTCTGGGATTCTGATTGGTGTAGCCACTGGGAAGTCCATTTAAAATGTGTTTCAAGGCAATTGGGAGCTGACATTTAGGGATGAGAGTCTCTAGGAAGGGGGTGTTGAAGAGTATCATAGAGAGAGGAAAACAGGCTGTTCTACCAGGATCTGCTTCATCACCTGGGCATACGAGCAGAGAGTGAGGAAAGGCCACACTATGTGGTCTGTTACAGAACAGAGGATGAAACTTAGTGGTTGATTTTGGGAAGCTCAGAAAGAGGTGGAATCTATAGTTAACCTTCCTTCTTCCCTTGCCAGAGTCATGCTTTCCTTCTTAAGATGGGATAAAATATTCACTTTAAAAGATAGTGACTCTCTTTGTACTAAAAAAGTACAACTAGATAACATTTCTTATTTTTCTTTTTATTACTTTCAATCCAGCTCTTTGAGAAGTCCTACATGCTAGATTTTGAGATCTGTATTTTGATTTTGTTCAACTGTATCCAAACTAAAGAAGAGAGTAAACTCTAGCCCTTCAAGTATTGTCAATACTTGCTATTTTGCCTGATCCCATCTATACAATAAAGGGCTTAAGGTTAAAAGGCAAAAGAAGATAATGAGAGGCTGCTCAATTATTTTTAACTGTTGGCAACCTTAAAGAAAAAGAGAAAAAAAGCCTTCACAATGTAAAATGTACTAGAATGTCATTGTAATGCTTCCTTGAGTATTGAATAAAATAATTTGGGCTATAATTTTGTTTTTCTTTCACTTAGCTCTCAGATATGCATTTCTCTTGATGAGCAATGTTCCATTTATGAGTGAACATTGTTGTTACAGATTCCTAAGGCACCCAACCTAGACAACAAAGAAAGACTAACATCACTTTCCCCATCTAATTTGAATCCAAGATGATTGTGTTCTAGGTACATATGGCAGAAATGTGTGATTCAGCAAAGAAAAACTCAAAGAAGTTTGAGTTGTTTGTAGGGAACACAAAAAATATTTTCAAAGAATAGAAATCATTATTATGTTCTAGTAATTAGCAAATGACTAATTGTCATAATAATTGACTATATCTTGGTTTATTTGATTAAAAGAGAAAGGAAATTGACTTTCATAAAAGTAGGAAAGAATATTCTTATTTATGATCTACTTGATATAGTCAACTATTAAATTGTGTAAAGATAAAGAAAAGAAAATATAGATAAATGTATAATCCTGGTTAGATTGTAAAAGGCTGTGGACCTGGTGTGTGTGGGAATGAAATGTAGGTGGAGCTCAATGAATCATGTGGGAACTGGAGACAAATACATAACCTTTGGTGTGCAGGTACCAATTTGCAAAGCAGGGCCAATGAAGTAAACTTGAGTTTTTGAAATAATAAATATCTATAATATTTTTATGATAATTCTTATTTTTTAGGTGTATGCGTGCTTTGGATATGTGTATATCTATATACCATGTGTATTTTTGGTGCCCTTAGAGGCTAGAAGAGGACATCAGATCTTCTGAAACTTGAGTTACAGATAATCATAATTCACCAGACCAGTGCTGGGAATCAAACCTGGGTTCTCTGGAAGCATAGCCAGTGCTCTTAGCCATACTGCCATCTCTCCCACCCCAGTAATTTCAATAAGTTATAAAACCATATTTATGATTATATTTACCATTAGTGCATATGTATGTTTGTTTATACTTTAAAAAGAATGATATTTCACCAAAAATCCGGAAGATGAATTTTCTTTTATTTGCACTCAACTGAATTATAAGAACATGATTTCCTGAGTCAAATAAGACTCTACTGGTGACTAGCATACAAGTTTAGACTTCTGAGTTAAGCTATAAATGTAATTCAATAACATATTATGAAAGAAATTAAGAATACTTAAAAATGCTTGTAGAAATCAGCCAGGGATCATATGACGTTAAGAAGGATGAAACTGACACTAAGATTGCTGAACAGCTGGTTCTTACATTCTCCTCCACAAACAAAATCCAAAATAATTGAAAATCTGTAGTTGAGATAAGAGGCTGGAAGAAAACTCTGGAACTCAGCGTTAAAAATACTGAAAAACATGAGTCCTCATATGTCAGCAAGAAAAGGTAAAGAGTACTGACAATCAAAGCCGTTTACTCAACCTCCAAGTAGAGCAGTGGTTCTCATTACGTAGGTCATGACCTCTTAGGGATGGAATGACCCTTTCAAAGGGGTTGCCTATCAGATACTCTGCTTGTCAGATATTTACATTCTGATTCGTAACAGGAGCAAAATTACAGATATGAAGTAGCAACAAAATAATTTTTGCAACAAAACAATTTTATGGTTTGGGTTCACCACAACATAAGTAATTGCATTAAATATTCACAGAATTTGAAATGTTGAAAACCATAGAGGTAGAGGGTTGAAAGTGTTGGAGTAGGGGTGGAGAAAACCTTACCTTTTACTGTGCATTCCAGGCAGAAGTAATCCCAGTAACACTATCACATAGTGCAAACCCATAACACAGTAAAAATGTTTGTAGGCTTAGTTACCAAATTTCCCAGAAATGAAGGTATAACTTCACAACCTAAGTCTATGTATTACTCCACACTTAAAGGAGGTAGCTAATGGCAACAAGGTACTGTGCTAAACCCAAGAACTGAGATGCTGGGGTAGTTTCCATTGGGGAGTTAGGATCCATTTCTTTCTCTTTCCTGGTTAAAAGAAAATATGGCAAATTACTCCATGTCCCTTCTACTATCAGCCTTGCACCAGCCTGCAAGCAACAGCAAAACTGAATGCTTCAACAAAGCACATATGACCACACTACTCACAAATCACCTCAAGGAATGAGAAGGTACATTCTGAAACCAGTACTCTGTCCGATGCTCTCACCAACTACAGCCTGAAAGCCCTATAGAGAAACTATACTATGGCATTTACTGGCATCAGAGCTAACATAGCCCATCAAACTGATGCTTCTCTAGAATAATGGCAGATTTCTTGACAGAATACTTACAGTTAAAGGGGGAATAAAATGATGTTTTTAAAATGCAGAAGGAAAAAAATCTGCCAAATGAGAACAGAATACTGTATTCATAAAAATGATTCTTCAAGAATATTGTAGAAATAGAATCCTTCATAAATGCAAAAAGTGAGTGAATACATCATCGCCAGAGCAGCCGTACTAGGATTAGTAAAGGGATTCTACATATGAGCTTGAAAGAACAATAACTACTATGACAAAACTCATTAAAAATTAATGTCTGAAGTGTATTGTGCTTTCAGTAATGGGACTTACTCTCCATCTCTGGAGGGCAAATAAACACAGTAGCAGATAATTCATAATGCTTTGAGGGTCTCTTGCACAGCATTGACCAACCACCCAAAAGAGGGCTTCCTGTGTCTGGTTAGATGGCCTTTGGCTCTTGCAGGGAGCATTGTCGTCTTAGTCAAGAAAATTTCACACAGACTATATATATATATATGACTTATGTAGCTAATTAATAGCATGATTCTTTATAACCTTGTTAGACATGTTAGCCTTTTTCTTTCCTCTCTTCTTCTGTATCTCCCCCTTCTTCCCTAATTAGAGCCCCACATTTTTCCCATGTTTCTGATCAAATTACTTGTTCCCTTCTATCTTACTCTCTATTGCTCCTCTATTTATCACAGGGTCCAATCTCTCTCTCTCTCTCTCTCTCTCTCTCTCTCTCTCTCTTTCTGTCTCTCTCTCTGTCTGTCTCTCTCTCTCTCTCTGTCTCTCTCTCTCTCTCTGTGTTTGTGTGTGTGTGTGTGTGCATGTAGATAATGTGTGGGACATAAGATGTACAACACATCTGGGAGTCAGAGGAAAACTTGCGGGAGTTGAGTCATTCTCTCTTTCTAAGTGGATATCTAGGAACAGACACGAATCATGAGACTTATCCAGTGCTTTGATCTACTGAGTCACCTCATTGGACACTATGAAGTCACATTTAAAATGATCACTGACAACATAGAGGACTCAAATAATCAATGGAAGAAAATAATAAAATTAATCCAGAACCTAGGCAACAAACTTAGCAAAGTGGATTTAAAGAACAATGAAGGGGAGTTTACAAAACAGCTGAACTGGTGAGATGCAAGGGCTAAAGCACAAGCTGCTCTTCAAGAGGACTTGGGTCCAATTCCCATCACCCACATGGCATCTCACAATCATCTGCAATTCCTTCACAGACACAGGACACACACCTGAAATACAGGCATGCGCAAAGGGAAAAATCCACACACAGCCAAAGAAACAACATGGATCAAAATTCAACAAGGCAATGAATTTATGATAAGAACAAGAAGCCAGGAAAACAAGTCAATCAATCCCATGAGAACGACTGTGGAGACTCTTATGGGGAAAACCAATGTGAAAAAGTATCAAGTATGGAGGAAAACATTGAGGCAATTAAGACATGTGAAAAGAAAAACAGAATAAATGAGTTTGACCAAACCTCTGAAGAACTCTGGAATATGTCTAATTGTCCAAACCTAAGAATCCGTGAGATACTGTGACAGAAAAATCTCAACTCAAGAGAAAAAAAAATGGCAATCAAAAAAAGAAGCTTTTCAACCCTTAAAGATTTATCACCAAGGAAGAAACTCTCAAAGATATATCCTAGTCAAAACGTCACACATGCAAATCAAAGATATGATATTCAAAGCTTAAGGAGTAAATCAGCAACTCAGCTGCAAGAGCTAGCACATAGCACATAAAACAGGCCTGCAACTGAGCTACAAGAGCTAGCACATAGCACATAAAAACAGCCTGCATTCACTCACCTGTGATCCTAAAAGTTCTGCAAGAAAAAAAAAGAAAGAAAACAACCATTCTTTCCATAATCCGAAGTAACTTGGATATGAAGGTAGGAAGGCCCCATGAAGAGAGAAGATGAGATCATTAGGGAATGGGTATGTGGGGTTCAGTGAGAGTGCAATTTTCTATATAAAACATGGGAGCAGAAGAGGATGCAAGTTGGGGAAGAGGGAGGAGATGAAGAAAGAATGGAATAAGATATAGAGCAGTTGGGAAGGATTGTGAATAAGAATGAATTATAATGAATCATGTATATTAATATATGATAATGGAGTTTCTTCATACTAACATAAATTAAACTTAAAAATTTAGAATAATAAAACAGATTAAGAAATTAATTTAATTAGAAAACTAATGAAAAGAATTAATATTTTCAGAAAATGATGATTTAACAAACCTTTAGCTTGTTTAATTGAAGAAAAAAGGGAAGTGAAGAAAAAACTTCATAATATGATTCAGTGGTTCATGCCTGCAACCACAGCACTAGGAAGGTGGACACAGAAGAATTAGAGGTTCAAAACTTCTTCAGCTACATATTTATTGAGTTTCAGGAAAGCCTGGATTAAATGATACTTTGTCTTTAATATGAATCAATGAACAAGTAGAAATTAGAATTAACACTAATTACTTTCATACATTCCTCAAAAAAATGAAGATAGCACTTCCATGGCATCTCTCTTGAGTATGGATCCAAGAGAAAGGGTGTCAGTGTGGAAGGAGAGGTAGCACAACCATGTTTATAGCAGCACTTCTATGAACCATCACAGTGTGGAGGCAACCAAGATATTGACAAATGAAAGGACTTAGAGAATTTTATGTGTGTGCATGTGTGTGTGTGCATATACATGTATATGAATGTGTGTGTGTTTATGTGCAATACAATCTACCCATAGATGTTGAATTTTGCAGTAACATGAATGAAATTAAAAACCAGGTAAACTGCAATATACAGAAAGATGTATACTGTGTGTTCCTACTCATTTGTTGTGGATACTTATTTGATTACATGGGAGAAGAGAACAGAATAGAGTTTGAATAGAAGCCAAAAGGATATGCTGAGGGGAAAATGCACTAGGGTAGTAATATAGTTGGATAATGGTTAAGAAAATGCAGTTAGGAATAGTAGTTCTGATATCATAAGACTCTTTCAAATCATTGCAGCCTGTAGCAATTACTCATATATTTTAAATATGTACATGACTTTGAATGTTTCTGACACATAGAATTACTAATATTTGAATAGATTAAAATGCTAATTTCCCTAATTTAATCATTTCCATCATATTAATATATTTCATTAGCTAGCGCAGCTGGCAAATATGGCTAGATATTAAATGACAGTTTTAAAAGTAAAATAAGAAGAAAACAAAAAATAAGAATGAGTCAGAATGAGTCAGGGCAGGGTGACATCATTGTCTTTTGATCAAGTATTCAAAAAAGGTAACTTGCATCCATCTGGATTTAGCTAGGTATTTGTCACACTGGTAATAGAAACGGAGCTTGGTCAATTGTACAGGGAAATAAATCCATGACGATCTAAACAAGATCAAGGATCTTAATTAGCAAATTAATTAAAGCTTATATGTCAGTTGACTACTATTTTGAAAGACCTTAACCATGGTCTCTTTCTTTTTAAACACGATAGCTATTAACATTTAAGCACCTGTTATACACTGGGTATTAATTATGTCAAGCTCATGTAGTAGATTTTATCCTCACAATAATCAGTGTGAATAATATTCTTTGAACTTTACAGCAGAAAATCTGAAACTCTTTCTCAAAATCACCAAGATGTGGATAATGAGTTTATATTTTCACATAGATGAAACTGGAGAAGGATTAAATATGTTAAATTACAGTAATGGGCTGTAAAACAATACACATTTACTACTGTGACAAACAAGATATAAAATTTCTAATTTTTGTTTTCAGAGACATAAGACTTTAACAAGAAGGGCATTATCATGAGATTCTTTGGCATTTTGAGACTAGAAATATTCCCTACCTAAGTGCAACAAAGTTTTAGAAATGCAAAATTATGTTATATAAATTTTTGTGGGTGTAGAAAGTTAGAAAATTGCATGTTTTCTTGGAATATGTCTTAGAAACCCAGAATCTATGTGATAGCATATGAAAAACATAGTTAACACATACAGTTTAGATATGTAATTTAGAGAGGTCAAATTTTTAAAATAGAAAAAAATACTTAACAATAGCTCTTACTGTTAAAAAAACATTCATAAGTTCAGGTAATGCTTATTACAGGAACAGTTTGATTTTAACAATGGGATATTCCTAAAATAATTATGCTCTTATACTGCCTTTCAATTTGTTTTCTTGATTACTGTGGTCCCTGGTTCTTGACAACCAAAAAGTTACAAAGTTGTAGAAGGAGATTAATGTTAACTTGAATATAAGTCACAAACTAAATGTCATAAATATAAATGCTTCTGAATTGATATCTATCTGTATATTTGAACTAGAAGAAAGAGAAATGAATCCTAATTGGTGGTTTTAAAATAGGAGAGCAGTGTGGCAGAAAGAAGAAGGCCCAACACTCATCAGTGTGAATAATTGGTGCATAAGTATGACTCTAAAATGTTATAGAAGCTATTACTTATACAAGAAAAATAAGAAATTTAAACTATTATTTAATGATCCTGGACTTTTATATTATACCTTCCTGTTTGAGGCTTTCATAATTTAAGTTTACCCAAGAAATAAGATTAATATTATGCTTTCATATCATTTTGCATTTGATTTCTAAGCCACTGTCATTGGGTAGCATACGTGTGTATTAAGCATTTTATTCAAATTATTTCCTATCCCTTACAAACATTTTGTGTTACTTACTCTTGCTCTGCAGAAGTGTCCTCAAACTTTGTTTAATGCCATGACACAAAAACAAGACAACTTTCTTAGTACAGTGTTTCAGCAAGAGGAAGACACAAAGAAGTCAGCAGACACTGCTTCCAGAACTTTAATTGTCCCAAGTCTTGTATTTCTGCCCCAAAGCTAAGCAGAAGACTTTGTCAGCACATCTATGACTGCTTGGGGAAGATGACAAGGTCAATGCTCAATAGTAAACCCTGCTCTACACACCAAGAAAATGTGTATATTGTCATCTGTGCATGCTTGTTTATTCACCAAAGATTTAAGAGTTGCTCCTCTGATCACTAAGATACAGAAAGTATTTACTTCTGAAAATTTGCTAAAAGTATAAATGACCAGGTCAGATCTATAGAACATAAGACTCAGATCAGGTGTTCTAAAAGATTTAAATTGGAGTTCATGGAATGAATAAAAAGCTTAAGAATCTATCTTTTATAATGCATTATTCCTTGGTGAATAAAATAACCACCATATTTCTTGCAACTTTATATTTATCAGTTTGAAATGTAAGAGACTTTAGGTGTTCAAAGTATTAACTTCAAACTGAGGTTACTTCTCCTATGACCATTCCTTATTTTTTCCTCAGAGACTTTGTATCTACCAATATCTTTCAATGTAGAAGAAACCCAATCATAACAAAAGTGTAGATAACTGAGAACACAGAACATCACCCTCACAAGTCAGCTGAAGAAAATTTGCCAGCATATCATCTAAATGAGACAATTTAGTCAGAGAGCGCATTTAATTTATTTAGTAAAGTGAACTATTAATCTACATAACTGCTAATTATATAGCATCTTCAGTTTTCATTAAAGGGGGTCTTTGAGTATCTTCATTTAGAGATAATTTAATGATATATTTAAATCAGTATGTTCTTATAAATACTAAACTCACTGCATTTGTTTCCAATAATTTGAACATTTTCTTAATTCTTGTAATGAAACATGGCAAATGATAAATTATAGAGATTTTAAGTAGAGAAAAAATTTACATACACTTATAGCAGAATTAGCAGATTCATGTGTGTGTATCTATACCTTGATTATGATACCCTAGTCACCTGAGAACCACATAGCATTGTACCAATCTCCTAACAACAGCACAAGCCATCATTCTTGATCCAGAACAATTTCGGATATTTCCTCTGCATGTTAACTCTGAGTGATCCTTAGAATGAACCTCAAGCAGCAATCAACTGACACAAATCATGACAAGTGAGAGTAACAAAAAAATCTAGATCCAAATGTATACTTAACAAAGGTAAGATCTATCAATACTTAGCAATATTGCCAAGGATGTAATTCCAGAAGCCTAGGCTCCTTCACAAAATAGAGTGTACCATGAACAAATAGACACAAATAAATAAGGCATTTCTCTTCCAAAGTTACTAGATAATAATAATTTCAAAGTATTTGGTAATAATGCTATATGAGAAAAGTAACTTACATGATATCCAAGAAAATGAACTTAAAATAGAACTTAAAACTCTGTTCAATTCACTCAGAAGAGATATAAATGAATACTGGAATAGCAACCATACATTTTAAAGAAATAGGAAAACAACTCAAGATATGAAAATAGAATTTAATAAAGAAAATTTCTGAAGAAAACCCAAACCAAAATAAATCTTGAAATTAAAAAAAAATAAGTGAAATAAAAGCTCAGTAGAAATTTTATCACTCAAGGGAAAAATAAATTTAGAAATAATAAATAAATAAATAAATACATTACCTGAATATGCTGTAGCTGTAGGAAAATATATAAAGAATATCCAATGAATTGTAAGTGCAAAAGAAAAAAGAAAAACAGACAGAAAATATTTTCAAACTATTATAAATTTTTCAAAATCAAAGGAGATACCTATGAGGTACAAGACTCAGATAGAATGCTAATATGGACAGGATAAAAAAAGAAAAACTCTATATCACATAATATATGAAGAAATGTATATTTTTGATGTTCAACATTTTTAGTCATCGGGGAATGCAAATTAAAACTATTTCATGATTTTGTTTAACTCTATTCAGAATGTATAAGATAGAAAGAAACAACAATCAATCCTGTTATGCTTGTAGGGAAAAAACACCTACTTGCTATTAATGGGAACACAAACTTTTATAAATAATATGAAATTCAATTTTGAGGTATTCAAAGAACTACAAATAGATCTAACATGAAGCAGCTATGTCACTAAGGCATATACCCATGGGTTCCATATCCCACTATAGAGATACTTGCTTATCTATGTTCACTGAAGTTCTATTCACAATAGCTATAAAATGGGAACAGCTTAAATGTCAACCTAGTGATGAATGGAAAAATGGACATATGGCACACATACACAATGATATTTTAATTAGTTACAGAGAAAAATGAAATTGGAAGGCAAATTTATGGAGTTGAATATAATAATTCTGGATAAGGTAAAATCCAAATTTGAAAGACAAATGTTGCATATTCTTCCGCATCAATGGATGCTAACTGAGAATCTTCATATATTTCCTTTTAAATTGTACTACCAAACTTAGAAAAGGTAGAAGGTGACCTGGAGGTATACGTCGGAGAGAAATAACGGGCAGTGGAGGGGCATGCCTTTAATCTCAGCACTTGGGAGGCAAAGGCAGGTAGATCTCTGTGAGTTTGAGTTCAGCCTAGTCTATAAGAACTAGTTCTAGGAAAGACTCCAAAGCTACAGTGAAACCCTGTCTCTAAAAAACAACAACAACAACAAAAAATAAAAAAAACAAGAGGGGGGGAGATACACAGAAAATATGAAGAGGGTAATTGGAATAATGGAAGAGAAAAAGTCAAGTAGGGGAGGTGGGAGGGCAGGGCAGAGGAGAATATTGGAAGAATAACTAATAATAAAAGTCTTTGAAAATCCTTATGGAAACCTACTAATGTAGACACTTTCCAAGAACTATACATTTAGAAAGAATCTTATATGGTGTTATCCTATAATGGGAGACAATGCTTTTTCAAGACAATATCGGCTATAAAATAAAAAAATTGAAGCCAAATATGGCTTATCAATTCTAAAGTTTTTGGCCAGCTGGGTTCAATAGACTTCCAAATACTTTTGGCTATTATAATTGCTCCTGGTTACCCTCCAGAATTTGATAGTAATACCATATTTCCAAATATTTTAGTCATAGAACCTAGAGAAATAAATCTTTAACTGAATTTGAAGATTCATCTCTACTGGCTAATTTTTATGCTGCTGGAAAATGGTATGAACACTACTGTGTAAGAAACTTAATCAATTGAATTGATTACCTTACCTACCTATGAATCTTGTGACCTACCATAACAAAAGGCCTGGGAAGATATGTTCACTGCAATTATAGTTGTATGAATGTTATGAGTCACCAACAACAGTCTGATTGGTATTGAGATACAGTCTATTAGAGGAAACTCATTTTTTTGTACTAGACTAAAAGCCTATGGCTTCATTGGTCATAAGCCCTAGGGAAAAACCACTATTATTCTTCTATGGAACTACAGTATTATATTGTCTCCAAAGTGAAGATGGATGCTACAAAGTAATCTCACATTAGCTCAGAATTGAGTATAATAAAAGGTTATTTATTTAAGGGTAGTCTCATAGATCACATTCCTCTGCACAAATGGGGAACAGGAACCAAATTCAGCAGCCAGGAACCAGAGTGTGCAAGATATACAACTGCATTTATACTATAAGAGACCATGCCCAAGTGGGCTGAGATCTTAAAGGCTATTGGCGGAAGGAGTTCCCACAGCACCTAAGCACTTAGTGTTATACCCATAGATTAGTGCACCTCTTCACCCTCATCAAAGAGGCTTCTTTTGTAGTACAGACTCACAACTGGTCAATATGCACAGAGATTAATAGACTCATTATGCTGTGTTCTAAATGTACATTCATATCCATTCAAAACTGAGGGCTTATTGTAGGGTCAGTAAGATTAGAAGATCCAGGGGTAGTGGATAACTGCAGAAAAATAGTGTCTTCTGGATCTGGAAGTGCTATTACACAGATGAACTTAGTAAGGTTGTGATGCCATGCACTAATCTGTGCACAATCACATAGACAAATTACAAGTATAGATGAGATGGAATTGTAAAGCCCAAGATCTAGCTGGGGAGCTCCTGGCAATTGATGAATGCCTGGTGAGGAATAGTTAATATTTTAGGGATGTATTTCAAGAAAGGATATCCATTATCTATCCATTAGCTTGTCCTATAGTGACACACATCTAAGCAATTTATTCAGTACTTAAAAAGAAACACAAGAATTTTGGAAGATAAAGCAGTGGAGGAGATGATAGAAATTAATCAGAGAGGAGGGAATAGGGTTTGAGGAATATAACTGACAATTTTTAAAATCAAAATTAAAGTTTAAATAAATTTTTTTCATTTTTTAAAAAGAGTAAGATATTCTAAGTGTCCTGTATTGGATCAGATGTATTATTAGTTATGTATTAAAATCATGTATGTGTATAATGTATTTGTTTGGTGCATGTGCATGGGGTATATGTCAGTAATTGACTTACACCAGCAAGCTTCCAGGCTCCTCTAGTTTTTGCCACTCAGTGCAGAAGTTACAAGCATACTCAGCCATTCTGGGATTTTATAAGGCTGCTAGACATTCAAACTCAGATCCCTATACTTACATAGTGAAAACTATTCCCCAATAAGACATTTCTCTAGGCCTATGACTATAATTTTATAATAGTAATATATAACTTGTGAGGTTGATGAAATGGCTTAGTTGCCACAATACCTATTGTGTTCTAATAAAGATCTGGAGTTGGATTACTACTGTCTATATATAAAAAGCTAAGCAAGTCAGTCTTGGCTATAACCTAAACATTTGGTGTGGTACTCAGGCTGGTCTCCAAAGCTTTTTGATCAGTCAATCTGGATAACCTTCTAGCTCCCAGATCAGTCGTAAGCCTTTTCTCAGAAAATAAGTTGGAGAAAAATTGATCTTTGGCTTTTATACACATATGCATGTACATGCAAGGACACCAGCATAAACACATGCCCATATACACATGAGCAGATACCCATGACCTCCGAACCAAATACATAATCAAGTAAAAAAAATGCTAGACAGAATAAAAGACAGGATTGAAATGTAATTCAACACCTTCAAAAATACCAGACTCTAGATTTTCTCTAAAATTGTGGAATCAACAATTTCTTCATATTTTTGTTAGCTTTCTACATAGTTAATTGAGGCTTGAGTATAATAAGTACATTGTGTTAGACACCATGTTTAGAAATGGCATATTCTAAAAATGCCTTCAAAATTTTAACATTTATACCAAATAGTCTAAATATCTTAGTCTTGGCACTCGGTTAAAGTGTTTAACTGTAGAGAAAAACAAAGAATTGATCTTTTGAAAAATATACAAATCCATAAGAAGAAGATTGGGTCTTTTCAGATTGCTTGTTTAGGTCATCTTCCATATCAGGGACACTCGTTTTAAAAGAAAAGGTATGTTTGTTAAGTGGAGGGAGAACAGATTTACCAGTACCTTCCATGAGCCTATCATGGGAGTAGTACATATCTTTAAGATCTTCATCAGGTCACCTTAAATTGCAAAGTGTGTTCCTATCAACAGGTGACATATTACAGTGCTCATTATACCAGGATATCTGGGGTATTTGATTAATGTAAGTTGGGGTAAAGCTGATCAGCATTAGGAATCAAGAACTAACAAAATACATGCAATGAAGAATGTTTTCACAGGGATTTTTAAATATAGCGAAGCCAATGCTGGTTTTGAAGAAGAGTTTGGAAGAATTTTCACAGCATCTCAATTAATGAGGTGCTTTGAATAAAAATGACCACGATAGATTCATATAATTGAACAAAAAGTTACCGAGTAGAAGTGCTATTTGAAAGTATTAGAAGGATTAAAGGTGTGAAATTGTTGGTGGAAGTGTGACACTGAGGGTGGTCTTGAGGTTTCAAAACTCCATGCCAAGCTCAGAGTCTCTCTCTCTCTCTCTCTCCCCCCACCCCCACTGACTGACCAGAATGTAGTTCTCTTAGCTACCGTCTCCAGCACCACGTCTATCTTAATGGCACTGGGATGGTAGTAGACTAACCCGTTAAACAGTAATCAAATCCCCAGATAAATGCTTTCTTTTATGAGTTGCCTTGATCATGGTGTCTCTTCACAGCAATAGAACAATGACTACAATAATTTGTATGTTTATTAAGTTGGCTCTGAAGAAATATTCTCTTGTTCCAAGTGTGATTGTATCCAAGTTGTTTTTGTTACTGTACCATATATTAAAAAAACAACCATAATGACCAGTGAAAATTATGTGGAAGAAGAAATTACATTATTCTACTGCCATCTGCCTATCTGCTAAGGTATGAAGAATGTGAGATTCACTTACCATGATTTAATTTTCTGTGACTACATGGTAGCATGCCAGAGAATAAAGACACTGTTTTGTTCATACCTAGATACTCAGTTGCTTAGACAGTTTCCAAGGTAACCATAACTTTTGATTAGTATCAGAGTACATAAGATTGGAAAAGCCCCGAGTTTTCATTTTCTGCATTACCACGTCACTAGTGCTACAATTACTATGGGCTTCCCCTTCCTCCTCTTCCAAGAAGACCTTTCCAAGTCACTAAATTACTTATTTTCCAGGAAAGAACATTACAAACAAGAATAATTCAAGAGCTGTGGATATGATGAAGTGCATGATGCGCTACATGAGCACCTGAGTTCTGATCCCCAAGATCTATATATCAGGGAAATGCAAATTAAAAACTAATTTTGATGCATTCTTACCCTATTCTGCATTGGTATGAAAAGAGAAAGAGAAAAACAAGACAAACGCTGAAGTAGAAAAGGAGGCCCCCATTCATTTCTGGTAGAAGTGCTAATTGCTTCAGTCACTGTGGAAAGCATTCTAGAGATCTCTCAAAAGCTAGAAATAGACCAACTGCAAGATCCAGTTCTATCACTGTTGGCCATATATCCAAGGGAATTGATATCCTACTACAGACATATTTATGTTTATTGCTACTCTACTAACAATAGTCATTAAGGGGAGCAGGTACAAGAAGTGAGGGAATATAGAAGGCAGTCATATCAAGAGTGAAAGGGAATATAAGAAAACTGCAGACTTTGATTGATATTCTCTCATTATGATGTTTTTATATGTAATCCTTTTGATCTTCCTACTTTCACATAGATAGTATCTATTTAAGACCAATTTACTCTTTATCTAAAATTAATAGTATTTTTATATTTAAATTTTCCCAAATATCATGACAGCTGTACTCATTTATGCTAATATATTTAAAATGTCCTTAGCATTAGAAAGCCCTAGTTCCACATTTTGAGGGTCAAAAAAAATTCCTATGTCCTTTGGGCTTCTTCTGCTTGTTTGTTTTTTGTTTTTTGAAACAGGGTTTCTTTGTGTTCTTTTGGTGCCTGTCATGGAACTAGCTCTGGTAGACCAGGCTGGCCTCAAGCTCAGCGATATGCCTGTTGGGCTTCTATTTTAAACAGGATAGCCAAAGACATAGGGTAGAACAAAAAACTACTAGCAAAATTAACAAACCAACCAAACAAACAAAAACAAACAAACAAAAAAACCAAAACAACAAACCTAACCAAACAACATCAACGAAAACACAATGAAATGACTCCTAATGATATTCTGTTCTACTCACAGATCAGTACCTTTTCTGGTTGTCATCACAGAGGCTTCCTCTGGCAGAAGATATGAATAGATGTGGAGATCCACAACCAGACGTTATGTAGAGAGAGAGTCTAAATTAGAGGTCTCTTGTCTAAATTTGGTCATGTTCCTCCAAGTTTGGAGGGGTGCTTGGGGGAGCAAAATCACCCAAAAGAGTAAGAGAACAATTTCTAGGAGTCAGCAAATACACTATAAAACACACATTATAAAAGCCAAACACCAAGGAATGTATCTTCTTCTTAGCACCTCACAGAAATTTCTTTAAAATTGACCCTATACTCAGTCACAAAGTAAATCTCAATAGATAAAAAAAAATTGGAATACCATCCTGTATCTTAGCAGACAAACACAGATTAAAACTAAAACACAACAACAATACATACTATAGAAGTCTTAAAATTCATGGAAACTGAATAACGCTCAATTGAATCACCATTGGGTCAAGAAAGAAATAAACAAATTAAAGACTTCTTAGAATTTAATGCAAATGAATCTACAATGTACACAAACTTATTGTACACTATGAAAGCAGTGCTAAGATGAAAGTTCATAGCACTAAATACCTACATAAAGAATTTGGAAATACCTCACACCACTGACTTAACAGCACACTTGAAAGCTCTAGAACAAAAAGAAGCAAACTCATGCAGGAGGAGTAGATGACAGAGGGCTAAAATCAATAAAATAGAAACAAATGGAACAATACAAAGAATCAATGAAACAAAGAGGTGGTTCTTGGTTTCTTTGAGAAAATCAGCAAGAAAGACAACTCCTTTTCGAAACTAAACAGAAGGTAGAGGGAATATCTAAATTAACAGAATCAGAAATGAAAAGGGGAACATAACAAGGACACTGAGAAAATCCAGAGAATCATTAGGTCATAATTCAAAAACCCATACTCTGCAAAGTTGGAAAATCTAAAAGGAATGAAAAATTTTCTGGATAGGAATCACATACCAAAATTAAATCAAGATCAGATAAAACAATTTAAGTAGACCTAAGGAATAGCATGTAAGGAAATCAAAGCAGTCATTAAATGCCTTCCAACAACAACAGCAACAAAATCCAGGCCAAATGGTTTCAACACAGAGTTCTACCAGAATTTTAAAGAAGACCTAAAACCAATACTCTTCAGATTATTCCACCGAGCTAAATAAGAAGGTGAACCCAAAGAAAAACATATAAGCATCCTCCTGAATATTAACCTTCATCAGGCGATGAAAGAAGACAGAGACAGAGACCAACATTGGAGCACTGGACTGAAGTCTCACGATCCAAAGGAGGAGCAGAAGGAGAGAGAGCACGAGCAAGGAACTCAGGACCGCGAGGGGTGCACCCACACACTGAGGCAATGGGGATGTTCTATCGGGAACTCACCAAAGCCAGCTGGCTGGGGTCTGAAAAAGCATGGGACAAAACCGGTCTCGCTGAACATAACAGACAATGAGGACTGCTGAGAACTGAAGAACAGTGGCAATGGGTTCTTGATCCTATTGCACGTAATGGCTTTGTGGGAGCCCAGGTAGTTTGGATGCTCACCTTACTAGACCTGGATGGAGGTGGGTGGTCCTTGGACCTCCCACAGGGCAGGGAAACCTGCTTGCTCTTTGGGCTGAGGAGGGAGGAAGACTTGATTGGGGGAGGGGAGGAATGGGAGGTGGTGGCGGGGAAGAGGCAGAAATCTTTAATAATTAAATAAATTAATTAATTAATAAAAAATAAATTTAAAAAAAGACAAAAAAAAAAAAAAAAGAAACAGAAAGAACCTTGCCTGCCAGTGGCCATGTCAGAGGAGCAGCACATGACAATAGTTCAAAATGTCAGCCCAAAAGGAGGAAACTTTCTGATGGTTGAAACTCATTTACGCAAGACCAGGAATCTACAGACCACAGAATGTCTTTTGCTTCTGCTGTGCCTTTACATGTTTGTTGCTGCTATGGGTGTGGGAAGATCCCCACTGCCTGTATGTATTGTGTTTGTCTCATAAAGACATCCAATTCTACTAGTAATTTTTATATGTGGATGATCAAGGAGATGATTCTTCCCCAAGCTGTACTAATTGATAATAATAATGATAGCTTATACAAAGTTTGGATGAATAAAAATGAATACAAGGAAATGCTACACAGTCAGAGCCTATGAGTTTCACCTAAGGACCTGCAGAGATTGTAGCCAAAGTTAATGATTAAGAAAAACATTTCAGGGGCTGGAGAGATGGCTCAGCGGTTAAGAGCACTGACTGCTCTTCCAAAGGTCCTGAGTTCAATTCCCAGCAACAACATGGTGGCTCACAACCATCTGTAGTGAGGTCTGGTGCCCTCTTCTGGCCTGCAGGCATACACACAGACAGAATATTGTATACATAATAAGTAAATAAATATTTAAGAAAAAAAAAAGAAAAACATTTGACTCTCAGTAACCCAGTTAGTTCAAATTATTTTAACATTAATGCAGGGAGATGTGTTCACTAGTTTCAGCGTGCATTACAGCTGAAACAAGGTCTGAAACTAGTGAAGTTAGACTAGGATGTTTTCGTCAAATCGTTTTGAGGTTAAAAAAAAAAAAAAAAACCCAAGAAGACAATCTAAATTTTCAGAAAGCCACATAGTTGAATGGGGAACTTGTTAAGGTCAGGCAGCAGGAACAAAACAACCCAGTTATCATTTGCTAAAGTATCTCTCTTGCTAGGATTGGTTGATGACCAAAGGTGATAATAATTCCTTATACCCATTTTCCCCTCAATTTCCTTATATAAAAACTATTAGTGAGTGGATATGCACCCTAAAGATTTAAAAAGTAGGGCTGACTGATTCATGTATAAAGGTTTAGACTGGTGATTCTTTTAATGTTACTTGTAAGATTACTTCTCAAGATAAGTAATAAGGCAACTGACCCCTTTTGTAACTGCAAAATGCAGCTTGCCAGTGAAGCATCTGATAAGAATAGTTTGCTTGCCCACATGGTTTATCACAAGTTGCTTGGATATAAATGTACATGGGTTCTTGGAATAATTTGTTTTTCACCTGTATTATGTAAAATGTTAACTCATGTAAGGGATATGGAAAACATGTTATTTTAACTTGTATTCATTCACTTGAAAAGCAGAGTGCAACTTATTGTAATTTTTATATTGCCTGAAAGATTTTGCTGGGATATATAACCTGTAAAGGGAAAAAGTAGAGTTGGAGTTAGATGAAGTTAAAACGGGCTAGAAGGAAAACAACAAGAATGAGAGTTAGAAGCAAAATATCAAGAATGAGAGCGTTTAGAAGGAACCAGAAGGAAAACATCAAGAATAAAGGTAGAATTAGAAGGAAAATATCACAAATGAGAGTAGGAAATCACCAGGATAGTACAGAATGAAGAATACACAGAAGAATGAAAAAAATATCAAGAAAGTGTGTGTGTGTATGTCCCTTTCCCTAGTCCACTCAGATAGAAAATCTTAGTTTACACTGATTCATGAATTCCTTTCAAGGCCTTGTGCTGCTGGTCTCTGCCTCTTCAGGCCACAATAATTGGCCAAAAAAACACTATTTATGGGTCTACTGTTATCCTGATACCCAAACCCTACGAAAATGCAACAAACAAAGAAAATTACTTGTCAGTCTCCCTCATGAACACAGATGCAAAAATACTCAATAAAATACTGGAAAACAAAATCTAAGAACACATAAAAAATAAAGATCATCAGTCATGATTATGTAGGCTTCATCCCAGAGATGCAGGGATGGTTCAACATACAAAATCTGTCAATGCAATCTGTCACATAAACAAACTGAAAAAAAAAAACCACATGATCATCTCATTAGATGCTAAAAACACTTTCATAATAAAGGTCTTGGAGAGATCAGGAATATAAAGAACATACCCAAACATAATAAAGGCAATATACACAAAGCTGAGAGTCAATTAAATTAGTTGGAGAGAAACCCAAAGCAACTCTACTAAAATCAGGGACAAGACAAGGTTGTCTACTCTCTACATATCTATTCAATATAGTGCTTAAGTTTTGGCAAGAGCAATAAGACAACAAAAGGTGATCAAGGGATATAAATTGAAAAGAAAAAGTCAAACTTTACATTTGCAGATTATATAATAGTATACATAAATAAGCACGAAACTTCTATCAGGGAACTTTTAGAGCTGATAAACACATAATGTGGCAGGATACAAGATTAACTTAAAAACAAAAGTTTAGTCCCTTCCTATATACAAATAATAAATGGACCAAGAAAGAAACAAGGAAACGTGACCCTTTACAGTAGCCACACATTATATATATATATCTTGGGGTAATTCTAACCAAACAAGTGAGAGAACTGTATGACATTAACGTTATTTAACAAAATCGAAGAGGATATTAGAAAATGGAAAAATATACCATGCCCTTAGATAAGTAAGATAAACATAGTAAAAATGACAACCTTACCAAAAGTGATCTACAGATTCAGTGCAATCCTTATCAAAATCCCAACACAGTTCTTCACAAACCTCAAAATACTCCACTTCATATTGAAAAACTAAAACCAAGGATAACTAAAACAATACTGTACAACAAGGGAATTTCTGGAGGCACCACTATCGCTGACTTCAATCACTACTAGGGAGCCATAGTAAGAAAAAACAGCTTGGTATTGGCATAAAAACAGACAAGAGGATCAATGGAATTGAATTGATGACATTAATACACATACCTATGAACACCTGATTTTGACAAAGAAGCCAAAATTACACAATGAATAAAAGAAAGTATCTTCAACAAATGTTGCTGGCATAACTGAATATTGACATGTAGAAGAATTCAAACAGATACATTACATATCACCATGCACAAAACTAAAGTCCAAATGGATTAAAGACCTCAACATAAATCTCGTTACATTAAACCTGATAGAAGAGAAAAGTGGGACATAGCCCTGGATGCATTGACACAGGTGACCACTTTCTAAATATACACCAGTACAGTTGCTAAAAACAACAAATAATAAATGGATCTCCTGTAACTGAAAAGCTTCTGTAAGGCAAAAGGGTAGGGTAAATGGTCACCTAAAGAACTGGAAAAGATCTTCACCAACACCACATCTGGGAGAAGGTTGATCTTCAAAATATATAAAGGACTAAATAAACTAGACAGCAAAATATAAAAAAATACAATTTGGAAAAAATAGGTCAACAGACCTAAACAGAAAATTCTCAAGAGAAAAATCTCAAATGGCTGTAAGACATTTAAGTACGTTCTCAACATTCTTAGTCATCAGGCAAATGCAAATCAAAATACTTCTGAGATACCATCTTACACTTGTCAGAAATGGCTAAGATCAAAAAACACTGATGTCAGGTTATGCTAGAGAGGATGTGGAGTAAGGGGAACACTCCTCCACTGCTGGTGGGAATGCAAACTTATACAGTCATTTTGAAATCAGTATGTCAGTGTCTCAGAAAATTGGGAATCAATCTACCTGAAGAGCCAACAATGCCACTCTTGGACATATGCCTGAATGCTGCTCAATCATACCTCAAAGACACTTGCTGAACTATGTTTATAGCAGCATTATGTATAGTTTTTAACACCTGAAAAAAAAAAAAACTAGATGTCCCTCAACTAAAGAATAGATAAAGAAAATGTGGTACATTTACACAATTGAGTATTACTTGGGGTAAAATGCAATGACATTATGAAATTCGCAGGCAAATGGATAATAGATAAGATTTCCTGGGTAGCACTAAGGCTACCAACCCAGAGCAGTGAGTGCCTGACTTGAGGGCAGGCCTCAAGGTCCCCGCCAGGGAACACGGGCCCTGGCCGCTGGGGCTTCAGTGTCTGCTGTGCTCTCCTGGACCAGCTCTGCCTGCCCCCCATTTCCCTTGGCCCCTGGCTCATCGGGGCTACCAGGAGTCCCTCTGTAGGTGCTGAGAAGTCCCATCTGGACTGGTGAGTGTGTGCTATCCTGGGGCGGAGTGGCAGAGACCCACCCTTTGTCAGTCAGAGCTGGTCTCTGAGTCGGGGGCTGTGCCCACATCCAGATGGGGAGGAAAAGGGAGCTGGAGAGACGAAGTCCAAAGCACACATTCAGATCCAAGGGTCTCAGCCCTGGATCCCAACTGTCCCAGTAGAGAGCACAAACGCCCCTCCCCCAGCTCCTGCTACAGGGCTTTCTTCCCTACACTCGCGCCCCCACCCCCACCCCCAAGCCTGCCTTGTCTGCAAGGTCCTTTGCTGTGGACAGTTTCCTGCCCAACCCAGAGCAGTGAGTGCCAGGGAACGCGGGCTCCTGCTGCTGGGGCTGCAGTGTCCGCTGTGCTCTCCTGGACCGGCTCTGCCTGCCCCCCCATTTCCCTTGGCCCCTGGCTCATCGGGGCTACCAGGAGTCCCTCTGTAGGTGCTGAGAAGTCCCATCTGGAAGGGTGAGTGTGTGCTATCCTGGGGTGGACTGTCCCAGTAGAGAGCACAAACGCCCCTCCCCCAGCACCTGCTGCAGGGCTTTCTTTCCTACACAGGCGCCCCCACCCCCAAGCCTGCCTTGTCTGCAAGGTCCTTTGCTGTAGAACAGTTTCCTGCCCTTTCACTAAGGCTACCAACCCAGAGCAGTGAGTGCCTGACTTGAGGGCAGGCCTCAAGGTCCCCGCCAGGGAACGCGGCCCCTGCCGCTGGGGCTGCAGTGTCCGCTGTGCTCTCCTGGACTGGCTCTGCCTGCCCCCCATTTCCCTTGGCCCCCGGTTCATCGGGGCTACCAGGAGTCCCTGTGCAGGTGCTGAGAAGTTCCATCTGGACTGGTGAGTGTGTACTATCCTGGGGCGGACTGTCCCAGTAGAGAGCACAAACCCCCCTACACTAAGGCTACCCAACCAGAGCAGTGAGTGCCTGCCTAGCGGGCAGGCCTCAGTAACCCCCCCCCCCCGAAAGGGAGCACAGGCACCTCCAGCTTGTACTGCAGTGTCACCTGTGTTCTACTCGACCCCGCCCTACACCTTGCATTCGGCCTTCTTTCTGCGGTTCATTGGAATACCAGGCATCCCTGTTTTGGTGTTGAGGAGTTCATCTGCAAGGGAACGGTTCCTGCCCCTACACTGAGGAGATACACCCAGAGAGTTAGTCACAGCAAAGACTGATCCAAGACACCAGGCCTCTCCTGGCTCCATTTGAAGGAAAAGATGGGCAGGTGCCAATGCAAGAATTCCCCCAACAACTTGAAAAGCAACGTGACATCACCAGAATCCAGGAATCCCGAAATGAGAAGTGTACACGCCAATCCAGAAGAATTAGAAGAATTCGACTCAAAAGTGAATTATATGAAAATAATAGAGGACCTTAAACAAGAGGTGAAAAACTGCCATAATCAATTAGAGATTACAAACAAAAAGGTAGAGGAAATGAATAAATATCTCAAAGATACCCAAGAAAACCAAGAGAAACAAGAAAAAGTAATCAAACAGGTAAGGGAAACAGTTCAAGACTTGAAGAATGAAGTGGAAGTAATAAAGAAAACACAAACCGAGGGAAGGATGGAGATGGAAAATTTGGATAAACGAACAGGAACTACAGAGACAAGTACCACCAACAGATTACAAGAGATAGAAGAAAGAATCTCAGACACTGAAGATACCATAGAGAAAATAAACTCTCTGATCAAAGAAAACAGCATAACCAACAAATTCTCATCACAAAACATTCAGGAAATCTGGGACACAATAAAAAGACCAAACCTAAGAATAATAGGGATAGAAGAAGGAGAAGAAGTACAGCTCAATGGTCCAGAAAATATATTTAATAAAATTATAGAAGAAAACTTTCCCAACCTTAAGAAAGATATTCCTTTGAAGGTCCAAGAAGCATACAGAACACCGAATCGACTGGATCAAAAAAAAACATCTCCTCGTCATATAATAATCAAAACACAAAACATACAGAATAAAGAAAGAATATTAAGAGCTGCAAAGGAAAAAGGTCAAGTTACCTATAAAGGTAAACCTATCAGACTTACACCTGATTTCTCTATGGAAACCATGAAAGCCAGAAGGTCCTGGATAGATGTGCTGCAGAAACTAAGAGACCATGGATGCAAGCCCAGACTACTGTACCCAGCCAAGCTTTCGTTCACTATAAATGGAGAAAACAAAATTTTCCAGGATAAAAACAAATTTAAACAATACGTAGCCACAAATCCAGCCCTACAGAAAGTAATAGAAGGAAAATCACAAACCAAGGAGTCCAACAATGCCCACAATAACTCAGACATCTAATGACCCTTCACCAGTACAACTTGAAGAAGGGAAACACACAAACTCTACTACCAAAAGAAAGAAAGAAAGAAAGGAAAAATGACCGGAGTTAACAACCACTGGTCATTAATATCACTTAATATCAATGGACTCAACTCACCTATAAAGAGGCACAGGCTAAGAGATTGGATTCGAAAACAGGATCCAACATTCTGCTGCTTACAAGAAACACACCTCAACCACAAAGACAGACATCTACTCAGAGTAAAGGGCTGGGAAAAGGTTTATCAAGCAAACAGACCTAAGAAACAGGCAGGTGTGGCCATACTAATTTCTAAGAAAGTTGACTTCAAACCAAAATCAATCAAAAGAGATGGAGAGGGACATTTTTTACTCATAACAGGAACTATTCACCAGGATGAAGTCTCAATCCTGAATATATATGCCCCTAATATAAAAGCACCCACTTATGTAAAAGAAACGTTACTAAATCTCAAGGCAGTCATCAAACCACACACACTAATAGTAGGAGATTTCAACACTCCTCTCTCACCAATGGACAGGTCAATCAGACAGAAACCTAACAGAGAAATAAGAGGATTAAGGGAGGTAATGAATCAAATGGACTTAACAGACATCTATAGAACATTCCACCCAAATAGGAAAGAATATACCTTCTTCTCTGCAGCTCATGGAACCTTCTCGAAAATAGACCACATACTCGGTAACAAAGCAAACTTACACAGTTACAAAAAAATATCGGTAACCACCTGTGTCTTATCAGATCACCATGGATTAAAGTTAGAATTCAACAACAATGCTATCCCCAGAAAGCCTACGAACTCATGGAAACTGGACAGTCAACTACTGAACCACACCTGGATCAAGGAAGAAATAAAGAAAGAAATTAAAGTCTTTCTTGAATTCAATGAAAACGAAGACTCAACATACTCAAACCTATGGGACACTATGAAAGCAGTGCTAAGAGGAAAGTTCATAGCATTAAGTGCCCACTTAAAGAAAACGGAGAAAGCACACATTGGAGACTTAATAGCTCACCTGAAAGCTTTAGAAAAAAAAGAAGCAGACTCACCTAGGAGAAGTAGAAGACTCGAAATAATCAAATTGAGGGCTGAAATCAACAAAATAGAAACACAGAAAACTATCCAAAGAATCAATGAAACAAAAAGCTGGTTCTTGGAGAAAATCAATAAGATTGATAAACCCCTATCTAAACTAATCAAACGGCGGAGAGAGAATACGCAAATTAACAAAATCAGAAACGAAAAGGGAGACATAACCACAGACACAGAGGAAATTCAGAGAATCATTAGATCTTACTACAAAAACCTGTATGCCACAAAATTGGAAAATGTAAAAGAAATGGACACTTTTTTAGATAAGTACCATATACCAAAGTTAAACCAGGACCAGGTGAACAATCTAAATAGACCTGTTAGTCGCGAAGAATTAGAAGTTGTTATAAAAAACCTCCCCACCAAAAAAAGCCCAGGTCCAGACGGCTTCAATGCAGAATTCTACCAGAACTTCCAAGAAGACCTAATACCTATACTCCTTAATGTATTTCACAATATTGAAACAGAGAAGTCATTGCCAAATTCTTTTTATGAAGCTGAAGTTACTCTGATACCAAAACCACACAAAGACACAACCAAGAAAGAGAACTACAGGCCAATCTCACTCATGAACATCGACGCAAAAATACTCAATAAAATACTGGCAAACCGAATCCAAGAACACATTAGAAAAATTATCCATTATGATCAAGTAGGCTTCATCCCAGAGATGCAGGGCTGGTTCAACATACGAAAATCTATCAATGTAATCCATCATATAAATAATCTGAAAGAAAAAAACCATATGATCATTTCATTAGATGCGGAAAAAGCATTTGACAAAATTCAACATCCCTTTATGATAAAGGTCTTAGAGAGATTAGGAATACAAGTGTCATTCCTAAATATAATAAAAGCTATTTATAGCAAGCCGTCAGCTAACATCAAATTAAATGGAGAGAAACTCAAAGCTATTCCACTAAAATCAGGAACACGACAAGGTTGTCCACTCTCTCCATACCTCTTTAATATCGTGCTTGAAATTCTAGCAATAGCAATAAGACAACATAAGGGGATCAAAGGGATTCAAATTGGAAAGGAAGAAGTTAAACTTTCATTATTTGCAGACGATATGATAGTGTACATAAGCGACCCCAAAAACTCCAGCAATGAACTCCTTCAGCTGATAAACACCTTTAGTAGCGTTGCAGGATACAAGATCAATTCCAAAAAATCAGTTGCCCTCCTATACACAAAGGATAAGGAAGCAGAGATGGAAATCAGAGAAGCATCACCCTTCACGATAGCCACAAATAGCATAATATCTTGGGGTAACTCTAACCAAGGAAGTAAAGGATCTATTTGACAAGAACTTTAAGTCTATGAAGAAAGAAATTGAGGAGGATACCAGAAAATGGAAGGATCTCCCTTGCTCTTGGATTGGGAGGATCAACATAGTAAAAATGGCAATTCTACCAAGGGCAATTTATAGATTCAATGCAATCCCCATTAAAATCCCATCAAAATTCTTCACAGATCTTGAGAGGACAATAATCAACTTTATATGGAGAAACAAAAAACCCAGGATAGCCAAAACAATCTTATATAATAAAGGATCGTCTGGAGGCATTACCATCCCTGACCTCAAACTCTATTACAGAGCCTCAGTATTGAAAACAGCTTGGTATTGGCATAAAAACAGAGAAGTCGATCAATGGAACCGAGTAGAAGACCCTGATTTTAACCCACAAACATATGAACACCTAATTTTTGATAAAGGAGCTAAAAGTATTCAATGGAAAAAAGAGAGCATCTTCAACAAATGGTGCTGGCAGAACTGGTTGTCAACGTGTAGAAGAATGAAAATAGATCCATATCTATCACCATGCACAAAACTCAAGTCCAAATGGATTAAAGACCTCAATATTAGTCTGAACACACTGAACCTGATAGAAGAAAAAGTGGGAAGTACTCTACAACATATGGGTACAGGAGATCACTTCCTACATTTATCCCCAGCAGCACAGACATTAAGGACAACACTGAATAAATGGGACCTCCTGAAACTGAGTAGCTTCTGTAAAGCAAAGGACACTGTCACTAAGACAAAAAGGCAACCCACTGACTGGGAGAAGATCTTCACCAACCCTGCAACAGACAAAGGTCTGATCTCCAAAATATATAAAGAACTCAAGAAACTAGACTTTAAAATGCTAATGAACCCAATAAAAAAATGGGGCACTGAACTGAACAGAGAATTCTCAACAGAAGAAATTCAAATGGCCAAAAGACACTTAAAGTCATGCTCAACCTCCTTAGCGATAAGGGAAATGCAAATTAAAACAACTTTGAGATACCATCTTACACCTGTCAGAATGGCTAAAATCAAAAACACCAATGATAGCCTTTGCTGGAGAGGTTGTGGAGAAAGGGGCACACTCATTCATTGCTGGTGGGAATGCAAACTTGTGCAACCACTTTGGAAAGCAGTGTGGCGATTTCTCAGGAAATTTGGGATCAACCTACCCCAAGATCCAGTAATACCACTATTGGGAATATACCCAAGAGATGCCCCATCAAATGACAAAAGTATCTCTTCAACTATGTTCATAGCAGCATTGTTTGTAATAGCCAAAACCTGGAAACAACCTAGATGCCCTTCAATGGAGGAATGGATGAAGAAAGTGTGGAATATATACATATTAGAGTACTACTCAGCGGTAAAAAACAATGACTTCTCGAATTTTGCGTGCAAATGGATGGAAATAGAAAACACTATCCTGAGTGAGGTATCCCAGTCTCAAAAAGAGGAACATGGGATGTACTCACTCATAATCAGTTTCTAGCCATAAATAAAGGACATTGAGCTTATAATTTGTGATCCTAGAGAAGCTAAATAAGAAAGTGAACCCAAAGAAAATCATATAGTCATCTGCCTGGAGAGGGGAAGTAGACAAGATTGCAGGGCAATAACTGGGAACTTGCGGGGGAGGTGGCAAGGGGCAAAGGGGAAATGGGATGAGAAACATGAGAAGGGGAGGATGGGAGGAGCTCGGGGGATTGGGATGGTTGGGATATAGGAAGGGAGGATACGGGAGCAGCGAAGTATATATCCTAACTAAGGGACCCATCTTAGGGTTGGAAAGAAACTTGACTCTAGAGGGGTTCGCAGGTGTCCAGGGAGATGTCCCCAGCTGGTACCTTGGGCAACTGAGGAGAGGGAACCTGAAATGACCCTATCCTATACTGATAAATATCTTACATATCACCTTAGAACCTTCATCTGGCGATGGATCGAGGTAGAGACAGAGACTCAATTTGGAGCAACCGTCTGAGCTCTTAAGGTCCAAATGAGGAGCAGAAGGAGGGAGAACATGAGCAAGGAAATCAGGACCACGAGGGATGCACCCGCCCACTGTGACAGTGGAACTGATTTATTGGGAGCCCACCAAGGCCAGCTGGTCTGGGACTGAATAAGCATGGGTTGAAACTGGACTCTCTGAGCATGGCGGACAATGAAGGCTGATGAGAAGCCAAGGACAATGGCATTAGGTTTCGATCCTAATACATGAACTGGCTTTGTGGGTGCTTAGCCTGTTTAGACGCTCACCTTCCTGGACATAGATAGAAGACCTTCGTCTTCCCGCAGGGCAGAGAATTTGGACTGCTCTCCAGTATCGAGAGGGAGGGGGAATGGTGTGGGGGAACGAGAAGAGGAGTGGGGATAGGGGGAGGGGAGTGGGGGGAGGGGGCAATATTTGGGAGGAGGGGAGGGAAATGGGAAACGGGGAGCAGGTGGAAATTTTAATTAAAAAAGAATAAAAAAAAAGATTTCCTGGTAAACTGGACACAGAAGGGTAGAAAGGAAGAGAGGTGATGGGGATAAGAACATGAGGGAACAGGATGTTCGAGTTGGGGGAAGGACAGAAAGGGAGAACAAGAAAAGAGATATCGTGATAGAGGAAGGAGCCATTATAGGGTTCAGGAAAACCTGGTGCTAGGGAAATTTCCAGGAATTTACAAGGATGACCCTGTTAGGACTCCTAGCTGTAGTGAAGAACTGGCCTTTTCCTGCAATCAAATTGATGACTACCTTATTTGTCGTCATAGAACCTTCACCCAGTAATTGAATGAGGCAAATGCAGAGATCCTTGGTCAACACTGGGATGAGCTGGTTCAGTTAAGTAGAGGAAGGAGGAGTTATATGTGTAGGTAGGGTCAAGATCATGATGGGGAAATCCACAGAGACAGCTGACCTAAGCTAATAGTTCATGGTCTCTGAACAGGCAGCTGTGGTGCCTGCATGGGACCAAACTAAGCCCTCTACAAATGAGTGACAGTACTATGTATTGGTCTATTTGTGGAATCCCTGGCAGTGGGTCCAGGATCTATCCTAGGTGCATGAGCTGACTTTTTGGAGCCCATTTTCTATTTTGGATTGGATGCAAGGGGAAGATGGTTGGTCCTGCCTCAACTTGATGTGCCAGAGTTTGTTGACTACCCATGGGAAGCCTTACTCTTTCTGAAGAGTGGGGTAGTGGGCATGGAAGAGGGGGAGGAAGGGAAGAAGAAGGAACTGTGGTTGGCATGTAAAATGAATAATTTAAAAATTACAGAGAAAACTAAAGATTGTAGGAGTCAGAGAGAATGAAGGATACCAGGAGAACACAACTCACAGACACCCAAATGACTAAGGAGAGACATATGGGATCACAGAGACTTAAGCTTCAAACAAGTACCTGCAAGGGTCTGCACCAGGTCTTCTGCATATATGTTTTGGTTGCTAGCTGGATGATTTGTGGTCCTCCTCATAATAGGAACATTTGTCTCTGACTCTTTTGCTTTATTTTGGGTCTCTTTACCACCTTTGGTGTGCTTGTATAACCTGATTAAAAGGGCCTTTGCCTTGTCTTGCTGTGACTTGGTGTGTGTGTGTGTGTGTGTGAGCGCGTGCATGTGTGTGTGTGTGTGTGTGTGAGTATTTGGTTGCTGTCTCTTAGAGGCCTGCACTTTTCTGAAGGGAAATGGAGCTGGGAGTGGAACTGGGGGAGAGAAGGGATGGTTATGGACAGAGCTGGGAGAATTAGAGGAAGGGGAAATTGTAGTCAGGATTATTGTGTGAGATAAGATTCTATTTTCAATTGATAATGAAAATATATAATTGAGAGCCAACTGGAATTTAATTGGTAGCCGAAAGGAGTACATGTTAAATCCTTGGTAAGAGTTACCTTTTTTTTTTTCGTTTGTTTGCAAAAGGATTTCTTATTATTTATCTCAGTTCTTATTAAATACCTAAGTGTATGCAGATGCTTTGTTCTTAAATATACAAATATTAAGGCAGATATACAGAGGTGAGGAAGACTAGATTTTGAGCTAATGTCTCTTGAGTACAACGTTTTCAAACTTTTATTCCAATCCTGCAATACAGAGGTATGACAACATTTATGACTCCAGGATCAGTAACTATTGCCCTCAGTTCTGTGGAGCCCATTTCATAGGGGAAAAAAATACCCAAAAGGAGAGTGTTAAACAGGCAGTAAATCCCACTCCCCCATCCTATGGTACATCAGATTCTGCTTCTACTCACAGTGCCTTGCTGTATGCATTCAGACTTCAAATATTGGTTTTCAGATCTAATCATGCACAAACTACTTTAAAACATATGCTTTATGTGATTTAGCATTGAAGCTCACTGAGCTTTGATGAGATAAATAGAGCTTTCCTCTTGTCATGATGTCATTACTGGCTCGGTGCATTTCACTTTTTGTGGAAGCATGTCACGATCATTGAACTACCTAAATCCTTTAATGGCAGGTTTTTTTATTTTTTTTTTATTTTTTAACTTCATGTATGCTCTGCTCCAACCTTTTATCATGAAAGCCTGTTTGTTCACCTTCTGACAGCTCTCCACAGCTCATCACCCTGCAGGCTGCAGTTAAGCCATACCATTGTATGAATTTCAATATATAGAAAAAAGATGAAAGATGGAGAAAAATAGATAATGGGTCTGTGATAAGTCAAAGAATTAACAAAAAGGGTCAAATTACTTGAAGTTCAAACCAAAAGACATCAAAGAGGGAAAGCCAAGTACTAAAATAAGAGATAATAGACGATGATTAGGGGAGAAAAATCATGACAAAGGAGAGATAATGGTGTGTAACTGGGAAGAGAAATGATAAAGAACTAGAGATAAATCAGTAAGATAGAATTATAGGTATAATAATGAGGACTGAAAATTAATAGTGGCTGTAGTGAGAGCAAACCTGTCAGAGTTTGCACACACCGGGTGGGGACATGAGGAGTCATCCCTGTGGGGAGGGTCCAAGGGCTTGGTCAGGGTAGTTATACTCAGATGTAGTGTGGAGTCGTGGGAATGAACGTAAACTGGGAGAAGGCTGAAACTGGGTAATTACATAGTGGCAAATGATTATTTGGATTTAAAACAACAGGATCCTAAGAAAAGCCATCCAGCTTGTTGTCCCTTCCATAAGGAAGCTTGTTAATTTCCAGATGCATACAAGGAATTACTTTTGCTTTTCCTGGGCACAAGCTTTTTAAATAATAAGAGATTTTGAATTTAAAATCTTATTAACCAACCAGGGGCTTATTGGAACTACATTGTAAAGCTGACCCAGCTTCAATACACAGTCACAATGTAGCGAGAAACTAAAGTGCACCACCCTAAAGGTGAGAACTTGACCCTAAAATAGATAAACTCTTGCTTGCAATAAAATATTGAAGTTAGGAATATAATGCTAATCTACTTTGTGAATTAATAGATGAATAAATGGATATATGTATTAATACAAATTTTCATTTATGGCAAAATTGGACTCAGATATATAACACAGATTTGTAATATTTTCAAATTGTTAAATTTTAGGAAATATTTTAAATATTATATAAAAAGCTTTTCCAATAGTTGCCAATAACAAACCCACACCCTTAGACATTCTTTCCTAATATTCCTAACAATAGCTCACAGGCAAAGGCCACCTTCATTAGTCCATCTATTTGTTCATAACCAATTTAGCTGTTTTTAATTATTAGTAACAGAGTTAACAACATGCATAGGTTCCTAATATTAGCTTAATTGCACAAGATTTTCTGTAAGATTAATTTAAGCATCTGTAAATAAGACAAAATTTAACTCAGAAGAATCTTTGGAATCTTTAAAATTCATGTTAGTAAGAACAAACTAGGTTTTCTACTATATCAGTGGCATTAAATAATTTTATTTCTGTTGAATCAGGAACACAAAAGCAATGTAATATACAAATATTGGAATAAGGAAGCACATTATTAAAAACTTTTAATTAGTCTGTCAGGTACCTCCTGTCTGTAGTCTCAGCACTCAGAAAACTGAGAAAATGGTCAAGAATATCAAACCCATCTGGGATTATAATTTTCAACCTAGCCTGGGTTCATGAAGGAAATATTTATCCTCTCAAATTGAAAAAATAAATAAATGAATTAGGTAAATAAATTAAGATTCTTGGCTCCATTTTAGAAAATATTACAGTACACAAATATATAACAACATAAAAATACCAAAATTTAAATATTATTTAGAATTTCTACTTGTAAGAAAATATTCTCAGAGCAAAACTGATATATCATCCATGAATACATCAGAAAGGTTTTATAATTAATAAACAGAACTTTGGAAAGGACCTAAACAATCTAGAAAGATCATCTTAATATATTACCTATTTGTAAGAAAAGCAGTCTGTAAATACATTAAAACTGAAGGTTGCTTGTTCATTGATATAAACAAAACTTAACAAAACATTTTATTAAATACATATTACTAATAAACATTTACATAATTTTGTTTATATAGATATGCTGATATTAATAGAATATCCTTGAATAATATGCATTTTATTAAGTGGGAGAGATTTCAATTTTGAAGAGCTTTCTTTACTTTAAAAATATGAAATGAAGCTAAATGTATTTTTTCATTTTATGCAATTGTCAAAATAAAGAACATCTCTTCACACATAGTGTTTTGGGAAATAGAATTGGGGGATAGTTTTCAGGAGGTGAAAAGAAAGTCAGTTTTTAAAACTTTATAGTTTTATTCTTCCAAGATTTATTTAGCTCACTATTAAATGTAACACAAATAATAAAAACCCTGAGACAGAAATTGGGGTTCAACCCAAAAACCAGCAAACAAGATAGTCTTACATTTACCAAGGCCGGACAAACACAAACTAAACAGACAGTCTCTCTCTCTCTTCTCATTTTATTTCCTAAAGTGCTGGGATTAAGGTGGCATGACTCCATAATATGGAGATTAAAGGTGTAGGCCACGACTGTCTGGATTTATTTCTCATTGATCTATGTAGCCCAGGGATGCCTTGAATTATCAGAGATCATCTAACTCTGTCTTCAAATACTGGAATTAAAGGTGTGTGTCACCACTGCCTGATCACTAGTGGTTTTAGCTTTGCCTCTTGTCTTCAGGCAAAAGTTATTTATCAAAATACCAATAATACACAACTACAAAGAAACTAATAAAGCTTCTTCTAAAGAAAAAAGTTAGTACATCTAATAAAATATAGAAATATGATACTAAAATAGTTGCTACACTGGTTCAGGCTCTGCAGTCCAATTATAACAATTTGTATTATAGTTTCTATCAGACAGAACTCATTTCTATTTATATCAAACAAATGTAACTTTCAATTCTTCTAACTTCTATAGATTTACATGCAAAATTCCAGACCTAAATCCTATTGATGAGTAAATAGTTCATCAAATTTACTTTTCACAAGAGTAACAAAGCCTACAGATAGTGTTCTCATTCAATGACCTTGTTAAAAATAATCTCTTTGAATGATTCTACACGATAACAGTTTCTGTTTGGGAGAGAACACGTGAATGGTCTAGGGTAGATACAATGAATTAACCTTGAACCATTTGTTTATAATTTCACCTTTTGAGAATTTTTTTGCCATCCCTTCTTTCTTATTTTGTTATTTAGTTGTTTAGCCATTTTAGTTTTTTATTTAAATAGCAAAAGTATATAATTAATAAAAAGACTACTGTTTATTAATAAGGAGGAGTTCATTCTTAAGATCGGGAATGCCTGAAATTCTTGAGTTAGTAACTCTATTTTGTCCCAGATGACCCTATCTAGGAAGAATGCTACTGTGAAGGGTTCAAGGTCACTTCACTGATCTACCTGTTCATACTTAGCTGAGCCCTTTCTCTCTCTCCATTATTCCTGCTATGTACAATCCCTTGAGGGGGCATGAGAACTGGATTTCTGATATGAACATTCAGTTTTTCTGGATCCCAAAATATGTTGCCTGTCCTTTAACCCAGAGTTGAGAAAGCAGCATATGAACTATAATTTAAATCAAACAGTCACAGCCAGAGCAATTCAAGCACAGGGAATGCGAGTCCATTTACCAATGGGAGAAAAGTTAAAGATTGTGCATCCCTCTTTAAATTTCCATATTTTGATTAAAATCAACTCTTCAACAATGAATTAGCTATTCTACAATTTACAATAAATCCCCTTTCTAGCCATGAAACTGCTTAATCTCTGATGGTCTAAAATAACTTATTTGTCCCAATTCATATATAGTTTTAAAAATTCATAGCTTTAATGCACGATTTTTTTCTAACATCATCCTTCACAGAATGCTAATTTAGAAGTTATATTTTAAAAATTTTGTTCAACAAAAATTCCAAGTGTGGTTTATTTAAAGAAAGGGGGAATGTTTATTCTGTATATGTATAATTCAAGAGTATAATATATGCAAATATTTAAAAATTTACCTCAATTTTCATGTTTTCAGTGGTATGTCCAATTTTTTTTATCTAAGTAATGAAATATGTGGAAAATGACTCCACCCTTATATCCTCTAGCATTAATGATCAGCTGCTCAACTTTTAAGATTTATTTCTGCAATTGCTTAGAGCCTACATTAACTTTCAGTTCTTCAGAATTCATACAATAATATTTTCTTGGGTAAAACTGTACTACCAAATACATAGATTGTCTGATTTTTTTTTCTCGTTTAGAGAGACCTGGTCATCATGTGCATATGATGGACCAGACATAACAGTGTGTGGACAAACTCAGGTAGGAGGAGGAAGAAGCTTTCCCCTGTCTTTGTGAATGTCCTTAACAGGACAATTGACAAAGTAGGAAAGGGCAGAACAGAAAAAAAGCAGTTGAGCAGAGAGAGGACAAGTGGGGCTGAGCATCACTTTCTGAAGGTGGGTGTTCACAAAAGCTTGAACCATACAGAATAAAGGGCAATTCACATTAAAGTATTGGTTGAAAAATAAAATCATAAATAGGGTGTACTGAAAAAGAAACACTCTAATGGAAGAGTTCACTGTTGATTCCTGCCAGACTGGTGACTCTTAAAGGCTCGTAATCCATGGGCCACATCACTGGCATAGGTCACAATAGTCAGCAGAACGACCCTGCACTCTTCAAGATTTGGGAAGAAAAACACGCCTGAGTTTCACAACCAAAATGTGATTGGTCTCTTCTTCCGGATGAAACATGAAGGCCATTTTGGAAATAAGTGACTATTAAACCTACCTCAAGGAAGCCAGAGCAGCAACGATACAGAATTCCGTAGGGAAGAACTCCTCAAACTCAATAAAATGAGACTATGTGTTCCTGTGTGGGTTACAATGTAAATATACATAAAGAAGAAAATACCCATGATAAATAAACTGCCCTTTCAAGGAAGAATTCCACAGACTGGTGTCTCCCGTAAAAATTAAATTTTTGGAAACACAGATTGCTCCAATACCAGGGGACTTAAGAGGTGAGTGAACAGCTAAACTGCAGAACACCGCACATTCTAGGACCTCCACAGTAGGACAAAACCCTGGGATCTTCCCCCAACTCCCCTGGCTCTTCTAGCCAGCCAGCAGGGAGTTTCCTGCAGCTTGTTCCACCAAAACCCAAACCTATCCAGCAGCCCATCCAAACTACTAGCCACACCCCGTCCCCAAACCTGCATATCTTCCTGCAACTTAGTGGAACTCTGAAACACAGCTTGCTCCACTACTGAGGGGACTTAAGAGTTGAGTGAACAGCCACACTGCAGAACACCCTAGTCTCTAGGACCTCCACAGTGGGACAAAACTCCGGGCCCCTCCCCAAACTCCCTCTGCTTTTCTAGCCAGCTAGCAGGGAGTTTCCTGCAGGTAGGTTCCTCCGAAACCCAAACCCTGCACTGGACCCCCGAAACTACTAGCCACACTCTGCCTAAGACCTGAGAGCTCGCTGTAATACTGGGGGATTAAGAGAGAGCACCAAGAGAGCAAACCAGGAGAGAAGACCAAGGGAGCAGACATATAAAGACCTCAGAGTCTTTCTGAGAAACACACTGACAGTAGAAAGCAGACCAAGAAAAACTGTCAAGTACTCAGCAGCCACAGCAAGGATTGGACCAAGATGCAAAGATACTGCTGGTGTCATTTGAAGGAAGAGATGGGTAGGTGTCAATGCAAGAATTCCTCCAACAACTTAAAAAAACAACATGGTAACACCAGAGTCCAATGGTCACACAACAGGAAGATTTGATCATCATACCCTGGAAGAAGTAGAAGAAAACAACTTTAAACATAACTTTATGAAAATGATGGAGACCTTTAAAGAGGAAATGAAAAGCTCCCTTAATGAAATGGAGGAAAAGTCAAACAAAATGTTGGAAGAAAATAATAAATCCCTCAAAGAAACCTAAGAAAACCAAGAAAAAAAAAAACCAAACAATCAGACAGGTGAAGCAAACAGTTCAAGACTTGAAGACTGAAATATAGGTAATAAAGAAAGCACAAACCGAGGGAATTCTGGATATGGAAAATCTGGGTAAATGAGCAGGAACTATAGAGACAAGTATAACCAACAGAATACAATAGATAGAAGAAAGAATCTCAGATGCTAAAGAAAAGAGAATCATTGGCCAAAGAAAGCATTAAATCCAACAAATTCTTGACACAAATCATCCAGAAAATGTGGGACACCATGAAAACACCAAACATAAGAATAATACAGTTCAAAGGCACAGGAAATATATTGAAAAAATCATAGAGGAAAACTTTCCTAACCTAAAAAAGAATATCCCTATGAAGGTACAAGAAGCTTACATAACATCAAATAGACTAGATTGAGAAAAAAAAACTCACCATATAATAATCAAAACAAAAAACACAAAGAATAGAGAAAAATATTAAGAGCTACAAAGAAAAATGGTCAAGTAAAATATAAAGGTAAACCTATCAGAATTACATCTGACTTCTCAATGGAAACCATGAAAGCCAGAAGGTCCTGCATAGCTGTGCAGCAGACACTAAGAGACCATGGGTGCAAGCCCAGAGTAATATACCCAGCAAAGCTTTCATTCACCATTGTTGGAGAAAACAAGATACCCTGTGACAAAAACAGATTTAAACAATATGTATCCACAAACCCAGCCTTATAGAAAGTACTAGAAGGAAAATCCCAACCCAAGGAAGCTAAGTGTACCCACAAAAACATAGGCATCTGATAGCGCCCCCCCCAGAATAACCCAAATAAGGAAAACACAAACACTACTACTGATAAATAATCAGAATTAACCACCACTGGTTATTAATATCACTTAATTTCAATGGACTCAATTCACCTATAAGAAGACACTGGCTCTAGAGAATGGATATGAAAACACAGTCCAGCCTTCTGCAGTATACACGAAACACGAAACACACGTCAAAACTCAAAGACAGACACTGCCTCAGAGAAAAGGGTGGGAAAATGTTTTTTAATCAAATGGACATAAGAAACAAGCAGGTGTAACTATCCTAATATCTAACAAAATTAATTTCAAACTAAAATCAGTCAGAAAAGATGGAGAAGGACAATTTATACTCATATCAGGAACAATCCATTAAGATAAAGTTTTAATCCTGAACACCTATGCCCCTAACACAAGTAAACACACAAATGTAAAAGAAACATTATTAAAACTTAAACCACACATCAAACCCCACACACTAATAGTAGGAGACTTCAACACTCAACTCTCACCAATGAACTTGTCAACCAGATGGAAACATAACAGAGAAATAAGAGAACTAATATATGGCATAAATCAAATGGATTTAGCAGACATCTATAGAACATTCCACCCAACCACAAAATAATATACCTTTTTCTCAGCACCTCAGGGAACCTTCTCTAATATTGATCACATACTCAGTAACAAATCAAACCTCCACCAAAATACTGGAATAACCCCCTGTGTTTTATCAGATCACCCTGGATTAAAGTTAGAATTTAACAAAAATACTACTCTCAGAAAGTCTACAAACTCATGGAAATTGAACAGTGGACTACTGAACCATCCTGGGTCAAGTAAGAAATAAAGAGAGAAATTAAAGATTTCCTTGAATTCAATGAAAATGAAGGCACAATGTATACAAACTTGCGGGATACTATGAAAGCATCTCTAAGAGGAAAGTTCTTACAATTAAGTGCCTACATAAAAGAAATGGAGAAAGCTCACATTAGGGACTTAATTAGGTAGCACACATGAAAGCTCTAGAGCTAAAAGAAGCAGACTCACCCAGGAGGAGTCAAAGACAGGAAATAATCAATTTGAGGACTGAAATCAACAAAATAGAAACAAAGAAAACAATACAAAGAATCAATGACATAAAGAGCTGGTTCTTTGAGAAAATCAAAATGATAGACAAACCCTTATCCAAATTAATCTAAAGGCAGAGAGAGAACATCCAAATTAACAAAATCAGAAATGAAAAGGGGACATAACAAAAGACAATGAGGAAATTAAGAGAATCATTAGGTGATATGTAAGATATTTATCAGTATAGGATAGGGTCATTTCAGGTTCCCTCTCCTCAGTTGCCCAAGGTACCAGCTGGGGACATCTCCCTGGACACCTGCGAACCCCTCTAGAGTCAAGTTTCTTTCCAACCCTAAGATGGCTCCCTTAGTTAGGATATATACTTCGCTGCTCCCGTATCCTCCCTTCCTATATCCCAACCATCCCAATCCCCCGAGCTCCTCCCATCCTCCCCTTCTCATGTTTCTCATCCCATTTCCCCTTTGCCCCTTGCCACCTCACCCGCAAGTTCCCAGTTTTTGCCCTGCAATCTTGTCTACTTCCCCTCTCCAGGCAGATGACTATATGATTTTCTTTGGGTTCACTTTCTTATTTAGCTTCTCTAGGATCACAAATTATATGCTCAATGTCCTTTATTTATGGCTAGAAACCGATTATGAGTGAGTACATCCCATGTTCCTCTTTTTGGGTCTGGGATACCTCACTCGGGATAGTGTTTTCTATTTCCATCCATTTGCACGCAAAATTCGAGAAGTCATTGTTTTTTACCGCTGAGTAGTACTCTAATATGTATATATTCCACACTTTCTTCATCCATTCCTCCATTGAAGGGCATCTAGGTTGTTTCCAGGTTTTGGCTATTACAAACAATGTTGCTATGAACATAGTTGAACAGATACTTTTGTCATTTGATGGGGCATCTCTTGGGTATATTCCCAATAGTGGTATTACTGGATCTTGGGGTAGGTTGATCCCAAATTTCCTGAGAAATCGCCACACTGATTTCCAAAGTGGTTGCACAAGTTTGCATTCCCACCAGCAATGAATGAGTGTGCCCCTTTCTCCACAACCTCTCCAGCAAAGGCTATCATTGGTGTTTTTGATTTTAGCCATTCTGACAGGTGTAAGATGGTATCTCAAAGTTGTTTTAATTTGCATTTCCCTTATCGCTAAGGAGGTTGAGCATGACCTTAAGTTCTTTTGGCCATTTGAATTTCTTCTGTTGAGAATTCTCTGTTCAGTTCAGTGCCCCATTTTTTTATTGGGTTCATTAGCATTTTAAAGTCTAGTTTCTTGAGTTCTTTATATATTTTGGAGATCAGACCTTTGTCTGTTGCAGGGTTGGTGAAGATCTTCTCCCAGTCAGTGGGTTGCCTTTTTGTCTTAGTGACAGTGTCCTTTGCTTTCATCTGGCGATGGATCGAGGTAGAGACAGAGACTCAATTTGGAGTAACGGTCTGAGCTCTTAAGGTCCAAATGAGGAGCAGAAGGAGGGAGAACATGAGCAAGGAAATCAGGACCACGAGGGATGCACCCGCCCACTGTGACAGTGGAACTGATTTATTGGGAGCCCACCAAGGCCAGCTGGTCTGGGACTGAATAAGCATGGGTTGAAACTGGACTCTCTGAGCATGGCGGACAATGAAGGCTGATGAGAAGCCAAGGACAATGGCACTAGGTTTCGATCCTAATACATGAACTGGCTTTGTGGGTGCTTAGCCTGTTTAGACGCTCACCTTCCTGGACATAGATAGAAGACCTTCGTCTTCCCGCAGGACAGAGAATTTGGACTGCTCTCCAGTATCGAGAGGGAGGGGGAATGGTGTGGGAGGAGGAGAAGAGGACTGGGGATAGGGGGAGGGGACTGGGGGGAGGGGGCAATATTTGGGAGGAGGGGAGGGAAATGGGAAACGGGGAGCAGGTGGAAATTTTAATTAAAAAAAGAATAAAAAAAATAAAAAATAAAAAAAAAGAGACTCATTAGGTCATACTACAAAAACCTTTACTCCATAAAATTGGAAAATGTGAAGGACATGGACCATTTTTTAGATAGTTACCATATACCAAATTTACATCAAGACCAAGTGAGTAATTTAAATAGACCTATAAACAGCAAGGAAACAGAAACTGTCATCACAAACCTCCAGCCAAAAAAAGCCCATGGCCAGTTCGTTTTAATGCAGAATTCTACCACAACTTCCAAGAAGAGCTAATGCCTATACTGCTCAAAGTGGTCCACATAATAGAAACAGAAGGAATATTGCCAAACTCTTTTTATGAGGATATAGTTACCCTGATACCAAAACTACACAAAGACTCAACAAAGAAAGAGAATTACAGACCAATCTCACTCATGAACATGGATGCTCAAATACTCAATAAAATACTGGCAAACCAAATCCAAGAACACACCAAAAAATATCATCCATTATGATCAAGTAGGCTTCATCACAGAGATGCAGGGCTGCTTCAACATATGAAAATCTATCAATGTAATCCTTCCTATAATTAAACTGGAAGAAAAATATAATCATTTTACTAGATGCTGAAATAGCATTTGACAAACTCTAGCTCCCCTTCATGATAAAGGTTTTAGAGAGATCGGGTACTCAAGGAACATATCAAAGTATATTAAACCATTATACCACAAGCTGACAGTCAACATCAAATTAAATGGAAAGAAACTCAGTGATTCCATGAAGATCAGGAACAAGACAAGGCTGTCCACTGTCTCCATATCTCTTCTTTTATCAACTCAAAAAATCAGTAGCCCTCTTATATACAAATAAGAAAGAAGCTGACAAGGAAGTAAAAGAAACATCACCTTTTACAATAGTCACAAATAACATAAAATATCTTGGAGTAACACTAACCAAGAAAATGAAAGACCTATTTGACAAGAACTTTAAGTCTTTGAAGAAAGAAATTGAATAAGATACCAGAAAATGAAAAGATCTCCCATGCTCTTGGATAGGTAGGATCAACATAGTAAAAATGGCAATCCTACCTAAAGCAATCTATAGATTCAATACAATCCCATCAAAATACCAACAAAATTTTTCGCAGATATTGAAAGAATGATGAACTTTATATGAAAAAAACAAAAACCCCTGGATAGTCAAAACAATTCTGTACAATAAGGAACATAGAGAGGCATCACCATCCCTGACATCAAGCTTTATTACAGAGCTACAGTAATGAAGCAGCTTGGTATTGGCATAAAAACAAAGAGTTCAGCCAATGAAATCAAATTGAAGACCCAGATATTAATCCAAACACCTATGATCATCTGATTTTTGATAAAGAAGCTAAAATTATATAATGGAGAAAGGAAAGAATCTTCAACAAATGGTGCTGACAAAAATGGATGTCAACACGTAGAAGAATGCAAATAGATCCATTTCAATCACCATGCACAAAACTCAAGTACAAATGGATTAAAGACCTCAAAATAAATCTGACCACACTGAGCCTGATAGAAGAGTCTTCAATGCATGGGCACAAGAGACTACTTCCTAAATACAACCCCAGTAACACAGACACTGAGAACAACAATACATAAATGGGAGCTCCTGAAACTGAGAAGCTTCTGTAAAGCAAAGGACATGATCAATAAGACAAAACAGCAGTCTACTTAATGGGAAAAGATCTTCACCAACTGCACATCAGATAAGGGACTGATCTCTAAAATATGTAAAGAACTCAAGAAATTAGACATTAAAATTCTAAATAACCCAATTAAAAATGGGGTACTGAACGAAACAGAGAATTCTCAACAGAAGAATCTGAAATGACCCAAAGATACTTAAGGAAGTGTTCAGCATCCTTAGCCATCAGGGAAATGCAAATCAAAGCAACGCTGATATACCATCTTAAACCTATCAGAATTTCTATAATTAAAAAGACCAAAGATAGTATGCTGGAGAGGATGTGGAGTAATTGGAACACTCATCCATTGCTGGTGGGATTGCAAAAATTGTACAGCAACTTTAGAAATCAGCATGGCAGCTTCTCAGAAAATTGGGAATGAGCCTACCTCAGGTTCCAGCAATACCACTCATACCACTCTTTGGCATATACCCAAAACTTCTAATTCATACCGCAAAGACATTTGTTCAGCTATGTTCATAGAAGCATTATTTATAATAGCCAGAACCTGGAAAAACTTTAGATACCCCTCAACTGAAGAATAGATAAAGAAAATGTGGCACATTTACCCATTAGGGTACTTCTCAATGGAAAAAAAAAAGAACAATGACATCTTGAATTTTGCATGCAAATGGATGGAATTAGAAAACATCCTGAGTGAGGTACCCCAGGTCCACTCAAAATGAATATGGTATGTGATTTATCATAAGTGAATACTAGTTATAAACAAGGGACATTGAGCCTATAGTTCATGAACTATAAGGAGGCTAATAAGGTGAACCCAGAGAAAAACATATAGATCCACCTGGAAATTGGAAGCAGACAAGATTGCCTGATAAAATTGGGAGCATGGGGATAGGAGGAGAAGGGAGGGTCAAAGTGGAAGAGGAGAGCAGAAGAGGAGGGTTGAGGAGAACTTGAGGGAAAGGGATAGTTGAGATGGAGGAAGGACAGAGATAAGAACAGGGAAAGAGTTATCGTGGTTGAGGGAGCCATTATCGGGTTAGCAGAAACCTGGCTCTAGAGAAATTCCCAGGAATCCACAAGGATGACTCCAGCTAAGACCCTAAGCAATAGAGGAGAGGGAGCCTGATCTTGACTTGCCCTATAGCCAGACTGATGAATATCTTAAATATTACCATAGAACCTTCATCCAGCAACTGATGAAAACAGAAGCAGAGACCCACATTGGAGCATTGGACTGAGCTCCCAAAGTCCAGTTGAAGAGTGGAAAAAATTAAAATATAAGCAAAGAGGTCAAGACCATAATGAGTTCACCTGCTGAAACTGTTTACCTGAGCTAATAGGAGTGCATTAACTCCAGCAAGACTGGGAAGGAAAGCATAGAATCAAACTAGTCCCTCTGAATTGGCTGACAGTTGAATTTCTGGTGCAGACTTCAGAACCATGGGCAGTGGCATCAGAACTTATCCTTACTGCATGTACTGGCTTTTGGGGATCCTATTCTCTTTGGTTAGATACCTTGCTCAGTCTAGATATAGTAGGGAGGGCCTTGGCCCTTCCATAAAGCAATGTGCCTTACTCTCTCTAAGGATTGGATGGGGGTGGGGTGGAAGGGTGTGTGGAAGGAGGGGAGGGAGAGGGAACTTAGATCAGTATTTTTAAAAAATTATAATAAATATAAAATAATAATTTTTTATTGTTATGCCTTTAATTCCAGCTTTATTCCATAAATCTATAGGGTTTCTACTGTGATGTTCTTCATTGCTTTGTGTTCGTTCATGCTCCCATTTGCTTTTGTTTGTTTGGTTGGTTTTGGGTTTTTGAGACAAGGTTTCTCTGTGCTCTACCACACTCCTGGCTGCCCTCAAACTCACTTTGTAGACCAGGCTGACCTCAAACTCACTGAGATCCTCCTGTCTCTGCCTCCCAAGTGCCATAGAGAGGTAATATGGTGCCACCTGTTTCCTGCCCAGTCTAAATCTTAACTGTGCTGTTACTATGATAATTACAATAGTTCCTGCCTGAGTTCAGCACAGTTCAGCATGTCGGAGCCACTCCTGCCTCAGAGCCATTTGGTGTCCCTGAGCCACGCACAGTTCCAAGCACACAACAGGCCACATTGTCATCAAGCAAGCCTCAGCACTTTACTCACAAACCCCATCCAAATTCTCTGTCTTCCGCAAGAGACAGAGGTCATGCTAGGAGCATAGCTCAGAAAGCCAGCGTTTTAAAACCACGTGGCTTTTTTTTCACCTCCAGGTATAAGCCACACTCAGCAATTTAACTCTGAGAATGAGCTTTTTTATCACAGTTGCAGCCTAATGTGCCAAGAAGACCACTGTGCAGCCTGGAAACATCTCTGTGTATGGCAGTGAGAATCTGCCATGCTCTCCTGCTTGTGCACACTGAGTAAACCTGATCTCGCTGCCTGCCCAGGTGCAGGCAGGGAGCAGTGAGCCATTTGCATGGTCTCAGAGTACTTTCTTCCACATCCTGAGTGGGCATACAAACATCCGGGCCCAGAAATGCTCCATAGCCAGAGACTGCACCGGTGGTGGGGCCCAGGAAGCCATGTTTTAAAATGGCATGGCTTTTTGTCTGTCACTATTTGCTGAATCAGGAAATCTTTCTATGGCACACCACCCATGAACAGCAAAAAGCTGTGTTAAACTCTCTCATTCCTTTTAAAGCCCTCTCAGTTTTTTTAAGTGGATTTAGCCAATCATGTTGGGTGCCATCTGTAGTGATGAGGCGAGCAGGCTTAATTTTCATCCTGCCTGGCTCCTGTATGGCTAGCTTAACACCCGAAATGACCACACACAAATTGCATTCATTTAAATACTGCCTGGCCCATTATCTCCAGTCCTTTATTGGCTAACTATCACATATTGATCTAACCTATTTCTAATATCTGTATTGCCACTTGACTGTGGCTTACCAGCATGAGTCTAACCAGCATCCATCTTGGAGAAGAGAGTCATGGCGTCTGCCTGACTCTGCTTTCTTCCTTCCAGAATTCTGTTCTGTCTACTCCACCCACCTAAAGGCTGGCCTATCAAATTTTCTTTATTAACCAATGAAAATAACATATAGACAGATGACCCTCCTACACCAAGTACATACAGTGACAAAATCCAAGTCTGATGTACTTTGGTATTGAAATATAAGGTGATTTTTATTTTTCTGCACTGATGTCCAAGAACATAAATAATTTTCATTAAAAATATAGAGAGCTTTTGAGTTTACTGAATGAGTATGGAAGGGAGGTGCTTAATATGAGAAATATTGTTAACAGATGACATGAAATAAAATCAAGAATACCTCAAGTCAATACTCAACACTAAACGATGTATAAACTCCCAATGTGTCCATTTATATCATTGACTGAATTTAGATTCAGTTCATTTATTTATAAGTAAGATGCCAAAATAAAGCCAACTGACTGGCCTGCCTTCTTGCATTTTTCCTTCTTCCGTTCTATCCTTGTAAGATAGTCAACTGTTTGGAATAGCGCTTTCTAATCTACAATATAAGACTCAGGGCAATACTACTGATTTATAAAAATCCAATCTAAACAATGCTTGAAATAATTCCATAAGCAAAATAGCATGTAACACTTAATGTGTTTATATGAGTGAGATGACATTGGCTACAAAAACCTGAGGCTCCATGCAAGATGAAACTTCACATTCCTTGTTCAAAATTATTAAAAGTTTCATGTTGGCAACAGTAGAGCATAAAGACCCATGAGATTGCACAGGTGGCATGCTCATAAATCTGGCTTTGGTGATAGACACAGATAATTGGCCAATGCAACAACAGTATTCATACGAAACCAAACCAGTATGTTCTAAAATAAATCTGTCTGGACAATACTATTATAGTATCATTCCAAAAATTCAGAAACATAACATTTTTCTAATCTTTCTATTATGGGCTAGCCCTACAGATTAATTGACGTGAAAGAAAATTGCTTGAAATTTCATACCAAAATTTGATAGAGAAAATGATTCACAAAGCTGGAAAATAGCATTGGGCTGTTCTTTTTTGGTCTGTCTATCTTTTTGAGATATGGCTTTGTGATTAAATTATCACAAAACAAGCAGAATTTAAAGGATATGCAGGATTGTGCAGTTACTTTTGTAGCTGCTGAAATGTAAATGCCTAAAATTTACAAAGTAATTACAAAGCAATTATGGAAAGAAAGGCTGTTTTGCTCATTCTTATTTCAGCTCCTATGGAAATAAGTTAGTGTGTCAAACTATTAACTTTGGGGAAGTTAATCATCATTTTTAAAGCTAAATTCAGAAATTTAGTTATCTTGACAAAAAGAGGAACTACAGCAATTACTTTTTTAAAAAATTGACAAATCAATACCTGGTAACACCTACCTTTTGGCAAAGGAGGAGAGACGATTATATTATTAATGCTCAGATATGTAGATCTTTATTTTGGGAATAAATACTTTTTATTAATTTAGTGTGTGTGTGTGTGTGTGTGTGTGTGTGTGTGTGTGTGTGTGTAGGTCAGAGGATAACTTGCAGGAATTGCAGAAGTCAGCTCTCATCCTCAGCCTTGCGAGTAGAAGGAATCAAACTCTGGTTGTCTGGTATGGTGGCAAGTGCCATTACCTCTGGAACTTTCTTAAGACAATGTCTGACTTTTATGTAGGGAAGTTTGATGAAGGATATTGCTTGAACCTGCCCACTGTGATTTCAGGAAATGTACATTAAATTCCTTTGAATCATTTGTGATCAAATTGACTCTATATTTTTCCTAAGTTTGTAAAGTGCTTTTTGATAGATATCAACATTTTACTCCAACTATTGTTATAATTCATAAGCTTTGAGAAATCTCATCACAATATGTTTGACATACATTTTTGTGACTGATATTTTTAGATTTACAAAGGAGTAAAGTACTAAGGATTAAATTACTATCCCTGTATTGTCTAATGGAAAATAGATATCTTTTGATCAGGATTATGTCAAGAAACTCAACATATATTTAAGGGTTGTAGAAAATAATTGAGAGTTATTTTTATGAGCCAACATTCTTTATTAGTTTGTTGACTTTAAATCAGGAAACCTGGAAATTTGGGCCTTAATATACCTAAACTTAATTTGTTTCTTATCTACTTACAGTTTGTGTATTATTGAAGAATACCCTCATCTGCCAAGTAAGAATTTCCTAACAAACTCAGGATATTTGTGATAATTAGATTTTTTATACACAGAGAGAAAATTTATATTTATGTATACCTAATACTACATAATATATATTGTAGAGAGATGAATACATGTAAAATTTTATAATTAAAATCTAAAAAAATAAACAAGTCCAATGTAAGGTTTGTAACTTATATGATTCTATTTCTCAGAGATAGAACAAACTGTTTCTTAATATATCATTCATTTGCTCTATACTAATTATCTGCTTATTAGTCTAAGGACTTACAAATAGTGGGTTCTATTATATAGCATATGCGCATGTTAAAACTTCTATACAAATCCTATAATGTCTACGAAAGACTTGGAAAGAGAAGTAATTTCTTATGCCTCTGGGTATAATGATGGCTTCCCACACCCAGGTATGCTTATTTGAACTGCATTGTTGTACTCGAAGAATATATACCATTTCAGGTAGGTAACATACTATTGGGGTTACAACATGCTTAATCGTTTGATTAAACCCCATTCATCTTAATTTTAGATCTTGTCATAAAATGTCCAATAAAAACATAGTAGGAAAAATAAAGTGGTACATGCTATTTTAAGAGGAAAAATTATAGCTGTGATTTTGGTGTATGATCCAATGCTTAGTTCTTAAAATAACCAAAGCATTTTTGCCTAACAGACTCAAATTGAACAATTAAAACTTTTTTTAAGATTAAAACTTTGTTTTTAAAGCTTGTATCTTTTGAGCAATTGAAATTATTTCAGGCACACTGGGTAATACACTTTATTTCTACACCAGGACATTCATGTAGCAAAAGTGTCCAAAGATGCACACTGTGCTGGGCACATAGAATATATCAGCAAGAAGCCAACCAGACTCTTTACACAGCACAGTAATTTAGTAAATTGTATAGGACAATGACAAATGCCAAATGAGACAGAAATTCCAGCTTGTGTGGACGGTTAATTCCCAAAGTCATGCATTAGTGGCATTTGAAGATAAAGCCTATAGGAAGTAATTGAGATTAGATGAGGTGAAGAAGCTACTGTTCTTAAGAAGAGATTCCCTAGTTACTGGATCGGTTCTGTGTGGTCATTTTCTGCTTTTTTCCTAAACAATGGTACATCCTCATTAGGAATATGCAACATGACATTAGATGTCACACCTCTATAAATGCAAGAGGTAGCTGCATTCTTCTTAATAAGGACCTAAAAAGAAGTACATGGTTTTTACAAGAGGAAATTAAAACAATAAAAGCTCAGAGAGAAACTGGGGTTCAACCTGAAGATCCAAAAAGCAAAGCAGTCAGCCACTGGCTATTACCTCAAGCTCAGTCCAAAATGGCAATCCTGCCTCCAGGAATCTCAAAATGAGACTGTGGCTGAGAGCTGTCTCCTCCCCTTTTATAATCCTCTCTAGTTCTGGGATTAGAGGTGTGTACCACTGAGATTAAAAAAATGCAACACCTGGTTTCTATGGCAACGAGTGTGGCTACTGGGATTAAAGGTGAATGTTACCACTGCCTGGTCTGTAAGGCTGACCAGTGGGATTGTTTTACTCTTTGATCTTCAGGCAAGCTTTATTTATTAAAATACAAATGAAATGCCACTACACAGACTAAGACAAATTATTCTAGTTTCCTTTATGTTTGGAAAGAAATAACACTCCAAGATAACTTAAAAATGAGAAAATCTTTTACCTCACAATTATGGAGGTTTCAGTCCATAGTGATTTGGCTTCATTGATTTAGTGCCTATGGGAATCAGTACATATTGGTAGGAACATGCAGAAAAAGAAACTGCCTACCCAATCAAAGCTAGGAAACAAGAAGAGAGAAGTTGGATTAAACGTCCACTGCAAGGGACTGGGTCTCTAACCTCACTAGGCCATGAGTCCCACCTGTTACAGGTTCTGCACGTTCCATACAGCTATCAGCTGGAGAACATGACGTCAACATGCAGGTGTTTTGAGATACATTCAAGATTCAAACTAAAGCATAGAGTATGGTAAAGTAGCTAAAATCGAGTTCCCCTCTGCTAGAATAACTTGCAATGTTTTCTGAGATTGGAAATGGATAAGATTGTAGAAATTCTGGTTTGTTATTGTTGTTTGTTTGTTTTGTTGTTGTTGTTGTTGTTGTTTTTAACACAGGGTTTCTCTGTAAACTTTGAAGCCTGTCCTGGAATTAGTTCTTGTAGACAAGACTGGCCTCAAACTCACAGAGATCCACGTGCCTCTGCCTCTCAAGTGCTGGGATTAAAGGCGTGTGCCACCACTGCCTGGCGAAATCGTAGAACTTCTGACCAAATGGAAACATTTAACAGAGTAACTGAGTCTCCCAGGAACCCATGGTTTCTGCCTCTAGGAAATTGGTGGTTATGGCTCATTGTATGAGAAACAGGATGGAGTATAGAAATATCAATCCTGGGAGGAGGCAGAGATCAGAGAGAAAACAATAGAGAAATTAAGAATTCAGCAAGACACTGGAGACAAGGGAGACAGGAAGGTAGCAGCAGTTGTGTGGATCAGTATATATCCAAGAATTTCTAGCAAAGTCTTCACTGGCCTCTGGGATCACACACCACTCTGGATGAATATAAAGCTTGGTCTAGGAAAGTCATAGTTATACTACCAAGGGGAAAAAAAAAAGAAGTGAAAACAGTCAAAAGAGAAAGGGAAAAAAAGTAGAAGTGATTATTTATGGTTTCTAATCTTAAGTTTGGAAGTTGCCATTCTACAGTCACAAGCAAACAGCTGAAGAAACTGAACAATGAACTACTCTTAGATTATTAGGATAACTGAGGCCCCAGATGTTCTGATTCTTAACTTATGTTAGCAAGTAGAGAGGACAGCAAATTACCCAAGCAGAGATTCTCAAGAACCAGCCCCAGCAGAAATCAGGGGCAGGCTAGGTAGAAAAAGCATGAGTTATCATCACACACAAGCTGTTAGTGGCTAACTGTGGACCTGCCTGAGAGTAACAATTCAGACTCAGTCACAGCAGGACCGCTCTTGTGCAAATTATCCCCAGACACTTGACCAATGTCTGTAAGTACTGAAGAAAAGTCCTTACCTGCCACTGCTCCTGGGAGAGGGGGGAGAAAAGGTACTCATCGAGCTTTTCTTTTTATTTTTTAATTTTTTTGACACTTTGTAGCTCTGATTATCCTGAAACTCAGTATGTAACCATGCTGGCCTCAAATTCACAGAAATATGCATGCCTACCTCTGCCTGGGGAGTGCTGGGATTAACAGTGTGCACTTTTTCATCTGGCTCGAATATTCCTATTTCCTCAAGTTAATTATATTTTTTCCATAAAATACAGCAACCCTCCTTCTAGGTGTTTATTTTAAAGAAATGAACATTCACATCCTCACATAAGCACATTAAAACTGTTCAGAGTAGTTTTATTCATAATAGAAAAAATTAATTAGGAACAGACAAAATGCCAAGTCAATTAAAAGTGGAATAATGGTGAAAATATATTCAACATAATATACTCAGCAATGGTAAAGGAGAAATTACCGACAAATATAAAAATGTTATAGCTTCTTAAACAACTGAAACACAAACAATATATGTTATATTATTTCAAATTAAAGAAGATTAATAGAAACCAGGTAAGAGATGCCATGACTACAAGTAGGGTTATTGAAGAGAGTTATCTTTTTTTGGTGATTGGCACATTGTCATGATAATTCTGATGGATGTTTTAAGTATGTTTATGAAACACCACATAACACATTTATTTGACTAAATATAAATCATACTTCAATCAATTTGATCAAAATGTTTACATTAAAAAGTAGTGACATCATTGACTACTATTATTCCAAGAGATAAGTTTAAAGTGAGCAGTTAGCAGAAAATTAATCCAGCATGCCAGAGTAAAAGTTTGGCTGAAATGAGGCTGGAATGGTAACAGGGTTCCAAAAAAAAAAAAAAAAAAAAAAAAGACTGAGTAAGAAGAAAAAGAGGATCAAAGATGTGGTTAGAAAGGATTTTTGAAACTACCTAGAAAGCAAGTTCCTATGACTCTAGCATTATACACCATAGCAAAACTAGTGTAAATGTGTAGCATTGATGTGTGGTCTTTGACTTTTACTAAACTTAAGTATAGAGTCATTAAATAGTTTTGAAAAATGTGACATATTGATCTCTCCATTGTCGCCATTCCCTCAACCTTCAGAAACTAGTAAACTTACACAATTATGTGTCATTGTCTGTCTAAAACTTCATCAAAATGTAGTTCACATGTAGACATACTTACACATATTTCGTTAGTTATGCAGAGTAATGCATACAGTATCATAACTTATTCAGCTATAATAGATACTAATTATAAACTATGAGACCTTTGCCCATGGGTTACTTCCTTAGTATAAAAAGGCCCTTGGTATATTTTGTTGTCAAGTCTGCAAATCATTTTTTAATGTCAGTAGATCTCACCCATTCTCTACTTGACTCTTCTTTTCTACTAAAGCTGTTTTAGGAAACTCAGAGAACAAATTTGGGAGTTCATTACTTCCTGTTTTGTCCTGCCTCACGAAGCCCAACAGGAAACACTCAAATTAGGCAAGAGCTCATTTTCTACCAAGACTTAAAGAGGCGACTGCCACTGAGAGGCAGTTCAATTACCCAGGTGGGAAGTACGGCTGCAGATCACTGTTTACCATGCCAGAACAAACAGGTGTGGATTTTAATGATGCCACAGCAGAAGTGAAATAAATACGGTAAAGAAGAGTTCCAACTCTAGTGTGGATCTCCCAGAGTGAAGTGTGGCAAAGAGGATTTCCCAAGCAGATGATGGAGTTCCCTTTCTAAAAGCAGCTCACAGTTAGGGTTCTTGTCGTCCAAGATAGTCCATTGTCTCAGATCATGGCTCAGACATGTTGCCCTAATGCTGCGTTCTGAAAATGTTTGCTTGGGAAGAGGTACAAATTTGTAACATCTAAGCATTGTTTTTGAATATTGAAATTATATAGTGAAATGGAAAAAAGTATGAAAACATTTTATAGCAAATTTTATCAAACGACTTCATCTTATCCTGACTTCTGAATCTTCCTTGTTCATATTCCTAACTCTAGCAAATGGGACACAGGCAGGCATGAGAAGAATATGAAGTGGGTTTGTGCATTGAAACTTCCTGTTGTTACATGAGAAAGCTTGAGTTAATCTGTCTGAGAAATGCAGTTTGTTTAATCTAGCCAAAAGTCATATATGAGTGAGGCCATGAGGATCAATTAACTCACATGATCACAAGCCCACTGTTTTTACATGGAAGAGACTAGGCAAAACAAACAGAAAATTCAAATCTGCCCAGCCTGAGTCAGGAGCCAAAAATTTTGCTAGACAAGTATGTTACATAGCAGTATTGGACTGATAGAAACAGTATAGTCACTTAAATCTACAAAAGGTTCACATAAAGAAAAACCATTTCCTGATAATTTATGAGTCACAGGGAATGTCAGTGAGAGCAAAAACTAGAAGATACCTTCATGTTCAAGGTCACCCTGTATTTCATACCAGTCATGGTGACAGAGTGTTAAAAATAATAATTATATAAAGTATAGCCACTGTCAACCATGTTCCAGTGGAAGGTCAAATATCCAAGGATACATGATAGGCACTAATTGAACTTTGTGGGTGTTAAAAAATGTTGGAAGTGCACACAACTTAGTAGTTAGGGAATGAAGTACATCTGAAAGGAGTTGAAGAAAAGATCTATATCATCGAGTAATTGTATGGAATTCCAAGAACTAATAAATATTAAGAATAAATCAATAACAAAAAGAGAACAAATCTACCACATTGCCTAGAGTCCATACTATACCAATGAGAATTGATCCTGCCTAATTTTAACCTTTTCAGTTTATGTTGACTTCAAACAGGGAGAGCACTGGAAATAAACTACAAATGGGTATTTTTACTCCTGCAACCTGAAGGTGGATGAGACATAGCTGTCACCTATGCAATACTCCTAGACATCACTATATTTGTCAACAAAGTCTAGCATGACAAGTAGAGGCAAGACCAAGCCCCTACCCCCCATATAAGACTGAGCACCATAAGGAATGGGCTTCAAAATGCCAGTTCATGCATCCAGGATAAGTCCTGGTCCCATTGCATGGGCCCTCCCAGCAGATCAAGCCACATAACTGTTACCCATAATCACAGAGTCTAGTTCAGTCCTGTGGAGGTCCCCCAGCTGTCAGTCCAGAGCCCTTGAGCTCGGGTCACTGGCTCTGTTTTTTTTCCAATCATGATCTATGTCCCCTTGCTCATATACTTTCTCTTCCCTCTCTTCAACTGAACTCCAGGAAATCAGTCCAGTGCTTGCCTGTGGATCACTGCATTTGCTTCCATCAGTTACTGGATGTAGGCCCTATGATGAAAATTAGGGTAGTCACTATAAACAAATGTTCTCTTTATGTGAACTTTTATATCTCGGGGTTTGCTCCTATTAAAACTTAGCTTTCAATACTGTAGCTATGTAATAGAGTTTGAAGTCAGGTACAGCTTGGTACTGGCATAAAAACAGAGAGTCGATCAATGGAATCGAGTAGAAGACCCGGATTTTAACCCACAAACCTATGAACACCTGATTTTTGATAAAGGAGCTAAAAGTATACAATGGAAGAAAGAGAGCATCTTCAACAAATGGTGCTGGCAGAACTGTTTATCAACCTGTAGAAGAATGAAAATAGATCCATATCTATCACCATGCACAAAACTCAAGTCCAAATGGATTAAAGACCTCAATATCAGTCTGAACACACTGAACCTGATAGAAGAGAAAATGGGAAGTACTCTACAACACATGGGCACAGGAGACCACTTCCTACGTATAACCCAAGCAGGACAGACATTAAGGGCAACATTGATTAATGGGACCTCCAGAAACTGAGAAGCTTCTGTAAAGCAAAGGACACTGTCACTAAGACAAAAAGGCAACACACTGACTGGGAGAAGATCTTCACCAACCCGGCAACAGACAGAGGTCTGATCTTCAAAATATATAAAGCACTCAAGAAACTAGATTTTAAAATGCTAATTAACCCAATTAAAAAATTGGACACTGAACTGAACAGAGAATTCTCAACAGAAGAAGTTCAAATGGACAAAAGACACTTAAGGTCATGCTCAACCTCCTTAGAGATCAGGGAAATGCAAATCAAAACAACTTTGAGATATCATCTTACACCTGTCAGAATGGCTAAAATCAAAAACACCGATAGCCTTTGCTGGAGAGGATGTGGAGTAAGGGGTACACTCGTCCATTGCTGGTGGGAATGCAAACTTGTGCAACCACTATAGAAAGCAGTGTGGCGATTTCTCAGGAAATTTGGGATCAACCTACCCCAGGACCCAGCAATACCACTCTTGGGAATATACCCAAGAGATGCCCTATCATACTACAAAAGTATTTGTTCAACTATGTTCATAGCAGCATTATTTGTAATAGCCAGAACCTGGAAACAACCTAGATGCCCTTCTGTGGAAGAATGGATGAAGAAAGTATGGAATATATACATATTAGAGTACTACTCAGTGGTAAAAACCAATGACTTCTTGAATTTTGCTTGCAAATGGATGGAAATAGAAAACACTATCCTGAGTGAGGTAACCCAGACCCAAAAAGATGAACATGGGATGTACTCACTCATAATTGGTTTTTAGCCATAAATATAGGACATTGAGCCTATAATTTCCGATCCTAGAGAAGCTAAATAAGAAGGTGAACCCATAGAAAAAGATATAGTTATCCTCCTGGATATTGGAAGTAGACAATATTGCTGGGCAAAAATTGGGAACTTGGGGGTGGGGTGCGATGGGGGTAATGGGAGATGGGGAGAGAAAAGTGAGAAGGGGAGGATGGGGGGAGCTTGGGAGAATGGGATGGTTGGGATAAAGGAAGGGTGGATATGGGAGCAGGGAAGTATATATCTTAATTAAGGGAGCCATTTTAAGGTTGGCAAGAGCCTTGACTCTGGGGTTCATAGGGGTGCAGAGATGGCCCCAAATAGGTCCTTGGGCAGCTGAGGAGAGAGAGCCTGAAATGGCCCAATCCTATAGCCATACTAATGAATATCTTGCATATCTCCATAGAATCTTCATCTGGCGATGGATGGAGATAGAGACAGAGACCCACATTGGAGCAATAGACTGAGCTCCCAATATCCAAATGAGGAACAGAAGGAGGGAGAACATGAGCAAGGAAGTCAAGACTGCGAAGAAGGCACCCACCCACTGAGACGGTGAGCCTGATCTATTGGGAGCTCACCAAGACCATCTGGACTGGGACTGAAAAAGCATGGGATAAAACCAGACTATCTGAATATGGTGGACAATGAGGGCTGCTGAGAAACCAAGGACAATGGCACTGGGTTTTTTTTTTTTTTTTTTTTTTTTTTTTTTTTGGTTTTTCGAGACAGGGTTTCTCTGTGGTTTTGGAGCCTATCCTGGAACTAGCTCTTGTAGACCAGGTTGGTCTTGAACTCACAGAGATCCACCTGCCTCTGCCTCCCAAGTGCTGGGATTAAAGGCATGCGCCACCACCGCCCGGCGGCACTGGGTTTTGATCCTACTGCATGTACTGGCTTTGTGGGAGCCTAGCCTGTCTGGATGCTCACCTTCCTAGACCTGAGTAGAGGGGGGAGGAACTTGGACTGCCCACAGGGCAGGGAACCCTGACTGCTTTTAGGACTGGAGAGGGAGGGGAGGGGGAGAGGAGTGGGGTGTGGAGAATGGGGGGGAGGGAAAAGGGAGGTGGGGAGGAGGCGGAAATTTTTAATAAAATAAAATAAAATAAAAAAAACTTAGCTATCAGTGCAGTCAGTGTGGAAATGCTAATAACTTAATCAAAAGCAATATGATACTTTGATAGCATCAATACCAGAAGTTAATCTGAGCACAGCTATTTTTAAAATATTGCTTTCTTTCCTTTTTGTCTTTATTCTTATCTTTCTGATATTAATATTTTTACTCAAACTTACTGGTGAGAACTAAAATTTGAAAGAAAATTCTTAAATGTTTGAATATGAAGTTTGCTACTTGTAGTGACACCTAATGTCAATTCTATGCCAATTAAAAATCCCAGGTAAAAATATTCTTTCCTTCTTAGCTAGTTGAGGATAAATAATTTGCTATGTTTTCCATTTATGCTTTCATTACATTTTTAGAAGTTCTTTTCAAAACTAGATGATACCATTTGTACCTGTTTTCCCATTTTCCTTAGATATTTTTTAAGGAAAGCCAGTTTTTGATAGGCAGTCCTAGTTTTTGTAAAATTCCCATCCTCATACATAGCATACACAGAAAAGAGTTCCCATTTACAAGCACAGAATATCTGAATATAGATATTACATTTCAGACCCCCAAATTTGTACTTTCTTCCAAAAAAAACTATCACCAACTTTGCTTGGCCTTTTTGAACCTGACTTTTCCACTTGTCAAAGAATACAAAAATATCTAGCCCATGAGGCTGGCTGCAAGGTATAATTTCTTCTTGAACAGAAATTTTGTTGTCTTTTCACTTTTCAACACTGGTTGTGTTTGTTACCTGTTACAACAAAGACTAAATCTATGTCCTCTACTGCAGGAGGAAATTTTATGGTATGCATTCATCTCCCTATTTATCCTGAAATACCCATGAAATGATCTTGTGTAAGCAATAAAACATACAAGGTGGCTAATAGTTATACTTTTAGTTTTGTAGTTAAGCATGGTATCAAAACATTTATTCTTTTAAAATCATGACTGTGTTATAACATTATGTATTAAGTATGATCTGAGCACAAAAGACCAAACATGATTTGGCCTTGACATGAAAAGAAGCCATCTGTGGCTGAGAGGTCAGGGCATAAATGTTCTTTATTCTGCTCTAGGAACTATTATCTGAACCTTGCATATAGAATCTCACTGAACTGACAAATGAGTGAAAAAGATGTTATTCTTTTTACCAGTGAACATGAAGCTTTATGGCTAGGAAAATTTGTCATAACAAAGCAGAGTCATAATCAATTCATATTATGCACAAGTCTGAATGTCATAGTGAAGTCTATTAGTTTGTATAACTAATATTTACTAACAGAAATGAATGAACACAGGGACAATAATATTTAACACCCTTCAACTCCAGAGTCTACACGCTAATAATGCCTAGTTTATATTATTGTAAATATGAGACTGATCCACAAGATCTAGAGCATGTGTACAAATATATTTATGGCAGAGAATCAAGAACACTGAATCCAAACATGCAGACACCAGATACATGATAGAGGACTCTGATTACAGAGATGCAAGCAGAGGATGCATGAATAACACTACTTGCACAGTAAGGAACTTAGAAGTTCTCCTTGAAGGAGGGATAACCTCCTGAAGGAAATAGGGACAGAGTTCCTCATCAGGCTGATTCCTTGTCAGGCAGGGTGCCAAACATCCAACTTAGAGTTGTAGGTTTGGAAACTACTGCATTCTTTAAAGGGAGTATGTATGGAAAACAAACAAAACACGAAGGATACGAATGGAGAGGCATTAAATCTTGAATAGAAGAGCCACAGGATGTGGAAATGAGGATGACAAATGACGGCCTGTTTTCTAGGTTGTTAACCAAGTTATGTGCCAGTCATAAATATGTGCCAGTCATAAATATGACAAGGAAAGATACAGTGAAAGAAATAGGACTCAGATTACAGTGTTGAGCATGAGGTGTGACAAAGCTACCTAGGGATCATAACCAGGCTTATTAGCCTTTGCTTTCTATACCTTCCAAACTACAGCCTTCCTTATCATAGTACAGTCACCACTGTCTGCTTTTCTAATAGATGACAAATATCAGACACACAATAACATGCTGAGTGAGACTATCAACAAAGAACATTATAAAAGTGTAATTTCAATAATGTACAATTTTTGCTTTCTTAGAGATACATTTTCTATCTTTCATCAGTTTGAACCACATCTCTAGAATTATGTCCGAGATCATTCACACAATATCTCCATATCTTCTTTTCAGTGTGTCATGTCTTGGGACCCAATAGTTAATTTATGGAACTGAGACTATTAATAACATTTCATCTTGATCCCTATTCAGTCTTTCTTTTCATTTTTTTTCCTTTCATTGAATATTATCATGATTCTGGTTTCTCATCTCTTTACCCTTGCCTGTTCCTCACCACTATCTCTCATCTTCCCTCTGAATCCATTCCCTTTCTGTTTTTTTTTTTGAAAAGAAGAGATTTCTAACACATAAAAATAAAATACAACAAAATAAAATATAATGAGATGAAAAAATAACTATCATATAAAGTTGGACACCACAACCCAACAGGAGGAAAAGAGTTTAAAGAACAAAAATTCACTAGTTCTCATAGTCAGAAATAACATAAAAATATTAAGATGATGTTGTTGATAATGATAATGTTCATGATGATAATATACACGGAAGACCTGTTGCAGACCAATGTAGGCCTGGTGCTTGCTGCTTCCGTCTCTGTGAGCTCATATGTGCCTTCCATAGTTGACTCAGAGCCTTATTCTCTGGGGTCTCCATCCTTTTGGGCTCTTACAGTCTTTCTACCTATGCTTCAGGAAATTCCCTGAGTGCTTATAGGAGGAATTTGATGGACACTTTCCTTTTAGACGCTCTGTCTGCATAATATCTATCTGCTGCTGATGGAAGCCTCTCTGATTTCATTCAGTCTTTAATGAACTATACACACTTATATATTAGGGTTAGGGTATCATTATAAATTTGATACCATTAAAGAAAGAGTAAGAACTGATTCATTTTGCTGTTTTGTGTCAAAACTATCCCATCTTCTCAAAGGCAATACAAAGATACTAGATTACCCTGATACCCACAGCACACAAAGATGCAACAAAGAAAAAGAATTGCAGATGAATCTCCTGCATGAATATTGTTGTAAAAATATTCAAGAAATACTGGCAAAGCAATCTAAGAACATATCAAAAATCATTCACCGTGACTAAGCAGGCTTCACCCCAGAGATGCAGGAATTGTTTAAGATATGAAAATGTGACATTATAACACACCATAATAGAAACAAACTGAAAGGGAAAAAATACACATGATCATATTATTTGGTGCTGAAAAGATCTTTAACAAAATCCAAATCCAACACCCCTTCATGATAAAGGTTCTGGAAAGATCAAGGACATAACAAACATAATAAAAGCAATATACAGCAAGCTGTAAGCCAATATCTACTTAAATGCAGAGAAACTCAAAGTGATTCCACTAAAGTCAGGGACAAGACAAGATTGTCTGCCTATCTATTTCATACAGTATTCGAAGTTCAAGCTAGAGCAATAAGGAAACAAAAGGAGATGAAGGGATACAATTGGAAAGGAAGAAGTCAAACTTGTGCTATTTGCAAATGATACGATAGTATCAGTATTAACAAATGACCCCAAAAATTCCATCACAGAACTATAATGGATAAATACCTTTAGTAATGTGTCTAGATACATAATTAACTAAAAAAATCATTAGCCCTCATATACATAAATGATAAATGGTTTGAAAAAGAAATCAGGATAACAACACCATTAAAATAGTCACAAATATATAAAATATCTTGGAGTAACTCTAATTAAACAAATGAAAGACCTTTATGATGACAAGAACTTTAATTCTTTAAAGAAAGAAATTGAAAAGATATAAGAGAATGGAAAGAGCTCCAATACTCATGGATGAGTAGAATTAATGTAGTAAAAATGACAATCTTACCAAAAGAAATCTAAAGAGTCAGTGTAATCTTCATCAAAATACCAACACAATTCTTCATAGACCTTGGAAGAACAATACTCAATTTCATATGGAAAAACAAGATACCCAGGATAGCTAAAACAATCCTGTACAATAAATAAACTTCTGAAATAATCAGTACCCATAACTTCAAATTCTACTACAGAACTATAGTAATAAAACAATACAGTATTGACATTAAAACAGACAGATGCATCAATATAATTAAATCAAAGACCCTAACATAAATCTCTTATAGCACATCAATTGAAAACCAGGATAAGAGCTGCTATAGTTGTCCTGAGTTTGATCAAATATGCTTTGCATTGGTACGGATCTTGGTTTATTGATACAAATTTTAGGTCAATCTTATTATATTGTGATTGTGCAGTTCATTTAAAGATTTAACATATAATTAAGAAATACAGGTTAATAGTTAATCATCTATAATAGTCAAACTTTTAGTAATGTTAGTCGGGTTTTCTAGGTATATATAGATGTATTTCAGATTGATAAATATTCTTCAGATCTTTCAAATATTACAGAATATGGCATTTTAAATGTTTTAATAACTTAAAACTTTTCATGACATGAGACACATCTGCTCCTGGCAGCACCAATCTACTTCTAGAAGATGATGGGTATCGAAGAGGCTCCTTATGGAGATGGTTAGCCATTTGGGCAAGAAACTGTTCTTGCCTGGTCTGCTTAAAGGTATGCTGTATGAACTGGATATGCAAGACTCACAGAGAAATGAATGCTGAACTTTCTTAAAGGTGAGACCACCGTCCTTCGGAGTTCCTGCTTCATAAAAGAGTCTGCAGACATTCTGCAGGACACAGAAAAAATGACTGACAAACTGTCAATATTGATAGAACTGTCTTTGAAATTTCCTGTTTCATGGAAAAGTCTGTTGATAATACGGGCCTACAGGCTGAAGATGGATGCCCCAAGGGAACAGAAAAACTTTGGGCGACTGTGCAGACAGCGAGATATTTCTGTCATTTTTAGAATGTTGGAAGTTGCTTACAATGTACTTCCTGTTTATTTAGGTCATATTATGTCCTTCTGGAGTCTTTGATGGAGGTGAAAAATAGTTATTTATAGTTTTCCTTAGTTATGATAAAAGGTAAAGAAGATATAAATATTATAACTGTAATTCTTGTTTGTTAACTTTTGTTATATCTAATTACTATGTTAAAGTTAAAACCCTCTTTTTTATTGAGACAGAAAAGGGGAGGGTGATGATGGGGAATTCAGCTCTATATGCTGTGAATACCATTGGTTAATAAAGAATCTGTCTTGGGCCTGGCAGGGCAGAACTTAGGTTGGCAGAGAAAAGTAAACTTAATGCTGGAGGAAAGAAGGCAGAGGGAGGAGGAAGCCATGTAGCCGCCACCAGGAACAGGCAAGCCGAAAACTTGTCAGTAAGCTACAGCCACATGGCAGTAAACAGATTAATAGAAATGGATTAAATGAAGATGGAAGAGCTATCCAATAAGAAGCTAGATATAATAGATCAAGCAATGATTTAAATAATATAGTTTCTTTGTAATTATTTCGGGTCTAAGCAGCTGGGAATGAACAGTTTCCTACTACATCAATGCACACCTATGAATGCCCTGATTTTTGACAAGGAAGCCAAAACAATGCAATAGAAAAAAGAGCATCTTTGACAGATGGTGCTGTCAAACTAGATGTTGGTATGTAGAAAAAAATACTACTTTTGGACATATACCCAAAGGATGTTCAGTCACATACCACAAGGATACCTAAGACTCCTAGTAATAATGGAAAAGGTGTCTGAACTGACCTCTAGTAATCAGGTTTGTGACTACCCTAATTGTCAACAGAGAACCTTTATGCAGTAAGTAATCCATAGCCAAGCACTGGTCTGAGCTCAAGGAGTCCTATTGAAGAGATGGGGTGGTATTGTATAAGTCATGGGGGTGGGTTCAAGGGCATGGTGGGGACCCCAGAGACAGCTGACTTAAGCTTGTGGGAGCTCATTGTCTCTGGACCAACAGCAAAGAAACTTACATAGGACTGACATACACCCTTTGCATATTGGTGACAGTTGTATAGCTTGGTCTGTTTCTGGGGCTTCTAGCAGTGGGATTGGGATCTGTCACTGGTCCTTAAACTGACTTTTGGGAACCTAGTACTCATGATGGAATACCTATCCAAGCTTGATGCAGGGGGAAGAGCTTAGTCTTAGTCTCAATTTAATATGCCATGTTTTGTTGACTCCCATAGGAGGCCTGCCTCTGTCTAAAGGCAGATAAAGGAGGAGTGAATTTGAGGGGGTAGATGGGAAGTGGGGAGAGAGAAATGGAGGAGAGGATGGAGAGGAAACTGTGGTTAGTTTGTGTTGTAGAAAGGGCTGTTAGTTCGTTCTGGCTGCTCAGCCTGGAAATAATCACACAGAAACAATACTATTTGTAATATTATTTGGCCTCTAGCTTATTTTTGGCTGACTCTTACATCTTACGTTAACCAATTCAATTAATTTGTATATCGCCATGAGGCTGTGGCTTGCTGGGTAAAGTTCCAGTGTTTGTCTCTGGTGGGGCACCTGCATCTTGTTCTCCTCAAGATCTTATGTTCTCTACATTTAATCAGTTCATGATCTCTGTAATAGTCTCCATCTTCTAGAAAAGGAAATATTGACAAACAATTTTTATCTCTAAATATTCTTAAACTGGATTTCCAATTAATACTTGCCTCATCAGAACTTCTGTTTTATTTTTATGTTTGGCATAAAAACAAAACTCACTCCCAGCAATCATCACTAATTCATGGTGTCTGCAACACAGAACTTTTTCAGAGCTCTTACTACTAAGTGTTGTCTCTCACATGATTTTTTTTTTTTTGCTGGTATATTTCAAAGTAATTTTACCCCAGTTCTCAGGATTATTCCCAGGCTACAATTTTCTCAGGATCTCTTGGTTTTTCAAAAGAAATACAACATTCACCAAATCCCCTGATTTAGTAGAATATGCTTCAGCTTTCCTCTGATGCCTTTGCAATCATTATTGGAAAGGCTTTGGATATATCACCTGCTCAATCACATAGTCCATAAAATTCCCATCTCTGTGTCAGCTTGTCATCTTGACATGTGTTTGATCATGTCTGTATTGCCAATATTACCTTCAGTTCTCAGATTTCCAATAAAGGGTATGGCATCAACAATTACCTAAATTGCTATGTATAATTTAGTTTTCATTTTGCTTTTTCAGAAATACCTTATCTGTAGTTACTCACTTTTCTGAGATACTCCAAAATTCACTCTTTGAGGAAGGAAGAGAAAAATAAAGTTCTCTGCATTGATTTGTAATTATACAAAATTATCAGGGTCATTCGTGTAGACGCTCAAAATGCCTTCACAGGGACTGCCTGTCACTCATTACCCTAATCTGTCTTTTCTCACCTAAATGATCACTGTGAACCTTTTCTGAAATTTAAATGATGCCACAATGATAGTATGTCCTTGAAGATACTCTTTTCACAACAATCACTCATACTAAGATGTTGCCTTAAATTTTACTGTTTTAATGTTGTATCTTTGATTGATTTGGAATTCTAAAGGGATAAATACCTTATCACCACTGCAAACCTTGAGCAACAGCTAACATATATATTCCCGCAATAAAATACAGAAGGAACTAAATCTATAGCAGTAGTTTTAACCTCTCCTGTCCAGCTATGAAATTAATAGTGCAAGAAGTGAAAATAATTAGAATTCACTTACAGGATGATAACTCCAAGGAGTCTACACTGAACCCCCCCCAAAAAACCAATTAGAATAAATGGTTAAACAACTCAATTAGATTCTGATAGAATTCATGAAAGTAAAATTTTATTAAGAAATCAAAATCATTTCTGGTTATGAATGTCAACAGAAATCCAGATAGAGGGTCACAATCATTCTCAGGTCATTAGCCTACCAAAAGACAGGAGTGGACTCTGGTTGAATCATTTATTTTAATCAATACTTAAATAGGAAACTGACTCTATAAAATGTATTCCTTCAATTTTCTGTTTGCATAATTAAAGCACAGTTTGTTTTCCCTAGATACATAGTTACCATGACAATGGTTATTGTTTGAGAATGATCAGGATATTATTATGAGTACTATTCAATGCAGAGCATCAGAGAGTGATCATACTCAATAAGTCAGTGTATCTGAAAAAAAATAGAAGAGAACATTTTAGATTTTGTCTTACATGAGATTTTCTAAATTGCTTTTATGAGAAATAGAACTTTTTTCTCAAAATGCACAGTAACACTAATTTATTCAAATGTCATGAAACATTGGCTTTTAGCTCAGGTGATGCACAGGCTTTGTTCCTTATAGAAGGACAATGTCTTCTGTTCATAATTACCTGCTGAGACAATGTCACAAAAGAACATTTTAGGAGAAACTGTAAAAACAGAAAAATTCCATGATCTTCTTTTTGGGTCTGGGTTACCTCACTCAGGATATTATTTTCTATTTCCATTCATTTGCATGCAAAATTCGAGAAGTCATTGTTTTTTTACCGCAGAGTAGTACTCTAATGTGTATATATTCCACACTGTCTTCATCCATTCTTCCATTGAAGGTCATCTAGGTTGCTTCCAGGTTCTGGCTATTACAAATAATGCTGCTATGAACATAGTTGAACAAATGCTTTTGTCATATGATAAGGAATCTCTTGGGTATATTCCCTAGAGTGGTATTGCTGGGTCCTGGGGTAGGTTGATCCCAATTTTTCTGAGAAACCGCCACACTGATTTCCAAAGTGGTTGCACAAGTTTGCATTCCCACCAGCAATGGATGAGGGTACCCCTTTCTCCACAACCTCTCCAGCAAAGGCTATCCTTGGTGTTTTTGATTTTAGCCGTTCTGACAGGTGTAAGATGATATCTCAAAGTTGTTTTGATTTGCATTTCTCTGATCGCTAAGGAGGTTGAGCATGACCTTAAGTATCTTTTGGCCATTTGAACTTCTTCTGTTGAGAATTCTCTGTTCAGTTCAGTGCCCGATTTAGGGGCCACTGAGTCTATAATTCGTGATCCTAAAGAAGCTAAATAAGAGGGTGAACCCAAGGAAAAACATATAGTTATCCTCCTGGGTATGGGAAGTAGACAAGATTGCCAGGCAAAAAATTGGAATCTTGGGGATGGGGTGGGATGGGGGTAAGGGGAGATGGGGAGAGAAAAGTGAGAAGGAGAGGATGGGGGAAACTTGGGGAACCGGGATGATTGGGGATAAAGGAAGGTTGGATGGGGAGCAGGGAAACTCATATCTTAGTTAAGGGAGCCACCTAAGGGTTGGCAAGAGACTTGAACCTGGAGTGCCTACCAGGTGCCCAGAGCAATGCCCCCAATTAGATCCTTGGGCAGCTGAGGATAAGGATCCTGAAATGGCCCTATCCTATAGCCATACTGATGAATATCTTGCATATCACCATAGAACCTTCATCTAGCGATGGATGGAGATAGAGACAGAGACCCACACTGGAGAACCGGACTGAGCTCCCAAGGTCCTAGTGAGGAGCAGAAGGAGGGAGAACATGAGCAAGGAAGGCAGGACCACGAGGGGTGCACCCACCCACTGAGACAGTGGGGCTGATCTATTGGGAGCTCACCAAGGCCAGCTGGACTGTGACTGAAAAAGCATGGGATAAAACCGGAGTCTCTGAACATGGCAGACAATGAGAGCTGATGAGAGGCCAAGGACAATGGCACGGGGTTTTGATCCTACTTCATGTTCTGGCTTTGTGGGAGCCTAGACAGTTTGGATGCTCACCTTCCTAGACCTGGATGGAGGGGGGAGGACCTTGGATTTTCCACAGGGCAGGGAACCCTGACTGTTCTTCGGACTGGAGAGGGAGGAGAAGAGGTGTGGGGGGAGGGGGAGAGGGATGGGAGGAGGGGGAGAGAAATGGGAGGCAGGGAGGAGGCGGACATTTTTTTTTCAATAAAAAAAGAAAGCAAAAAAAAAAACCAGAAAACTTCAAACCCTAGAAAATTACTACCAATGGTTCAGGAACGCAATTTATTATCTGCAATTAAATGAGGCCATTCTATAGAATGGGATATGTGGATGTATGACAAAAGACAATCTTTAATATAATTACTGATTGTGCTAGGATCCTTGTCCTGATTATCTGCATTTTTTTTTCAACTGTGAGCATGCTACATTGAGTCTGGAGAATCGTTTCTCTGCAATGAGAAAGAAACCTTAACCTGCGTCACACTCTGTGTTTCACCAAGTGTCTGCTTAACTTTACCTGTGGTCACTTTCCTTATGCCACTTTACAAATTGTGTTTTCTCTTCTCAGTGGATATCATCATTATCATCTCTTAAAGGAAATAAATAGTAAAGAAACTAATGTTGGTAATTCTGTAACTTATCTACCACTGTTGCACTTCATTTTTAGGGTTGATAGTATTTTTAATTTATTTAGGGGGGATGTTAGTTGTATTCGGTTATACTAGTGTTAAACTCTTCACTCATGGGGATATAAACACTGGATCCTAATTTAGTTGCTATTTGAAATACTTAATCTCTGGAATGTAGATTTCTGATGTTTGTGTTGGGATTATTTCTGTATCTCAATATCAGGGTTTTTTTTTTGTTTGTTTGTTTGTTTTTCTATATATTCTAATTCTCTAGGAAATTCTCAGGATTACTTATGGCTTTTGAGTAAATGCATTGAAATAAAAGTAATAAAATCTAAAAACTGAAGCATTACTTTCAACCTGTAAAATATAAAAAATAGCATTCTGACAAAAAGTAAAATGCAAACATTAAGTATGATTTTCAAGAAATACAGATTGTAAATGGTTTCATTGAATTGCCCCTTCACCACAATCCTGAGTGGCTTTCCTTCTTCTTCCTACAGTTTAGAATACTCCAGTTACGAGATTAGCACATTAGTTCTAGCTGGAATTTCTCTGATTTTAATGGTTTCCCTGTGACTTCCATAATAAAAGTCAACAGCAATAAAACTAAATCACTATTCATCCTTTTTAAAATGAGATATTCATTTCATCTCAAAATAAAAAAGGACTAAAATTTATTACATATGTCTAGAATCCTGTCAATAAGCAAACAGATACAAATGTTTTTAGTGATAATTTCAAGGATAACAAAGTTTGCATAATTAATAGCAGCTTATAAAACTCTAGTAGAAAAGATCCCAGAACTAACATAGATTATTTGGGGGCATTGCAACCTGCCTATAGTCCCAAAAATCAGGTGGTGGTGAGGGATCCCTGCAGAAAGTTGGCTAGTGAGAGAAGTCAAACAGATACTGTCGAGGTTCAGTGAAAGTCTGCTCACTTATATATTCCCTATCACATATAAGGTGAACAGCTATCAAGGAGAAAAATCAACAACTGTTACAGATGAGTATTCGTAGTTGTAGAAAATTCTTCCAATACAAATAAATGTATGCAGTCATGATGCATACAATCGATTGTTCTCCTATTGTTAATGCTCACACATCTCATACAAGTTTAGAAAGTGAGAGTCTAGGGCAAAGCAAAGAAAATGATGCTAAGACATACCCCAAATGCAGTCTATTTAACCTGAAATCTACCTTCCAATTTGATGTGATAAAACTGGTATATTTCTACCCTTTGGTTGATTATGAGATTTTTTATAGTGATCTATAGTGATTAAAATTGGTGTCAGAGGTACAAAATTAAAATATCCCAAGTGAAATATTACAGCCAGTATCAAATTTCTAGAAGTCCTAGTTTTAGTAACAAGGGTTTCTTCATCAGTATTCAGATAACAAATGACTCATCACATATATACTACCTACTTAGCAAATCTTTCTAGAAACTGTATTTGGTAATTAGAATCCATTATTGAAAAGCCACAGTAATTTATAATATATTTAAAATAATTACATATGATTATGAAATTACCTCATAAAGCACAAAGGAAAATCATAAAGTTCCCTCATGAGTCATTCATTTCTAGGCTCAGGGTTCTTTGTATGTACGTAATTCTTACTTAATGCTGGTAAGTTCTGGTTAAGTTAGATGTATAAAGACTATCTTCCCAGATCCTTCATTTTGTCAAGAAAGGCTTTTTATCGAACATAGAAACAAACATGGCTAGTGTGGAAACAGATCACCGAGGGTAAGAGTTTGGTGACTTATTGTGCTTTAACATTTTAATTCTAGAGAAATGTACACTTCTTCCTATGATAGATTCCTGTCAGATTTTAAATAAAATGTACCAATAATTTGATTTAGCCAATCTTACACCAAGTGCTAAGAATAGGCACACCAAAATTAATTTGGTCCCTTTAAAGCAACTATCTTAGTGGCCACACATCAGTTCTAAAGAGGCTGTTTTAGAATACCCCTGGAATGAGCAGAATAAGAAAGTCACAAAAAAGGAAGGAAAACATGGTGGCAGAGAAGGCATAGAATGACGACACAGAGGGAAAGGACAGAGAACTGGATGCCTGGCACTCCTAGAATAATGTTGGTGTCATGATTATTAGCTTTGTTTTATAGATGTGAACACTAAAATAGGGGTTTCAGGAATTTCTTTCATGTCATATGTGCCTGATATTTGTCACATGTAATGGAAGTCACACCCAGATACAACAGTTTGAAATAACAGTCACAGTTCTCCGGATGAGTTTGGAATGGATTGGCTAGAAATCTCCTCTGTTCAACACTAGAATTGTCTGAGATGAATGGTCTGAGAAAGTCTCTTTTGCACAGTTGACAACTAAACAAGGCTGTTTGTCAAGCCATGTCTCTCTAGCAGGCTATTTTAAAGTTCCTTGCATAGTAATGGCCCACCAGGAAACAAACTCTTACATATTATTGTCAAGATTCTTCTTATGTAAGGCTTACTGCTGTCTCCTTGGCCTATTTAGTCAGCAATAGTCATCAGACTAACCAAGAGAAAGTTGTTTTTCTGGAACCATTATGTGATAATTTTCTAAATTAACTATAACTGGGTATCACATGATTTAAAGACTGGCAAGGTTCAGATTCAGACCTACCTCCTCTGGTCAAAATGTTGTCTTTTTATTGTATACTGTGCTCTCCGTCATCTCCTATGTGTGCAGATAAGTTTCTAAACTTTTACTAAACATCTCAGATGTCCAAGTCTGGAAGGATAGTTTCACATTCTAGCAGAGGGAAACTCCATCTAATTAAAATCTGTTTGCTGGGAGAAAATATTACTTGTAGTAATTAGTTTTTACTAATGCAACAACCAGTATATCAATAGAATATAGTGATTATAGCTATTACAAAGTCACATTGGTCAATTTACATCTCAGTAAATCATAACCTCATCAAACTGTTATGGCAGTAAAATTATTTTGATCATATCCCTGGACACTGTTACAATGCTACAGGTGATTGTTATAATTTAGGAATGGTTTTCTGACAGTAGTTAAATAATTTTGTGGCTTTTCAATATATTACTGCTAAAATATTTGGAATTGACTCTTTTGCCTTTCTTTCTAGTTGAAAGGAAGGTGACTTCTCTCTTAACTCATTTTATCTAATCAGATTTAGTCAATATCAAACAACTAATGCTCTATATACTCTGTTCAGTGTCTCATTGACCAAAATCACAGGATTATAAGATGAATTTTCAGCATTCTGACTTGTTGCAGGCAAGATTTTGTCAAATATGTTGCTAGTATATAAGATTGACCATTATTTTTCATGTTCCCACTATCATTATTTTGCCTGCCTACTTTTTAATACAGAGATTTTATTTATTTTTGATAGCATGCTATTTCTGTCATCACTGGTTGCTTTATCTTTCTACTTAATTTAAGTAACTTATAACAGAATAATTTTAATGTTTTTGCCTAATCCAAGAGCAATGGTTTGAGTATGGCTGTTGTTCCTTATCCTAAACAATATTAGACTCAATTAGACTCTGTTGCACAAGTTCTACTTGGTCTTAATAATAAAAGCTCAGGGCCCTATATTGGGGCAAATGCTAGAAGTTCGGAAAGAGAAAGGAGCAAGTCACAGCCAACTCTTAACTTGCTAACTTCTCAGCCAAAAAGGGGCCATCTCCTGTCTCCTCCTACCTTATATATTCCTCTCTTCTCCCAGTCATCTCACTTCCTGTCTGTGTGTACAGACCTCCAGATCTCTATGGTTAAATAATGGCTATCTCCATCATCTAATATTGAGACAAGCTTTGTCTGTTAGAGTAAAAACAAGGTATCATTAAAGATTCAATATGTCTTCTTATTCTAAACTCTGCTCTGTAGGGAAATAAGCTATTTAATATGCTATTGTATCACAAACAAGGGCAAGAGCAAAGACATGAAGGTGAAATATTAATACTATTTTAAGCAAATGACTTTTGGCTTACATGTTGTTCCATCATGGCATATCACCAAGCTCAAGGATGATATGTATTTTGAAGCAAGAAAATGATGGAGAATAAAATAAGTCATGAGACTTTCAATTCAACCTTTCATATTATTCTTTCAATATTATATGCAAAACTAATTATTATGCAGCAGAAGAAAATCAGCCTCATCATAGCGTCACAAACAGTAATGCCTAAACCAGTTTACCTAGATAATCTCTCAGTCTCTTTGCCATCAGATGTAGACTGCAAAGAAATTATTCACGAAAAATCAACTATAACCTCAGAAAGAGGGAGATCTGCTGTCAATGACAGCATCTCAAATAATGTGTCTCTGATGTGGAGTGAATGCCACACTACCCAAAGCTATATTAAATATGTTGGAGCACTGGAAATAAAATAGAATAAAATGAGAGAAAAAGAACTTGATCTTTGATGCACAAAATTTGTCTCTGTTAAAACATTTGATGTTTCTCTTGTACTAACTAGCATTTTGTACTACAAAAGAGCATACTAATTTTGTTTATCTAGCTGGCTCTTGAATATGTTCAATTAGCACAGTCTTCTCCTGGTCTACTTCCCATCTCCTTGACATTGACCTAATAATATGATGAAATCGTCTTTAATTGAACTCAATGTAGAAATCCCCATGTCCACTAATTTAATGCAGTCTTACAGTTTAAAAGGAGATTGATGCCTCTTTTAGGCAACAAGAACCAGCATTCTATTCTTATTTAGTTTCCTAGAAGTATGCTACAATAGTTCCCTGGAAACATCAGTGGCTCTTCACAATTTAAAAGCCATCAGGCATTTCATTTAATTTTTTGAGACTATAGTACACACACATATTCTCTCTCTCTCTCTCTCTCTCTCTCTCTCTCTCTCTCTCTCTCTCACACACACACACACACACACACACACACGCGCGCGTGCCTAAATGTAACTGGCGCAGTCTGTATAACGTACTCCATATGTATGCTTCCGTGCCATTAGTTTTAAATCTGAGACTACCAAAATTCTTCTAAAGATTTAGTCAAAATTACCCATGTGTATATAGATGACTGCTGAATATTTCAAAGAATGAAATAAAAATTTATTATATGTAAATCTGTTATTTATTCGCTTTTAATTCTTATAAAAAATCTAATAACTGGTAAGCAAAATGTCTCAGTGAGTAAAATGTTCTCACCAAGCCTGATAACCTGAGTTCAGTACCTAGACCCCACATGGGGGAAAGAGAGGACCAACTTCTGTAAGTTTTCCTCTGACCTCCACAAACACAAAGTGACACATGTAGGTTCATGAACTTACACACGCTTGCGCACATGCACACACAAGCACTACACAGGCACGTGTACGTTTTAAAAGTAAATAAAAGGTATATAAATGATTTTCATTGTGCAATTATTTAATTACTAAAGTTTCTATTTACTGAAAAGCTTCTCCTTTGATTACTGGCTCATAAACATCCTTTAAAGCGTTCGGGTTGCTTATGTTTTCTCTCTATAGTTATGGGAACTGACTTTCTGCTTGGGTGTCATATCTTAGATATTTCTTTTTCTCAGGTTACTTGCCTTCCAAATTTATGTTTTAGTATTTTATAAAGAAAATTGTCATTTTTTAAAATAATGATGTTTTTCTAAATTTTTTTTATCATTACTATTCATGCTTGTTTGGATATGTTTACCTTCTAAATGTTATGTACTCATCCATAAATTGGGGAGGACCAGAGTTTCTCACAGTCATTACTTGGATTATTATTATATTAAATTCATTCACTGTAGCATCAGATAATTAGAGAATATATATATATATATATATATATCAACACATTGTAAGCTCTCAATTTAATTCTATATAATACTTTCTATTTCATTATTTTTCCTTTATATCTTGTCTCTGAGTTCCAAATAGTTCTCTTAAATATAAGAATATCTATTTTCTCTACTGTGTATTTATTTAATTCAATATGGGATTCAATTGTAATATTTGTTTTGATTTTGTAGCTTCAGGATAATTTACTAAGATCAGTATAACAAAATAGTGAGGTAAAATAAATAGATAGGATAATAAATGTGTAAATAAGATGAAACCAAAAGATAACTAAGATATAATTTAATTAAATCACAATCTGGACACAGAGAATTTGAATGCAATTTCACACTACTACATTACTCAGGGAGGAGGATGCCGAGTTGAAAGTCAATCTAGACCATATAATTAGTGTCAAGCCAGTCTGAACTTTCTATTTTGTTATTATTTGAGAGTTTTTATGTGTGAGACTGAATAAGGGAATTGGTGACACAAGATCTCACACACTTGAGCTGGCCTTGATCATACAAGGATGACCCTGAGTGTCTGATCCTCATGCCTTCATCTCCTAAATGTTGTGATTCTAGGCAAGGAGCACCAAACCTGGGTTTATGATGTCCTAGGAACCAAATCCAAGGCTTAATTAAGTCTGGGTAATGGGTCTAACAACTAAGGTAAATGTATAGCCTATGAAGATTTGTTTTATTTTACTAAAATGTATTGGGTGTGTATAAAACAAGGAGATACTCTATAGCTAATGTGTCATTTATTTTTAAAGAGTTAACAATGGGTGGATAGATAACATAAGCTTGAAATCCAAGCACTCCAGAATCTGAGTCAGCAAGATGCCTAGGCATTACATATATTTCATAAAGCAAAGCAACAAAAGCAAAACCCCAAATATAAATGTGTCTAATTGAAATACTTTTAGTAAAGACTGTGTTTGAGTAATGACTAGAGAATAAAATCAGCCATATGTGTGCAGTTGATATGGTCCTTAGATGCTTTCTGAAATAGTAGATGAATCTAATCAAAGTGTTGACCAAAGGAGTCCCACGGGAACTCCCAAATAAGGCAGACTATTTACAAGGCTATTGGTTACTCTCCACAAGCTGACAGGAAGGCCCTATTTCTGAAAGAAACATTTATACTACTCATTGAAGATAGAGAAGTCAATCTGATGCCTATCTAGCCCCTCCATCCTGTAGACTTATGTCTGTGTGCAACCAAAGAAGAAAGGTAAACATCAATCCAGATACACACTCATCAATCTACAGTGAAGTCCTGCCTGATAGATACACTAGTGCAATAGTGCAACAAAGCTTGGGTGTTAAAACCTATATACACATTTCTGATTGGATTTGGGGCCCACTCTATGACATAAATCCCATGAGACTGACCATTGCTCAGGTAGCCAAGAGCCTGAGAAAAGAGAGACCAGGGACCTAGGGGAAAATCAAATATAATTGTTCTGCTAAAGAAACATAGCAATTAAATGACTTCTAACAACAGTACATATCTTATTCATCATCACAGAAGCTTTCTCCATCATCAAATGGGAACAAATACAGAGATCCACAGTCAGACATTATGCATACATGTAAAAAACCTTGGACCATTCAATCCTAAATGGGTTGTTTCCATTAATTCTCTCCCCTCTGAATTCAGAGAACCCTAAGGACGATGAGACAGAAAATTTGTAAAAGGCAGAGAGGATGGAGAGCACCAAGGAAAAAGGCCTTATAAACATACCAAGATCTGTGCACACATGAATTTTCAGATACTTTGGCAGCATGTACAGGGCCTGCCTGGGTCTGTGCCAGTTGAGGTTCCAGCACTGAGATAAAAAGTGTAGCCAAGCCTCTATCCTTAACCCAGAATCTATTACAAATTGATAATCACTCTAAAATGAAAAAAGTATCACTGGGATTACAAAATCTCTTGTGGGCAGGCCCTGTGCCCAGCCATAGGTGGTCAAGACTAAACAAACTCAATGGCATCTTTGGAGAGTCTTTGTTCCATAACATTTTTCCAAGGCATTTAAAAAAATCTTATAATATTTTAACACACACATATACATACATACATACATACATATATACATACATATGCTTCTGTTTGTGATTTTATAGAATTACTGTGTATAAAATATATATCTCTGTGCCTTTGTGTTTCTTGTTCTTTTCATTTGAGCTCTTTTCTTGCTTATTTATTTTGTCCTATTCTAGGTTGTTTTATTAATATTCCTTTGCTTTGTTATTATTCTTTACATGTTTGTTTTGTAAGGGGAGACTTTGAATCTAAGTGTATAGATTCAAATAGGGGAAGCAGTGATGAGGATCTTGGAAAAGTTGAAACCATAATCAGAATATATTATATGAAAAATTCTATTTTAAAAATAAAATCAAATGTATCTCTTAATTTGAAAATTTAAAAGGACAGCTTCCACCAGACCACAAACATCTTCAAGATTGCAGGTCAAACTTAACATGCATGCAGATAAGCACATATAAACACATTCAGATAAGCACATATATGTGCACATAGGCTTTGATTTGTTGTCTTTGAAATTATTTTCCTTAATCAGTTTCTATAAAGACTTTAATACCCCAAGTTAAATGTGATCTGAATGAGCCTTTCCCTTTGGAACTGGTGGTTCTAGGACACATTTTCTGTCAGTCATTCTCCAAAGAGACATGTCAACTATTCCGGGTTGTCGGATACATTGAAGTTATTATTCTTAAATAGTGTATGTAGGAAAATAAGAGGAGAAACTTATTTAAATCTAAGTCAAAATCTGCCTTATATCTAATTCTCCATACTCTTTCCTGGCTCCTCCTCTTCTAACTCAGTTGATCCCCTGAAAATGAATTCAGCCTTCATCTAATTCTAGCAGAAACCTGACAGTCTCATTAGTGTTTTATGACATTTTCTGTTCTTTCTATCACTGGATCCCTTAGCAGGAGAGACACTGTCTGGCAAGGCCTGAAGTTCCTTTAGAAGTTATTCCCTCTGTTCCAGATGGTAATTTTCTATATTCGCATCAGATCTCTGTTCACCTAAACTGTTTGAGTTACTTCTTTTGTCCCACTTCATGATTTTCTTGCTCTGAATCATTACTGATACTCCTTGGAAATAACTTCTCGATTGCCCTTCCTGTCTGCAATGCCATTCTCAGCAATGAGTTATGCAGACTCAGAGTAGAGGGAGACCTCCCCATCCATGAATCTCTTGACATAAAGAGATGTTCCTGGGAAAGACTGTGATATAGAAAGGAATTTTAATAGCTACCCTGTTCTCTCTCTCCTGTTCTAGATTCCAGGTTGTGTGGCTTCATCCAGAACAGGTTCAAGACTGCTGCCTGAATTCCCCAAAAAAATGGACTATGGATATTTTACTTTTTTTTTTGGGGGGGGGGGGAAGTAGTACGGGAGAATTGTCTGTATTCTGTCAATCATGTTATAAATAAAACGCTGATTGGCCAGGCAGGATATATAGGCAGGGAAACCAGACAGGAAGTAGAAATGATGTAATGAGAACAGGAGAATTCTGGGAAGGAGGAAGTTGATTCCTCCCTCTCCTGCCCAGACCACCGAAGCAGCAGGATGTGAGCTGCCCCACTGAAAAAAAAGGTACTGAGTCACATGGCTAACATAGATCAGAAAAATGGGTTAATCAGGATATGAGAGTTAGCCAGTGAGAGGTTAGAGCTAATGGGCCAATCAGCTTATAATTTATGGAGTCCTATGTGTGATTTTCTTTGGGGCTAAACAGTTGTGGGGTACCGGAGGGGGGAGGTGGGGAGACGAGACACAGAAACCCAAACAAGCAGGCCTGACCACTCATGTTACATTCATGAAATGGTCTAGGAAGTAATGGGTATCAGAAACAGCTTAGCTGGAAAGTTCTGAGTTAATGTGGTCCAGCCAGTCAAGATAACAACAGGGGCTCTAATCCTGTGAGCCTTACCTAAGGAGACAGGAGTTTTCAAGAAATTTCACACACAGGAGTCAGTGCTGTCTCTGAGTCAGAAACCACTGTCTCTTCCCCACATTTCTCCAAAGAGGGCTACATAGCAGTCTTTACCACATGACAAATGCCTTCCCCTGAGTGAGTGATTCTGAAGCCAAGGCACATGCTGGAGTGCCTTTGTGACGCCAGCAGGAAGCTGTGAGTCCACTTATGACTTAGAATCACATTTATCACATTAATCAGACTTTAGATCAGAAGGACCAGATGTGACTCAGCTTAGAGAGAGCCATCCAGGGGAAGCAGGTACTGTACGGGAGACAATCATTTTGGAGTTCCATTACCATCATTAGATTGTTGCTCTTTAGGGTACAGAACATTTTTTGGTTAACTACGTTTTAATTTATTCATTAACATGAGCATACGTGCATACATGTGTGAACACCATGGTGCACAATGAGGAGGTCAGTAGACAATTTAGGTGGGTCAGTCCTTTTCTCCCACTTGGTGAGTCCTAGAAAGGAACTCGGCTCCTCAGGTTTAGCTTTAAGTGCCTTTACCCACTGAGCTATTCCTGAACCCATGATCTCTAATATATATATACATGTACACACATACACAGAGAGACAGACACACATACAAACACACACATACACACACTTCTGGAAACTTATTTCCAATGAAACAATTATTTGATAAAGACATCTCTTTGGAAAAGAGTGATCTTGTTTTCTAACTTCTTATGTCTTCTATAGGATCAAATACAGAGTTACTTCTACTTTTTATTCAAGTCAGTCCTAAGGTTTAACTCCTTCAACCCCCTCCCTATAGTTTCTCTTTCCTCTGGCATTGCCTTTGTTGTAATCTCCTTTCATAAATCATTGCCTATTTATGAAATGAATTGAAGGAAGGGAATCTCCTGACACATGTGAAGTATCTGCCCATGCATTGTACCTCTTTCTTACTAGTTACTGACTAGAGCACCAAGCACAGAGCCACAGACATTAGTAAATCACAGACATCTTCTAAATGTCCATGGGCTGCCTGTAAGTCATAGCCTAATAGCCTCAAAGCTGGCATATTATGTTACACTCCATAAAAGTGAAATCATCTTGCGCAATATTCATATTAACCAAAGCTTCCAGGATAATCAAGCCCCCTTCAGAAAGTTAATGAAGGGCATAAAGGAAGTGAATATGGTCTGTTTCCATCTCGACAGATGTTTATATTCCACATGCAACACATGACATGAGCAAGTTCCTGGGGAGGATCACAACTGTGTGGCCCTCTGAGATGCATGACTAGACCCCATAAATACTGAAACTGATTCCCCAGTCCCAGGATGGGAAAGCAGCTTTATGCTCATGGAAGCAGAAGCCCACACAGGCAGCAAGATGGAGCTTTAGGGAAGAGGAGAACAAGCATCAATTCCCAACTTTTTATTTGACTTTTTTTTAACCTCACAAGATGTTGCAGAACAGAGGTCCCAAAGATGAACATTGAATCTGATTGAGCTATAAATTTATTTTAAATGACACATTGCCAATTTCTCTTTCAATTAAACCATCAGCTAATAATAGGTGAATCACCCAAAAGCCTGATTTTTAGCTTCCTTGAAGATCTATCAACCATATAGAAGAGAGGTGTCCAAACACTCTTTCACAAAGTTCATGTGAAAATAACTAAATCAGTATCTGTATTTTAAAGCAACAATAAAAGGTGAAGGTGTTCATCATTCTGAAGCAGATGACTCCCTTAAAAGTCTGTTTAAATTTTTTTTGAGACAGGGTTTCTTTGTGTAACTTTGGCTGTCCTGAATCTTACTCTGTAGACCAGCCTGACCTCAAACTAACAATGATCCTCCTGCCTCTGCCTTCCTAGTGCTGGGATTAAAGATGTGTGCCACCATGCCGGGCTACTCTATTTTTGTTTTGTAATTTATTTTTTAAAAGAAACTGTCTTTTCTCATTTTACATACCAAATTCAGTTCCCACCCCTCCCCTCCTTCGCTCCTATCACCTTCCCCCCACATCCTACTCCCCATCTCTCCTCAGAAGTGAAAAAGTTGTCCATGAAAAGTCAAAAATGTCTAGCACACTGTTTTAAGATGGGACCAAGGCCTTCCCCACTATATCTAGGTGTAGCAAAGTACCTCTCCAAAGAGAATGGGTTTCAAAAAGCAAGAACAAGCAGTAGGGATAAATCCTGGTGCCACTGCCCCTGGCCTCACAGTTTGCCCCAGCCATACAAATGTCATCCACATTCAGAGGACCTAGTTTAGCCCTATGCTGGTTTCCTCGCTGTCAGGCTGAAGTTGGTGAGCTCCCATTAGCTCAAGTAAGCTGTTTCAGTGGGTATCCCAATCATGGTCTTGATCTCTTTGTTCCTATTCTCACTTCTCTTACTTTTTGACTGGATGCTGGGAGCTCAGCCCAGTGCTCTGCTGTGGACCTCTGCATCTGCTTCAACCAGTTGTTGGATGTAGGTTCTTTAATGATATTTAAGATAGCCATGAATCTTACTACAGGACAAAGCTGGTTCAAGCACTCTCTCCACTATTGCTTAGGGTCTTAGTTGGGGTCATGCTTGTAGATTCCTGGGAATTTCTCTAGTGCCAGGTTTCTTGCTATACCCATAATGCCTCCCTCAATCAAGATATCTCTTTCCTACCTCTCCACCTCTGTCCTTCCCCCATCTCAACCATCCCATTCACTCAAGTTCTCTACACTCCTCTCTCCTTCCACCTTCACTCTCCTTCCACTACTACACTCCCAATTTTCTCAGGAGATCTTGCCTATTTTCCCTTCCTAGGGGGATCTATTATCTTTCTCTTAGGGTTCTCCTTGTTACGTAGCTTCTCTGGGGTTGTAGACTATAGTCTCCTTATCCTTTGCTTTACAGCTAGTATTCACCTATGAGTGGATACATAACATATTCATTTTAATGGGTCAGGGTTACCTCACTCAGGATGTTTTTTTTTCCTAGTCCTATACATTTGCATGCAAATTTCAAGATGTCATTGATTTTTACTGCTGAGTAGTCCTCCACTGTATAAATGTGCCTCATTTTCTTTATTCATTCATCTAAAAGTAGTGTCAAAAGAAAAAGCCATGTAATGATGGAAAATACACAGTGAATCTGGAAACTGTATGTTATTGTGTTGTCTTTGAATTCTTTTACTGCTGAGGAAGGAGCAACAGCTACTAAAAGACTTTTTATTATAAATGCTGCTGAATTAATCTACTCTATATATTTTGAAAATGCCTTGCCTTCAAAATTTAAGTCAAAAGATATGTTACTTTGAAGAAGATATTTTGCTTTTGTTTCTACAGAAAATTAGAAGCTGTGGATTCATTCTTGGAAATAACACACAAACAAACAACAAAAAAAAAAAAAACCATGAAGGTATGCTCAAGGAAGAGCTCCTGAAAAAATATCCAATGGCAATGGACGGCCCAGATAATTCAACTTTTTAGAATACCTATGTTTCAGTTTCTTTTGAGTTCTGCATCCAGAACACCTTCAAGGCTGCTGGCTGGCTGCGATAATCAACCCTCACAGAATACTCCAGTCAGGGCTTGACCTTAATCCTAAATTTAAGTAGCCATAAGATTACCAGCACCCCTAATCAGCAGGAAATAGCATAGAAAACAACACCCACATTCCCAAAAAGTGGATGTTTGTCTTTGTTTAGCATGTTGGTTACAAGTTGTCATGGATAATGGTCAGGAAAAGAGATAAACAAAGGAAATTAGATTCAAGGTTTTTGTTTTGAAAAGAAAAAAAGGGGAAATGCTGTGGGATAATGCTCTTCTACATGTAAAGATTTGTCACTCATATTGGTTTAATAAAATGATGACTGGCCAGTAGCCAGGCAGGACATATAAGTGGAGCAACCAGATTAGGAAAATTCTGAGAAGAGAAAAGAAAGAGAGACACAGTCACCAGCCAGATGCAAAGGAAGCAAGATAAAATGCCTTCCTGAGAAAAGGTACCAAGCCACATGACTAAACATAGACAATAATTATGAGTTAATTTAAGTTGTAAGAGATAGTTAATAATAAGCCTGAGCTAATAGGCCAAACCATTTATAATTTACAAAAAGTTTAAAAGAGGGTTTGTCATGATTTTAAGTTTCATTTGAATAGAGAAAAATATGGGCAGCTAACTTAGAACAAAATTTTCCCATTGTCAAGTCAAAAGATAGGTAGTTTCAGGAAGAAAGAAATTTTTCAAGGAAACTGAAGGCAAAGGAATTTACAAATAGTTCTAATAGCAATCAGGAGCCATTAGGGGATTTTTTTCTTTCTCCCTGCATTTTCTCTATTTATTCTGTCTGTGGTGTTATCATTACTTTGTATTGATCCATTTCTGTTTATTTTTATTATAAAATTATATACATTGTGCTCTAAACACTATAATAATGACAGGATATGAATCTCTGATACTTTTAAAGTTTTTATTTTATTAAAGTATTTATTTTATGTCTGTCATTTAAACCAAGATAATGTATTTTTCAGATTCTAATGGCAAGCCAACAATATAAGGCACCATCTATAAATGGCAGTAGGACTATATTAATATCACCAGGAGATCAGGAATGCAGATGCCAGAGTTGTCATTCACTCCTGTCACACAGAAACAAGTAGTAATTACTTTATGTTCTAGGGTCCAAATGTTTCTACATTTGATTGCTGCATTTTGAGCAATATAAATTTCTATCCAGTACTCTACCACATAATATCCTGCTACGACTGAAAAGATCACCTACCTATAAACTCTATGAAAAATATTGGAAGTGTTTGTGACTGGTATGTGTATTTGTCAGTTATCAGTAGAAAAGAAAGTCAGTGTCTCTATAGCCTGACATTCTTGTGTTGTTATATATAATTTCATTAGTTACTTATCTCATTGAAATAACAAAATACCGGACATCCTACAAAAGGAAAGGTTTACTCTCTCACATCATCCCAGGAGATGAAATCTATCAGAGTGGGACCGTCAAGGCAGCAGGAAATTGAGGCAGCTGGCCTCAAATCACCAACAGTCAGAAAGCAAAGGAGTAGCAATGCTGGTACACAGCTTCTCTTCTCCTTTTTACTCATCCCAGTTCCCCTGTTAATGGATCAGCGTTACCCATCGTTAGGACTGCTCACCCACACAAGCCCCTCAATTAACACCGTCTAGAAACTCCTTCACAGGCATGCTTAGAATTTTGTCTCCTAAGTTATTCTAGGTTGTGTTAAACTGACAATCAGCATTAACCATCACAGCGCCCTTTAAAATGTGTAGATTCGAATCAGGTCTTTGAATGTCACGCATTTGGTGAACAATGCCATAATATGATAAATTATCTCTGAAGATTTTATTTAAAAAGAAAAAAAAAACAGGTGGATAAGAACTATGGCTTTGTCTCCCCGGAATCTCAGGAACAGGAAATGACTCATCCCCAGAGGACAAGTCAGTATTCAGCTAACGCTGGCTCTCAGGTTTCAACTTGGAATTTAATCAGAATGCTGTATATGTATGTAACAATAATAATTAAAGAAGAAGAGGTCATGGTTTGAGAGTGGGTGGGGTGACACTGGAGGCGTTGGAGGGGTGGTAGGGGCAAGAGTAAAGTATTACTCATATATAAAGTTACCAAAACTGAAATACAGAGAAAAAACTGTTTGTTTAGTAAACCTCCTTGCCACATACAGAGCTTGTCTGTTTTTTTTTTTTCTAAGTCTCAAGTCTGTTAGGCAAAAGCCTGCTAAAAGGTTCAGCAGAACATTCTCCCCCTGTATTGTTTTTACTGTTCTTCTTATCAAGAGAAATGTCTCAGTTATATTTAAGGGGCTGGTCATTGGCAGTTTGATCATGCTTCAATAAGTATACAGGCAACACAAATAGGACTTAGTGTCTTTATTTAATTTGGGTTTTTTGGGGGGTGTCTCAAAGGAGGGAGGAATGGGTAGTGAGTTTGAAATGGATGGAGGAAAAACATCACTAGGGGTCAATTTGAGACTACAAAGCCTTACCTATATCTGGTTTGCAAGTATCTATTCCACACTTGAGGTTCAGGCTCTCAGCATGTTGTTCGAGCTATATGCCCACAACTTGTTTTCATGTTGTATTTGGAACCCACCATCACATACTCTTACCCTCAAGTACCATAAACCTAAATAAACTTTTTCTCCACTAGTTATATTTCTCCCACAGTTTCACCCCAGCAACATAAAAGTAACTAACATTCCACAGATTGGAACAAAGGTTATCATCTTCTGAGAATGGAATTGTGTTCTCAACCACAAAATAATTTTTTAGGCAACCTTACAAAACCAGAGCTGACATTATGGTTAAAGAAAACACATCTATAACAAGATGTCTCCACTGAGCATGGCTCTTGTTCTTTGCCCCAATATCAGTACTCTGAAAAAAAATATGTCTTGGCAGGTGGATGCTGAAACCCACTATCTGTTCATCTTCCTGAAGCTACCACAATGACCAAGTCTATCTGATTTTTACCATAACTTTTCTCTTTAACTGTTATACTGGCAACAGATTGACTCTAGATTATTGGGGCTCCCAGAGTCTGGATTTTGCTCTAATAACTAATTAGATCTCATACTTTCCCCACCTACATAGAGTAACAAATAGGAAGAAGAAAACAAATGATAACCATGTGGAAGTGAAATAAAGGGATAGAAGGCATAGTGCTTCTGGAAGCCAAACTGGAAAATTCTCTAACCCAGAAGCCATGCAGTGAATGTGCTCTAACCACATGGGATTGGTTCTTACAAACAGAATTGTAAGGAGTGTTTTTTCTTTAACTTCATATTAGGAAGCATGAAAACTGTGACCAGAAATGGAACAAACATCAAGATTCTTAACTTAAAAACTGAGTATAAGTACATAAGGTTTTCCAGGTTATATAATGGCATTTGAAAGCAGAAATCATGCACAGATGTTAATGACTGAACTCTATATTATGAAATGTATAACATGAAATACAGACCATGTCAAATACTTGCCCAAGAATGAAGTAAGTTTACTTTCTATTACACATGAACACATTATCAAGAAAGATATGTATACTCCATAATGGCAGATTTGAAGATGCTTCTCACATGGGATTCATGTAGTCCATGTTGATAAACATGAAAAGAAAAAAAAAGTCATCCAGAAAGTTGAGAATACTAAGTCCATATTAAGAGACAGAAATAAAAGAGATCAGATGGACAAAAGACTGGCTAGTTCAGGACAAAACGATCATTTGGAGGACAAAATAAACAGTAAAGTCAAAATGATATTAACCATTTTCACAGTAGCATAAAAATGCAGCATGATGAATTATTTGGAAAAATAGAGTATACTCAAAATGAAATCAAAGACTAACTATTGGGGGGGGGTATGTCTTTTACTATTTTGATACCTTTAGAAATCTTTTAGTCCTACTGCGTTGCTTTGTCTAGCTTTAATATGAGGGGATGTGAGTAGTCTTATTGCAACTTGATACTCAATGTTTGGTTGATGTCCCTGGGAGGCCTGCCATATTCTGAAGGGAAATGGAGGAGTGGATCTGGGGGAGAAGAGAAGTGGAAGCGGGGATTGGAAGAAGAGGAGGGATGGGAAGCTGCAGTCAGGATGAATATCTGAGAGAAGAATAAATAAAAATTCGAACAATTAAATATAATTTCAATAATATATATTTTTAAAAAACAAAAGTTTATTAAATATTTTTAAAAATATCCCTCCAGGATGAGATTTCATGATGTTGACATTCATGAAACAATATCAGTAGATGACATGACAGAAAATTAGAGTAACCATTTGTAACTAGACATAAAGCCAAGAATAACTTATCCTTGAAGCTGCCACATTATCTGGGATAGCTACAGACACTGAATCTGAAACCTGCAAACACCTTGACAGGCAGAGATCTGAGAATAAACTGAAAGTTAAAAAGTCAAACAAGGGGAATATACACTATACACTTACAGGAAGGAAGAAGGAATGAAAACTTCAAAATGTCTCTTGAGTCAGTCAAGAACAATTTGTCTTTACCAAATTTCTTTAGCAACAATCTAAAAACTTCAATTTTAACTTGCATTGACTATCTATTAGAAGAAAGAGTTTGGAGCCCAACTTTATATTTGCTATTAGTTTTTCAAGCCAAGAATATGGATGCTATATTAATGAAAAACCTTAGGTATCGAACAGAAGCAATGAAAACATCTGTCTGATGGAATAATTCTTGGACACAATAATGAATAGAAAAAAATTAAATACAATAAAAATCAACTCAATATAAACATAACTAATCTATAAATATATGCAATCCTCAAACAAATATTTTACCATGAGCAGTTACCCACAGAAAATATTAATAGCACAATCAGAACAAGATACTGTTATCAGTATTAGAGTAATAGAGAAGAAATTATCAAATGAAAAATAACCGCTAACTTGAGAAAATAACACAAAAGTGAAATTGGTTATATAAAAGACTGAAAATTTATAAGTCACCGTTGGATTTATTCAAAGAGGAGAGAAACTACATAAATAATATTAGAACTAAAATGAGGATATACATAAAGTATAAAATTTTAAGGATGTAGAAGAAGATTACCACAATTTCCAACTCTAATCACATAAATGTCATTGACTAATTCTTAAATAAAATTGACTCCTGAAGAACAAGAAGATATTCTTCAAAATTATACATGTAGTGAAAACACAGATAGATAGCTATAAAGCAAGGAGGCTAGCATACCAGTTTTCAGTGACCTTTCTTTTAAAAGAAAGGGAAAAAGAGAAGTTGGTAGAGAAAAAATTATTTACTTATATTTTGGCTAAACAATGACAGCAAAGACTCCGAGTTCCTTATTTATATTTATACATACACAGATAATACCTAGTATTTTATATACAAGGTTTGATCAACAAGCATTCAACATTTTATTAGACTATTAATATGGCTCAGTAGATAGAGGTACTTTCTCCTAGGCCTAACAGTTTGAGTTTGATCCCTAGAACTCATAGTTGAAGAAGAGAACAAACTCCTTCAATATTTTTGTGACTTCCACACTTTGATATGACACATGTGTACCCCTATACAACCTCAAACAAATAAATAAGTGTAAATTATTAAATGATTAATACATTTTATTAATATTAAATAATTATTAAAATACATTAATGAAAACTTATTTCAACTGATCCTTATGCTAAAATTCATCCACTATCTATATTCTAGAAACAATTATAATCCAAATACCTCTATGGTACTCATAAATTCATCGAGTCACATTATAACTTTTTTCCTTTTGTGCAACTTTAATCAGTTTTTTGGATACCTCTACCATCTCCAGATTCAGTCTCAGTGTAGATCTACAGCACTGCCCACCCAACATTGCCTTATCTCTCAGTAATGATGTCTTAGTTTTGTACTCAGTCTCTCAACCTCTTTTCTAGGATTCCCAGAATGCCTTAGCAGACCCTTATGTGTCTTGCAGACTGCCATGACTCACACGACCCAAGCTACAGTTAGAAGAACAGCATCGGTTCACTAACACTAACCTATGTGATGTGCCAGCCAAGTCTTAAGTTTTCTGCTTCAGGCTACAAAAGACCTATGGTTGCTGTAGAAAATAAATCCAGAGTCTTTACTGCACAGACCAGTCTCCAACCACTAACCATGGTCACTCTGAACCTAACTGCCCTTTGTTAAAAAGCATTTGTAGGTCCTTGCCATTCACTCCTTTTATGGGTTGCTATAGTCCAAGGTCCCTGTAGGCCACAGCAGTGACATCTATTGACATCATGCCCTCTGTACCTTTTACTTATCTTTTCGGGATCATTTCTTAATAATACACCTATAACTTAAAACTTTGTCTCAAGATTTTCTTAAGAAAATTTCAACAATAAGTTCTAGTTAATAAGTCAGGTTAATACATTTATGTTCGTAATTTGTCAATTTTGAAAGATTTACCTATGTACTTTCTCGATAAAATTTGTGTATCCAGTTCTTTATTCACACACTCCTGGTTTATGCCTACTTTTGTGGCCTTCTGGTTTTTCTACTAAATTAAGGATATTTTGTAGCTATTGTGTGGCATCTTCATGGTTCATGGTTCATAAACTCTACAATATACCCATTCTCAGGTTAGTTGTTGCCAATTATTTATTGGTGCCTATCAAATCTACCTCTATAGCTCATTTCTCTCTACACTTGAAGACACATATTTTAGTTGTTAATTACATATTTACACTTAGATATCACCAAACCTAATAGATAATACTCATATTCTATAACTGTATTTGTGCTTTTATACCACAAATATGCATTTTGGATCTGTTTTCTGAGTTCATGTACTCCCATCACGTAGATCCCTGACCATTATTGGCACTTTCATTTATTTCTTCATTTTTTATAGAAACTAGCTATACAAATTTCATATGAACCCTCTATATATACAAGTGTATATATATATACGTATATATAATCCATATAACTATATTATTTTAATCTTCAATATATATTTTGTGTGATAGTTTGAAAGGCAATAGCTCAAAAAAAGATTGTCACTATTAGGACTTGTGGCATTGTTAGAGCAGGTGTAGTCTTACTGGAGGAAGTGTATAATTGTTGAGGCGGGACTACTTCCTGTTTCCAGTGACTCACTATGTAGGATTCTTTGCTACTTCTTCGGCACCATGTCTGCCTGCACACCACCATATCACACCATGATAAAAATGAACTAAACCTCTGAAAATGTAAGTCATCCCAATTACGTGATTTCCCTTTATAAATGTTGTTTCAGTCACAGTGTCTCTTCACAGCATTAAAACCCCTAAATAAAACATTTTGTACACATGTATATTTACAAATATAGCACTTATTATGGCGTGTATGTGTTTGATTTTTAAAGTAATTTCTCTCTTTGGCTAATCCTTACATCATTTCTCATCTGATAATTTACATTATTAACCTAAAAGTCACACTGATTAAGGTATCCAGGATACTGTATTCTGGGTCATCTTTCTAAAATCAGAAACAAATATTAGAAAATTTGCTTGCTGATTACTGTATGATACATTTAAAATTTTCATTTACTGGATAAATGTCCAAGCAAGTAAACTATGGGTTGCATAAATAATCATATTTGAGATGTTGCATAATGTATATATTCATGATGATCCTAAGAAATAAGAAAGCATAGCCACCAAGACCTAGGTGAAAAGATTCTTGAAGGGAAATTTATCAGAGTTGTAAAATTTTATCGATAAATATATCTAATAAGTCCTACATAATGAAGACAGTCAAAATCACACCAATGTAGTTTTCATGCTCTTAGATAATTATCATGTGGCAGTGATATTTCCAATCTACTCTTTACATTATAGAGTTTCCAAGCATATTATTTTGCTGTATAATAAAAATCTAGTAAATAGTACTGACTTTCCCCACTTACTGTCTTTCCCCACTTCTTTTCTACTACAAGCAAATTTGTTTGAAATATTTTCAGTTCTTTTTATTCAGTCTTTCCTGACCACTATCCAAGGGAGGTAGTTAAAATAGGCCATTGGCAGGCTGATAACACTTATTTTCTCAACAATGATCTTTCATAGGTGAGAAAATGCTACTTCCCTTGTAAAGAGAAAGGGCAGCTGCCTATGAAAGAACAGTGATCTCCCCAGGTGCGAGCAAAGGAAAGTGCATTGTGCAGCGAGTCTGTTAAAGAGAGAGTATTTCAGACTACTGGGTGACGTCAAACGTGGTCTTTGAAGGTCAGTAATTTCTTGATCTATGCTATTTGATATTTCTAGAAGTACTGAAATATCTTAATCTGAAATTATTATGTAAATTACCTTGCTGGTTTTCACAAGGAAAATTAATAGTTTATGGTCATATATATTGTTTTCCATCTTTGAAAGTTGCAGATTGATTAAAGAGCACAAATGGGGGAATCTAACAAAATCGTATAGCAATGTTTAAAGGGCATAATAGTGTGTACAAAATAAAATTCAGATTCCTTGAGATGGTAAGATGGTGACATTGTAGCAGCTTCCACTTTATTTTTATTGCTTTGTGTGTGTGTGTGTGTGTGGTGTGTGCTTGTGTGTGTGTGTGTGTGAACATGCCTGAATGTGTGTACCCGTGACTGATTGTGTCTATGTAGAGGACAACATGAAATAGTTAGTTCTCTCTTTTCTTCAGGCAGATCTCAGGAACCAAATTCAGGTTGCTGTGCTTGGCAACAAATGTCTTTATCTGCAGAGCCATGTCACAGCCCCCCCTCAAAAGAAATAGCTTATTTATGAACATTTTCATGATTGGTGAGCCAATATACAATTTTGCCAGTATTATTTAAATATCCATCACCACACAATTTACATATGAGCATGCATTAAGAGACATTCTATGTATCTTAGTGTTTAAAGATAAAATTCAAGCAATGAGTTTCAAGCTCTTCTATAACATGAACTAGCTTTATATTGATTGCTTATTCTGGTCTGTGAGGAACTTCCTGGGTCTTAATTCTCCTTTACTTTAAATTTTATTTGTCTTATAGGACTCTGTTTAAAATTCAACCAAGAATTTAGAATTAAGTTGCTAGACTCCTTCAACTCAAAATTTGTCTACAAATTGCTAAACTTGTTTCAGTTACAGTACCATTCACTTAAATTGCTTGCTTTAAATGTAGTTGAAATGCAGTTTTCATGCTCTTAGATAATTATCATGTGGCAGTGATATTTCCAATCTACTCTTTAGATTATAGGGTCGCCAAGCATATTATTTTGCTGTATAATGAAAAACTAGTAAATAATTAGTACTGACTTTCCCCACTTCTTGTCTACTACAAGCAAATTTTTGCATGCATGTTTGTAATATAGGATTGCAAATATACATGTGGATCTGCTTTCCCATGTTTCTAGATGGTGAGGATGGAGTCTCACCATGGGATGCCTTCCTCAAACATTCCTCTGTCTTATTTTTTAAAACAGATTTTCCCACTGAACCTGGAGATTGCACATCCCACTGAACCTGGAGATTGCACATTTGTGTAGAATGCCTGCCCAGTGTGCCCCAGTGATCCACCTGTCTCTGCCCACCCCAGCGTATGGGTTAGTGCTAGATTACAGACTTGCACAGCCAGTTCCAAATTTTTATGTGAGTGCTAGAAAACACCACAAGTATTAGGAAGCCTTCACAGGGTTTCAAAACTAGCACAATAGGGTTCTGAAGAGAGGTGAAGTCAGGTCATAAATAAGTTCACATACTATGATATTCAGCAATTCAGACTTTGTCTATTAAGTAAAAGATATCACCAGTTAATGCCATCAAAATTTTTTATAACCTCTGAAGTTTTAAGAGTTCTCAACATTAAAATGAATATCATACAGGTTTTGATTTATAAAATGTTCAATCTAAAGGTTTTAGCATAATTCTAAAGGATTTACATGGCTTATTCCAGGTAAGCTTAAGCAACAGAATATGAGCTTAAGTAGAACATAATCTTGTTATAAATGTGGTTTCATAATACTTCTTGTACAGCAGTTTCTTGAGTCACCACAGATATAAGAACATAGAGTAGAAACTATAAATGTTATCCCTACATAACAGTGACTTTACTCTCAGTTCTATAAACTATAACTGTGTGGTACTCCATAGGTAATTTTCTTTAACAATTACTTTTCCTTATGTGTAGCAGAAGTATAGATATTTCTTTTTCATAGGGCTATTTTGAAAGTTAAACAATAAATTATTTTAGCATAATGAAAAGAGTACATACACATACTTAGTCCTTAGTAATGACATGATAAACACTTTATAAATATAACATACTTACAATAAATTTCTTCTCTTCCATATTTAGGTACATTCACTTCCTTGTACAAGTGATATGAGTATAATTCCTTTCTAAAAATAAGTGATTATTAGACGTTTGTTTCTGGATTAGATCAAGTCAAAGCTTGGGCCCTGACAGTCGTGGCAGGTAAGGTTCTGTCAGTCATCCCAAGTAGGTCAGTTAAATAAAAGCAGAGAAGTTTTACTCAATATGGCTACACTACAAAGAGGAACATATTTAAAAAGAGCTCCTCAAGGTCCATCTTTGGGATCCTGATATAAGGCTTTGATATAAGTAGATGGGAGAAAGCAAGCACAAAACATGAGCAGCCTTGGTCCTGTTGTGGTCCCGCCCATCATTGTCACATCATGGCTTGGGCTTTCATCTTTCCCGAAAGGTGGTTTGACAAATAATCAGAACTGAATGAGATCTGTCTTCTGAGAGATAGTCTTCCTGCATAGCTAGAATTAGAAGTCTTTTCTTTCACTGGAATGAGAGATATTATGAGAAAATTACAGTTCTTTGGAGACTATCATTTCAATTGTGTCACAACCAAAAGGAGGAACTTTAGAAGATAACTCCTGGAATGAAGTTTACAACTTGTCTTAGAATAATGGTCATGTTTTCTTTGCCAGGGTTTATTTTATAGGGTAAAAAAAATGTTCAGGTAAAGATGAACAAATACATTGGACAATGTGATAAAGTGGAATGACATCAAATCAAGTTCATTTGGGAGCTATAGGAAACATGATCTTCAGAGTTATCACTATGGATCACAAGTTTCTCTCTCAGAGGCTTGATTAAAGGACTAGTTAGATGTATATAGATCAATTTCTGAAACCAGAAGAGGGAGAAGAAACTGCTGGACTTGTGCTACTGATTGCTTGCCAAACAGCTGACCAGCTCTTGGCCACATAAAACAAACAGAAGGCACAGACAATTGAAAAAAGGAAAGTGTAGTAAGAGCTGTTCTGCATTTTCCCTGTTGATTGTTCCATTGTCCTGAGGCCAAGACTTAGACCTGAGATGAAGAAGCTACATTCATCCTGTGAGTTCACTCTGGTGAAGTGACGGGGAGCAAGGAGTTTTCTCTTGAAATGGCCCTCTGGTTGCTGTAGTTCTGTGTGAGTTGGTGCATCTCATCTGACTTTTTTTTGGAAGCCTAATGGGAAAAGAATGGAGTGGAATTGTTTAAAGATCTGGAATACTCATGGCAGGGAGAAGAAATTATAATTAAGTGTTTGTGTAAATAACAGGGCAAAAAGTAATAAATCCTCAGGGAGCACTCAGGATAGAGGCTCTTTTCATGAAGGCTACTGATGAGTCTTAGACATTACAACAGATGTTATGACTACATTAATATTCATAAGCTTGAAAGTAGTGAAAGGAAAAATATATAGATGAACAGAGCTGAGAAAGGAAAGGAGAGAATCAAATACATCATAAAATGATAAAGTTTCTCAAGAAATATTTCAAAGAGCAGTTATGCTTATTTGTATTAGGTGATAGGCATCCCATTAAAAACCCTCCCCTTTGATGATATCAGATTCTAGAAGGCTAAACAAAGCTAAGTATAAAACAAAATTATGAGCTCTGAGACATATATAGCAACACCTAGGTTATTACTGGAAATGTATCAACAGCAAAACAAAAATAACATTGCTAGAAAATTTTGTTATTCTATAACCATACAGTATGTAGAGATTAAGCTGTTGCCTACACAGAACCTTCATCCCTATGTTCTAGTGTCTTTGACACAGGATGGTACGCTACCAAAGAGAAACAAATACTAACCCAAGCCACAGAACCTTTAATCTACAATCTGTCCTTCCTATAAAATATTCTAGGGCAATGATGGCACAAACCTTGCACAAGTAACCAAGTAATGTATAATTTGACTTATAGTTTACTCCATGTTATGGAATGGGGCTGGAGAGATGGCACTGCCTGTTCTTTCGAAGATCCTGAGTTTAATTCCCAGCAACTACATGGTGGTTCAAAACCATCTGTAATATGATCAGGTGCCTTCTAGAGGAAGAAACCTGGTCAGTTATCCTCATCAACTTAGACCATGAAACCCAATATGGACAAGTTCAAAAGAATAGCTGTATATGGGCTGCCCATGCATGCTTTAACATTGCCAGGGCATAAATTTTTTTCTTTTTTTTTTTCCATGAGATGAAATCCATACCTAACACTGTTTAGATGACCAAGAACCATAAAATAGCCCAGTGACCTGGTTAAAACCAAACACTCCTGGTTTAAATAAAAAAGTAACAATAAAAAGACTCCAAATGATATTCTGCTATACTCATATATGATGAAAGCCTTATTTAGTCGTCACCAGAGAGGCTTCCTCCTACAGCATATGGAAACAGATACAGAGACTCACAGCCAAACATTATACACATACACACAAACACACACACACACACACACAGAGACAGAGACAGATACAGAGACAGACAAAGACAGAGACCTTGAAACATACTAATCTAAACAAAATATCTACAACAAACCATCCCCTTGGAGCTCAGAGAACCTTGCAGAATAGGAGCCAGAAGAAGTGGGGAAATAGAAGAAATGGAGGACATCAGGAGAAGAAATCTCTGTAAAACAACTGAGTAAAATTTATGTGAACTCACAGAAACTAAAGAAGCAACACAGATCTGCACTAGGTCCCCTACATATGTACTATAACTTTCAATTTATTACATTAAAGGGACTCCTGAATATGTGAATAACTGCAAATCTGACTCTTGTTCCTGATTCTGGGGGCTCTTATTTTTCTATTGGCTTGGTTTGTCCAACTTCGATATGGTAATTTTTCACTTCATATATATATTTCATTATGTTTTGATATCTCATAGAAGAATACGGATTAGGAAGGGAGTGGATTTAGCTGTGAGGAACTTGGAGTAGGTAGTAGAGGGAGGGTAAACTGTATTCAAATTATATTTTATGAGAAAAGGATCTATGTTTAATTAAAGTGGATAGTATGTATGTAAGGTTTATGTTCTTTCAGTAGATGCATTACAGTTCCTTTTTTGTTGCTAGTCTATAAAACAGGGAAATGTAGGAAATAGACTGAAGCTAAAACTTATTTTGACTCCCATTTCTTTTTAAATGGAAGATTGGGGTGCAGATGTCATCTGTCACTGAGAAGAGGTGCTGTGGGAAAATGGTCTGTACCCTGTCACTTGTACTTTAAATAAACATTGAATGGTCAGTAGCCAGGCAGGAAGTAGAGGTGGGGAAGAGCGAAGTTTCAGTCTGCAGTTGTCACCCAGACAGAGAGGAAGCCAGACACAGAGCAAGCAAGATGTGATTGTCTTGCCGAAAAAGGTACCAAGCCATATGGCTAACACAGACAAGAATAATGAGCTCTAACTATAAGTTAGAAGAGTTAATAAGAAATCTGAGGTAATAGGCCAATTATAATTAATGTAGACCTCTGTGTGATTTCTTTAGGACATAACAACTATGGAAACTGGGCAGGACAGGAATCTCAGTCAACACAGAGGCAGGAGCATATGAGCAAACCGGACTCTCTGAACGTGTCGGACAAGGAGGGCTGACTGAGAAGCCAAGGACAATGGCACTGGGTTTTGATCCTACTGCATGTACTGGCTTTGTGGGAACCTAGTCTGTTTGGATGCTCACCTTCCTAGACCTGGATGGAGGGTGGAGGACCTTGGATCCACAGTGCACGGAACCCTAACTGCTCTTTGGACTGGAGAGGGAGTGGGGGAGAGGACACTGTCACTAAGAAAAAAAGGCAATCCACTGACTGGGAGAAGATCGTCACCAACCCCGCAACAGACAAAAGTCTGATCTCCAAAATATATAAAGAACTCAAGAAACTAGATGTTAAAATGCTAATTAACCCGATTAAAAATGGAGCACTGAACTGAACAGAGAATTCTCAACAGAAGAACTTCAAATGGCCAAAAGACACTAAAGGTCATGCTCAACCTCCTTAGCGATCAGGGAAATGCAAATCAAAACAACTTTGAGATACCATCTTACATGTGTCAGAATGGCTAAAATCAAAAACACCAAAGATAGCCTTTGCTGGAGAGGATGTGGAGTAAGGGGTACACTCATCCATTGCTGGTGGGAATGCAAACTTGTGCAACCACTATGGAAAGCAGTGTGGCGGTTTCTCAGGAAATTTGGGATCAACCTACCCCAGGACCCAGCAATACCACTCTTGGGAATATACCCAAGAGATGCCCTATCATACTACAAAAGTATTTGTTCAACTATATTCATAGCAGCATTATTTGTAATAGCCAGAAACTGGAAACAACCTAGATGCCCTTCAATGGAAGAATGGATGAAGAAAGTGTGGAATATATACACATTAGAGTACTACTCAGCGCTAAAAAACAATGACTTCTTGAATTTTGCAAGCGAATGGATGGAAATAGAAAACATTATCCTGAGTGAGGTAACCCAGACCCAAAAAGATGAACATGGGATGTACTCACTCTTAATTGGTTTTAAGCCATAAATATAGGACAGTGAGCCTATAATTTGCGATCCTAGAGAAGCTAAATAAGAAGGTGAACCCAAAGAAAAACATATAGTTATCCTACTGGATATTGGAAGTAGTCAAGATTGCTGGGCAAAAATTTGGGAACTGGGGGGTGGGGTGGGATGGGGGAAAGGGGAGATGGGGAGAGAAAAGTAAAAAGGGGAGGATAGGGAGAACTTGGGGGAATGGGATGGTTGGATATGGGAGCAGGGAAGTATATATCTTAATTAATGGAGCCATTTTAGGGTTGGCAAGAGCCTTGACTCTAGAGTGGTTTCCAGGGATTCAGAGAGATATACCCAACTAGGTCCTTGGGCAGCTGAGGAGAGAGAGCCTGAAATGTCCTGATCCTATAGCCATACTAATGAATATCTTGCATATCACCATAGAACCTTCATATGGCGATGGATGGAGATAGAGACAGAGACCCACATTGGAGCAATGAACTGAGCTCCCAAGGTCCAAATGAGGAACAGAATGAGGGAGAACATGAGCAAAGAAGTCAAGACCACATGGGAGTCACCCACCCACTGAGAGAGTGGGGCTGATCTATTAGGAGATCACCAAGGCCAGCTGGAGTGGGACTGAAAATGCATGGTATAAAACCGGACTCACTGAACATGGTGGACAATGAGGGCTGCTGAGAAGCCAAGGACAATGGCACTGAGTTTTGACCCTACTGCATGTACTGGCTTTGTGGGAGCCTAGCTGGTTTGGATACTCACCTTCCTAGACTTGGATGGAGGGGGGAAGACCTTGGACTTCCCACAGGGCAGGGAACCCTGACTGCTCTTTGGACTGGATAGGGAGGGGGAAGAGGAATGGGGCATGGGGAGTGGGGGGGGGAGGGAGGCGGGGAGGAGGCAGAAATTTTAATTAAAAAATTAATTAAAAAAATACAGAATCAGAATAAAGAGAAGAAAGAAAAGTTCTGAAAGAAACCATCAAAAAAAAAAAAGACAGTTGTATATACCTTACTAGGATTTACAAGAACTAATTCCTCCATTCAATTTCATTCAACACCTACTCAGTGTGAAATATATAGCATAATTATTTATTCAGAAATAAGAGAATCACAGGCTATGGTACTTATTGGAAGAAAGAAATTTTGTTGCTTAAATCATTGAAGAAAAGTACTTTACATTGATTAATAATGTCAATAATTATTAGTGTTATTATTATCCCTCAAATAATATTAATAGATTATGCTATAATAAAATAAAGGAAAAGAAGAATTAATTTTGCTTTAGTTACATTAATGTGTGTGTATGTATGAATGCACACTCATTCTTAAGAAAAATATAGACATGTCCCAAGATTTCTAAACTCACAAACATAGCATTGGTTCTAAACTGTCCATTACACTTCTTCATTTTAAGATATAAAATCCAATATATCTTTCCTTAATACAGAGGCTTAGGATTCAAACTAATTTAATAAGGATTTCAAATGAAGTTGGAATAGTGAGTGACTCATAGGTCACAAGTGGGTGGCAGGTGACAGAGGGGAAGGCCTCCAGGCAGAAAAGAGACTCTCAGAGCTAGTTGCACTGTCAGAATGGAATGAGATATTATGAGGTATTACTTCCTCTGTTATTTTAACCTGTGGTTAATGCATAAATCACATTTCCACATATTTCTATACATGAAAGTAATATTTAGAGAATTTGTGAGAAGAAACTTGTCAAGTGTCCTCCCTCAAAACCACAAAACTGAAAATGTTAAGCATCTTGTTTGTGCTTACAAATTCAGGGTCTTTCCCTGTATTCCTTTCATCTTCCATAACCCAAGTAAAGCAGGATCTACCTCCTCTTGCTTTATATGAGTGTATTATGTTTGTAACTTACTGAAGATTCTGTGCTACAAAAATCAGCAATTTTATCCAACTGGTAACATTTTTGATGATCATTTTAAGTAATATATAAGTAAACAGAGCAAACAAGAAATCGATTTTAAACCTATATTATATTAAGTCAATGAGTTTGGTTTGCTTTAACTAGAATTATTATGTTCATGGATATATTAATATCTAAACAAGAATTTAGGCCATGATTTCAATACATATATCCAAGTTAAATACTGTAGAATGAAAAGACATAAATTAGTGATCTAGTAATTCCTTTATGGCCAATGATATACTTAAAAACTTCAGAGTCGAAGCTCTTAATAATTAAACCAGCAGAGTAAATCTCCTGATTTTATCTAAGTACGTTGAGCAAAATCCTTATTTAATATTATAGCATAAAATCATAAACCAAGGATAGAAGTACAGGAGTCTAGAGAGATGATGGATGGTTAAGAGAGTTTGATGCTCTTGTAAATGAGATGTAGATGACTGGAGTTCAGATCTCAGGACCCATGATAGGCTGCCCAAAGGTGCTTGTCACTCTGTTGCCAGCTTCTTGGGATCCAACACACTCTTCTGACATCCATGGACACCTATGCTAATGTCTCTCTCTCTCTCTGTTTCTGTCTGTTTCTGTCTCTCTCTCTCCCTCTCTCTGTCTCTATCTCGTACACACACACACACACACACACACACACACTCACCTAAAAAAATCTTTAGAAAAAGATTTTAGAAAATATAAACGTGAACTTTATAAAACTTAAAAAGTTACAAGCATGGAATAATTGTATCATTCTAATAGGGAAAAAGACTGAAAGTTGTATTTTTATTTCTTATAATTATTATGACATTTGTGGTCCACATGAAGACTTGAAAGTCTAGTCATTACAAATTAAATGTTACTAAGTTTATCATTATGAAACATTAGAAATGTAAGGCTAGAGTGCTGGCTCAGTGGTTTAGAGCACATACTGCTCTTGCAGAGGACCTAGCTGGTTCCCAAAACTTATATTAGTTGTCAAATTCCTATAATTCCACTTTAAGGTGATCCAATGCCCTCTGGCTTCTGCAGTCATCTGAATGCAATTAACAAGCACATGCATAAATCCATGCACACTCACACATATATAAGAAAAAAAATTAAATATCTACAAAAGAATACTTTAAAATTAAAAAAGCCATTCTATATAAATGTGAGTATATTTAGCATAATTCTAACTTATAAAGTGATGCTTACAGCTAATAATATATTAAATAAATCATGTATTTTTATTAATAAAATAACTAGGATGAGTGTTTTATTAACTAGAACACAGGTATGAATCATTTCACTTCTGAGATTCTACAGGCATATCAAAGTGAGCTGTTTTCCAATTTGTAGTGATCTCTGCTGTATAACAGATAGAAGACTAATCTCTGCTTATACCTCTGGAAACTTAATAAAATGTCCTTTTACACTATCATCCTGGCAAAACTTGTGAATAAACAGAAAATTACAGTTAAATTATTTTAAAAGAGAAAAGGAGAAAAATAACTGCACAACCATATGAAAAAGTTCACATAAATGATGGGAGAACACTTATCTACCTGGAGCTGAGGTGAGATGTCAACGTGGAGAGAGAAATTACTAGCTGCTTAAGGACAAATGAGCTCATTGGAATATTACCGTCAATTGAAGTAGGAACTTTATGTTGTAGACAAGAAAGTGATGAAAGTGACAGGTAAAATGTTTGTTGCATTAATGTTTGAGATACGGCAACAATTTAGCAAAAGTCAAACAGTATAATAGTCACATATAGCAATGAAATGGTGTCTGAGATTAGGTGTTGAGAACTATAGAAAGCAGAATGAAAAAAGTTCTAAATTTTTAGTTCAGAAGCATAGAAGTATAAGAAAACAACCTCACATATTTATATCTAGAATGGAAAAAATTTTTAAGAAAGAAAAGTTTGGATTTATTTTTAAATTTGTCATGATCCCTATCACTCAGCTTAACACAAGGATTACACCTACTTAGTTCAATATGCATTTCTGAATGGAGAATAAGCATAGTAAGAATTCATGCAATTTGTTTTGTTGACTGTGTCCTTTGCATTACAGAAGCTTCTCAGTTCCAGGAGGTCTCATTTATTAATTGTTTCTCTCAATGTCTCTGCTATTGGGGTTATATTTAGAAAGTGGTCTCCTAGTGGCAGCCTACAGAGTGGGAAAAGATCTTCACCAACCCCACATCAAAGGGCTGATCTCCAAAATACACAAAGAATTCAAGAAATTGGTCATCAAAAGAACACATAATCCAAAATAAAAATACCTAAAGAGAGAACTCTCAACAGAGGAACCTAAAATAATGGCTAAAAGACACTTAAGGAAATATTCAACATCCTTGGCCATCAGAGAAATACAAATCAAAATAGCTCTGAGATTTTATCTTACACCGGTAAGAATGGTCAAAATCAAAAACACTGATGACAACTTATACTAGAGAGGGTGTGGGGAAAAGGGAACACTCCTGCATTGCTAGTGGGAATGCAAGCTGGTACAGTCCCTTTGTATATCAGTATGGCAATATCTAAGAAAATAAGGAAACAACCTTCCTTAAGACTCAGCAATACCACTTTTGGGTATATCCCCAAAGGATGCTCAATCGTACCACAAGGACATGTGCTCAGCTATGTTCAGAGCAGCATTGTTTGTCATAGCCAGAACCTGGAAACAACCTAAATGCCCCTCAACCAAAAAATGGACAAGGAAAATGTGGTAAATTTACATAATGGAGTATTACACAGCAGAAAAAAATAATGTCATCTTGAAATTTGCAGGTAATGGATGGATCTAGAAAACATCATTTTGAGTGAGGTAACCCAGACTCAGAAAGACAAATATTATATGTACACACTCATAAGTGGCTTTTAGACATAAGTCAAAGAAAATCAGCCTATAATTCCTATAATTCACAATCCCAGAAACCTTAGACAACAATGAAAACCCTAAAAGAGACATACATGAGTCTAATCTACAAGGGGAGTAGAAAAAGACAAGATCTCCTGAGTAAATTGGGAGTATGGGGACCATTGGAGAGGGTCGAAGGGTATGGGAAAGCAAGGGCGGGGAGCAGAGAAAAATGTATAGCTCAATAAAATCAATATAAAAATTAAAAAGAAGAATGCATGTAAAACAAGAAGGATGAAGATGGTACTGGAGACTTTCATAGATCAGAAATGAGGATAGGAATATGTTTCTAAGAACATCAAGTTGTTTGTACAGAAATCAGAAGGTCCTCTGAGCTAAAGATTAGAAATAAATGATGTTATTTTTAATCAATTATTTGTGTATTCTCTCATATTTTGCATCTTGACTGCAGACTGCATTCTCCCCTCCTTTCTTTCCTCTCAGTACCCCACAACCTTTCCTTTTCTCCAGATCCACACATTCGCTGTTTCCCTTCATAAAAGTGCAGGCTTCCCAGAGTTATAAACCAAACACAGCATAATAGGTTCCAATAAGACTAGGTACATACCCTCATATCAAGCCTGAGCTTTTTTCTATTGAAAAACGAATAAAGAAAATGTAGTACATCTACACAATGGAGTATTACTCGGCTGTTAGAAAAAAAATGACCTCATGAAATTTGCAGGAAAATAGATGGAACTGGAAAAATTCTGAGGTAACAGAGACCCAGAAAGTCAAACATGGTATGTTCTTATTTAAGTGGATATTCACTGTAAAGTATAGGAGAATCATGATAAAATCCACAGACATAAAGGATGTTCTTAAAGATGGACAGGGTGTATGCCAGAAGAACTTTATAGTAAACAAAACTCACCAACATGAGAAAAAAATTTCAAGGTACCCTAAAATTTAAGTTAAATGATATTGATTATGAGGATCAAAAGATCTTCTGTAGTCTTTTCACATGTTTTCAGGATTCCATGAGAGTGGAAGAAAGAGAAATTCTGTTACATAGATAAAATGGTGCTTAACAAAATGAAGGCAAACAGTAGAGATGTTTCTGGAATGTTTTTGTATGACTGGAAATGTTTAAAAAATAGTAAACTAAATAGCAAGACCATATTTCTTTTTTCTTTTGTTATTTTTATTAATTTTTCATTTATTTTACATACCAACCACAGTTTCTGCTCCCTGTTTTCCTTCCATCTCCTCCCTCATCCCGGTACACTTCAAATTCCCTTTCCTACTCTCCATGGGCCATCCTCCCCATCCATTTCCCACCTCTGTTCAGAAAGGGTCAGGCCTCCCATGGGCATCAACATAGGATGGCGCATCAAGCTGAGGCAGGAATAAGTGCCTCCGTCTGCATCAGGCCTGAGCAAGGCAACTCAGAATCGGGAATAGATTCCCCAAACCAGCTCAAGTGTCAAGGACATGTCCTGATTCTACTGCTTGGAGTTGCACAAACAGAATAAGCTACACAACAGTCACACACATGCAGAGGGCTTAGATCTGACACATGCAGCTCCCTAGCTGCTGTTTTCTTTTTCCTTTTTTTTTTTTAATTTTTAATGTTTTTATTGAGCTATATTTTTTCTGCTTCCCTCCCTTCCTTTCTCATCCCCTATTACCCTCTTCAATGGCCTCCATGCTTCCAATTTACTCAGGAGATCTTGTCTTTTTCTACTCTCCATATTGCATATACACGAGTAATCCTGGATGCAAATTTCACAATAAAGGAGATGATTTGGACACTAAAATTGAACCAGTTTTGCTGACAACCTTCAAGTTCATAGCCCAACAGGATCTTCTCCAAAGAACTTATTATGAAATATAAAAGAACACAGAATTGTAGATAAGACTGAGGCACTGTGAGAGAAGTTAAAACAAGTTTCAGTTTGCAGTATTTTTTAAAAGATATATTTATTATGAGGATGTAAACATAGAAGGTGTTTGTATGTTTTAAGGAGAAAGAATCACCAACATAGACTGTTGACATTGGAGGGCTAAATGAGGAAGCTGAAATGAGGGCAGGAAGTGTGTGATGCAGACCCATTGCCCTAGTTGAACTTGTTGCACTCCTATGCACCCTCTTTCTTTTGCTTCCTATTACCTAACAGCAGAAACAGAATGAGTAAGCCGTGGTGAGAAAGATGCTCGGGGGTGATGTATAGGAAGTGAGCAGCATCTTTGAAGATTAAAAGTAGAGTGGAGTAATTTAAAGTTAGATCACATACATAAATAAAGCGAAGTACAGCACAGCAATTCTGTTTGGTAATGAAGAGCATTAGAATGAAGTGCTTTCAAGATGAATGACAAGCATAACTCTCTCCGGAAAAGCATACACTCACATCTTGGATGTGGAATATTCTTTCTCTAAGTCAAATTTTTCTCAGGTTCTCACTTTCGCTCTGGGCATCTTTCTTCACACATGCCTAAACCTCTCTTAAAAAGCATCCTCTCTTTTAAAAAGATTATAACATAAATACATTTCTCCTTTTGCCTTCCTCCATCCAAAATCCCCCATATAGTCCTCCTATCTTCCCTTCAAATTCATGACCTCTTTTTATCCACTAATTGTTATTACTTGCACACACACACACACACACACACACACACTTATTCCTAAAGCTTTCCAAGTAGGTCAGTATAATGTTACTTGTGTGTATGTTTTCAGGCTTGGACAACTACCTGCTGTTCTTCCCCAAGGAAGACCATATCTCCTGCTCCCAGATTTTCTAGTTTCCTATGGTCTTTCGTGAAGGTTGAGGCCTCATGGGCTTTTCTCCTTCCACTTTGGGAAGTCTTTGGGTGTAATCTTTGTTCCACTCACATTGGGCAGTCATGTCGGTGAGACTTACTCGTGTTGTTTCTTGTTAATTTGTCATGACCTGTAAAGTTTTTCAGTGTTAAATCCAACCATGTTAGCTCCACCTGAGTAGAAAGACATCTTCAGACTACCGTAGACAGCAACATCAGGTTGCGCCTTCTGCTGCTGGTACCCTGGCACCTTGGTTAGTGGTCTATCCAGGGATATTCGAAAGCACTATTTGTGAGTTGTCATCACAGTGGTTTAGCTGCTGTCATCTGTTGGTTTCACTGTTTAATGACCTTTTCTGATTCCTCCTTTTCTTCTCCCCTTTTTTGGTTCATTTTATATTTTGTTTTCTGGTCAGACATCCACTTACTAGTAAAGGAATATCATTGGCACCACAGATTAAATCTCTCAGATGTCCTTTCTTATATCTAATGGAATAACCATGGCTGAGTAGGAAGTACATCATCTAAGGACTGATCTGCTCATATCCTCAGCTACTCTTTTGTCCCAAAAGAAGTTCTCCAAGTTGTGGTGAGTCAACTTTGGGGTGATAAACAGCAATGTGGATATTGTTAACTAATACATTCAGGCTCTAATACACGTCAGAATGGTTTGTATGCATGACATTCTCAGATCCTTTACTTGTTCCTCAATCTTATATATTGGCCTTCCTAAACTGTAAACTTCATGATAGGTAGAGCTTGGGGCACTCGGTCACGGTTTTGTCACATTAATTTGCCACAGCCTCACACTTATACCTGCTCAGACTGATTCTTCTTTTTATTTAAGAATTCTCAGTAAATGATACTTGCCTTTAAAAAATATGATAAGAAAAAACAATAGGATATCCTATTTCTAGTAAGAGGATATATGTGTGTGTGTGTGTGTGTGTGTGTGTGTATACTGAGTTTTCACTGAAATATGAAGAGTAAATCTATTTAGTTAAAAAAATAAAATACATACAGAAAATAGATTAAAGACAGTTTAGTTTAGTGGCTTACCAATGTGATGAAAGCAATCAGATAATAGTCCAATTTATGTGAACATAGTAGTTCATGCCTATAAATCTAGCTTTTGGGAATTGGATATAAAAAACTAGGAGTTCAAAGTCAATCCTGAACATACAGTCAGTCATTTGTGAGTCAACCTAAAATACTTAAAACTTTGTCTCAAATAATAGATACTGTACTAATTTAAAATTGATAAATAATAAATATGAATGAAAATGACAATTTTTATATTTTTATATGACTTCATTGTTATGTACAAGCCTACCTATGAACTTATGCTTGGATATAATTTTTAGGTACCATGAGCTTTGATTTAAATAGAAACAAAAACACAAAATTGAGCAATTTTGGTCATGGCAAAGGCTCACTGTCTCAGTTCTCAAAGGTAACTTGAAAGGACAAGCTACCAATCATTGAGAAATTAATTAAGCTTCATCGTGAAGCCTTGTATTGTTCAGGGGTAACTGCCCCTAACTAGGGTTGTGTGGTTTTTTTTTTTTTTCCTGTGGGATTCTGCTGTCCTGAAATTAGGATAATGACTTTTCTCTTTGTGCCTTTAGCCTTGGAAGAAGATAAGTCAGAGAGATTCTCTTTAAGTGATAACATGCCTATGCAGAAACAAACTGGAAAATATCCTAAGGAAAGGAGAAAGACATAAAAGGAAGGCTAAGATGCCAGCATTTCATCCTGATTATAGCTTTCCTTGTGAACCCTGTTCCTCTTAATAAATTTGTTTTTTGTTGAGAATCAGACCAATCCAGTGCTTTCACAGAATCTCTGATGATAGAACAAGAAAAACTTAGTTCTATGTTCTTGTCCAGGAACAGACTTGGCAAGACCTGGTCTGAGGACCTGGAAGGAGTTAAGGTTTTGGTTCCTGGGAACTTGATTTTCCCTGAAGAGACTGATGTTATCAGTCACAAGGCCACTGTATATTGGTCTGAGATGCCTTTGAGTTATCTTATGCTCCCCTTGTGTAATGTGGATTGATTAGCTTCCTGCCAACGTTTCCCCTGTTGTATGATGGCTTTTGCTGATTTTGTTCTATTTTTATTCAGAAAATAATATATAAGATGCAGTACTTCTTCATAAGCTTTCTTGGCATACGATATAGCTTGTACAAGACCTCCTAACCCCAGCTTCCTGTCTTATTTCTCCTCTCATCTCCTAGCCAACTTACCTTATTCCCCTGTCATTGAAGAGCCTGATGGTTTGGGTTGGATTTTGTTGCCTGTTATAATAGATCTAAAATCTAAAACTAGTTCATTTAATTTTGTTGATAAAGGAAAATAAGAGTCTCTAAGATGTTAACATTGTTTGCCTTTGTATATAGCTGTTAGATATTTAAGTCAAAGAGTATTTCCTGTGTCTTAAGAACAGCCTGTTGAGTTTTCAAGTGACAAAAATATATTTTATGAATTTTTTTTCTTATTGTTGTTACTGTTTTTACATCCTAACTGGTTTCCCTCCCTTCTTCCAAGTTCCTCACCCTCTCCACCCAACCCCATCTACCCCATAACTTCTCTTTACATACAGGTAGGCATCTGCCACCCATGATACATCAAGTTGCAGTGAGACTAGAACACCTTTTCTTCTGTTAAGGCTGGATGAGGGAATCTGGTAGGAGATTCAGAGACAGTCCCTGCTCTGACTGGTAGGAGTCCCACACAAAGACCAAATTACATTACTGTAACATATATGCAAAGGGCCCCAAAGAGCACTCCACCATACCACAAAGACACTTGCACAACTATGGTCGTAACAGCTGTATTAGTCATAGACAGAAACAGGAAACAACCTAGGTATCCCTCAACTTAAGAATGGGTAAAGAGGCAGGACCAAGGGCCTCAACATCTCTGAGGAGTGGATGGGGTATGGGATGGGGAGAAGATGGGGGGAATAGGAGGACAGGAGGGAGAGGGAACTGGGATAGGTATATAAAACAACATTTTTTTTTAAAGAAAACATGGAGAAAAAGAATGCTTAAAGAACATGTGGTACATTTACACAATGGAATATTATGTCATTGAAACAATAACATCAGGAAATTTGGTGGCAAATGGATGAAACTAGAAAAGATCATCCTGAGTGAGTTAAGCCAGACCAAGAATTAACAAAAAAATAAATAAAAGAAAGAAAATGGAAAATAAGAAATATCAGAGAGAAAAAGAGATGGAAATAATAGGCATCATCCCTAGGTCAGATGTTAGTAGGTATTTATGTCACCTGTCAATTTACTCTCCACTTTTAGGAGAAAGCTATAAATGCAAACAATGGAATGACCAGACTTCCGACATTAACATTTAAATTCAGCTTCTGGACTTTCAACAATAGGGATAAAATAGAGGCTGTCTGTACAAGCTCTGTGGCGTGATTAAAGGCACAAGAATGAGCCTAATTGAGAGCTAAGCCCTGGGAGAGCTAAATTTCCCTGGGCAAATAAAGATACCCCCACAACCTCTACCAGAAGAAAGGAGACTCTCAGACACAAGGCTTGCTGTAGTTGTGCAAATCCAGGAAACAGAGACAGATTCTTCAGGAGGGTTCTAAGAAACTGAGGCACCATTGCTTCTGCAGAGAGAGAAATCACTATCAGGGACAATACACCACCCTTCAAGGGAGGAAAGATATTAATCCAATGGTTACTGTCCTTAGAGTAAAACTGTTCATGGTTTCCTAGTAAGGCTTCCTCTCAAGAAGATAAACATCCAGGAGTTTTGGGTAGCTTAAAGTAGCAGACGAAAATATGAAGTTCATTTTCTGCACGAAGACTTTACTCTGTGATGAAACCAGGGCTCCGTTTGAAACAATTTTGTGTAGTAACTCTCTTATTTGCCTGTTGCTATGATATAATACCCTGACTATAAACTACTTAAGAAAGGGAAGGTTTGTTTTGGCTTTCAGTTCAAGGTAAAGTCCATCCCGGCAGGGATCTCAGGCCAGCAGGACTTTAAAGGAACTGCTTACATTATGTCCACAGTTAAGAAGAGAGCAACAAACACTGTGCCAACCCAATGGTTCCTTTGGAGACAGCCCAACACCCATCCCAGGGAATGATGCTACCCATAGTGGCTCAGTGTTCTTGCCTCAATTAATCAAATGAAGACCATCCTCCCCAGGTAACTATTCCTAATAGATATGTTCAGAGGCTTGTTTCTTGAGAAATTCTCTATCTCAAGTTGATTAGAAACTTTTTTTTTGAGACAGGGTTTCTCTGTAGCTTTGGAGCCTGTGCTGGAACTAGCTCTTGATCAGTCTGGCCTCTGCCTCCCAAGTGCTGGGACTAAAGGCATGTGCCACTACCTCCCGGGTCAGAAAACTTTTAAGGACAAACAATAAGGTATAACATAGGGAGTCCTCACTTAAAATTAGGGGATGTTCTGATATCATAGTTTACTTCCCTGGCTAAGCTCTGTATTATGTAGATGGCCAAGAAGTTTGCTATCTGCAGTGGTAGCAGCAGTGATGGATGCGAAGACTACAAACTGCTCTGAGACTTCTGTTACAGAATTAAATGTAAAGCTTATCTTACACAGAGGCAAGAAAGGAATGCTATACCCAACAGAGTTATGGTAAATGACTGACAGCCTCAAAGGAAATATGAGTCTGTTGCCCGAAGCAGATCAATAAAAAATTATTAAAGGACTTGTGACTCATGTCATATGGGATGACAGACATTAACTACCCCAGATATCCATGTGTTTGGGGAAAAGAACTAGAGTTCCCAGTTCCACAAGTGATAAGAGCTATCTCCTGTTTCTTTAATGTAGAAAACAGAACGAAACCATTGCCTTCACTGAACCTAATAGAAAAAGGAAACATTGCCCTGGAGAACATGGAGATGAGAATTCACGCACATGACTACCTTTCAAAGATACAAATACAGCTGGTATTCCCTGACACAATCTTAGTGTGGATAGATGGCTAGCCTACACTGACTAACAAAACCTAAAACAAGTTTCTATAATAAAACCTACCCCTCCGAGTCCCCACTTCTTCAAGAATATCTCAAGGTTAAGCCTGTTTGTGCCTGTAAAGTATTAAAATATTTAAAAGAGTCTCTCCAAACAAGAGAAAAGATATCTTTTTATGCACAAAGAGGAGTTCCATTTAAAAGTCTATCAGGAGTGATGATCTTGCACAGTGTTTAAATGGCTTCATTGTTTTAGATGCTGTCAGTATAATCACATGTCTTCAGTGAAGATAATGGCTCAGTATTTGCCTTTTAAACGGCTCCACCAATGGATAATTTCTGGGAATTGTTCCTTTAATGCTTTGCTATATTCTCAGTTCATAACCATTAGTATGTGTCTTTTCTACTGCCTTATTTCTAAACTCAAATGCTAAAATAATGAGGACAGCTCTCCTACAAAACTGAATGGCCCAGAGATAATGACAGGAGCACAAAGGGGAACCAGTGCCATTATTAAAGTAGAGTGCAGTGTTGCATATGACAACTGGCGCAATTGGTCCTTGGTGCACCAAAATTTGCATACCTAAATTAAGTCTGCGTCAGATTCTTCTTTAATTTTTGGTGATTTACTAAGAGCAGGGTTCTCAAATTACATACACAAACACACACACACAGAGAGGGAGAGAGAGAGAGAGAGAAACTTTCTATTTTTGGTGCGAAAACAAGCTTCTGTATTTTGTTTGTTTGTTTTGGTATTCCGAGTAATGACTTTCCTTCAGTTAGAATGCCAGCAGATAGTCATGTCCTGATATCAAAGCTTCAAAGCTTGGGCTTTCTCTTACCCCCTTCCCCTACCTTGGATTGAAGAAGCTCAGAACTATTATTTCCAGGATTTCGATAAGGTCTTCTTTAATGTTAAGGTATTTAGATATCAGAGATGAAAATTAGGGCACTATAGAAAGATAGCAAAATCCAGAGAAACATGAGAAGAGAAATTAACTCATCTTTAAGTCTGGCTTTAGCTCCTTGATACCTGAAAGTAGATGAGTCTGACACAAAATTCACTGTGAAGATTTCCTACAGAAACAACATACTTTTTCACTATAAAGATACTTCACATAAGAAGGATAAACCAGCAACAGATCAAGCTTAATGTTTAAGTGGGCATGACTTTATAGATTGATCATGTACCTTTACCAGTGATAAACCTGTACTTTGCCATTGAGAAATTTCTAAAAATTGTGTTTACAGTCAATGCAAGCAAGCAAGCAACAATGAAATGTTTGTTCCTCAGAAATGACTTAAACAATCTAAAGTTAGAATTCATCAGATTGCACATGCAACTGTGGTGGTTTGAATGAGAATGGCCCCCATAGGCACGTATATTTGAATGCATAGTCCCTAGATGATAAACTGTTTAAGATAGATCAGGATGTGGCCTTGTTGGAGGAGATATATTGCTGGGAATGTGATTTAGAGCTTCAAGAGCTTGTGCCAGGCCCCTGGTGACTCTCTCTCTCTCTCTCCCTGCTACCTGTGGATCAGAATCAAATGCAAGTTCTCTGTTATTTCTCCAGCACCATGCCTGCTGCTTGCTTGCTGCCACCTCTCCTGACATGATGATAATGAACAAACCACTGAAATTGTAAATAAGTCCTAATTAAATGCTTTATTTTATAACAAATGCTTTGGTCACGGTGTTTCTCCATAGCAATATAACTGTGACTAGTGCTAACAACACATCTAGTGTGACCTTTTCTTGTGAAGCCTACATATAGGTGTTGGATGTGTTTTGTCCTTTCCCTAAGGCTGTCTCTCTGTCTTCTGTTTCTCTTTCTCCCTTCCTTTTTGATGCCCACGCTTAAACTCATATTAAAAACTTTTCTCAATGAACCTCATCTCCTATACATAAATAACAGATACAAATGATACAATTGTGGTAAAGACCTCAATGGCATTTTTCTGGCACAGAGTGAAACACAGCTTTCAAGCATATAAGAAGTTCTGTCTTTTCTTGTTACACTGATTCTGAACCCTTACAAACTGACTCTGGGGATGAAATTGGAAGCGGTTTGGCAGTGTTATAATTCTAGACTTTGTTAACTTCCCAAGGAAGGCCTCACTCCCTCTGAAGAGTGGATGGGTGTTGTGTGGAGCTGCGGGCCTGCTTTTCGTCCTGCCCGGCTCCCGCACGGCTAGCTTTACACCAAAAATAACAACACACAAACTATTCTTTTAAACACTGCTTGGCCCATTAACTCTAGCCCTTACAGGCTAATTCTTATATCCCGATCAACCCATCTCTAATAATCTGTGTAGCATCAGTCTTACCGGGAAAGATTCAGCATGTCTGACCTGGCAGCTTGCTTCATGGCGTCTGCCTGGGAGAAGGGAGCATGGCCTCTGCTCCAGAGGGCAGAGCTGTTGAGTCTGAGCTCACTTCCTCTTCCTCCCAGCGTTCTGTTCTGTTTACTCCACCCACCTATGTTTTAACCTATGAGGGCCAAGCAGTTTCTTTATTACTCAACCAATGAAATCAACAGATTGATATAAGACACTCCCACATCAGATGGGGAGGGGGGAGAGGTGGAGGGACAGGAGAAGGATACGGAGGAGGAACTAGGGTTGGTATGTAAAATGAATTTTTTAATAAAAATACTTTTAAAGGGGACTTTGTTACAGGTCCTCCTGGGGAAGGATCCTAACAATGATTCTCAAAACCAAGAGGAAGAGTAGAGGAAGCTCTCCTCTGAACAGAGACTCAACCCTGAATGACAAAGATATGTGTAATCATTTTCATTCACTTTAGACTCAAACTACAAACTGTACTCTGTAGGAGGAAGAAATGACTGTAAAGGAAAACAAATGATGCTTTTGTAGACGTTTGGTTGGAAAAGAACAAAACAACAATGATTTCAAGTGAAAATGTTGGTAGAGATATAATAGACACTCATGTTAATTCATGATTCAAAAAGTAAAGAAGCTGGACAGCATGAACCGAGCCAAGAGCCTGAAAATCCACTAGTATAAATAAATTCCTTTCCCTTTCTCAAAATTATCTTCTAAGTTTGTTTCTTGTTGAATGTTTTCTTCAAAGCTCAATGGCTTTCTTTAGTTATCTCATTTTCTTCCTTTCTATAAGGAGAGAACCAACTCCAGTTAGCTAATTTACTTTCTCTCCATTCAGATTCCTGACAGTTGGGCTGTGGGTGATTTTCCTGCAGGGAGATAGATACAAATTTCTTTAAGAAAGTTTTGTATGAGAAAAACATTTATCGTATCTTGTAGCAATGGATGTCATAAAGAAACTCAGGCTTCAGGGTACGCACATATACAATACTTGGAGAATCTGAGGCAGGCCAATAACTATGAATTCAATCAAGGCTTGCCGAGGTGACAAAGTGAGTCCAAAGCCAGCCTCAGCTACTAGGAAAATGTGTCATAATAAACCAAGAGAACAAAGGGAGAACTTCAAAAAGAAAGTGGAATAGAGATAGTGCCCAAAATGAGTTTCAAGCAAAATGTATTCTTTAAATTTTTAATCATTAATAACATATGTTGAATATATAAAATATCGATTTTCTACTGACATTTTCATGCATGTAAACAAAGTGTTTTGATGGTATTAATCCCTTATCACCTTCTTGTCCTTTTCTCACTCCAGCTGGCAAGCTGATCCTCATTCTTTTCTAAACCAGGTCCCAGTTGCCTTCCTAATTTCTAATCTTTTTTGTTGTTGCTGTTGTTGTTTTTTTTTTTTTCTTTTTCTTTTTCTTTTTTTTTTTTTTTTGATTCTTTGTCTGTTTGTTTTTGGTGTTATCCAGTGGGTTTTATTTGGTGGGGGTTGCTCTGGAAAACCACATTTCAAGAAAATATCTCCTGAACAATCAACTCCAATATTTTCACACCAATTGCTGCCAGTCCTAGCAGAAAAGAACCAGTTAAAACTGCTTAAATGTACAAACAGTTGGCTCTTCTTTAGTGAGAGAGTCCACAATGTATTTTTGAGAATTATAGTTTTATATTCCCTAGTCAAGTATTATTACATATTACTGAGAAGCAGAAAGCAAGTCTTTTCAGTTTTTAGAGGATACGGGTTGAAGTAACTGATACAAAGTGTTAATTATTCTGCAAAAGAAGAAAGTCGGGGAGAGTGAAAGCTGTGTGTTCCAGTACCTCCAGCCTCTTCCCGTCCCAGGCTTTAGCATCTCAAAAATGGACAACCTACGTCTGTATTTCTAATTCCCCACAAAATCAGATTTATTAGTCCTGTTCAAAAAAGGTATGACTTGTTCCATAAAACTCATTTTTACCTTGAAAAAAAAAAAAAACGCTGCCAACCTCCCCCTCTTTCTCAACTCTGATCCAAGCAAGAAGGTTGTTTTAAATTGGATCCTCACACTTGAGTCAGATCTTTATAGGAACACAGCAAGACAGGAAACTTGTTCTGTGTGAATCACATCTTCAGCAACTGTGTTAACCTGTAAATATGGCGAAAAATGATTGAGTGCATCCCACAGAAACAACAGGTCAAATCTCTTTCATAACTGACTTCAGAGAAATTCATTCTACCTTTAAATGTCTTTGCTTTGTGTACAATATTGCTCCAAGCAAGGAGTCCCTAAGCTGTGAAAAGAAATATTGTTATAACATGAATATTTGAAATGTGACTGAGTTTTTAATAAGTTTATAACCCTATGCTATAACTGGATTATGTCCTCCAAATTCATATACTGAAGTCATAAAGTAGAGATAGGACTTTTAGAGAAAGCATGGTTATATGAGACTATAAAGGGTCAGCAGGGTTCTGACCCTAGGATCAAGGACTTTATAAAAGAGGAAAGAGAAAATCATTTCCATATATTCACTCCAAGGAAAACTTAGAACTCCCAGCAGCAAAGCAGGATAAGAGCCCCTGCCAGAGTTTATTCTTATTGGCATTCTTATTTCAGACCCACATCCTCAGAAACTCAAGAAAACTTTTTAAAAAGTCATTTAGAAACCTTGTCTATGGAATTTCCCTAAGGCAACCCAAAATAGCCATTAGACCATGTAAATTCAGTTGCTCCAAAGATCACGAGATCTAAATGTTCAAAATTCAAGGAGAAATCTTCAACATAAAAATATAAACTTAAAAATTATGCGGTAGCTTTCAAAAGCTGTAGATTCACTACATTTGGCTATTCCATGGAAAGTTGCTGTAGGTTTTGTAGCTGCAGAATGATAAGACCTAGCTGCAAAGATAATTACATCTTCATCTGACACTCTGTGGAAGTAATTTTGATTTATGAGAAAATTCAATAGCTCCTAACTTAAGATAACAAAATTAATCATAAATTGATTTTATTATGGAATGATTAAGCATGAGGATGAAGTCATCATTACATTACTAATTTATACACTACAAAGATACAATTTATGTCTGTGGTTTTTTTTTAATTTACAAGTTCCAAATCCCAGTAAAGCCTCCTGCTAACGTGGGTCTTTGGTTAAGCACTCTATTGCCTCCTTTTACGTAATGCCATGTAACTAAATTCAGAAGAGAATTTTAAAATATAAATAGAGAAGGTAATTTTAGAAATTTAATTAGTAATCCCTCCCACACCACTGATTAAGTTTGGTTTGGATCATTGATTCTCAAAAATATTCACTGAAAGTTCCCTGAACTAAAATGATTATTTAATACATCCCTGTGTATTTCATCCTTCAAGACAGAGATCAGGTCTATTTTGCCAGGTTTTTAAATAAGGGCTAGCTATAAAAGCATCTTAGATATATAGAAACTTTGAAATGAATGATTTCTTTTCAGTACAACATAGTGTCTCACTGATGGCATGAGGGAGGCTTGTAACAGTGTGTGTGCTATAAGAGATAAGAAAATATATCAGTTGTAACTTTAAGAAATATATGTATTTTCTATTTCTCGGAGCTAGAGGAACGTTAGGTGAATGACAACATTTATTCAATTATTTATTTATTTATGGTCTACCTGATATTTAGTACTGGGTGCTAATTTAGGAACTCTTTCTTTGCATGCAAAACATGTTATCTACCACTGAGCTATAGCCACTTCAAAATTTTTTTTTTAATTCTTATTAATGGAAAGAAATGTACTGGGTCTTGACTCTTGAAAATAGGTATGATGAAATCACTAGAGGTTATAGTGTTCATATTGTATTGCTCTTCAATAGATAAAAGGACAAAAATATGCTATAGTCCTCCTTTTATACATTAAAAAAACACACTATGAGAACCTACCAAATGTTAGACTTTCATTGCTTTTTTTGGCTCAGAATTGAGAAGTCAATATAATAATAGCAGATTTGGTTTCTGTGATTACAGTGTTCATACAACACTGGAAGAAAAGTCTAATAAAGCAATCAAATATATTAATGCAAAATTATAGATATGGTTGATACTTTGGGAGGAAAGAAAATATGTGTTTCTCTAAGAATTTTCTTTGCTAAGCAATTAAAAGCACCGGCATACTTCAGAGCTGCTAAGAGCCAGTAGTAGGACCTGCTTAGACATGGAGAAGCAAGAGGAACGTAGTGAAAGGAAGCATTCAGTGGTTTATGTTTATCTTAAAGGCAAAAGCCTTGAATGTATTTTCAAAAAAACTAGAAATGGAGGGTTGATTACATTTTCAGTTTATCCGGTAGAAGTAGTACACATCTATAACGCCAACAGGAAGAGCCTCCCACAGGAATAGGACAAATTCACGGCCAGCACAGGTTAGCTAAGGCACTCAAATCAATTTGAGCTACATAGTGAAACACTACTTCAAAAAAGAATTATGATTAAACAGCTCCAGTTTGAATAATAAATCAGAGAATTGTCCTTAAAGTCTGAAAGGAAGGTGTGCCTACATGGACCAGGATATTAACAATGTCTTGATATTGGCCTGTGCCAATGATGTGAGTCATTTTCTTAACTATTAATTGATGTAGGATTGTTCTGTCCACTATGGGCACTGTTATCCATAAGCAGGTGAACCAGGCTATGTAAGAACTCTAACTGAGCAAGTCAACAATAGCGAAGCAGTAAGCAGCATTCCTCTATGGTTTGTTGTCTTGCTGTCTTCTCAACAAGCGTGATAAAACTCCTTGAGCAAGGCAACTTATAAAAGCCAGCATTTCATTGGGGTTTATACATTCAGAGGGTTGTAATTCATGATCATCATGGTGTACGCATGGCAACAGGCAGGCAGGCAGGCAGGCATGACACTGGAGCAGTAGCTAAGAGCTCACATATTGATCCATAAGCACGAGGCCAAGAAAGAACAAACTATAGTTAAACTTACTTGCTTGAGCTTTTGAATCCTTAAAGACCACCCCCAACTTCCCCAGTGATACACCTCCTCCAATAAGACCATACCTCATAATCCTTTTCAAACAATTCCACCAACTGGAGATGGAGTATTCAAATATATGAGCCAATGGAGGCCATTGTCAATTTAAGCCCTATACTTGTCTTCCCTAGACTATGGACTATAACCTATAAGCCTTTTCAGCCTTTTCATCTCAGTAGTTTTTGGTCATGTTGTTTATCATAGCAACAGAAAAAAAGACAAGAAACCTCTGTTGCTGTTTTATTTTGTTTATTTTGTGTTTACACCATTATCCTCAGCCTTTTCTAACCCAAACTTAGTATGTTGCTGAATGTAACCTTGAATTCTTGTCTCCTCTGGATGTTAGAATTACAGTTATACACTGCCATATCTCACTTCTCTAGTTTTTTTTTTTGTTGTTGTTGTTTTTTTTTTTTTTTTTTTTTTTTTTTGCCGATGAGATAAGGAGTCTGAAAGGGAAATTTAGAATTCTTTAGTTCTTATATTTGCAAATGGCTAAGGATTCCAAATAAAATTTTATTTTCATAGTTAGCTATTGTGTTGCTGAATTAGTGTTCTAAAGTCTGCTCCTGGTCTATAATATTTGCTTGTAATTTTCGTCTGTGAATTCTCATGAGTGAAATCTAGTTCTTCAAAAGTTATTTCACATCTTAGGTAAAAATGTAGCCTAATTCAAAGAGTATAGCTTAGGGCTTATCATTCATAAGGAGACTGACATTTCTCCAATGCAATACCACCCTTGAATTCTTAGGAATTCAGGTTGCTATGCAACCCACGAAAGTAGTGCAGAAATTCTTTTCAAAGAGTTTTATCATAAGCACCAACCTTTTTAAATGGGCACACATCCACATGTAACTTGAAATTACAATGGATTTTTCAAGGAAACTCTAACTTTTCCTCACTTATCTTGGTCCACAATTAAGATCTGATATGATGTAACGTGAGTTAACTGATTTTGTCAGAATCTTAATCTACTGAAGCCTACCATAGAACAATTAAGTTTCTCTTCTCTTACTAATAGAATAATTGTTTAGCCACTTTTTAAAAAGATATTAATTGTACAGTCACTTAAATAATCTACTTTTCTTGGAAGTTGAAATGAAGTCCCCAAATTCTTTTGGCACATTCTGATGACTAAAATATGTTCACCAATCCACAAAGATGAATTATCCCATTCATTTTGAAGTTGTTCAGCTTGGCTCTTCCCCTAACGACAAATCATCCGCCAAAATCAAAGGCAATAATAAAACTGTCAAATGCCAAATTGGTTTTTTTCTTAACCTCATCCCCAGTGTCCTATTTTCTGGGTTTTGATGTCTTCAAAGAAAATATTGAAATTTCAATGAAAAACAGCAGCTCTGAATTCTTATTCCTGGGTGTTCAGCCATCAGTAGGTATCCTATATGTAAATGTATACAGAAGCTTATTCTTGAGATACAGTTTTTATTACATGATGATCCTTTGAAGAGAATAAAGTATGAGTAATTCCATTTATCACAGTTTTTAATATTTGTGTCTTCTGCAAACACACATTTTTCTGACAGTACTATTGACAATATCATTGCAAATATGAGAGCTTCAATATTTTATCCATAGTCAGTAGGGTAGGTGGATTCAACATAGTCTATGTTCAAACAAATTTCATCTCAAAAATCTTCAGAGAAATGTCATTTATAGTAAAAGAATTCAAATAAAAGATCTCAGAGAAGATATTAAAACAAAAGGGAGACCAAAAACATTGAGGTTGAAAGTCTCATATATGAGCTGTGTGTTTAGGTCAACATCATCCCCTATTTTGAATTGTATACATACTTATATCTGTCTGTGCTTACCTTTTCTTGTCTTTTTCACTTTAGTTTAATTTTTAGCAGCATTCAATTGGTTATATTTTTATTATTGATACTTTAATCCCTGTTTATTGAAATAGAATAGACATTCCATCACAGAACAATGAAAACTATATTTTTATTACAAACATCAGCTCGTCATATAAATATAATACAGAAAATAATCTGTCTTGCTGATAATCAAAAGCCACCACCACTGACCTCCTTCCACTATTTCAAAAATGACCTTGCCAAACATGACTTCGAGTTACTAATTTTGCTACTAAGACTGACAAAAAAAATTCCCAAATATGTTCATAAATTTAGAAACAGCTGATGGCCTTAACAGGAAATTAGGAATTTCAGAAGTGATTTTCACTCTTTTTAAAAATAAAGGAAAATATTTCATTGCTAAGTTGTAATAGTTTGCACTATCATGACAAATACATGAGAAATCTCCTTGGTATTCTGTACCAAATGAAAGAACCATCTTTAAAAATTGTCATGATATATATCCCAGGGATATCCCCAGGTATCAGTGAGTTAGAAGTTGTGTGGAGAACCACATTTCCTTCCAAATATGATGAAGCATTGTTAACTGTTAAGTTTTACAAACTATTGTGGAGGCCAACTACTCCTTACTCATAACTTTTAAGAGATTCTATATTTTCCTCCTTTCTGTCCTCCATTTTCTTTATATTCATTGAAGGAATATATCCAGGAAAATTGCTTTCTATTAGCACAATAGAAAAGGCAAATTATGAAATAAAGCTTTCTTGTGAAAGATAGGAATATATTCATAATCAAAATAGTTAAACAGTAAATTCCACAACAGTCTTATGCAGGTTGGGAGGTGGTTGTAAGTTCAGTGGTATTTCCCATAAAGGTATGTATAATTTCTTAATTCATGTATCCATAAATGTTACTGTGTTTGGAGAATGGGTCTTTTCATGTATAATAAAGGGGGAAATCATAGCAGGTGATAATAGACCCTTATCTGCTTACTTCTGGACTTTAAGTGAGAGGGCCACACACGTATGAACAAACACAAAGTGAAAAAGGTCACGAGAAGACAGCAGAGAGAGTCTCAATGGTTGCTGTCCCTTTAATACAGGGATTATCTTTGGAATTTTCAGAGATAGTTTGCCAATCACTGATACTGAACTGCAGAAAATGATTTTCTCTGCTTCATCTTGCCTAAGATCACAGAAGCACAAAGACAAGGACAAACAGGAAAACTGTGAAGCAATGATAGTCATTATTAACAGATGATCAAATATACATACTGACAAAAACATGAGATCAACATAAAGCAAGTACTGAACCAAGGTAGGAAGAAGCTATAGTTGATTATGGCAAAGAGTTTTTTTGTTTTATACCTGCTGTTGTTTTCTCACTGAGAGAGACTCTCACATTGTATCGAAGATGTGTTCAGACTCTTTAAGTAGCACAAGGTGACCATAAACTTAGGAAATATCTGTATTTCATCCTCTTGTGTGAAACAGTTTACCCAGCTAAAATTTTTTAAATAAATATTGCATCTGAGACCTTGGCCATGACACTTTTGTTTTAAAAATAAAATGAAGAAAAGGAAAAGAGTCATTTAGAGATAAGTTTTGAAAATTGTTAGAAGAAAACAATGAATTCAGATCAAGATATTCAGGTTAGTAGCAAGTAGTCAAACTTGATGTAGACAAGTATAACATGAAGGGGCCTGTTTGTTGGGGTTTCTGTCCCGCCCAGTATCCCACAGCTGGCAAGCCCCAAAGAAAATCACACAGAGATCTCTATAAGTTATAAAGCTGATTGGCCTATTAGGTCAGGCTACTTATTAGTTATTGTAGCTTATAGTAACCCATTGTTCTTATCTATGCTAGCCATATGGTTCGGTACCTTTCTCAGCAGGACAGCTCACATCTTGCTTCTTTGGAGTCTGGGCAGGAGTGAGAGGGATCAACTTCCTCCTTCCCAGAATTTTCCTGTTCTTATTGCATCATTTCTACTTCCTGTCTGGTTTTCTCACCTATACTTCCTGCCTGGCCAATCATCATTTATTTAAAGCATGATTGACAGAATACAGACAATTCTCCTGCACCAGACAAGCAGGGAGCTCTGTCCACAGTCTCTGTGTATTGTATTCACTTTTAAACTTAGTAGTGAGCCTACATATCTTTAACCAGAATGATGTGCTCAGGAAATAGCAAACCTTGCAAGTGGAAAAACGAAGCAGCTTACTGTTATTTCACACATACACATGAATAATGGTGTAGATGCTGCAGTTTTTATCCAGCTTCTCTGCCTGCTATTTCTTTAGGTGGACTTCATATGAGAATAATGAAGTTAGTGAGGGAGAACATGGGTGCACATTATCATGGATTCAGGCTGAACAGATTATGCTTTTATTATAAAGCAAATATTAGTCTCATTTCTTTTTCATTTTCATAATAGTAGAAGATATATTGGAGTTCCAGTTGTACACATGCAAAAACTGAGTATTGGGAGGATAAAGTAATTCACCCTAATGTCTCTAGCCAAAAGCATAACAATTACAAATAAAATCAAGACATGCCTAGCACAATAGCTTGCGCTGTTAAACACTAAATTGCATGATTGCCCTGCTTCCTTATTCCATGCATTATTTTTCATACTGGCCCAGGCAATATTTCACAAACGAGGTAGAGCCTTGTCTGAAATGAAGGAACACTCATTCTGAAGCATCTCTTTGCTATTTTTAGAAATATTTCACATCTCGGAATGTTGAAGCAAATAATTCTTTCTAATACTGTGAAGCAGGCTGGTGAGTAAAAAGGATCAAAAGTTTTTCATAAGTGTTAGAGCTATACTGGACCATGTAATTTGCTGACAATCAGGGTTCAAACTCAGAATCAGCAAAAACACATAATAGGAAATTCATGCATTTCAAACTCAAAGAAAAGGAACTCACCAGCAGATAAAATCAGGAAAAGCACTCACAGAGGAGAGACCCAGTGTTGTACCTGCTCCTATAAGATGTATGAATACACAGTGGTAGAGAGAACTAGAAATCCCCAGATCATGGCTGCTTCCTGATCTCTGACAGAATATAACAAGTGTAATCTAGAGAGCCTGCAGTGTGCAATATTTTTTCTGTCCTAACAATCTAACCCTGATCACGGATTCATTCCAGAGGAGAGGTAAAGAAAAAGTTAGTAGATAACATATATTTTGCTAAATTTAATTGCCACTATCCAACTGTTCAGAGCTTTTTCTCTAACGATAAATATAGAAAGGAACATATAAAATATGTTTTAAATAATTTATAGAAATTTGGATGGCTACCTTAAAATTATAGTATTTTCCTATTTCACTTGTAAAATATTAAATGTAATAATAACTATTTTCTCTTCATTGTTATTCTAGGTCCGTGAACCATAGATACCTAAAAACAAATACCCTTATCTTATAAAAGTAGACATGAACATCAGCCCTGTGTCCGATGTGGGGATGGTGAAGATCTTTTCCCATTCTGTAGACTGCTATTTTTGTCTTGTTGACCATGTTCTTTGCTTTACAGAAGCTTCTCAGTTTTAAGAGGTCCCATTTATTAATTGTTTCTCTCAGTGTCTGTGCTACTGGGGTTATATTTAGGAAGTGGTCTCCTGTGAAAATGTGTTCAAGTGTACTTCATTCTTGCTCTTCTATGAGATTCAGTGTGGTTGGTTTTATGCCTTTGGTCCATTTGGACTTGAGTTTTGTGCATGGGGATAATTATGGATCTATTTTCATTCTTCTGCATGTTGATGTCCAGCTATGCCAGCACAGTTTGTTAAATATGCTTTCTTCTTCCATTTTATATTTTTTGTTTCTTTGTCAAAAATCAGGTGTTCATAGGTATGTGGACTGATATCTGCATCTTCAATTTGGTTCCATTGGTCCTCCTGTCTGTTTTTATGCCAATACCAGGCTGTTTTCAGTACTGTAGCTCTATAGTAGAGTTTGAAGTTTATTTGAAGTTTAACAAAAAGTAGACATGAAGACTAAAGAGACTCTTCTATAGACTTCCCTTTTCCTCTTTGCAACATAATATTGTTATGTTCCCATGTTTAAAAAAGTTTGTATATTCATTTTATCTTAATTATTCTTCTGGTATAATTTTTATTGGGGTCTCTTTCCAATAGAATTGGTTCGAGTTCAACGAGCTATACTCTTTTTTTATATGGTGTTTTTTGGAAATAATGCACTAGTTTACTTCCACAAGCAATATAAGAAGATGTCCATTTTCCAACACCTTTGCCCACACTGGGCCAAGTTAATGGCATATTTTAAAACTATTTTATGGTGTTATACCCATGTGTAGGAAGAAAACTCTGCTATTGTGTTAATGTTGATATCATTCTTTGTTTAAATGAAATCATGAGGAGAGTTATTCACTACTGGGTAAAAAGTATATTTACTGAAGAATATTAATTAACAGTAGATTATATTAGTTGAAGTAGATTACCAGAAAGGTTTGCTCTCTAGAACCGTACTATAATTAGGTTCCAACAGCATCAGAAGCTCCAGTTTTAATGACTTGAATGACATTTATTAACTATTCCATGATTAGCGCAAAAAAAAGCATCATTTTGTAGCCAAAAAATAATTAATTTGCAGTTCAGTTCCCTTCTTGTGAGTCACCAAATGCCACCTACCTGTGACAAATTCCATGAGCTATTAACAGGGATTTTCCATCCTCTGCAAATATAGATGTGTATGTATACTTCACATTCCTAAAAAAGGGATTATGTTTCTTCTCAGCTAGTTTACACTTGAGAAAGTCAAATTGAAATTATCTTTGCTTTCCTTTACAGGTAGACTCTGTATTAGCACTGAAAGGCAAGCCATGCATTTGGCCTCAAGCTATAAAGAAAAGTAGATAACCCCAGACCATAGTATATTATTTATTTATTTATTAGTTGTTTCAAGTGATATATAAACACTTTTATACATGGCTTTTGAACAAGGACAATGAAAGTAAAATACTTTGTATATAGCCTAAGGTAAAATTAATCAAATCCCATTGTGCTGTGTGTTCAAAGATGCTAAAAATGCTGCCTCAGTTTCTTCCATGCAAAGAAAGGCACTAAAGTGCCCTCTGTCTAATTTCCTTTTGAGTCACTGCCATGAGATCATCAGCATGTTAGAACAAAATTATTCTATTTTTAAATGTTCTCGATAATACTTTATTTTGCTTAAGTTTCTATTTTAGTTGCAGTTGGAACACTTTTGCATCAATTGTTAATTTAAGAAAAGCTAAAATCTTCGAAAATAAAATAATGACAAGAAAAAGTATTCAGTGTATAAACTTTTATTTTATTTTATTTTTGGAATTTTCGAGACAGGGTTTATCCATAGCTTTTTGGTTCCTGTCCTGGAACTAGCTCTTGTAGACCAGGCTGTCAGTGTATAAACTTAAAGGAAATTCCACCTCCACATAAACCATTGTTCTTAGATGTCTCACAGATTGAACTGCTGTTTACAAGTCAATAAGCAAACCCAAAAAAATGAGGAATAAGTATATAGCTTCTAGAATGTTCTTTCTTTCCATACATTTTATTTCAATGATAATAATTGAATACCTCATGGCTTTTTTTCTCTAGACTAGAGAAAACGCATGTCTACAACAAAGTCATGCAGTAGAACCCCTCAGTTTGAATGTACCTTCTCTTCTCAGTTATAGTACTTTTCCAAGGAATATCTGCTTGAGTTATCTTTCAAGTCTATGACAAGACATGGAGTTTGGCTCTTTTATTGCCTACTTCAAAATCCTTTCCTGTTCCTTCCACTTTTTTATACCTTTGTCGTTCCATATTTCATGAGTCTTAGGTTGACACAGCAGTGTCATGGTGAATGAAATTTAGGTATGATGCTGTCATGGAACTTTCACCTTTACTATCATCTTTTTATACCTTTGACTAACTCTCTGCTCAAAATCCACCTTGAAACCAAGAAGAGAAATTGAGTAAGAGTACTTGAGTGCTTAATGATGTTATTGAACTATATATGTTCTTATGTCATTCCTATGTTATAGTATAATAGACGCAAGCCTCTAAAGAAAAAGATTTCTATACTTGCATTGAAATGCATTTCATATAAGGTTTAATTTCTGTTTACTATAATATTTTCGGATTGTCTGTAGGTATAGTGATATAGGTACTATTTTTAATTATACAGTTTTTAATACAAACAATGTTTTCATGGGAAGCAAAATACAAAATTTATACAGGTCAATAAGCTATAATAAACCATATGCTTACAACTTACTCATGATATGGAACATTTAGAGATACCCAGAACACCCTTTTACACTTCTTTCTTGTCTTCTACCCTTCCCCATCATCTACAGCAACAATTTCAACAGAGGTCAACTATACTTTATAATCTTTGAACTTACCGAAATTTTATCAAGTTATTTTGTGCTTTGTGTAATGGATAGACATAGAAACTGCTGTACTGAGAGAGGTTACCTAGACATAGAAAGACAAACCTTACATGATCTAGATTATCTGTGTATCCTAGCTCTAAGTCTTCAGATATGAGTCTATAACTCAGAGTAAATGCATAAAACTGGAAGTAAAACATGACCATGGTTGACAATAGGTGAAGGAGTTCTAGAGAGGGGAATAGTGAATAGGGAACAGATACTATAAATGTGAAAAAGGGGTGAGGGGCTTTAATTGGGACAGGGAGAGGAAGAATACTGCAGAAGGAGACAGAAAAGGGGATAAATTACATTAGAGATGTGTGAAACACTCATAGAAAATCATACTCTTTTATGTTTATATTTTATGTTTAAAATTATATATGTGTGTGTATAAGTTACACCATAAAGGGTGATTATGCCTCCCTGAAGACCAGACTGACAAAAATCCTACACACCAGGAACAGAAAATCTGTTTGGGTTGTTGTTCTGGGTAATCTGAGTGACACCTGAAACAATATAAGCTATTTGATATTGACATGGTTGCCTCCAAAAAATTAAAAGTAAGACCCATTTTCTGAAGACAATATAATGTGAACTCAGGACTTGGATGAATCAAACAGGATAGGCTCTGAAAGTCTAATTCTTGAGTCCTAGCTGTCACAGTACTGAAGGTTGCTGTCAAGAGAGAAAAGCAATCAGGAGTCTTAATCACCTGCAACACCTATGAACCATAATAATGGCCAGCTCAGCATGATATTTCCAAAGGTTTTATAGTGATATTTAGAACTTTGGGTAACCCACAGACACCTACTTGGACTTAAAGACTGCTCAAGAGGAAGACACTCAAATGGCATACTATAAATCTAGGTCATTCATTACCCATGTGAGTGTAGCGACACTAGTAAGACCACAGACCCTGAACTTGAACCCACTACTGACTATAGGATGTCTATACACAACTGATAAATGTACATTCAGAATCCTAGGAAATCTTCTGCAAGAATATGTCTTCTATATACTTCAGGGAAACAAATCTCAATAGTATGGTCACCTAAACAAGACTCCCCAAAATGACAACACTAAGTGACATGCCAATATGGGTGCCTGAAACCTCGCATTCCTCTAAAAGACCTATAAACTGCTGAGACAGAGGCCATTAGCCTGTTGATAGGTTATTCAGTCCCAAGCTTTCATCCTTAGACACATGCACATAATAGCAAAATTAAATTAACTCAAAAGGTTGGGTTTATGAATGTATAATCATACAAATATATATATGCATATGTATATAAATATATATTAGTGATACATAAACATATATAACTAATAATTAAAGAATTGGAGCACAAATAATATGTTGTATCTTAAACTGAGTGAAATATAACACTATTATGCTTAGTTAGCCACATTATTTCCAATATCAAAGCATATACTAACATATTAAAATAATAAAAATGGTGTAAAATATGATAAAAACTGATAACTTTTTAAAAAGCAAAAAGTTATTAAATATTTAAACATAAGAAAGTGAATTACAGTTTTTGATCAATTTCAAATTGTAGGTGTAAAAAACAAAGATTTAAATTCATTCTTCTGCGGATGCATATCTGGTTTTGACAGCATCATTTGTTGAATATGCTAACAATTTCCATTGTATATTTTTGACACTTTTGTCAACAAAAAAAGTAGCCAGGGCTTTGCTAACTTATTTCCTGTTACTCTATTCTGTTCCATTGGTCTACTTTTCTGGTTTTTTTTTTTTTTTTTTTTTTTTTTTTTTTTTTTTTTTTTGTCAATTCTGGGCTCTTTATCACTTTAAATTCATTTATAATTTAAACTCAGTTAGGATAGTTCCAAGTGTATTCTTAGTCCTTAGAATTGTTTTCATTGTTTGTAGTGTTTTTATAGTTCTACATAAATTATTATTCTATCTTTATCTGTGAAATAAAACATTGAAATTCTGAAGGTTAATTTTAGTTATAAAATCATTTTCGTGATATCAGTTCTGCCAACCCAGGAGCATGAAAATTGTTTCTATTATCTAGTGTCTTATTCAACTTCCTTTTTAAAAATCTTGAAATGGTCATTGTAGTGATCTTTCATGACTTTGGCTACATTAATAAATTCCTAGGTAATTTATTGGCTAATTTTTCTTGCCATTTCAACGAGACAGTTTTCCTAATTTCTTTCTATGAGAGTTTATTGTGTGCATTTTTTAAGCATTGATTTTGCATTCTGAAACTTTAATGTGTTTATTAGACCTAAGAAATTTCCAATAGTTCCTATAGTCTTTAAATTATAAAATCAAAGTTATCTGTAAATAAGTATATTTTAACTTTTTCATTCATATGCATTTATTTCGCATCTTTTGCTTCTATAATTGATACATCTAAGTCTTTAAGCACTATAATGACTATGAAAGAGAATAGGCCTCCTTGCCTTATTCCTGGTTTTAGAATAAATGTTCTATTTTTTTCTATTGGATTCTTGGCCACAGGTCAAGTGGATATAACCTCTATTATTTGGATGTGAGCTCCATCTATTCCTTATGTCTTCAGGACATATGTCATGGAAATTAGCTTAACTTTATAAAATGGTCATGTTTACATCAAACAGGTAACATGTTAGTTATGGGGAGGATGAGGGGCTATTCCAGAAAGTTGGGATGAATCAGTGTATCACAATGTAAATACGAATTCATGATAGTCAACATAAAAATTCAGGTATATTATTTAATCAATACATATTTTTAAACTCAAATTCTTGGATGCTAAAACCACTACTCATTAATATAGTATTATCTGTGGTTTAGATAGGAATACCTTGCTGTTAGACTGAAAGACGGTCTTCAAAAAGATCCAGACAACCAGATGCTGTGGCTCTTCTCTATGCAGAATGAGCATATATATATATATATATATATATATATATATATATATATATAATTTATGAATTTAAAACACAGAATGGGGCAATACATTAGGGAGTTTGGATGGAGGAATGAGAAATAGAAATTATACTATTATCATTTCAAAACTAAAGCAAGTTTAAAGACAAAAGTTAGAATGTGCTAACAATGACAGGAGTGCTCAGCAAACAGTGAAAATCCAAAAAGTAATTAGAGTCATTCACAGAAAGATTAAACTGACATTCTGTAACATCACTCAAATGATATAGAATAGAAATAACACTATTTTAAAATCAGAAGTTGCAAATATGCTTAATTTTATCAATTAACTCAAACTATTTCAGAATCATTTTTTCAGTTTTTGTGACTACTTATGTTAACTTTCAAAAATTTTAATATCTGTGTGTTACACATAAATATATTTATTAGAAACAGAATAGCATAATATTAGCATATTCAAACTTGTGTTTGTTTTCTATCTGCTAAGTTTGAAGGAAATAATTGGTTATCCAGAGATTCAAAAGGGAGAAGACTGAGAGACAAAGGGAATCATTCCTTGAAGACTAGGTATTAATTAAGGCATGAGTTTACAAGTGAACAACCTAAAGAGTCAGGAATCACGTAGGAACTTGTTTTTGTTTTTGTTTAAAAAACAAAAACAAAACAGATTTTCCGGCCTTCTCCAGACCTACTGATGCAGAAATTCTAGAGATTTTAAGCAATATGCATTTTTAAAACATCTCTTGGGGACCGCTATGTGCATATAATTTGAGAGATAATCTCTATGTGCATATAATTTGAGAGATAATGAGACCATTTAAATTATAGTACCGGACTGAAGTATAGAGTTAGATGAACTTAGTCCCTTAGGAAACATGTGCCATCCTCTATACCATTTGACTAGTTACAGATCAGAGGAGTCTACCTTTTCTCTGTATTGCTATAAGTGCTAATAATTTTGTGAGTATACTAGATTCTAAGGAAACTAAAACTTGAATTCAAACATGAAGATGCCATTTTTTCCTCTCCTAAAATCGGTTATATCTCTTTCTATAATGAAAAAGGTAGAGGAAGGGAATTTCCCTAAACTTAGCTTCTGTAATGTCTTAGCTTCTGTACATAGTGATATCTCTTGTTTTTCAAAACCTTATACAGGAAGCTACAGCAAGCAATGTTAAATATGGTACCCAATGCCACATCACAGACAACAGTCCTTTGTGGGTCTTCTTGGATCCATAGAGTCTTTGTCCCACTGATACTTTTTTTTAGATTTATTTATTTATTATGTATACAACTTTCTGCCCCCATGTATACCCACACGCCAGAGGAGGGCGCCAGATCTCATTACAGATGGTTTGGAGCCAACATGTGGTTGCTGGGAATTGAACTCAGTACCTCTGGAAGAGCACAGTATTCTTAACCACTGAGCCATCTCTCCAGCCCCATCTCACTGATACTTTTAGTTCTCAGTATTACACTTTCGTAATATGCACACTATGCATACTCAATAAAAGTTCATGGAGCATATGGAGAACAAAAGAATGGGCCAAATACCCTTGTTCTTGTGTTTCAGTAGCTGATACTTATACCAGACATTTTACAGAACCTCCAGGAACTGGATGACACTTAGACTCTTATGATAGTCCACTTAACAGAGGTGGTAAAGAAAATGCTGCAGTCGTTGAAGAATAACGATGCCATTAAAATGTTTAGATCTTTACAAGGCCGACATTTCAGCCACTATAAATTCAGTTCTGTGTTTCATCAGAAACATTGAACATTTAACAGACACAAAGAATATCAAAAGAAACTACCACTTTTTCAATCAATTTGAATTCAACCCTTTTATCCTACTGGGGAATATCTATGGCTCATTTCATTTCAGTTACCTTCTAGATACTGTCTTAGGGAAAAAAGGAACTCAATTTAATTTTAAAATCATTTCCAAATTACATGAAATGACATACGGAGATGAATACAATAGTTGCTAATGTTTCTTTAAGGAGTCATGGGGCAAGGGAGAAGAAGAAGCAGATTAAGGCTCTGCAGACGTTTGTTATTTGAATAGCAGCAGGAAGGGAAAGCACATAGGGGTAACATTTTCAAGCTGTGTGTGGGAGGCACTTACACAAAATATTTTGCCAACAGGATTTCTGCGTACACCTCTCACACACTGCTTAGAAAATTTACCCCAGAATAGAGATTCTCGACTTTTTTTTTCTCTTGCAAGCTGTCTTGCCTATCTAATTAAAGTCCTCCAGCAAAGTAGTATCAGGTGCTGACAAGATATATAGTCCCTATCCTTTGTCATAGGGGGTGTGGAAGTACACATTTTCATTTTACTCAACCACAATGGTGAAAAATTATTTTTCTCATCTTTACTCTGGAACATTCCCCACTGCTGGTTGTCTGCTAAGTTTCTCTGCCACCTCAAAATGACACTATTTCCCCTCTATTTGGCTTATAGACAGTCACCTTATCCAAACAGATATATTAATATTTGATCAAAAACATGTGAACATCTTGAGCCGTTATTTATGATAATATCTTAAAAGCATGTAAAGTTCTCTCAAAGAACACATTATCTCACTGAATCTATTGTGAGGCTGATTTTCCTCTATGCTTATTGGTGGGATTTCAAAGTTCAAAGGCACTGTCCTGTACAGACTTAATGGTCATTTAATATTCAACTGATTAAAATATAATTATATGGGATTTCCCAATGCTTTGATGTCATGTATTCAAACCTCCACTGCAAAATCTGCCTCAAACATTTCAGGAAACATATGGACCTCTCTTCCATAAAGCAGCAGCATTGACCCTGCCATTAGTTGTAACCTTCCTTACTTTGACCCATTGACATCTGAAACTGTGCAAAAAAAAAAGAAAAAGAAAACACTGATAAATTAGGATTTGGTAACCTCCTTTCAACACAAGACAAGGTACAAAAAGCCCTGTTCAACACTACCATTTACACTCAACGTTTATAAGAATTGAAGGAAAACTGACCCTTCGATAAGTGAGGATGTCTAAACCTCTAAATCAAGTCTACTGGCCACAAATTTCACAATGCTCTCCGTTTAGAAGTCCTTCATTATCTACACACATCTGAACTCTCCCTAGTCATATTCATTTAGCATTATAACTCAAATTAGACAAGAAATGTCTTGTTTCCTTTAGTGTTATATGCAAAAATTTCTTTTCAAAGATTCTTCCTAGAACCTAATACAATACAACTAAGGCAGATGGTTAAATGCCTATATAAACAGACACACTGGGAAATTTTAGAGAAAAGGGTAACAATTATACCAGGCCCAAAGTTGTGAAACAGACCTGGCCTAAGTACTGATTAATCTGTTTCTAATCTCTGCTGAGCCTTCATAACTTTTCACTAATATACTCACCTATTAAGGCAAAAACATTTATTAATTACATAAAATATTTTAATATCCATGATAGAAGATAGAAAGAAACTATCAGAATAGAATTTTTATTCTGATAAAGCACTTAATCTGTAAAGATTGTTGAATTAAAAGAACAGAAAAACCCAAACTCATCTTTTATAATAAAATAATAAAATGATGAGAAATAAGTTCTTATTGGCACAGAGGACAGTTTGAGTGTCTCATCATTTTTCATACATATGAGCTTGCATGCATAAGGGAGAAGCAAATATCCATTTAGGATGAGGGGTTGATGCTTGGCTTAGTGCAGAAGAGTAATAAGAGACACGGTAAATGAAGCAGAAACATAAGACAAGACTCTGAGGTCACAGGCTTGGAAAATAGCTATGGAGTTTAAAAAGTCGGGATATGGCTGGAGAAAAAGGCAAATATGAAATTTGGTGAACAGCTACCAAGTTCTAAGGAATAAAGTTTTAAAAGCTAAGTACAGCAGTAAAAGACTAATAAGCATTCAAATGAAAACATCACTACTTCCCCTGAAATTTTCTCTCTGTCTCCTCTCTCAAACACACACACACACACGTACGCACACACACAAGGACAAATAAAACTTCTCTTCTATAAGGTATGGGCATTTGTTTCTGTAGTAGGAATTTTCTTTAACAGTGTTAGGCAAGTTATTTTCTTTAAGTATTGCAAGCAAAATGATCTCTATTGCAACTTATTTGTTTTATTGTAACAAATGAAAACTGTACATGTCCATATTCAAAAATTCTTCACATCTGAAAACAGACTCAAGAGATTGGAGAGATGATGAATGATTAAAGGCACACTTGTTGCTCTTGCAGAAAACCAGGGTTCAGATCTCAAAAATCAAATGGTCTTTCACAACTCTCTACAAATCTAGTTCTCCAACATCCAACACTCCCTTCTGCTATCAATAGGTACCAGGTATAGTCATATATGAAGGTAAAAGTCTCATACACATGAAGCAAAATAAATCTTTAAGCATAAAAGAACAAGAGATATAGTGCCTGAAAGCTACAGTTGGTAGCCCTTGTGTTAGAGACACCTGCATTGATGATATGTTCCCTCCTGGATATAATCAAGTAAGAAAATCTTTGCTGTTGCTTATGATGTGAATTTCAAGAATGTATTCTTCCAAGACACATTGTCATTTTATTTTATGCCAGGTTTCATGTTTTCTATTTCTGTTGAATAACATGTGTCTGCTATGGAAAGATGATAAGTAATGTCTGATGGTACCTGCAAGACTGAGGTGGTTTTGATTTGTTGAATATTACAAAAAGCCACTTTATTATCTAGTGAATCTAAAGAAAGGTGAAAATTCTATTCTTAGAGCCATTATATTTGAGTAGAATAAGAAATGTTATAATCTACTTATCTTAAAATATACTTGTATAAACAAAAAGATAATTTTTAGAAATAATGTTATTCACACCTATAAAATATTTTTATTGTTGTTCAAGAAAATATGTGATAATAGGAATTGTCAAAAAAGCACATTGCACTCTCAAGTTTATTCCCATTCTAATTCATTTGATAAATAATTTGATTAAAAAACTTTAGTCTTGTGTTGTGGGATATTTATACACTGTGTGAAGATTTTGTTATAATTCATGTAATAAAATGCTAAATGGTCAATAGCTAGGCAGGAAGTATAGAGACAAGATTTTCATGGTGAGAAAGGAAGAGGAGGAGAAATCTAAGTATGGATGGGGAGTAGAGGAGAGCAAATAGTAGGTGCAAGATAGAAGAGCAGTAACACCACGTGATAGAATGTAGATGAATATAAATGGTTAATGTAAGTTATAAGAGCTAGTTAGGAGCAAGCCTAAGCTATAGGCTAAGTTTTCATAATTATGAAAAAGTCTCTATGTAGTTATTTATGGCTGGAGATGGAAAAGAAATTCTGTCCACAGTTTGAAATATAGATTAGATATGTAGATACAGTTTTAAACAAAATGTGATCATCCTCTGAAAGGAAGCCAAAGTCCAGGAAGTGTTTGGATTTGTAGTATATTTTCATTATCTTTAAGCATCTTTGAATTTTAAAAAGATGGGGGCTCAAGTGAATACTTTTAAAAATTTAAATAAGTTTGTGACCAACCCAGCTTACCAACAGGGATTTTTGCATTTTCTAGAATCTTCAGTTCCCCAAATCCTGTTATAAACACATTCATAATTAGTTATTCTTCTACTTATCTTGAATTGCTTGATCAAAGAACAGAGTATGAAGACATTTCCTAAGAGACAAAGTCTGCTAATGCCTATTTTTGAGTAACCCTGTCTCATTTGGATACCTCCAGTACTCCTGAGAAAAGGATGAGGCTTTCATGGTGTCTAGTGGTTTGCAAAAAGCCTATGTCATTTAAGAGAAAAGTTGATTTTGGCCATTTTTCTCCAATCATGTTTCTGACCTCTTCTGTTCTCATGTTTGTAGACTTATACCAATTAATTTATATAAGTTCTTTATAATATAAACACACAATTTCTTCTTTTCTAGAAAAATTCTTCAATAGCAAAACTTTTTGGAACTCAAGACTGTAAATTTTTAGTGTTGCTTGGTGATTCCCTCTCTTGAGATAGAGACAGAAGTGGAGAGAGAAGGAGAGATTTATTTCCTTCTATAAGCATGCACATTATGCAGATAGTATGGTCAGTAGTAATTCCCAAATCACTCAACGCCTAGCCATCAATCTACCTACCCTTAATTTCTTCCTTCACCTTCCCTCTTGAGATATTTGTGATAAACTCTGATGCTGGTACAGAAGAACCTCCATCAAACAAGATTTATATTTTTAAAAATGAAGATTGAATGCTATACCTCAAATTTTAAAATTACAGATAACTTATTTTTGGAGAGAGGGATTCTTAATTTATATTAAGCAATTAGTTCCAAGTCCTTTTCCAGGTATAGTTTTCAATTCACTTGTATTAAATAATTAGCATCATTAAAAATAGTTAAATTTCTTTTAAAAAAGCACCTACTTGGAGAGGGAGAGCACCCAGTCTCTGAACAGGAATAAAAGCTAGTTGACAAAATAAGAATTTTTCTGGAGTCTCTAAAAGACAGACCTGAGGTTAGAATCAAATAAGCTAAATTCAAGAAGAAGCAGCCTTTTCAAAGACAGACAAAATACACTAAAAATCCATGTTCTTCAACAGTTGAGTAGGTAAAGAAAATATAGTTTCATGAAGAGTGGGATTGTTGTGATGAGGCAAGCAGGCCCACTTTTCATCCCATCCAGCACCCACGTGGCTAGCTTTACACCCGAAATAACAACACACAAATTGTATTCTTTTAAACACTGTTTGGCCCATTAGCTTTAGCCTCTTACTGGCTAGCTCTCACATCTTGATTAACCCATTTCTATTAATGTGTGTAGCACCACAAGGTGGTGGCTTACTGGCAAGATAATAAACTGCATCCATCTTGGGCCAGAGCTTCATTGTGACTGCCTCACTGCCTTCTACCCAGCATCCTGTTCTGTTTACTCCACATACCTAATTTTCTGTCCTATCAAAGGGCCAAGGCAGTTTCTTTATTAACCAATGAAAATAACACATAGACAGATGAACCTCCTCCATCATGCGATTGTGTTCAGTCATTTTCAGGCAATCAGAGGAAGTCCAAGTGCTCAAGAATCTTGCCAAAACAAACATATGAAATAGGCAAATAAAGCATGTAAAATAATGAGATTGGATGTTAAAATGTCAAATTTAAGCCATTAAGAAAAAGCCACAGACTAAGTGTTGTAGATACATCTCAGAGTGTCAGTAGAAGTACAGTTATTGAGGAACACAAATGACAAATTAAAGAATGTATGATAACACAAATTTTGAATCATTGTTGGCTATATATAGCTAGACAAGGAGATAGATTGAGTTGTAGACCAGCACATGTCTACATTATAAAATGTTAAAGACAATGCAGGTACTCCCTTAAGAAATCAAGGAAAGAAAAAACAAAAGAAAGTACAACCAATGAGAGAAAAAACAAGTCAATTAGATTAAAGAAACCCCAAACATTTAACAAATCAGTTCTTTCTATAAAAAGATCAATGATTGATGAACTCTATGATGACTAAGGCCAAAAAGAAAGCTCAGAACATCAACTACAACTCAGACAAAAGGTTGTGAGCCAGACTCTAGAGACAGGAAAAAGACTTCAAGAAAACTCATGAGCAATAGAATGTAAATAAATTTCAAAGCTTATAAAATGACTAACATTTCAAAATGCAAAACTCTACTATGATCATAGAGGAAGTAATATAACTGGAATAGTTTATATGATTGAAGAAATTTATTCTATAACCAAAAATTTCTCCTTCCAAAACCTGCAGCCTTGCATACCTACAACAGTATTTTTTTTAATTCATTCATTTATCTTATGTGTAGGCATTTTGTCTGCTTGTTTAACTGTGTGCCATGTACAGACATTGCCTGTGGAGGCCAGAAGAAATCAGATGCCTTGGGACTGAAATTACAGATAGTTGTGATCCACCATGTAGGTTCTGGGAATTGAACCTAGACCTCTGGAAGAGCAGAAAGTGCTTTTAACTGTTGAGCCATTTTTCCCCAGCTACCCCAACAGTAATTTTGCCAAACATAAGAGAAAGTAGAATCAACAGTATGAAAAAATTTCCAGATAATACAAGACAGAAACCTAGAGGATATTTCCCATACTCTTTACAGAAATGGCATATACAATCCTCAAACAAAGACATTATATTAAAAAAACGAAGTAGACCAAATCTTTCAAATATTTGCAAACTGAATATAGTAAAATATATACGCTATTATCAAATGGTATCTATCCCAAGGGAATGGCATTAATTTATTATAATTAACAATCTAACAGAGAAAGACAATTTTCTCAATAAATTTAAAATGATAAATTTCAACATCCATTAATTATAAAAAATTCTGAACATATGAAAAGTATCTCTAATCTGATAGATTGTCTATAAAACATATCTACAGCTAATGTTACATGAAAAGTATAGCTTTATTGAAAGCTCACTAATGTGGGTAATGCAATAATATTTTTATTTTTAATTAGCACCATAATTAAGGGATTGTGAATGATCATTCACAGTTTTGAGCAAATAACTATCAAGCAGTGCACATATTAACAAATTACAATTTATTGTTACAAAGGAACAGTAGGGATTAATTGCAATAAAACTGACTGTATAAAAAGTCAGCATTGCAGAATATAAAGTAAAATTTGACTCCAGGCTACATAACTATATAGTTTTTACATAATATTCTATATTATCTTTATGCTCATTGGAATGAATTGTTTTGAAAAAGAAGATAATATTTAGACAATTCATATTCTTAGGTTAGATATTAAGTATCAGTATGTTTAACACAAATTTATAGGATACAAAGAACAAAACTTTACTTATAAAACTTAAACTACTATTTGATAAAAAATGAGATGGATATAAGAGATTCTCGTAATGTGATGTTTTACTCTTTGTCTCATTGATTCTTTGTACTGTTTTCTTTGTTTCTATTTGTTGATTTCAGCTCTCATATGATTATTTCTACAGTCTAGTTCTTTTGGGTAAGTTTGCTTCTTTTTGTTCTAAAGTTTTCAAATGTTCTGTTAATTCACTAGTGTGGGAATTTTCCAGCAGTTAGTGCTATGAATTTTCATAATTACACGCTTTCATTGTGTCCCATAAATTTGGTATGTTGTGTGGTCATTTTCATTGAATTTTAGTTGCTTCCTTTATTTCTCCCTTAACCCATTAATGATTATTTGAGCATTGTTTAATTTCCATGTGTTTGTAGGCTTTCTGGAAATAGTATTGCTGTTGATTTCTAGTTTTAAATCATGGTGATCTTATAAGATACATGAGGTTATTCCAATTTTTTTTTAATTTGTTGGGGTTTGTTTTGTTACCGAATATGTGGTCAATTTTTGAGAATGTTCCATGAGGTGCTGAGAAGAAGGTATATCCTTTTATGTTTAGATAGAATATTCTATAGATGTCTGTTAAGTCTATTTGAGTCATAACATCTGTTAGTTCCTTTATTTTTCTGTTCATTTTTTGTCTGACAGACCTGTTCAGTGGTGAGAGTGGAGTGTTGAAGTCTCCCACTATTAGTGTGTGAGGTTTAAGGTATGATTTAAGGTTTATAATTGTTTCTTTTACATATGAGGGTGCCCTTGTATTTGGGGCATAGATGTTTAATATTGAAATTTCCTCTTCATAGATTTTTCCTGTGACTAATATGAAATGTCCTTATTTGTCTCTTTTGATTGACTTTAGTTTGACATCTATTTCATTAGATATTATGATAGATATACAGATTTGTTTTTTAGGTCCATTTGATTGGAAAAATTTTTACCAACCCTTTACTCTGAGATGATGTCTGTCTTTGAGGTTCAGGTGTGTTTCTTGTATGCAGAAGAAGGATGGATTCTGTTTTTGTGTCCAATCTCTTAGCCTTTTCCTTTTTATAGGTGAGTTGAGTCAATTTAGATTAAGGGATAATAATGACCAGTAATTGCTATCTTCTGTTTATTTATATTTAATTGTTGGTGATGTTAATTTGTGTGTGTATTCCTTCTTTGGGATTTGCTGCTATGAGACCATCAATTGTGTTTTTGTTGATGTAGCCAACTTCCTTGGTTGGAGTTTTCCTTCTAGTATTTTGTTTAGGGCTGGTTTTGTGGCTTGGTATTGGTTAAATCTGGTTTTGTCATGGAATATCTTGCTTTGTGCTTCTATAGTAATTGAAAGTTTTGCTGGGTATAACAGTCTGGGCTGGCATCCTGGTCTCTTAGTGTCTGCATAATGCTTGACCACAACCTTCTAACTTTCATTGTCTCCAATGATAAGTCAGGTGTAATTCTGATATGTCTGCCTTTTGTGTTACTTGGGCTTTTTCCTTTGCAGCTCTTAATATTCTTTCTTTAATCTGTATGTTTAGTGTTTTGATTATTATGTGGCAAGGGAACTTTTTTTTGGATCCAATTTATTTGGTGTTCTGTAAGCTTCTTGTATCTTCATAAGCATATCTTTTATAGGTTGGGAAAGTTTTCTTCTATGACTTTGTTAAATATATTTTTTGGGCTATTGAGTTGAACTTCTCTTTCTTCTATATCTATTATTCTTAGGTTTGGCCTTTTCATGGTGTCCCATATTTCATGGATATTTTGGGTTATGCTTTTGTTAGATACAATGTTTTCTTTGACTGATGAGTCTATTTCCTCTATTGTATCTTCAGCCCTTGAGATTCTCTTTTCCATCTCTGTATTCTGCTATTCATGGTTGCATTTGTGGTTCCTGATCGTTTTCTCATGATTTCTGTTTCTATAATTCCCTCACATTGTGTTTTCTTTATTGTCTCTATTTCAGTTTTTAAGTCGTGAATAGTTTCTTTCATATGTTTGATTGCTTTTTCATGGTTTTCTTTAAGGGATTTGCTGATGTCTTTCAATTTTATGTTTCTCTTTTCCTCTATTTCTTTGAGGGAATTTCTCATTTCCTCCTTAAGAGTTTTGAAACATTCTCCTAAAGTTATTTTTTAGGTCATTATCTTCTGCTTCATCTATATTTGGTTGTTCAAGTCTTGATGTTTTTGGATTTTTAAGTTTTACTGGTGCTGTGTTGCTCTTTGTGGTGTTGTGTGTGTTTTTATCTTTTCTACTCATCTTTTCCTCTAATAGGTGTAGTTGGGGCTGTCTGTGATCCTTTTTTTTGTTTGTTTTAATTTTCTTTTTTTTATTCTTTTTTAATTAAAATTTCCACCTTCTCCCCGTTTCCCATTTCCCTCCCCTCCTCCCAAATATTGCCCCCTCCCCCCAGTCCCCTCCTCCTATCCCCACTCCTCTTCTCCTCCCCCCACACCATTCCCCCTCCCTCTCGATACTGAAGAGCAGTCCAAATTCTCTGCCCTGCGGGAAGACGAAGGTCTTCTATCTATGTCCAGGAAGGTGAGCGTCTAAACAGGCTAAGCACCCACAAAGCCAGTTCATGTATTAGGATCGAAACCTAGTGCCATTGTCCTTGGCTTCTCATCAGCCTTCATTGTCCGCCATGCTCAGAGAGTCCAGTTTCAACCCATGCTTATTCAGACCCAGACCAGCTGGCCTTGGTGGGCTCACAATAAATCAGTTCCACTGTCATAGTGGGTGGGTGCATCCCTCGTGGTCCTGGTTTCCTTGCTCATGTTCTCCCTCCTTCTGCTCCTCATTTGGACCTTAAGAGCTCAGACCGTTGCTCCAAACTGAGACTCTGTCTCTACCTCGATCCATCGCCAGATGAAGGTTCTAAGGTGATATGCAAGATATTCATCAGTATAGGATAGGGTCATTTCAGGTTCCCTCTCCTTAGTTGCCCAAGGTACCAGCTGGGGACATCTCCCTGGACACCCGCTAACCCCTCTAGAGTCAAGTTTCTTGCCACCCCTAAGATGGCTCTCTTAGTTAGGATATATACTTCGCTGCTCCCGTATCCTCCCTTCCTATATCCCAACCATCCTAATCCCCCGAGCTCCTCCCATCCTCCCCTTCTCATGTTTCTCATCCCATTTCCCCTTTGCCCCTTGCCACCTCACCCGCAAGATCCCAGTTTTTGCCCTGCAATCTTGTCTACATCCCCTCTCCAGGCGGATGACTATATGATTTTCTTTGGGTTCACTTTCTTATTTAGCTTCTCTAGGATCACAAATTATATGCTGAATGTCCTTTATTTATGGGTAGAAACCGATTATGAGTGAGTACATCCCATGTTCCTCTTTTTGGGTCTGGGATACCTCACTCAGGATAGTGTTTTCTATTTCCATCCATTTGCACGCAAAATTCGAGAAGTCATTGTTTTTTACCGCTGAGTAGTACTCTAATATGTATATATTCCATACTTTCTTCATCCATTCCTCCATTGAAGGGCATCTAGGTTGTTTCCAGGTTTTGGCTATTACAAACAATGCTGCTATGAACATAGTCGAACAGATACTTTTGTCATTTGATGGGGCATCTCTTGGGTATATTCCCAATAGTGGTATTACTGGATCTTGGGGTAGGTTGATCCCAAATTTCCTGAGAAATTGCCACACTGATTTCCAAAGTGGTTGCACAAGTTTGCATTCCCACCAGCAATGAATGAGTGTGCCCCTTTCTCCACAACCTCTCCAGCAAAGGCTATCATTGCTGTTTTTGATTTTAGCCATTCTGACAGGTGTAAGATGGTATCTCAAAGTTGTTTTAATTTGCATTTCCCTTATTGCTAAGGAGGTTGAGCATGACCTTAAGTGTCTTTTGGCCATTTGAATTTATTCTGTTGAGAATTCTCTGTTCAGATCAGTGCCCCATTTTTTTTATTGGGTTCATTAGCCTTTTAAAGTCTAGTTTCTTGAGTTCTTTATATATTTTGGAGATCAGACCCTTGTCTGTTGCAGGGTTGGTGAAGATCTTCTCCCAGTCAGTGGGTTGCCTTTTTGTCTTAGTGACAGTGTCCTTTGCTTTACAGAAGCTACTCAGTTTCAGGAGGTCCCATTTATTCAATGTTGTCCTTAATGTCTGTGCTGCTGGGGATAAACGTAGGAAGTGATCTCCTGTACCCATATGTTGTAGAGTACTTCCCACTTTTTCTTCTATCAGGTTCAGTGTGTTCAGACTAATATTGAGGTCTTTAATCCATTTGGACTTGAGTTTTGTGCATGGTGATAGATATGGATCTATTTTCATTCTTCTACACGTTGACAACCAGTTCTGCCAGCACCATTTGTTGAAGATGCTCTCTTTTTTCCATTGAATACATTTAGCTCCTTTATCAAAAATTAAGTGTTCATATGTTTGTGGGTTAAAATCAGGGTCTTCTACTCGGTTCCATTGATCGACTTCTCTGTTTTTATGCCAATACCAAGCTGTTTTCAATACTGAGGCTCTGTAATAGAGTTTGAGGTCAGGGATGGTAATGCCTCCAGATTATCCTTTATTATATAAGATTGTTTTGACTATCCTGGGTTTTTTGTTTCTCCATATAAAGTTGATTATTATCCTCTCAAGATCTGTGAAGAATTTTGATGGGATTTTAATGTGGATTGCATTGAATCTATAAATTGCCCTTGGTAGAATTGCCATTTTTACTATGTTGATCCTCCCAATCCAAGAGCAAGGGAGATCCTTCCATTTTCTGGTATCCTCCTCAATTTCTTTCTTCATAGACTTAAAGTTCTTGTCAAATAGATCCTTTACTTCCTTGGTTAGAGTTACCCCAAGATATTTTATGCTATTTGTGGCTATCGTGAAGGGTGATGCTTCTCTGATTTCCATCTCTGCTTCCTTATCCTTTGTGTATAGGAGGGCCTTTTGTGTTACTTGGGCTTTTTCCTTTGCAGCTCTTAATATTCTTTCTTTACTCTGTATGTTTAGTGTTTTGATTATTATGTGGCAAGGGAACTTTTTTTTTTTTGATCCAATTTATTTGGTGTTCTGTAAGCTTCTTGTATCTTCATAAGCATATCTTTTATAGGTTGGGAAAGTTTTCTTCTATGACTTTGTTAAATATATTTTTTGGGCTATTGAGTTGAACTTCTCTTTCTTCTATATCTATTATTCTTAGGTTTGGCCTTTTCATGGTGTCCCATATTTCATGGATGCGGAAAAAGCATTTGACAAAATTCAACATCCCTTTATGATAAAGGTCTTAGAGAGATTAGGAATACAAGGGACGTTCCTAAGTATAATAAAAGCTATTTATAGCAAGCCATCAGCTAACATCAAATTAAATGGAGAGAAACTCAAAGCTATTCCACTAAAATCAGGAACACGACAAGGTTGTCCACTCTCTCCATACCTCTTTAATATCGTGCTTGAAATTCTAGCAATAGCAATAAGACAACATAAGGGGATCAAAGGGATTCAAATTGGAAAGGAAGAAGTTAAACTTTCATTATTTGCAGACGTTATGATAGTGTACATAAGCGACCCCAAAAACTCCAGCAAAGAACTCCTTCAGCTGATAAACACCTTTAGTAGCGTTGCAGGATACAAGATCAATTCCAAAAAATCAGTCTGTGATTCTTTTGAATAATCTTCTAAATGCTACTGAATCAAAGACTCAGATGGTTGTTCTTCATGATATAGTCAATGCCACAGTTCTAGTTATGCCGTTGGTCACCCCGAGTTTTTGAGGTCACTCAACGCTCCTGTGCTTTGTTCCACTCCCTTAGAGTTTGCTGTCTCATACCTGTTCTAACCCAGACTACCAGCTTTGATTTGGTTCTGTAAATCCTGCTGTGGATTTGCTCCTCAGAGGTCTCTGGCTTGGAATTGGTCCTGCAAATGTCTTTTGCTCTGGTCTAGTCTATGTCCTTGGAGCTCCTAGGCTCAGGTGCACCCAGACCTGCAAAGGACCTAGCTCAGGCTTACTCCCTCAGAGAGATTCCAGTCTCATGCTTGGACCTGCAGAGTTTTCTGGTTCCATGCCCAGACCTTCAGAAGACCTGGTTCAGGCCTAGTTCCTTAAAGATTCTAGACTCAGGCCCACAGGGGTCCTGGCTTAGGTTTACTCCCTTGAATGTCCCAGATTCACATCCAGACCCTCAAAGGTCTCTGGCTCTGGCTCACTCACTCAGCAGTAGTGCCTTTGTGCCTTTTCCCATGGAGTTCGCTGTCTCAAGTCTGCTCTGACCTAAATTGCTGGCTCAGTCCCTGGACTCGATCTGCTCCCTCTCCCATGGAGCTTGCTTTCTCAGGCGCACCCAATTAAAATCTGGGGTACAGGTTTAAACAAAGAATTCTCAACAAAATCTCAGATGGTCAAGATTTACTTAAAGAACTGATCAGTATCCTTATCTATTAAGGAAATGCAAATCAAAATGACTGACATACCATCTTACACCTATAATAATGGCTAAGATAAAAAATGCTAATGGCACTCTGTGTTGGAGAGGATATGGAATAAGGGGAACACTCCAACATTGCTGATGGTAGTGCAAATTTGTACAGATATTTAGGAAATCATCATGGTGTTTTTTTTTTTATATCAAATTGTAAATCAATCTACCTCAAGACCCAGTGATACCACTCTTGGGCATACACTCAAAAGATGCTCAATCATACCACAAGGACACTTGTTCAACTATGCTCATAGCAGCATTATTTGTAATACCCAAAACCTGGAAACAGCCTAGATGCCCCTCAATCCAAGAATTAATAAAGAAAATGTGATATATTCTATACAATGGAGTATTACTCAGTGATAAAAAGCAATGACATTATGAAATTTGTAGGAAAACAGTTGGAACTAGAAAAAATCATCCTGAATGAGGAAACCCATCTTTAGGAAAGACCAAAGCCTTCCCACACCCCTGTGTTTAGGTTAAGCAAAGTATCTCTCCAAGGAGAATGTGATCCACAAAATCAGTTTATGCGTTAGAATTAGACCCTTGTTCTACTGCGGTCCCATATACTCCCCAAGCTTCACCATTGTCACCTGTATTCAGGGGGCTTAGTTCAGGTCCTATGTAGGTCCCTCAGTTGTCAGTCCAAAGTCAGTGATCGCCCACTAGATCTGCTCTGAGATTCTGGGTGTTTCCCTATCATAGTCTTGACCCCTTTGTTCCTATTATAGCTCTTCCCTCCCTTTCATTGTACTCTAGGAGGTTGGCCTAGTTGTTAGTTGTTTATCTCTGCATTTGCTTCTGTCTATTACTGGAAGAGTGTTCTAGTTTCTCTGCGGTAGTGGACTGTAGGCGTGTTATTGTTTGTTTTATGTCTAGTATCCACTTATGAATGAGTACCTACTATATTTGTCTTTCTGTGTCTGGGCTACCTCACTCAGGTTTCTTTTTCTATTTCTGTCCATTTTCCTGCAAATTTTATAATATCTTTGTTTTTCCATTGAATAATACTCCATTGTGTAAATCTACCAAATTTTCTTTATCCATTCTTCAGTTGAGGTGCTTCTGGGTCATATCTAGGTTCTGGCTATTACAAATAATGCTGCTATGGAAACAGTTGAGAATATATTCTTGTACTGTGAGTGTGACTCCTTTGGGTATAAGCACAAACATGGTATTGCTGGGTCTTGAGTTAGATTGATTCCTGGTTTTCTGAGAAATTGTCATACTGATTTCCAAAGAGTCTGTACAAGTTTACACTCCCACCAACAATGGAGGAGTGTTTCCATTATTCTGCATCCTCTCCAGCATAAACTTTCATTGGTGCTTTTTGATTACAGCCATTCTGATAAATTTAAAATGATATCTCAGAGTTGTTTTGATTTTTGTTTCCCTGATGACTAAGGATATTAGACATTTCCTTAGGTGTTTTTGAGATTTTTTTTTCAGAGAGAAGGGTCCTGCATTTATTCATGGACACAGTTGTTTATCCAAACACGCTTACCACAAACCTGATACTGACAAAGCACTTGAGGTAGAGTTAGGCACTAAACAAAGCAAAATTGCCCCTTCAATGACATGACATTCAATTGAGAGAAATTTCTTTTGAGAATTCTCTGTTTAGATCTGTACCCCACTTTTTAATTGGATTATTTGGTAATTTGATGTTTAGTTTCTTGGGTTCTTTGTATATTTTGGAAATCAGTCCTCTGCCAGATATGTGGTTGGTGAAGAGCTTTTCTCATTCTGTAGATAGTCATTTTGTCTTGTTGATGGTGTCATTTGCTTTACAGAAGCTTCTCAATTTCAGGAGGCCGCATTTATTTATTGTTGTTTTCAGTGTCTGTGCTACTGGTCTTATATTTAGGAAGTGGTCGCCTGTGCCAATACATTCAAGGGTAGTTTCCACTTTCTCTTCAATGAGGTTCAATGTGGATGGATTTATGTTGAGGTCTTTGATCCATTTGCACTTGAATTTTGCTTATGATGATAGATATGGTGCTATTTTCATTATTCTGCATGTCAACATTCAGTTATACTACCACCATTTGGTAAAGACACTTTCCATTTTATATGTTTAGCTTCTTTGTTAAATATCAGGTGTTCATAGGTGTGTGGGTTAATATTTGGGTCTTCAGATCAATTCCATTGATCCATATGTCAGATTTTATAACAATACCAAGACTGTTTTCATTACTAAACTTCTATAATAAAACTTGATGTCAGAGATAGTGATGCCTCCAGATGTTCATTTATTGTACAGGGTTTTTTGCCTATCCTGTGTTTTCTGTTTCTCCTTATGAAATTCAGTATTGTTTCTCTGAGGACTGTGAAGAATTGTGCTGGGATTTTGATGGGGATTGCATTGACTCTATAGATTGCTTTTGGTAAGATTGTCATTTTTACTATGTTAATCCTACCTGTCCATGAGCATGGGAGATCTTTTCATTTTATGATATCCACTTCAGTTTCATTCTTCAAAGTCTTAAAGTTCTAATGTGTTCTTAGATTTTAATGGTGGCAGGGAGTTGAAACACCATAGAGTTGTGGCAATAAACATGGCACCAGTTGGTATCTCTGCCATGAGGATGGGATCTCAGAAAGCTTAGGAATAGGCTTGATCCAGCAGTCAAATCCACAGCTTTAATCCTAGCCATCTCGCTTAGCAAAGTAAAGACTCATGTGGTCAGAAAAAGAGAGATGTACAGTAAAGATAGATTCAGATGAAGAAAACCTCTAAATGTTTTACAGTGTGTTTAAAAAATATATGCAGGCTTGGGAGAGAAAAGAAAAAGGTTAAAGTCCTTAAAATAAAAAAGAAAGAGAGTAGTTGGGTGTGGTGGCACACACCTATAATCCCAGCACTTGGGAGGCAGAGGCAGGCACATCTCTGTGAGTTCAAAGACAGACTGATCTATGAAGGAAGTTCCAGGACAGCCAAAGATATTCAGAGAAACCCTGTCTCAAAAAGCCAAAAATTAAAAATAAAAGGAAAAGAGGTTAAAATAAAGCCATATAAAGATGAAAAATATACAGAAAGTCTTGGTACTTTATACTATTATGTTCTCTTTGAATTGTTTGAATGCTGAGAAAGGAGCAACAGCTGCCAAAAGATATTTGTTTATAAATTCTGCTGAATTAATCCAAGATAGGTATTTTGAAATACCTTGATTTCAAAAAATGACTGTGGGAACTAAGTAGGACCAAACCCTCATTCAACAGTGATCCAATAAAATACATGGAGTTATTCCTATTTTTGCATCTTTGATATTTGCTTGTTACTGAGTATGTGGTCAATTTTGAGAACATTCTATGAGGTGGTGAGAATAAGGTATATTCTTTTGTGTTTGGGTGGAAAGTTCTACAAATGTCTCTTAAGTCCATTTGAGTCATAACATCTGTTAGTTTCCTTATTTCTCTGTTAAGTTTCTGTCTGAAGACCTGTCCAGTGGTGATAGTGGGTTGTCAAAGTCTTCCATTATTAGTAAATGGTACCTAGTGTGTGATTTAGGCTTTAGTGATGTTTCTTTTACAAATGTGGGTGCTCATTTACTTGGAGCATAGCTGTTCAGAATTGAGATTTTTCTCTTGATCTATATTTCTTTTGATAAAAATGAAATGTTCTTCTTTATCTTTTTTGATTGATTTTAGTTTGAACTCTATTTTGTTAGTAATTAGGATAGCTATGCCAGCTTGTTTCTTAGGTCCATGTGATTTGAAATATTTTTCCCAACCCTGTACTCTGAGGTAATGTTTCTCTTTGAGGCTAAGATATGTTTCTTGTAGGCAGAAGAAGGATGGATTCTGTTTTCATATGCAATCTGTTACCCTGTGTTTTGGTATAGACAAATTTAGTCAATTTATATTAAGGGATATTAATGAACAGTGATGGCTAGTTCCTGGGCTTTTGTTTGTTTGTTTTCATTGTTGCTGGTGGCCTAGTGTATGTGTTTCTCTTCTTTGGGATTTGCTGCTGTGTGATCATCTATTGTCTGTGTTTTTGTGGATGTAGATAACTTTTTTGTGTTGGAGCTTTTTTCTACTACTTTTTATAAGGCTAGATTTATCTATAGTTATTTAAATCTGGTTTTGTCATGGAATATCATTTTTTCTCTGTGGTGATTGAAAGTTTTTCTGGGAATACTAGTCTGGGCTGGTATCCATGGTCTCTAGTGTTTGTATAACACCTGTCCAGATTTTTCAGTCTTTCATTGTTTACATTGAGAAGTATTGTGTAATTCTGAGAGGTTTGCCTTTATATGTTACTTGGGTTTTTTCCTTTGCAGCTTTTTATATTTTTTCTTTATTCTGTAAGTTTAGTGTTTTGATTATTATGTGGCAAGGGTATGTTTTGCTGTTGTTGTTGTTCCAGTAGATTTGATGTTCTGTAAGCTTCTTGTACTTCCATAAGCATGTCTGTTTTTAGTTTGGAAAAGTTTCTTATATAATTTTGTTGAATATATTTTATGTGCCTTTGGGTTGGACTTTTTCTTCTATTTCTATTTATTCTTAGGTTCAGTTTTTTAATGGTGTCCCAGATTCTTTGGATATTTTATCTTAGGAATTTATTGGATACGACATTTTTTGAACAATGAATCTATTGCCTCTATCATATCGTCAATACTCGAGATTTTCTTTTCCACCTCTTGTATTCTGTTGGTTATACTTGCATTTGTAATTCTTGATTGTTTAAGCAAATTTTCCATTTCTAGAATTCCTTCTGTTTGTGTTTTCTTTATTGCTTTCATTTCAGTTTTTAAGTCTTGATTTGGTTGCCTTTTTTTTTAGTTTTCTTTAAGGGATTTGTTGATTGCTTCCAATTTATATTTTGTCTTTTCCTCCACTTATTTAAGAGAATTTTTCATTTCCTTTTTAAGGGCCTCAATTATCTTCATAAAATTATTTTTAAGATTGTTTTCAAGAGCTAGTTCCAGGACAGGCTCCAAAGCCACAGAGAAACTCTATCTCGAAAAACAAAAAACAAAACAAAACAAAAAAAAGATTGTTTTCTTCTGCTTCATCTATGTTGGGGTGTACAGCTCCAGCTGTAGTATAATCACTAGTTTCTGGTGGTGTGTATTGCTCTTTATGCTGTTGAGTATATTCTTACCTTGTTGTCTATCCATCTCTTTCTCCAATCAGAATAGGTGGGGCTTGTGCTTCAGGTCCCTCATCCTCCAATTGCTGTAGTTGGGGACCATAGCTCTGTTGAAATGTTCCTTCCAGTGCAGGCAAAGCAGAGCCTACAGTGATCACTCCTCCGGGTGCAAGCAGGCCCAAGGTTAACATCGTCCCTCCTCAAGTTGCATGTGGTACCACAGCTCTGGTGGTCACACTTCCAGGTAGAGGAAGGGTTATATTCTGCAGATTTTTCCTCTAGGTATAGGAGGAGCTGAGGTTCTGGTGGTCACTGCAGCAGCGGGCTATCTCGTTTGAGAATGGCAGTGGATGCTGACAGTGGCACTGGTACTCTTTTTAGAGGAACTTCTTTTTTTATTGATTTTATCTAGTATACATTTTTCTCTGATCCCCACCCTTCAACACTCTCCATGCTCCAAATTTACTCAGGGGATCTTGTCTTTTTCTACTTCCCATGTAAATTAGATCTATGTATGTGTCTCTTAGAGTTCTCACTGTTGTCTAGGTTTTCTGGGATTGTGAATTGTAGGCTGGTTTTCTTTGTTCTATGTCTAAAAGCCACTTATGAGTGAATACATATGATATTTGTCTTTCTGGGTGTGGGTTACCTCACTCAATATAATGTTTTCTAGCTCCATCCATTTGCCTGCAAATCTCAAGATGTCATTATTTTTCTCTGTTGTTTAGTATGCCATTGTATAAATGTACCACATTTTCCTTATCCACTCTTCAGTCAAGGGGCATTTAGGTTGTTTCCAGGTTTTGGTTATGACAAAAAATGCTGCTATGAACATAGTCAAGCACATGTCTTTTTGGTATGATTGAGTATCCTTTGGATACATACCCAGAAGTTGTATTGCTGGGTCTTGAAGAAGGTTGTTTCCTTCAGACAAACTTCTTACAATAACTTCTGGAAGCCGTTTTTGAGAGCCACAGTGGTCATTGCCCCTTAAGCATGCTCTCTGTCCTGAAGGTTGCTAAAGGCTCTTAGTGGTTGCTCACCTCTTATGAGCTCAGCAGGTCTGTTCAGGGAATTGCTTTGACTTCTGGCCCTTCTGGGCAGGTTACTGGAATTCCTTAAATTCTAGTTCCAATGTATTCTCAGTTGTCTATTTTTGTTTAGGTTTCCTATGCTCTGGGAACTTATCTCAAAAAAATCCGTGACTATTCACTGTTCTGAACTATTTTCCCCATTATTTACTGCAACTTTGCTTTACTTTCTAACTGCTGAGCTAAAAAGGTCTAGTTTCATTGTTCTGAGCCAAATTTCTAAGAACTATTTATTAAAAGGACACCATTTCTTCAGAGAATATTTTTATAACCTTTCCAATAATTGGTTGTGTTTATTTAAATGAGTTTGTTGTAAGTTTGTTTCCTTACTCTATGTACATATTTTTATATTAACTTTATAATATTTTGATTAAAACCTTATTTTAGTTCATGGTGAATTCATGTATCTCCTGCTTTATACATTTTGCTCAAGGTAGATTTGTCTATTATATTTTAGAGACCCATAGAAATTTAGTTTTAATTTTTTTACTTCTATAAAAAAAATCAGTGTAATGGTAATCTGCCAAATGTGTATTGGCAATATTGATTCTTCTGATCCATGAACATGGGGAATCTTTGTTTCTTTCATTTTATTTTTAATGGTATTTTATTCTTTTTATTGTAGATTAATTTTCCTTTTTAGATAAATTATTTTTTTTCTGTCAGTTATTTTACCTGGGATTGATTTTTGAATTTTTATTTAAGATAATTTACAAGTATTATTATCTACCAATTTTTTATTTGTTTATGGTAATGGTATCACCTTCTATTTGCTGATTTTTGTTTCTTGTAACCTTGTTTATTTGTTTATTAGTCCTAAGAATGCTTTGGCAGTTTTGCCTTTATTACATGTATGATGATGGCATCTGCCAACATTAACAAGTTTAATCTCCCTTTTTTTTAAAATTTAATGACTGTTGTTTCTTTTTGTTTCCTGATTGCTTAGGATAAGACTTCTAAAATCGGGTTGAGTAAAGCAGAGAAAATAGACATCTTTATCTTATTCTAGACATTAGAGGCAAAGTGTTCTGTTTTTCTCAACTCATGTAGTGATAACCATTTGATAGTACACACACATACACAAACACACACACACACACACACACACACACACACGGATGTTTTATCCTGAGATACATCTCTAATTTAGATATGCTTTCAGGAAAGACACTGAATTTTATCAAATACTTTCTCTGAACATGGGATGTGCATATTTTGTTATTTTGTTCTGTTGATATTAATATTATATTGATTTAGATATATAAAATCTCCTCTAACGTTTTGATGACTCTCATACATTTTAATGAAAAAGTAAAATTTTATGTATCTATATAGATTATATATAGATATAGAATTATATCCTATATACATATACACATAGAATGATGTATATATCATTCACATAATTTCTTAAGATTAATAATAATGAATGGTAACATTAGCTTCTAGGAAATGAAGCTAGATAAATTATTAAAAATGAAGAAGGAAAATTTACAAGGTATTCCTTTGTAAACACAGAAGAGTGTGTGTGTAAAGTAAAATAATAGGGCAACTAATAAAAATTAAAAAGTGACTTTTAACAAATCCTTTTTCTCAAGTTGAGTAAATTTAACTAAGATAAAATAAAGATAGTATACTTGGAAAAAATAAATGATACTTACTATGTAGATTTCTTTATTCTATTTTTTTCAATCTTTTGAGACCATGCATTACTGTAGCACAATGGTCTTGTACTCTATAAAGATTTGTCAGTTGTATTGGATTAATAAAATGCTAATTGTCCTATATCCAGGCAGGAAGTATAGGTGGAAAAACCAGAGTACGAAAATTCTGGGAAAAGGCTCAGTCTGCAGTCATCATTCAGATGCAGAGGAAGCAAGATGAGAATGTGTCACTGATAAAAGGTACCAAACCATGTGGCAAACACAGACAAGAATTAGGGGTTAACTTAAGATGCAAGTGTTGGAGGTGAGCTGTTTGTTGATTTTGAGCCACCCAGCTAGATTAGGCTAGAAAGAATCACACAGAAACTGTATTATATAAATCACTGCTTGGCCCATTAACTCTACCTTCTTACTGGCTAACTCTTACATATGAATTTAACACATTTTTATTAATCTGTGTATCACCACAAGGTCATACAAAATTTCAGCACATCTATCTCTGGTGGTGGCTCCATGGTGTCTCTCTGACTCTGCCTTCTTCCTCTCCACATTGAGTCCAGTTTTCTCTACCTACCTAAGTTCTGCCCTATCAACAGGCCAAAGCAGTTTCTTTATTCATTAATCAATAAAAGCAACACATATATAGAAGGACCTCCCACATCATGCAAGAGTTAGATAAAAATATGCCTAAGCTATTGGCCAAGCAGTTCCATAATTACTATGGTTTCTGTGTGATTATTTGGGTCTGGGAAGCCAGGAAATAAATGAACAGTCTCTGCTTACAAGGCATCATGTATTTTTAAGCATGAATTATGCAATCAATGGCATATGCTTAAATCCTAGTTAGATGTATTTATGGTTTGAAGAATTTTCATTTTTCTTATAAAGGCAAAACACAAATTGTGCTATGGAAATTGCTACATACAGTAGTGACAGTTACCACTATGCGACTTTGTCATGTCCATGAGAGAGAATGTCTAAGCCATAATACAGCTTCAAAATTCATCTTAACACCTTACCTGTTAGGTGGAGATGGCATGCTTCACATAATTAATCAGCTTCCAAACTGGGAGGTATTGCTTTAAATATGGCTGTACAATGTGTAAAGTACATGGCATTTGCTAGTTTATGTAGGCTTCCTCTGTTACTTGTTATTAAAAAAAAAAGCATGTTGAAGAGTATTTAATGTTGTATCTGACACATATTTTCTATTACTATTGTTATTATTATGGCTATCTTCACTATTGTTACCATTAGTGAGTGACTCTAGTTTCAAACTCAGATGTTAGTGAAAACAATGTTCATTTTGTTTTATAGAATTATTAGTGAAATGATATATTAGGACATCGTTAAATAAGAATTTTCATTATCCTGCAAGAAATGTAAACAGAGTTGAGTGAAATAGAGCTATTGGCTAGCAAATGGTTTCATCTATACCAATCACACATTAGTTTTCCTGTCTCTGTATCATTCGTAATTAAAATTGAAAGCTCTATTACTGATAGCTGTGTAACTACATTAAGTCTGGGGAAGTCAGCTATTAACAATGTTGTGCAGCACACTGTAATTTTATGGACAAATTAGTCTACTCAAAAGGGGATTAAGAATTTTTGTCAAAGACCTCAATTTGTTTATATAAGCTACTGAAAAGAGCTGTCACCACATCCTGGCTGCATTTGGTGTTACATCGCTTAAGGGTAAGAGTCACCCTCTATTGTCCATTCTGGAAAGTTAGATGTCATGATATCTGTAAAAATTACCATTAAATTAATAGTGAATAAATAAATGGATGAACTGGATAGCAAAGCTGGAGTAGGTTTTTCTTTGCTCTTTAAAGAATTGAACAATGGGATACAGATCATTAATGCATTGGCAATTTAGTATTAGCCCTGATGTGGCACAGTTGCATGATGCTACATTTAAATTACAGCCAAGTTAAAAATCATCAAATAAAATTAATAAATAATTGCATTTTGCATGAAAATTGACATTACTGTTCTCATTATTTTGTATTTTAAGAATCTCCAAAGTAAAGAGCTATATCAAAATCCTGTAAAAAAGTAAGAGGCATTATAAATGTGTGCATGTTTTGTCCTATACAAGTAGTCCCTGCGGTATACCTGAAAGGAAAGAGAAATAATTCATAGAGTATTTGAAGCATGCTAGATGGGCATTGTTCCAGTGAAGAAGTTTCACATTTTCTCATTGTCCTCATTTTTATCTTCACAATAACACATTATTTGACACTTTTTTCAGTGTTATAATTCAGTATTCATTTGTTTAAATACTTGATTATTTGCTTCCCACCCTAGAGTTTAGGATCCTTCAAAGCTGGTTCTCGTCAGCCAAATGCAGAGAATTTTATTGCAAGCTCACAGTACCCTGTTGTGTTTCAAAAAGACTTAAATATTAGTAGATCATTGTAATGCATAAATGCTTAAAAATGTGTTTTGTCTGTTATATTTATACCTGCTTAGAATAGCTAGGCTGAGTGTGTGTGTATGTTTGTGTATGTGTGTGTGTCTAGGTATGGAGGGGTCTCTGTAGTTTGTGTGTGTGTCTGTGTGTATTCAGAATCTTACGATTAAGGTGACAGATTTGCATTAACTATGTGATAGAGATCAGGGAAAACTCTCCTAGAGGCCATGGTGCAAAGACCAAGGGGCAGATATAATGTGGCCTCATTAGTTTCTGCTATTTCCAATCCCTTTCACTGATCCAATTTAAAATGCACTCCATATGGAAAGGAGCATGTGAGACTTCAAACCACTGGGTCTCTCCCATTGCCCAGTCGATATTCTTTAAAGTCTTTGTATTAGGTATCGTTTCCATTCAGTGTCTGTGCCTCAAAGTGGACCACCGTTGCTGTTCATTCTTTTATTTCAGTCTCACAGATTTAAATCCTTTGATTCACTCAAATCTTACTTAAAAGATAAGTGATCTTTACTGGGGGTTTTCTTTGATCTTTTTGGACACATTTAATATACCACATGCTAATAACCTACTTCTATCAATCTACATCTATAAGGAATTGAATATACTTGTTAACTGAAACATAAAATAAAAAATGAGAAAAATGATAAAAAATGATTATAAGGTGACCTAATTCCACTCCTATTGTTGAGGAAGAGGAAAGAGAAGTCAAGTCAGTGGCCTAGCAGAAGTTTCAGAGTAAATTTTTTAAAGAGGTTGTCAAAAAAAAACCTCACCTTCCAGACATCTAGGAAAACCAGAGCCCCAAAATACTGCATTACAATGGATTCCTTCTTATGATCTTAAAAACCATTTTATCATTTCCTTAGACGAGAAAACAACTTTTCAGACACCTAGTCAGTCACTGGTGAGGCAAACCCAGCAACCCAGCAGGCTCAGAAACAATGACACTATTACAGAATGGCCAAGAATTTGACATAGCACCACCGTGAAAAGCATGCTGGGATTATTTTCATTTTACATATTGTGTGGGACTTACTCGGTAGCAACTTTTTTACTTGTTTCACTATGAGCACTACACTTAAAACCAAAAATATCTAAAATGCTCATTTTATAAATGATTTGATCACTTGAAACCAAAGGTTTGTATGAACAAGATGTCCAGCCTAAATTCAGCAACAGATGCCTTTTTTCTTTAGTGATTACTTTTGCAATAAATTCACATAGGGACGAGAGTAGACAGATGGTAATGCAGAAAGATATTATTTCACTGATTAATTGCTTGGCCTTGAGCAGGATCTCTCTGCCTTTTAGTGTGGGCTTATCCACAAAATAGCTTTGTTTGATGGTCTTCATTCTGTAGTAAGTTCAGAGTAGGAAAATATTCTTCAAACTTTGAGATGATCTTTATGTCACAAGATTGGACGAAAATAAATGATATATTGAAAGAATGCAAGAATTTCACAAAGTCTCTAATTACAGTTAGAACAGTAATAGCAAATCCAAGAAGTATGAGTGTGTTGGATGCCTGGCAGTGTGTTAAAGTATTCAGGAATAAAAGGCTATGCCAGCCTTATGAGAAAGGGCACAGGACTGTCAAGACCAGGAGGACAGAAGCAAGGGAGGAAATAAAAGGGTGAAAATTAGAGTTCTACTTGGAAGAAAACACATAAAATTATAAACAACTGTTGTTTTAGAGACAGAAAGTTACTTCTGAGTGTTGATTGAAGCATTTTCTAATTTTCTACATACTACTATTGATACATCAAAATTATCCTCAATAGTTGCTATTCTCAAAATTGAAGTATATTTGATGTATCAGTTTTCAAGAAAAAACCAAGAAGTACATAGCAACTGAGATTATCACAGTGGGCAATCATCATGTATAATTTACTACTTGCTCACACAATGCGGATACCTGCATCAACAATTGATTTGTGACTGCATACAAATATTCAACAACATTCGTAACTTCCTGTTTCTATCCCACATCTAAAATGTTCATTCACTTTGTGTGAAAAAATACATAAAATTGGATTTTGAAATTAGTGTTTTAGGTTATCTTACATGAGAAAAAAAAAAGACCCTAAACTATTTCCAAGAAGTAAATACTTTCCTGAAAGTTAGCTCATTGGCTTGCAAACTCATTAGGGATTTTCCTCCAAGGAACACATGAGAAAGTCTAGGGACAAATTTATCATGTGATTGAGCCTAGCTACTACTGAAATAGGCTAGGAAGAAGCTAGATTTGGGGTCTGGCTCACCTCACTCAGGATAGTGTTTTCTATTTCCGTCCATTTGCATGCAAAATTCAGGAAGTCATTGTTTTTTACTCCTGAGTAGTACTCTAATATGTAAATATTCCATACTTTCTTCATCCATTCTTCCGTTGAAGGGCATCTAGGTTGTTTCCAGGTCTGGCTATTACAAACAATGCTGCTATGAACATAGTTGAGCATTACTTTTGTTGTATAATAGGACATTTCTTGGGTATATTCCCAAGAGTGGTATTGCTGGGTCCAGGGGTAGGTTGATCCCGGATTTCCTGAGAAACCGCCACACTGTTTTCCAAAGTGGTTGCACAAGTTTGCATTCCCACCAGCAATGGATGAGTGTACCCCTTTCTCCACATCCTCTCCAGCAAAGGCTATCATTGGTGTTTTTTATTTTAGCCATTCTGACAGGTGTACACGAGGAACTCAGGACCGCGAGGGTGCACCCACACACTGAGACAATGGGGATGTTCTGTCAGGAACTCACCAAGGTCAGCTGGCCTGGGTCTGAAAAAGCATGGGATAAAACCGGACTCGCTGAACATAGCAGACAATGAGGACTACTGAGAACTCAAGAACAATGGCAATGGGTTTTTGATCCTACTGCACGTACTGGCTTTGTGGGAGCCTAGGCAGTTTGGATGTTCACCTTACTAGACCTGGATGGAGGTGGGTGGTCCTTGGACTTCCCAGAGGGCAGGGAACCCTGATTGCTCTTAGGGCTGACTAGGGAGAGAAACTTGATCGGGGGAGGGGGAGGGAAATGGGAGGTGGTGGTGGGGAGGAGGCAGAAATCTTAAATAAATAAATAAATAAATAAATAAATAAATAAATAAATGAAGCTAGATTTTGAATACCTTATAAAAGACACAAAACTGATCGCTGACCTCAACTCACCCAACCCCCAAAAATTATACAGTTCAAACTATTCAAAAATAGATCAAGAAAATATATAGTATCATTTATGACTCTGAAAAATATTTTCCCACATATATGGACAGGATTGTAGATTGAAGCTGGTAAAGAGATCAAAATATAGAGTTCATACTTTTTTGAGGCTCCTGATCTTCTAATTCATAAATGGATATGAGTAACCTAAACATCACTTCTTCTTTTGTTGAATGTGAAAAAAATATAATTTTCTCATAATTAGGATCTGATGAAATAAGCCTTCATAAATATTCTGTCACAACTGTAACTGCAGTTAATGATAATGTATTGACCGGTAGAGATGAAAGAAGAGAATGAGGGACAATAGTGACAATGATGGTGCTTGGATGATGACTGTTGTGGGGTGGGTGCTTGTACCATCCACAAGCTCATATTATGAAACCTTAACCCCCAGTGTGATAACAATAGAAAGCAATGCTTTTAGGAGATAAATAAATTTCGATGAAGGCATGCGGATGAAGGCTCACATTAGAGTAAGTATATTTTGGTAAGAAAAGGAGACACCAGAGTCCTTTTCTCACCATCATTTTGATTCTACAGCAAGAAGGCCACCATCTGTACACAAGCAAGTGTCCTTTCAGACAGCCCATATGCCAGCAGCTTCATCTTGAACTTGTAAATCTCCAGAACTTTCAAAATAAATGTCTGCTGCTTAGGCTACTTAGTCCAACATGCTTTCTTTTAGCAGCCTGTGCTGACGGAATCAATGAGAGGGTTGATGACAGCATGTGTAGTAAGATGATGATCAGAACTGGGATGACATTGGTACTTTTCACCCTGCATTATAGCACTCTAATCTCAACACTAACTAATATAAATAGTACAATAAAAACTAGAAATGGGAAGCCTGCTTAGCTTTTAAATTTCTCAAAAATTGAATTTAAAGTGCTTGTTAATTCTTTGGTTGTGGGAATATATAAAGTCCTTACTTGATAGTCAATAGCATAATAACCAAAGAAAAACATAGGAAATGTTTTTATACAGAACAAAATTGTTTTGAGTTTACATCAGAAAGTAGGTGCACTCTGAAGTTAAGACTCAACATCGGATGCGTCCACTAACATATTAGCCACAGCTATGATAAATGTCCTGGAAACTGATTGAAATAGAACATGTAGGATTATGAGTCTTGGTAACAAACAGAAAATTAAATATAGAAGTAAAATATCCATCTACCTATTTGGACTGTCACTGGATGAGTAAATTAGCTTCTACGTTTTGTACCATTTTAAACATTTATCTGTGTTAAAGATCACGGGCATTTATATTGTCACATTCTTCTGTTCTCGTCCAATATACTTTTAGATATGAGTTCATATTTTTTATCACGTGGATTCTCATGTCAAATTCAGTGAGGTTTTCATTTAGTCATGACCGTTGAAAGAATTTTAAGAAAGTATAATAGATTTCTGCCAAATTTATCAGCCAATCATTCATGTTTCTTTTAGTAACTACCTTCACAATTCCCCTTCCAACTTGAAAGCATTTGAATGCTTTTCTCAACAAATCTTACAGTGGAGGTTGTTTCCATCGTATCTAAGCAGTTGAATCAACAAAAGCACAAACCTATTTACTGTAACTGAAAGTTTTGAATTTTCTTTTTTTTTTTTTTTTTTTTTCTTTTAATCACTGCCGGGCCCATTAGTTCCAGTCTATCTTGCTTGTAGATTATGCTGTCCCACTTTACAGAACTGTTCAACTTGCTCTTTCCAGGTAGCATAATTTTTCTTTCGTTTTCAATCTCTATTTCTCAACTGCTTCATGTTATTTATATGGATAACCCAGTCCTTTCAGTGTGCCGTGAAACATATTAACACTGGCTCATTGCATCCTGATTGAGGGGACACTACGCTAGCTCTTATCACATGTCCCAGCTTCAAATTCCAGTCTGGTTCTCGGATCATATCCAAGGCCTTGACCATGCAAGGTAGGCAGGCTGTTCTTAAGCTACGGTCCTAGCCCAAGTTTCTGAATATTTAAAGATAGCAATTAATTATGTAAAGCCAGGGAAAAAAATGCTTACGCTTGTGTTGGCCTTGGTTTCCTCATTTGTAAATATGAATGGGAAGAATAAAATTCTTCCCGTAGTATATAAAGCATTTTAAAAACGGTTCTTACAAAAAGTTTAACTGCTATCTATAATGACTTTATTACCCTATTAAATGTTTCTCCCCCCCCCAATTAGCTTGTAAGTCTGTCAGCACAGCAGCATCTCTAGGGTGACAAGATGATCCCTGACCTACCAGATCATTAGTAACTCTTCTATTCATGTCAGTTTAATCCACTTTAGAGATTGAAGTAGTAACAATTATGTACATGGTATGTAGCATATTGGCACATACTCAATACATTTACATATGAATTTTAAAAGTATCATTTATTGAAAATTTTTAGATGTAAATCTAGTTTTCTGAATTATTTTATTAACTTCTTAAGTTTCATGTTCATATTATGAAATAAGTTTGGATTTTAGCTTCATTGAACACAAAGATGAACGGGGTTCAGAGATATATAGGGTTTAAGACATTCATGTTTAATCTAAGGTTTAAGTTCTAAGGCTTAAGACATTTAGAGTTAGATCAAGCTGTGACAACCTTTAGACCCCTATCTCCTCTGCAATATCTGCATTTTTTTACCTTCATATATGGGACATAAAGAATATATAGATATATATATGAATGGTTAATTAATGGTTGCTATTCAGAGTCTATAAACTATAATACGGAACAATGCAGAACTAATAAATACTATTTAGCATTTTCTATTGTCTGAAAATTCATTGGAAATGACATTTGTACTCAGAGGTACCAGAAGTTTCTTCAATATGGAAAGTTTTCCACATAAATAATCCTAGACAGTATTGATGGATAAAACCACTCATTCAATGGGAACATTTAAGCAAACCTAATTCTTACTGGAATGAACCCTTTGGAAAACACCACATATCAACGATGATAAGGAAAGTGCTAAAAGCAATAGCTGCTTTCCTTAATGGAGCAAGTGGAGAATGTTCGACATTGCTCTTAATAGTAGCCAGTGAAACAGTTTCCAGTAAAACTTAAGTGAGGAGATAACTCTCATCACAGCAGTGTGTACGCAGGACCTGCTCAAATAATAGCAATGTGCTAGCCTAGCGGGAAGATTCTTTAATCTGTGCTCTCTAATATGTACGTACCTGCATTGTGAGCTCACTAGGTAAGCTATTTCTTAATGGATTTTATTATTCAACAAAAATTTGGAAGCATATTAGGTAAGTCCTATAGAATTTGGAATATCTACTAGCACTAATGCTAAACACTTTTGTAATTAACTCATTCAAAAACATTTTTAACCACTAACAATTTTGCATCAGGTACTTTGACAAAATACTCTAATGATATCAGATTATAATTTGAAGTAAGTCTTATACCGGAAGAACAAATAGAATAAGGAGAAATATAAGATTTTAAATAAAGGGGCTGGGAAAATAGCTTAGCACTTGAGAGCACTGGATGCTATTTCAGATGATCCAGCTCCAATTCCTAGCACCTTCAAGGATACTCATAGCTGTGAAACTGCAGTCTCAGAAAATCTAACATTGTATGGCCTCCTGGGTACCAAAAATGTCCACAGTAGACAAATATATATGCAGACAAAACATCAGTATGCATTAATTAATTAGAAATTAAAACAAAATGTTTAACTATATTACAGTTTCATGTAAGTACAAATGCCCATTTGATTTCCCTCTCCCAAATTAAAGTCTATTTTCTAACCTCATTATAAAGAAGTGTAGCCATGTGTTTAAATTATCGCCAATTTGGTATTGAAAAAATATTTGACACTTAAAGTCAGTCCTGTAGACATGGTGTTTCATGTTGTTTTCTCATATGCCTGACCACAAGAAAAGACTCTGAAACCAATGATGGTGAAAACACAGAAAGACAGACAGACAGAAAGAAAGAGGGAGGGAGGGAGGGAGGGAGGGAGGGAGGGAGGGAGGGAGGGAGGGAAGGAGAGAGCACTAAAATAAATAAGACATACCTAGTGTTTAAAGGCGTTTGTAAATGGGGATGATTGTTAGAGCAGCTACCCAGCCCTGAGGATCACACAATCTATTGAAAGGTTGTCAAGATGTGGGAGTGAGAACCTCTGTTTGAGCCAAACTTCCAAAGTGGTGTAAAACTCAAACTGTCTCTGTAAGACCACTTTACTCTCACAACGAAAGCTATAGATAACTCAGAAATAAACCATCTCTATATTCAAATAAGAGTTTTTAAACATTCTAGGTTCGAATATTCCAAAAAAGAAATTTACAAAAAATATTTAGACAATGAATTGCATATACTCTCTCTGTGTGTCTCTCTCTCTCTGTCTCTGTCTCTGTCTCTGTCTCTCTCTCTCTCTCTCTCTCTCACACACACACACACACACACACACCTCTCAAAAAATTTGTCAGAGAAAAAACTAATTCTGAGCTCAAAATTCTATCCCCTTTGGTCTTACCCTCATGCCTGAATTCTGGTGTTATACAACAGGTCATTTGGACCTGGGCTATGGATCCCTGGAAAGTATTCTTTTTGCACATAAATGCTCTGGATAAAGGTGACACATTAAGACCTAACAGAATTTTAATGTTTAAGTGTATTCTTTAACAGATAGCAGCTCTCAGAGTTATCCCGTTAATATGCCAGGGGAGTTCCTCAAATGGTAGAGCAACCTTCAGAAGTTTCTTAGTGAGCTGTGGTGTAAAAAAGTCAGGTTGTCCAAGAGCAGCCACTCTGTAGCGTTACTGCAGACAGAAGTCTAAGGCAAACAAATAATTATCAACACCAACCTTGTTCATGTATAATCATCTTCAGGAAAGATAATTAGCATTTTTAATTTTAACTCAACTCCAAGTGATTTTATAGTTTCAGAATGCTGTCATCAGTACTGTGGCCTACTGCACATTCAAAATCTGTGCATGTTTCTGGTACCCTCTAAATTCATCAAAGTCAGCAAAACCCTGTGCTGCTGAAGTCCTGCCAAACAGTTCTTGCACCTGGAAGGTAAATGACGCATCAGCTCAGGAATAACACTGACTTTCATTCCGTAACATATCTCCACATTCTCATATGATCATAATACCTTGATAAAGTTATCTGAAACCTACAATTATCTTCTTTTCAAGTTTAAAGTAAAAGCTTTTAATTCTAATTCAAGATGCAGAGGTAGGCAGATCTCTATGAGTTCAAAGCCAGCCTGGTCTGCAAAATGAGTTCTAGGCCAGCCAAGGCTATACAATAAGACCTTGTTTAAAAATAAAAGTAAATCAAAAGTACGTTTTTCTTCTCCAGGGTTTTGAAAACCTTACCATATTCCCTAGGTTTATTGAGTTTTTCAGAAAATATTTATTCTGAGTTTTATTTATTTTAAAGATCCTTTATGAGGCTATGTCACTGTGTAAAGCATTATACATAACCAGACTTGGGAATAAAAATGTTTCACAGGAGGAGAAAAGGAATTAGGTCTGTCTCGATTTTCAAGTCTCTTTTCGATATATTTGTTTCATTTTTGACAATTTAAAATAAACAGTTCTCCTTCACAAGATTTTAAACAAATTATATGTAAAAATATATATTTGAGACAAAAACCATTCAACCACTTTGTGCTTAAACATGAGAGCTCTAGGGCAGACAACTGACCTCAAATTTGAGGCCGAGCGTTCATGCCCTTTCTTTAACTCAATTTATGAAAATTTACCAGCTTTGTTTTTACAAAATGCTAAACGACGATTGGGACACAGTATTTACATACTAAGTAATAATGATAATAACCACAACAATAATAACCTTGTCATCATTAGTACTGGTCTCTGAGGTTATATAAAGGAAGAAGTGTTACAAGGGGAAAGGGAATAGGGTAAGAGAAATGAAATTGAGAGAAAATCATTGTATACATGTAGGAAATTGTCAGAGATATTGTCATTAAAAAGTAAAGAAAAACAAATAATAATATTTGGAAAGCTAAATATAGATAACTGGAGTCTATAACCAACAATGTCTTAAAAATGCTAGATTAAATTAAAAACCACTTTGGAATTCACACAGGGCAGGGAACCCTGATTGCTCTTCGGGCTGACAAGGGAGGGGGACTTGGCTGGGGGAGGGGGAGGGAAATGGGAGGCGGCGGCGGGGAGGAGGCAGAAATCTTTAATAAATAAATAAATAAATAAATTTAGGCACAGTTTTACAAGGCCTTCTCAGAGCCCTCGTGTTAACTGGCATTATAAATCTATAAGGGAGTAATGTAGTATACCCTAGAATTATCATTTTTTCCAGGATTATTATTCAATGAATATACATTGCAACATGCTTATTTAGAATTCAGGAAAAAAAAGTCTGCTTAGGGAATCTAGGCAGACGATTTAGAGAGCCAAGCTAATGAATTCTGGGCTTTCTTTGTAGAATTCAAAAAATCAAATCAGCAAGGACAGCCAATGTTTGCCTGTGTAAATTGATTCATTATAGTGTGTATTCAAAACATAGCATTGGTCAATTGGGAGTCATTCTCATTGTAAAGCTTCCTAGCCAGAGGACAACTGAGAGAACTTGCCAATATGCCCATTGTTCAAAAGATTATGAGCCAACATTTTAGATGTGGGTGGGACAATGTGTTTTGGAGACTATAAACAGGAAGCTAAGCCTAGAGACCTGGCTGAAGAGAATTGTTTTCTTATGCCTCTGTGTTTCAACCTATTTCACTTCTACATTTATGTCATGATAACCTAATAAATAAGTACAATGTAGGATATGAGATTTTTCTAGTTCCGTAGATAAAACACACTCTATAGAAACCCATCATTTTAACATTTATTATTTTTCTGCTGTACCACTGGGTTGTCAATAAAAGCAGAACAAATGAGTACTAGCCTTTGATATTTTACCACACTATAAGAATGATCAAATTTGTAGGTTAAAGGCAATCATTTTAGGTTTCAAGAACACTCTAAGACAAAAGGACTTGTAAAGATGCCTGAGTCCTTAAAGCAAAGATGCAAGTTGCTTTGCTCACATTTCAAACAAAACTTGGAAAATTAAATTGATTTAAAGAGGAATTTTTTTCTTCCCAGGAGGATCTATTTGCACAGCATCTACTTTCATTGCTCTTACACTCTGTGAGTCATCAGGAAGTAACGAGAAGTTACACAAGAACACAGAGTCCTCCTGGGCTTTGAAAACAAATGGCTCTGAAACTGCAGAGTTGATCCTACCCAGAGGATGATGTACACAGGCATTCAGTGTAAGAGGGGTTGGATCAGTGCAATTAGATGTAAGCATTGCACCTGTGGAGTCTGGAACACGATGTTGCATTGTGAAGGATGAGCCAGAGTGGGTGGTTTTCATTAATTTCAAAGCCTTGCTCTCTTCCTTCTTCATCATGTGGTGAATGTTAGGACATTAACTTCACTTGCAGGTAATCAGCTGTTGAAATAAGCTGTTTCAGCACCTCACAAATGTATTGCGTGCCTAATATCCTAATATCTATCTGTCTCTGTGGTAACTGTGAGGACCATAAGGTGGCAATCTGGCTTCTTTAAAATATAAGTAAAATTCATAGAAGCAAGCATACGTGTCTAGATAGGCACATTAGAATAAGATTATACCTCCAGTACTCAGGGGGACAAAAAGGTGGATTCCAACTATGGTAAGGACCAGCATACCTCTCTGTGCATAGCATTGAGCAGAGTTGGGAGAAGTCTTCACTGAGAAAGGTACCTAGTAGGGGAGCTACCAGTAACCTGTCTATTATGATATGCCTAATAATACAATGTTTCGGATGAGTTTCATCTGTCATCATGGAACAAGGATGTCATCCTCAGATATTTAGAGATGACAAAATATGTTAGGCAATGCAAATAAAATATGAACAAAGATAATAGTCACTTCAAGCAAGATAGATGCTTTCTGAATAGGATTCTGGTCTCTCAGGAAATAGGGCCAACTGACATGTGGCACTTTATACCATAAAAAAGACCTTCTATTTTTCAAAAGAAACTGTTAATTGAATAAAGACAGAGACTATAGCAAGCTACATATCTGACAGAGGATGAATGTCTCAAATATGCAAAGAACTCAAAGCCAAACATCTGTAAAACAACCTCATTAAAACAACGAATTGCTAAACAATATCAAACAAAAGCCCTGAACACAGAGTTCTCAAAACAGGAGGTACAAATGTCTAAATAAATACTTTTAAAAGTGATTAACATCCCTATCAATCATGAAAATGCAAATTAAAACTACTTTGAAATTCCATCCCATCTCCGTTAGAATGGCTATCATCAAGTGTTAGGAAAGCTGAGAGGAAAGAGGAACGATTTTCACTGTTGATAGAGGTATAGACAGTGTAAACAGATACAATCACTTTGCAAATCAATACAGAGAATCTGCAAAAAAAAGTTAGCAATAGAACTATCACTGTCTTAGCTCTATATGTATCCCTAAGCATCCATCCAAAATAATCTACACCCTACTGCAGAGATACCAGTAGATTCTTCTTTGCTGATTCTCTATACAGTACCCAGGAAATGGAACCAGCCTCCATGTCCATCAGCTGATGAATGCATAATGAAGATATGGTACATTCACAGAGAAATTTATTGACGTATAAAGAAAAATGAAATCATGAAAATTTAAATAAAAACTGATAGAACTTGAAAATAATGTGCCAAATAAATCCAAGTCCAGAAAGACAAATGTGACATGTTCTCTCTTACTTGTGGATCTTAGTTATGAATTCTTAAAATATAGTATGTGAGTTGTACAAGTAGAGACTAGTAAAGTATAAATTAACCATTAGATACAGAGATAGGGGAAGCCCCAATAGAAGGGAGATAATAATAAAGTTGATATAAAAATTCAAAGCAGGAGCACTATTAAAGGTGTGGTGTTGTTTCAGTGGGCAGGAAAATAGGAGAAATTGGCAGAGGGGATTTATGGGGAATAATGAGTATTAAAAACATAAAGGAAACAAATATGAGCATATTAAAAATTAAATTTGAAAGCGAGATTTAAGGGAAGTGCATTGCATTGGTAGATGATAGTACTTCCAGAATTCCTAAGTTATTAAGCCAAAATCTCAGTGCCAAGTGTGTGATTCCTCTGTACCAGTTGTTAATCAGGGAGGGCTCAGAGTAACACAAAAAATGCAGGCTAATGCTATTGCTTTTGGTGACTACCAAAATTTGTTCATAGGGCTGATTGCTGAAAATAAACACTGTAACAGAATAAGAAGAAATCACCTGAAACTGAGTTAGAAATCCTACCTGATAGATTTCATAGTGCTCAAGGTGCAGTACAGGTTGTTGGAGAGAAAAGGCACCAACAGTCTTACTTAAATGTGAAAAATAAAAAATTTCTACGAAATATGTTCCCACAGCTGCAATAGTGGCATGAATATTGAGGATAACCAACTACTTTCTCATTGGATCAGAGGCCTGCTCCACAAGATAAATTTCATGTCCAGCACTGTACACCTGCTGAACCCCAGTGGTGGCCATAGAATTCATAGGTCATAGAGGGGAACCAGCTACCACTGTTATTAGTCTTCAGAGAGAAGATTCTTATGGTAGATGGAAAGTGACAGTTAATGAAAAGATTCATAACTGGTTCAGTCCTGAGAATAAGCAACAATGGAGTGTTCATGCTAAATGAGACATCTGTATCACTGTACCCAAAGCTAGGGGAACATCACAGAACATATGTCTAGATACTGAATGGGAAGTGGGAAGTGTGCCATAAAAGACATCTTTTGCTGGTAAACTTTCTTTGCTTTTCAGAATCATTACCAGCATGATTCCAAAAGAGGCTAACATTCAGAAATCACAAAGGACTTAAAGAAGTATAATACCACTGGTATAAAATTGTCAACCAGCAAAGATGCTAATGAATTTAATAGACATTAAAAAAAATAAAACACAACTGTTTTTAAAGGTGTTCAATATCCATAGTCATAATAGATAATTCTGGTAGATATGATCTAATAGTTGCAGTCATGAATTCACTGAAGCTGTACTTAAAGTTACTGGCACAAGACAGGTCCTGGCAATGTTTCATCACATGTGGAAGACAAAGTAATGAGCCCCTACTCCTCCCTGGAGGACTGTGATAGCTAATGGATGCTGGAGAGGAGTGACATGCTTTTTAGTGGTATAGTCAGTAACAAGTTACCCATACTCCAGTAAGTAGCCTTCCATGCTTAGTATGTGTTTGAATGAAACTGTCAAAGAACTTAAAAGTGATAAAAATGACAAGTAAACACTTAGAGAGTTTGGTTGATGCAAGTTCAAGTAAATGTAGTAAGGAGTATAATTAGCAGGATTTTGTAGTAGGTTAGATATGGGAAGTGAGGAAAAGGTTTAAACTATCAGTGTCCTAGAATGGGCAAATATTTCAGTGATACTTGATCCACTGAGCTAGAAAACATAAAGTGTGGTAAAGATTTAGGAGTAAAGATAAGAAATTCTCATTGATGTATATAATCATGGTACATGGGTGTTAAATAATGCACTGATGATTAAATATTCCAGCATAGGGGTAAATCCTGGCATTGCCACTAAAAATCTGGAACCAGATATTATTAACTACTAAGATAAGACTCAAGGAAAAGGAATAGAAATACCTCCAAGAAGTCTCCACATGCATGGAATGAAGATATGGTTAAGAAATTAATGGAAGTTGCATTTAAGGAGAAAAAAACCTAAAAACCCAAACTTCAAAGAAGCTGACAGTGAACATAAAGGTAGCCATGTAGAAGTCAATAAGAAAACCAGTCATACAAGTAGTAAAAGAGATGGTGGCTGTTGACTGAGATGAACCTAGCACACAGGATACAGCATGAGAAATAGGATCAACAGCACCCCAATCAGCAGAAAGTAGTCTAGAGAACTAGACCCATATATCCAAATATTGTTTATAAATCTTTGTTTACATTTAAAGGGGGATATAATATAGAGATGAATATTTGACATTGGTATGGCTCTTGGTTTATTGATATAAATTTAAGGTCAATTTTGTTATACTGAGTATATATAGTTCTGATCTTGATTAAGGTATTGTGTTTGTGCAGCTCATTTAAAAGTGTAATATAGGATAATAGAGAGTCATCTATAATAGTCAAGCTTGTAGTCATATTAGTTAGGTTTTCTAGATATAAAGAGATATATTTTAGTTAGATAGGTATTCTTTAAACCTTTCAAAGACTACAGAATATGGCATTTAAATGTTTTTAAAACTTAGAACTTAGGTAATATCATATCTTTGTGGAGTCTTTAATGGAGTTGGAGAATTTATAGTTATAAATATAGCTTTACTTAGTTATGATAAAATATAAAGTAGATGTAAATATTGTAACTATAATTTTTACTTGATAGCTGTTTTGTAGTATATAATTTTACTATGTTAAAGTTAAAACCTTCCTTTTTATTTAAACACAAAAAGGAAGGTGATGTGGGATTCCCCCCTTAATGCTGTGAATATAATTGGTTAATAAAGAAACTGTCTTGAGCCCATGATAGGACAGAACCTAGGTAGGCGGGGGAGGAGGGTACCTAACTGAATGCTAGGAGAAAGGAGACTGAGTCAGGGAGTAATCATGGAGTCACTGCCAGGGACAGATGCCAGAACTTTAGCCAGTAAGCCACAGCATGTGTTATACACAGATTAATAGAAATGGGCTAAATTAAAATGTAGGAGTTAGCCAAGAAGAGGCTAGAGCTAATGGGCCAAGCAGTGATTTAATTAATACAGTTTCTGTGTGATTATTTCTGAGCTGAACTGCCAAGCAGCCAGGAACCAACAAGTTGCCTTCTTAAAACAGGTGGTCAGAAATATATGTTACAGAGACTTAGATAAAATTAAAGAATTACTTATTAAAAGTAATTGCCAGGAAGTCAGACATTGTTACTGACCAATTCTCAAAGTGATGCAGCATACGATGGTGAATCTTGATATTTTTAGATTGCTGGAAGAGGTTCTGCTTTAGCTTGAACTCATGTGAGGTCACTCAAATATGCTCTGTAATTTCTTATCTTCTTATGAAGATGATAACCTACAATTTGCATCAAATGTTGGACAGTAAGAAGAGCTTTCAGTATATCAGGTGAAAATAGGCTTTTCTTTTTGTTTAGGTAAAATTATACGTACTGTCAATCAAGTTGTCTATGACATTTCCTAGGATTTGCTGAATGGCTTTGCCAGTATTATCTAATATAACTCACTATTATTAAGATATTTTTTTTTATTTTTTAGAACTACCTTCCTTTTCCTCCCTCCAAACTCTCCTATATAATTCTCCTTGCCCTCTTTCAAAATCTTGCCCTCTTGTTTTTCACTAACTGCTGCTGAATACACACAGCCACACCCATATATATGTACATGTAATATATGTGAAACATATAATATATATATTTATTATATGTGATACGTGTACATATACATGCAACCTACAGTCTACCCAGCTATGATGCCTATGAACTACAACAATAAGCCAGACTATCATGATAATTCTGATGGTGCAATAATGGCACATACACCTTTGTGATAAGGAACGGCATTCTAATTGGATTTAAGACACACTCAGCAAGAAGAGAATCATACTCAGTATGATAAACATAGACAACTACTCAGATCTAGTGAAATCAGGAATATAACATGCTTAAATATCTATTTTACCCGACAAGAGATCCACTAATTATATGTGGCTACTTGAAATATACTTAGTATGTGTTTCAGTTTTTAAACTATAAGAATTAGATGGCTAGTAGATATCTATCTATATTAATATAACTTACATCTAATTTTCATAATTGGTTCATCTTAATCTTTCTAGATAACCTTTTGTGCAATTTAGTCTGTTAGGTACCCTTTCTCAAAGGTCTTTTGAATGGGACCTGTAACCACACCCCATTGTTGATCTTCTGAGTCCAAGTTTCTAACAGTTAGGAGAATTAATCTTCACTCTAAGACTTTGTCTAAAGACTCTTCTATTTGGAGAGATGAAAAGACATGAATCAAACATTTTACAGACAATATGTTCCAACAAAATTAGGCCCATAATTTGCTTTAGTGTTTTCCTAAACTTCTTTCAGTATTTTAAAGTTTTTAATAGAAGTAACAGAAATAATGATATACTTTCAACATTTTGCCTAGAGTTCTACATCCTACCTAATTCAAGTTCTACTTCTTCAGTTTCTATCATTTTGTTATAGACAGCCATTTTGCTGGTTATAAACTCACAGCGACAGTTATTAAGTGTCTAATATGATAATTCCACACATTCAATTACCTAGTTTTGCAACAGCTAGTAGTTCAAATAGCAAAATTTATTTTCATAAACTATATTTTTGCTATGAAATAGTTGAGGTCGGTCAGGTTCAACTAGTATAGGATCACTAAATCTAGGTATGTGTTTAATGGTATTTTCTAGATGAGCAGCCTAATTCAGAAATGTTATTCTCATGTAAAGTCAAGGTTACAAGAAGACAAATCCAATATCATAGCATTTTAAAGGTTCATTTTTACTTGTTACCTTCTAATACTACATCATCAACATATAAACTTCATAGCCAAACAGAGCCAATAAGCAGAGAAACACACTTCTCATTAGTAACAGGACTCCACAATTATTGAAAAAGTGTATGTCAATAGGTTGGTAAAGAATAAAGATTGTTATTTTGTTACAATGTTACACAGTAAATGACATTAGAAAAACAAGTTGGATAACAATGAAAGTAAACAGCTAATGAGTGGCTATCCAGAAAATTGGAAGCTAAAATATATAGACAGCATTGCTTCATAGACTATTATTGGGATTGGAAGGAAAACAGGACATATAGTGTAATTCCTGTTGTCTATTTATTTACTTATTGGGAAGTGGGACATGAATTGTGGGAACTGATCTCTCCTGCCACCCCAGGTTCCAAAGATCACGCTCAGATTATGAACCTGAAGAGCAAGTACTTTTTCCACAGATTCATTGTGGTGGCTTTAAAACCAGCATTTCAAAGTTTCTTTTTTTCATAAATGCCTCAGAAAGTACTTTTCCTATTATTTCTAAACTGCCTCTATCAAGAAAAACCTTACCACCTTTATTGGTTAAAATAAACATGTTCTAAAAAAATCTCTTTGTCACATAGTGTGTTAAATCATATATGAAGCAACTTAAGTGTCAGTGAAAGAATTCTGCTTGTGTGTGTCTGGTAGAACCCAGAATTTTTTCAGGTAATAATGACCATACAAGTAAGACCCTTCCTTCACTCAGAAAATAGCATGTAATTGTTGGATTTAATCATAAAGCCCATACAAAATGGGGTTTCACATAAAACAAAACTGAGAGTACTTATCTGTATAATTTAGGCTTTGTGGTATTTCCAAGTTGACTTGAAGAGCATACTTAATTCTCTCACTTTTAGAAAGTTTTTCCCCTATTGGAATATTCTATTGTTTTCATAATTGGCTGAAGTTTGGTTAGGGTATATTTATGATGATCTGTGGACCATATATATTGGACTACTGTGGTTATGGAATTTTTCTCGGAGTCTACACTGGAAAGAACCATTCCTGGAACACAGAATTATTCTATTCTTACAAGAGACTGATAAATCATTAATAGTATGTTCAAACAAACAACAGATCACATTAAATTGAATAGGATTGCTTGTAACTGAGGGTAACAGATAATTCAGGTTAACATTGGACTTGTTAGAGAAATAGTATATCAGATGAAAATTAGAAAATAGTGTCTAGTTTCATTTTATGCTGAATGGTATGAATCCAGCAGTGGCAAGGAAAAAGGAAGAGAGAGAGGGGAACAGACAAACAGAGGGAGACAGAATCTCATCATACATAAGAACAGAATTGAACAGGGAGATACCAAGGTGGATTGCAGGAAACCAGAGCATTGATTGCTTCTTATTATCAATTATTCACATATTATAGATAATTAATGATGAGTAACAATATTAATGAGCTAAACACTAGAAAGATATTGCAAATCTAAGACTGATGGATGTGTGAACTAGTTTGAAGCTGACAAACTAGATCACTGCAACCATGCTCAGATTTGATGGTAACACTTGTTTTCAGGGTTTTTTTTTTTTTTTTTATGATTATCTATCCAGGTAGACAAAGATTTTTTTTTTTCTCTTTTGGGACAAGGTTTCTTTGCAGCTTTGGAACCAGTCCTGGAACTAGCTCTTGTAGACCAGACTAGCCTCGAACTCCCAGATATTTGCCTGCCTCTGCTACCAGAGTGCTGGCATTAAAGGAGTGCACCACCACTGCCCAGCAGACAAAGAAATGTTTAAGATTACTGATCTATAATGTCAATTTTTCCATGAATTATTGAACATATGTATTATAGTCAAAGCATGTAGAATGGACTAAAAAAGGAGAATAAGATGAGAATGAGGTCGACACTTTTTAATACTATGACAAATAAAATATAAGAACCCATCAAAATTGCTTACCAAATGCAAGTTCTTTTCAGATTCACATAATGTCTACATGGGATTCAGCCAATGGAATGTTTAATATTAATTCTATTTCTTAAGAGGGCCATAGATATTTTATAAGGAAATAATACAAGTGTAAATATGCCACCTATAGTTGATACTGTTTTTTCCTCCAAGGTGGAATTTAGTGCCAGCTGTCATGAACTGCCTTCATTTCTGAGAAACAAGAGAGATGTCTTCCCCAGTTCTCTTCATACTCTGCATGTATTAACATCTAACGTCAAATTCAAGTGGGGCCTTATTATTAACACACCCCATGCTTTGGTTTTGCTAATTTATGCTAATTTATTCCAAGGCTTCTTGTTTGTCATCTTTTCAAAATGGATATTTTCTAGTAGCCCAACAGGTTCAAGGGCAAAGGGAGAAAAAATAGGTTATCACATGAGTCTCAAAACACCCAAAGTGGTCAGAGAGTGATTACAATTGCTCCGTGGTTGCCAATTTAAGCACAACACAGTGATCTTCCTTGGCATGAGTGCATTGAACATTTATGGATGTGCTATTCTTAGGAACCCAAAGGTCCCTGAAAGTTTATCTGTGGTCATTTTACCAGAGACATAAATTAATTTATAGGTTTTGTGAAGCTGATAATAAAATTACCAAGTCATTCACCAGTGGGTCTACAAATCCCTGAGCCAAATACTAGAGTACATGTTTAATGAGGCAAAAAAGGACATATTTTGTATTTATAGAGCTGACTACTGAAAGCATCAGGATTGACTAAGTATCTAACCAATGTTTATTAAATATACATCGTAGTAATTAGCGAGTCATTCAGATTGCCTATCCCACAGATTTGCGTTCAACAACAAAAAGAGAACAAGATTGCTGCCCTTTTGTTATTTAGTAGAATAACTGAGATCATTATGGAAGTGTGTCATACAGTCTGACTAACTGTAGCTACTTGATTTGTAAATAGGAACTGTAGGAATATTAGTTAGGGTTCTCTATAGGAACTAAATGGATAGCATTAGCATATATTACAAGAGGATTTATTAGATTAGATTACAGAATAAAGTCTTAGTAGTATAACAGTATCTGACTCACACTGGAAAGGCAGGGAACTAATTAGTTAGTTGCTAAATTCAAAAAAGGCTCATTGTCTCAGCAGTCCCAGTGAGGCACCAAAAGTCTAGAGGATTCTTGGATACATTTGGGTCTTCAGTCCATGTTGGATTCCTGAATAAGCTTGTTCTAAAACCACTGAAGGAATTTGCAGTGGTAGTAGCAAGCCAGATAAACTCAGCAGCAATACTCAAGGCCAAGCAAACAAAAGCAAAGCTTTCTTTCTTCCATATCCTTTTATCTGGGTCCTTACCAGGAGGTGCCACCATATTTGATGTGAATCCTGCCATGTCAGGTAATGATTAAGATAAACCCCTATAACCAAGCCCACAAGCTAACATGATCTAGATAATTCTTCCTTAAGACCCCTTATCTGGATAATTCTAGGTTGTGTCAAATTGACAGTTTAAACCTATCGTTATACATAGTATTGCTAGAATTTTACTTCCTAGTATCCAGGGTTCAAAGTATATGACTCTTATAAGACTGTAATTTTTGAATTAGTACTGTTAGTAATTGGTCCCTGGATTTAAGAACAATCAGTGACATTATCTCAGCCAACTTGACTCAAGTTTTGAGAATGCCATTTCCTGAATGAAAAATTTGGAAGTCTTTTCCCCCCTGGGCTTTGGTTTCCTCATCTTTAAAACACAGATAATAGTAAACACCTGACTTACTGAGTTTCTCTCAGGAAAACTGAATTATTTCTTGCCTTAAATACTTATGAAATCTGTGGGTAAATAGATGAAGCTGGAAACAATAATTCTGAATGAAGTAACCCAGACCCATAAACGGGCAAAAAGAAAAATGTATTTGTTTATTTATTTGTTTTCCATTGCATGCTGTTAGCTTTGAAACTTCAGATATGTAAGATCTACTAGTGATAATTAAAGAGAAAAGGAAGTTAGCAATGGGCCTAGGAGGAAGAGCTGGCATGGGAAGTGGAGCTATAATCCACAGGGAATAATAGAATACAAAAGGGCTCAATTAGAATTAGGGATTGGAGGGCAGGACAGAAAAGGAAATGAGGGAAGAATTGCTAACACTAAAACCCCTTTTTAAAAATCATATAGAAACATACAATTTTAGAAGCTTCTATATAACAAGTTTAAGTAAGTTACCCTATAACAGGAATAAAATGTCTCTTGGATAACAAATAAAAAGTGCAGTGCCAAGAATGGTTTATCTTTTTCAATTTTTGACCTGAGAGGTCCGACAGACTCCTAAATGTTACAGACTATTGCCAATGTTATTGGTCATTTTCCTAGACTTGGCAATAATATTCTTTTCACTCCTGAAAACAACATATACATGAGTCACAGAACATGGGGAAATCAAGTTGGTACTGTCTTGAGAGTACCACCCCTTACTGGCTAGCTTTCATAGTATAGAGGTGCTATGTACACCACTAGAGGAGAAACATTATCATCAATATTAACCAGATTTCAACTCTGAAAGTTACTGACCTAGAAAGGCATGCCCACCGGAGCAGTAGTGACATGAAAATCGAAAGAATAAACAACCTCTTTCTAAATTGGATAATAGTTTTGATCCACAAGATGAAAACCACATTTGACATCACTATCAGGACCAAACAAAATTGTGGTTATGCTGGTCATAATTCCTAGGAGAGAACCAATTACATTCTTCTAAATAGACACAGTATTAAACCTACTCCTTAAGAATAAATATTAAATCTATAGATCATTTCATCTTTCAAGCCCTGTCAGAAAAGCTTTTACTTACAGTAATTAGAGATTTTCACAGAGGCCTACAACTGGTCAAGATGCAGAAAATAAAAGACTGAGGAATTCTTTTATTTAAATGGGAAATCAGTTATGCGTCTTCTTGAAGGTTCAAGAATTAATGTAGAGTGGGATCAGAAAGTAGAAGAGCCAGTGGTGGTAAATGATTCCTAAAAGACTGAGCTTTGGGGAAGTGTAGCCATGACAGCATATGTAAATCCTTCACAAGCTCAACACAGACAAAATCCCAGCATGGGGAGAAAGAGCAAACATAAGTTCCATTCACCACAGTTGAAGAGTTGTTTGTAATTGAGAGGGAGAGTCAGCTTTATGTTTGTAGTCCCCGCTTTATCAACCAAGCTCAAGAAGACCACATATCTAAGAATATATGGGCAGCAAAACTTGATCTCCATGGCTTTAAATCAAAGAAAGAAGTAACAACAATGGGAGGGGATGAAAGAGAGGGTGAATCTGTGAGGAGTTGGGGAGGGCCGTGTGAATATGGTAAAAACACATTGTACAAATTCTCAAAGAAGTGGGAAAAACATTGAGAAATGTTTCTGACATATTGGAATCTCTGTTAGATGACAGCTTCTTTTATGAGTACTTGGTTCACAAAGCCAGCATTCTTTGTGCTGAGTAAAGTCTGAACAGACATAATGATGAAAAAATATGAGAAAACCAGGCATGAATTGATATTACATTAGACAAAATTAAAAATAGTACCAGGGATGCAAGGTGGATTACATTCTAGAATTACCTTGAAAGTAGGTAGGAAGGACTTACTGGTTTCACTTGTAATTTGGATATAACATTGGAAAGGGTAGTGGTTAGGATCCCTTCAAGCGGATGCAATTGTTTCCTGGATGGGACGAGGACAAACAGACGTAAGAATTTTGTTTCAGGAATATTACAGTTGTTGTATCTGTAAGCATTTCCAATGGAGAAGATACATTTGCTATAGGAGCCTATAGTCAAAGAACAGTCTAGAGAGCAGATACAAACTCTGGAGCTGTCTTCTAAGAGATAGTAATTTTATATCATGCACAGAATAACACAACTCATGAAACCAAACTACATGAAAGAAAGTAGCTGAATGAGATTTTACAAAAAATAAATTAGAAAGGATGAGATAGCCCACTTGTAGGATTTAAGGGTTCACTTGTGAAAATTTTGCAAGTTGAAGCTGAATGTCAAGAACAGAAATGGTAATTTAGCACAACTTCATGACCCCTGACGTCCATTTACATTGGTAAGAAATCTTAAGTCATAATGGCTTGTTGGAAAGTAATTATTAGCCAAATCAGGTTGGTGATATGTGTGCCTCACATTCTGAAAGCAGATGAAGATGTGATAGGAAATGATTTTCCCAGGTACCTTGCCATGCTGAACATGAATGCCTTATTCAATCAGAATCCACTTGCGGAACTTGCCAATGAAGGGTTCTGCAACAAAGGGAAAGATAATAGTGGATAGACTACAGACCCTTGACCTTCATAAACCTGAGATTCTGGCTCTGCAATTAAACATACGATACAAGAGTTCTAAAGTTTGTGCATAACTACAGTATACGGATTTGCCTTGCAGTACAAAACCCAAGAGTCTAGGAGGGCTACTGATTTTTTTGAGTTGATCTTGTATCCTGCCACATCACTGAAGGTATTTATCAGCTGTAGGAGTTCTTTGGAAGAGTTTTTGGGGTCAATGATGTACACAATCATATCATCTGCAAATAGCAAAAGTTATTTTTATCAATTAAATTAATTTCTTATCCATATATCAACATTTAATGAGACTGGTTAGGAGTCATCAGAACTGCATGTTTAATAACTTCTAAAAGTAAAATGCAAGAGTTTACGAGGGTATATTGATTGACTGAACCCCCACATGTAGTAGCTTGCTCAAAAAAAACCCCAAAAAACAAAACGAAAAAATAAACAATAGCTAAGGAGACCTTCTTGCTGCCTGATAGGAGAGCCTCTGTGTGTATGTGTGTGTGTATGTGTGTGTGTGTGTGTGTGTGTGTTCAGGCCTGGAAAATTAAATAGCTGCCAGTGTCATCAAATGAAACCAGCAAGACCATTGACATGCTCACTACCTCACAAACAGGAAAGGAGGTGAAAGCAATAAAGCAAGAGTTGATTACTTTTTTGACAAAAACATCACTTTTAAACCATGAGTAGCACTTGATTGTCTTATGAAAGTCTCCTGTACAGTCTTTCTTATATTTATCCACATAGCTCAATGTCTATTTTGTCTGCCTTCTATTTATTTGACAGGTAATTGGCAGACTGATCTTTCTAAAGCACAGCTCCATGCATATAAATTGTTCCTCAAAGAAAATTTGCTTTAGTTAGATGACTTAGTTATCAATCTGAGGTTGTAACTGAAGGCCTTACCCACATCATTAGGCCAACACTGCTCTGCACACCCGCTTACTTCCCCCAGATAACACAGCTAGTTCTGTTCAGCACAGAATTGTTCTTACATCCATATACCTAAGGACCTTTGCAAGCTCTCAATTAGACTTTTGTAATCATACAAGCCTACATAGACATATTGTTACGAATGGAAGGATCAGTATGAATGCGCTTTAAATACTCTTCTTACTGAGTTTTTATTCAGACAACTCTCAGCCTAACCAAAGCAAAGGGCATTTCCACCCCTCAAAAATTTTAGTCATGCTGTTCTTCTGTAAAGCCCTGTGCCTCCTGGACACCAACACATAGAAACACTTGTCTGTTCTGGAACTTTGTATGCATGAAAGCATGCTATGAACACGCTACTAGATCTCTTCTACTCAACATGTTTTGAAGACTTTTCCATGTTACAATATGTATCAAATGGTTCATTATTTTATTATTTCTGAACATCAGTCTATTGTGAGGGTATAATAGTACGCCTCTACTTTAAATTTTTACTTATTTGTTTATTACTTCGGTGCAAAGAAAATGATTCATGCTAGCATTTATCTATATAAATAATTACTATAATTTGGTGTATAATTCACTGCACTGTGTTATATTTCTTGCAGAAAGGAGTGACAAAGGGGAAAGCTTTGTTTCTGCTATGTACTAAACTTCAGGGGAGGTCACCTCCTTTAATATTCATTGTGGCCTTATGAAGTAGCCCTTATTTTGTTTTACAAATGAGGAATTAGAGACTTTAAGGCAGTAAGAGTACTTGTAGTCAAGGATTAAGTGGGTGAAGAAGAACTTTTATCTACATATTCTTGCTTCCTAAGCACTTATTTTTGTTTCTGTGATGCATTTTGCTTCCTGTGCAAAGTATTAGAACTATGCCTCATATAAAGTTGTTAAATTGAGACTGTAGTTTGGTTTCTTTGTTGCTGTTACTTGTTTGTTTTCATTGTACTTAGGAAGAAGCAATATATTAATAAAAATATAGGATACAAAACCACACAGAAAATAGGTTAGAATAAGTGTCCACTTTAATCACTGGTACCATCCCAGGGCAGCCATAATGACAGCTGACCAGATCAGAGAACAGGAGGAAAGCAAGGCTGAGCTATGAGTCTCAGAGGTCCATTCCCAGTGACCCTTCTCCAGATGCTCAGTCTCATCTCCTACAGATTGCACAAGACAGTGCGACCAGAGACAGGCCAAGTGTTCAAGCACACAAGCTTCTTGTGGGAGACTCTTCATCTTCAAAGCATAACAAAACATGTTTATTTGTGTTTGGATTAACTGGCTAACTTTCCTAAATTCTCAATGTCCCTCTTTTCAAAAGAACCATTCTAACAATAGCTTCTCCATATTATTGAGCGACTCTGTGTGGGTCTATACAGTTTTGTTTCCTTCAAACAGTGCTTAGCTCACAGGAAGCAATTTTCATAAACAAGGAATTGGAGCTCTTACCAAAGGACTCTGATTTCCTGAGACCCATACTTAAGATTCTGCCTGATGTTTGGCATATAGGGCACCTGAACTCTATCTATCCAATAAACATGTAATATAGGGACACCTGATAAAATTGTTAAGGAAAGCAAAAGTAGATCCAGAATTATAAAATTTTCCTTTTGGTTTCCTTGAGTAAGATTCAGAAGATTGTTATTTAAATGCTGTTGTCAAGTAGCAAATGTCATAGAGCTGAAGAAATCTATTATCACTTGGAAATGAGCTGCTACGTTATAAATGCTGCTGCCGTGGGATATACTGCAAAAGCTTCATAGAAGCTTTTAAAGACAGGAACATAAACAATTATATCTTCATTTCTTTTCCTACACTTGTGATAAAATATGCTGGCAAGCACAACTTACAGGAGAAAGCATTTATTTTGACACACAGTTCAAGGTGTGATCCATTACTATGAGAAGTTAAGTAGCAGGAACTTGAAGCAGCTGGCTGCATTAGATTCATAATGAAGACCACAGAGTAGTAAATTCGTTCTTCTTTTTACTACCCTCTCTTTGTTTATACAGTCCTGGACCCCAGTCAGGAAAGGATACCGCCTGCAGGGCTTAGAGTTTCCAACCTCTGTTGATGCAATCAAGAGCATCCTGTCCTGGTATGCTTAGTCACCTGTCTCCTGGGTATTCTAGATTTTGTCTAGTTCATACCTGACACCAAACATCACAAGCAGATTTCTCAGTGAAAACACAAGCAAACATCATTTTTTGAATAACTCATTCCTATTTTGGGAACAGTCCTTGAGATTTCTGCTTAACACTGAATGATCTGGGAAGCCATAAATAAATATACAAATAAATAAATAATTGAATAAATAGAAAATTAAAAGCCCATTACCTCAAGCAAACAAAAAGAGCATCCAAATCAAGGTCTCTAGAGCAAACTTGAAGGCAGATGTTTCTGTAAATGTCCAGAAAAAAAGTTTTAAAACTTAGAGTTACACATGTGTGTGAGGGGGGGAGATAAACCCAGACTGCATTCAAAAAAGTCATGACGATCTAGGTGCAGAATTTACCCAGTGCAACTATAAAAACAGAATGTTTTTATATGCAAAAAAAAAAAAGAAAAAACAAAAGAAAAGCTGAACGAAGAGTTAATAATACAGACAAGGCAGGGGTAAATAAGTTCTGCTGAGCATCAGTCAACAATATGGAAGCACTTTTGATTAATTTGATTTATCTATTTATTTTTGATCCCTTACTCTTTTTGATCCCTTATTTAATGGGCTCTGAAGAAATTAGAGCATAGGATAAGAAAAATGCTATTACATGAAAGTTTCACTTAAATATAGACAAAAAAATTAGGAACTAAATACAGTAAACTCTCATGATGAAAATATTATGAAAAAATTATTATGATCAAGGTTGGCAACACTATAGATGAACACCAAAATAGCTGCCCAAAGAGAAGTCCTGCCAAAGCAGTGATGCTTCTGTTGAGACCTACACAATGAGCATCATCAATTACATGAAAATTAGGTGAGTGAACAGAGAGAGAGAAACGAAAGGCATATATTAAAAATGTAATTTCAAAATTGAGAGAAAGTGAACAGGAAAACATGCCTGAAGAAAATAGAGGGGAAGTTCTCTAAGAGAGATAAAGTCAGAGGTCATTCTTAGCAAGATAAGGGCCTGTAATATTTTAGACAGAGAGAGAAAAATTATAGTTTGAAAAAAATTGTTAATAAGTTTGATATAGCTACTACATACAGAAAATAGTAGGTATGGTACTTTGGTTTGATGCTTGAATGACTGACTCTTACTTCAAAAAGTAACGTGAAGTAGAGAAAGAGGTTCTTTTGACCATCTCAGTGGAGATAAGTTGAAGAATAATGACCCCCATTTGCTAATATATTTGAATTCTTGGTCCCCAGTTGAAGGATAATGACCCCCATTTGCTTACATATTTGAATTCTTGGTCCCCAGTTTATGGAACTGCTTGGGAAGGATTGGGAGGTATGGCATTGTTAAAGGATGCATGCCACTGAGGGTGATTTTGAGATTTCAAAATCACAAACAATTTGCATTATGCTTGGAGTCAAAATGTAGGCTCTTAGCCTTTGCTCCAGTGCCATATCTGCCTGTCTGTTGCCATGTTTCCCACAATAATAGTCATTGACTGTAGCCTTCTGAATCTGTGAATCCCAAAATAAATGCATTCTTCTATAAGTTGAATTGGCTATGATATCTGACCACAGCAATAGAAAAGTAATTAAGATGGATACACACGTGTTTGTAAGTTGGCAAGCCATAGAGAAGTTAAAATTGTGAGGCCAAAGTTATAGAATGATATCTAAAACCATAAAGATAGGTTACATCTAGGAAAGGTATGTAATTAGGAAAAAGGAAACCCAGTACTAAGCCAAGAGAAAAGGTGTTCATTAGTGACTAAATAGAACAGGAAGAACTCACAAAAGAAACAGAGAAGATGTCATCTGTAGGAAGAAAAGCCAGGTAATAGTGGTACCACATTAATAATAATAAAAAGAATAAAAATAGCAAGCTTCCAGCTGTAGAACATACTGAGAGATCAAGCAAGGATAGAGAAGAATGACCTGGATTTAGCCACATGGATTGATTACTTTTCAAACAGGACTCAGACAAACTATTATGCTTAGTCTGAATGCATGAGGAGGTGGACTATCAGGAAATGAGTACATGAATAATCCGTAAACTTTATGTAGAGGAAAGCAAAGAAATCTGAGAGAGACTTAAACAAGGACTATTGCTCTCTTTTAACATTTAATTGAATGTCATTTGAAATGAAACTTTTTTGATTACTAATTCCTATGATTTGTTTTCTGACTAGTAGGCAAGGATATACTGTAAATATGTTCCCTGATTCTCTTTGCAAATCATGACAAATTCCTCTCAGTTAAAGGCTATTATAACTTCCGTCTCATTGCTGAGGATGCTGAATCATAGAGTGGAAAATTGGTGTGCTTCACATAGTGAGTGTCAGAATAAGCATTTGAACTAAAACAATAAGATTTTAAAGTCACAGTTTGGGCCACTCCTGTGAACTGTCCCTTCCTATACACGTTTGCCTCTGCTCTACGTTTTGTTATTCTGGTGTAGGATACCAGTAAACAGAGAAAAGAAATGACATTACCAGAAAGGAAAATAACATGGCCAGAAGGAAATCTTTAAGAAAATATGAGAAATGAGATAAGAAATGCAATAGCTTAGGAAAAAGTGGGAACAAACTCTACCCAAAAAGATGGGTGAAATCATCTGTCCTAATGAAGAGAGCCTTACAAATTTGGTGGTAGGAGGATAAAGACATTTACAGATGCATTTTCATCAAAAATAAAAGTGAGAAAGGGGGTTATTGATATCTGGAACAAAACGTGAAATGCAAGTTATGGAGACACAAACATCACAAACCAGAGAAGCTTCACGGGAACTGATTCCTTTTGAGAACAGGAGTCATGGACTTAGACTATATAAACATAGTTACATTTTTATAAGACTCTGATGTGGGATTCTCCTCTGTATGCTATGAATATGTTTTATTACCATTAATAAAGATGTTGCTTTGGCCTATGTCAGAGAAGAATATAGCAAGGCAGAAAATCCAAGCAGAGACAGAGGAGGAAAGAAGGCAGAGTCAAACAGATGCCCTGAAGACAGCCAAGAGGCAAGATGTAACAAACCTTGAGTCTCATGGTAAAATATAAATTAATAGAAATAGGTTAACTTAAGATGTAAAGTTTAGCTAGGAATATGCCTAAGCCATTGGTTGAACAATGTTGCAATTAATTCAGATTTTGTGTGATTATTTGGGCCTGGGTGGCTAGAAAACCAATGTGCAGTCTCCTTTTTGTAAAACTCCATTACCTTCCTGAGAACACACAAAACATGAGCAAATTTTAAGTTTATATGGTGATTTATGATACAAGAAAAAAGCATGGGATAAAACTGGACTTGCTGAACATAATGGTCAATGAGGACTACTGAGAACTCAAGAACAATGGCAATGGGTTTTTGATTCTGCTGCACGTACTGGCTTTGTGGGAGCCTAGGCAGTTTGGATGCTCACCTTACTAGACCTGGATGGAGGTGGGTGGTCCTTGGACTTCCCACAGGACAGGGAACCGGGATTACTCTTAGGGATGATGAGGGAGGGGGACTTGATGGGGGAAGGGGAGGGAAATGGGAGGTGGTGGTGGGGAGAAGGCAGAAATCTTTAATAATAAATAAATAAATAAATAAATAAATAAATAAATAAAATGCCCAACAAGCAAAAACTAAAACAAAAAAAAAATTCTACAAAAAAAAAAAAAGAAAGAAACAAGGAAGTTAGCAATGGTGCAAGGTGAGTTTTTTTTTTGTTGTTTTTTCCTTTGTTTATTTGCTTTTTTTTCAAAAGCAGATGCAGTCATGAAATTGTGGTACTGGAGATTTATTGGCGATCTACACTATGACAAGGAAGGGGGAGGTTATCAATTCAACAGTGAAATGAGTCCCCTTGTAATGTTGACTTGGGAAAACATTGGGTCAATCAGGAAGGAAGCAAATGCAGTCACTAGGCAGAGACGGCGGGGACTCTTCGGTGCTCCTGCTTTGTGGAGTCCAAAAGTGGGATATTCAGGAAGAGAAGAGAATTTTCTCTGTAAATCAGTACATGGAGATGACTGGCTGTCTGGTTCTTCAGTGCTAAGGAACTACAGATCAGGAGGTTGCCTGATGAGAACTAGTGTTTTCATAAAGAATCACCTCAGAAGCTCATCTCTGCATCTCTCAGAGAGAGCGTTATCACAAGAGAGCAAGAATGGAAGCCCAGCTTTTTGTCATACTATGTAGAGTCTGGTGTACATTCATCATATAGAAGGATACCATAAAAGTGCCAAATCCTGAATGATCCCCACTGATGTACGTTTTGTTCACCCAGTGTCAGTTTGGAAAACTCAATGTATCTAAAACCTTAAACAAGTCATAGACCTTCAGATTCATCTTTGCATGTAAGAGTCTTCCTTGAAAACCCATTGTCATATTATCAAAGCCCTGAAAATTCCGATGTTTTCCTGGAGAAAGGCTAAAACTCTTTATTGAGAGGTAAGAGCTATTTAAATTTAAGATGACTTTCTCACCTGAAATGACTTCAGTGTGGGTCTACAATAAGTGAAAGCAACCAATTAGATGACTTTCTGTTTATGTCTATGGGAGTACTTCATCTTTTTATTCAGTTCTTTGATATCTAAATATATATAGGTTTTCTCCTCCCTCCCTCCTCTTTCTGTTTATGTGGTATGGGGGAGGGGGGTGTTTATGCACATGTATGCCTGAATGTGTGTGTATATGTGAAAGCCAGAGGTCAATGTTAGCTGTCTTCTGCTATTACTCTTCATTTTAGTTTTTGGGACAGGGTCTTTCAGTGAGCCTGGAACTCTAGCCAGTGTGCAGCATCCAAGTGTCCTTACATTCCCTCAAAACTAGGATTTCCGATAATTCCATGTTTGGATTCTATACGGCTGCACAGATTCAGGTTTAGGGCTTAGGTTCTCATACTTGTGTTGCAAGCACTATACCAACTGCACTATTGCCACAACTCTATTTTATCCTTTCAAAAACATTTATTATATTTTTATTATGTGCATGCTTGTGTGCCTGAGTGTACTAATGGTCATGTGATATGGAATGCAGGTGATAGGGAAGTTCAGAAGAGGACACTGGAGCCCTTGGAGTTAGAGTTAAAGATGACTGTGAGCTATGCTGGAAACTAGAGTTGGGTCCCCAGCAAAAACTGTAAGCACTTTTAACCACTGGTGCATATCTCCAGTCCCAGCACCCTATCTCTTTTCGTGAACAAATGTTTAAGGAACTAGAGCAAAGAAATGCATTTGGAGATATTTCAATTATAAATGTAAAATTATCTTTTGAGAGCAAAGTAACCAGAATATTTTATGAAAAAGAATTTCAACATTCTATCAAGAAAACAAGTGTCCTTTACCTTTCCACATCATATTGAAAAAAAAAATATGTACCACATCACAATGTTCCCCAAATACAGATAACTGCTCTTAAAAGTAGGAGCAGAGTCACCTAGCTAGGGACCAGTCACCCAGTACAATTTCTGCTAACTACTCTTTGCATTCCTTTAACTACAGGGTCCTCACATTGTGCTAATGTCATTTGTTAATAAGTAGCAAAAGATTCTGCACTGTCCTGTTAATTTTCTGAAAATTGCATGGCTAAAAGCAATGGCTTTTGTTGTTCACAAAAGACTTTCATCTCACTATTCGATAGCTATACACACAGGAAAAAAAGGATTATTGTAATGGCAAATTTAACAGCATGGGCTATTAGAAGCTAAGTTTAGACTAAATCTTTACCCTAGTTACTATGATTAAACTTGAAAATGAAAATATTATTTTAACATGGAATATGAATGTTCACTGTGTTTCTCACATGGAAAGAAGCAGTTGCTGGAAAGAATTTGAACTGGTTGTGACTATAATGCAATTATTTTATTGAAAACATTGGCTAGACAAGAAGTGTTCTAAAGATAGGAACTAACTAGACTAGGACTTCAGTAATATTCCTGCTTTCAGCACAGAGATGCTGACCACCACCCCACCACACACACACACTCACAAGAAGATTGAAGAAATTTGATATTGTCAGTTGATTTACTTTCGAAAACTATTGAGTATTGGCTTGATTTTCAAAGGAAGTTAACATGATGAAAGGGGCGGGGTGACTACAGCCTCATTTATGACATCCAAGAAGCTGCTTCTTGCTCTAGGACATTTGCTTCTCACCTGTAACCTACATGGTCTCATTTGACCAATGAAAGTCCTTTCCAGATCAGATATTCTACCATAATGCTCCTATGGAAAATATACACCTGTAGAGATTCTACTTGTCACTAAGATCATCTGCTGAATAAGTGAAGGATCTATTCAGCAGAGCATGCCTAATAATCAAAAATGCATGGAAACATCAATTTTAAGTGATTGTACAATGCCAGATAATATTCAAAGCATTTGACAAGCATGCCTCCTTCAATATTTATCGAATGAAGATAAGAATGAGATAAGCTAAAGGTCAGATTTTCAAATAGCAAACATGTTTTCTACGATGGCATTTGAACTTTCCACAGAAACACATTGATTTTATGATATAAAGCTCCCTGAAACAATGCAAATTCCCCGTACTTGGAGAGTAAATTAAACCTTAACAATATAATATGAGAAATGTACTTAAATTTCAAAACATGCAGACATCTCCTTCAATAAAATTTTTCAAAATTAAAATATAGGTACACTTGAGAGTCAGGGGATGATGGAATTCCAACTCTGTAATAATTCATTTAAATTGCCTAAGCCTAAGTGTCCTCTATATAATAAAGAAAACATATATATGTAAGTAACATAATGCAGACTGAGAAATATTTATTTATATATTTAGGAACATATGTAACAACAATTAAAGAAAATGAAGTCGTGGATTTGAGAGAGAGAGAGAGAGAGAGAGAGAGAGAGAGAGAGAGAGAGAGAGCAAAGGAGGTATACAGACGAGGGGCTAGTGAAAAGACAAGAAATGGCAAATTATGATATGCAATTATATTTTCATTTCAGAAAATAAATAATTATGAATATTAATAAACATTTTCATTACCATCAGTGGCACCTTTAACGTTGAATGCTAACCTTTTCTTAACTAGCCTTTTATACAGTCTATACCTGTTAAATTTTGCTCATTTATTAATTCCTGTATACATTTATTATTCTAGAATATAAGCAAAATAAATATTCTGATTTTAAAAGAATAAAATGAAAAGAGCAATGCCACACTGCATTTCAGTTAGAATTCAGTAAGCTCAAGGACATAAGTTCTTCACTACCATTTCCCATCTCTTTCCAGTGAATCTACTTTATTTGTTCCCTAACATGAGTTACAAATTTTTATAAATGTGCAATGTTTACACACCATGAAAGACAAATTTCCAGTATTTGAGGACTTGACCTGGGCACTGCAAAGAAAGCTGTCATGTGACAAGTGCCTCACGTGTTACATGTGGGCAGTAATGCTTACACAAGCCCATCTACACTTTGACAAGTCCAAGTCTACTCCACTGTTGTAAGGTTGGTAAAATGTCATGTTTATGATCAATAACCAGAAGAAGACATTTTATTTTGTTTTATTAAATTTTTACCAAAAAAATTTCATACAATATTTTCTGATGATAATTTCCCTTCCCCCAACACCTCCCAGATACTTGCCACCTACCCAACTGCACACCTTCTCTCTCTTTTTAGAAAACACACTGGTAAAATGTAATTAATTAATTAATTAAAGCAAACAAATCAGAAAATAAGAATAAGCTAAAGAAAAAAATAAGAGAAAAGCATAAGAAACATGCAGACACACAAAGCCAATAAAAACACAAAACCAGAAACCATAATATACCAGCAAAATACCAGTAAAAAAATCATAAACAAAATGATACGAACAAAAAGTCTACAGGAATACTATTGAGTTCATTTTATGTTTGTCATATATTACTGGGTGTTTGGCCTACCCTTAAATAAATTAACATAAGCCTAATGATATTCCACTTAAGAAAACTAAGCTTTCTTCCCAAGCAGATGCCAGTTGGAGGAAGAGAAGATGTGTTTTGTCACTTTGATTAATGGAATTTAGAAGAGGAGTGGAGTCTTCCAATGTGCTCTCTTTCCTGTCTAGGTAACACTGGAAACTAATTTTAACTATGGCACCCAGATAATAAGAAGAGGCCTCTTTCAACCCAGATCACTGAATGCCTGACATTGTGATGGAAAGTACCTCCATTAAATGGACCAGACTTGTAAGAGAGTGAATAATAAATTGTAAGTTATGTCATTAGGATTAAGGGACCAGGTGCTATAATCGATGCCTGTTCATGAGTCAGAGGCAGCAGAGACGAGGGAATAGTGACTGACCTGCAATTCCACTTGAAGTATTTACAAGGAAGGATGCTCATATGTCAGTTCTGAAAATTAAACAACTATATTCACCATGAAGCCCTGAGGTTTAGGGGGTTATGGGCTATTATTGTAAGGAAGGATAACAGTACAATGAGAAGTATGAAGTTATAAATTAGGAGGACACGGCAAATTGCAAGTAGCTGAGTAGAAAATGTCTGCAGTACGTTGTCATCAGCAGAGCACAAATGGGGAATGATGTCTCACAAATGTGTGCACCCGTTCCTTCTGAGATGAAAGAATGGAAAGGGAGGGGGAAAGCCAAGGAACTAAAGACATTCCTTGGTTTGGCTCATTTTGTCTCTTAATTAAAACTAAGAGGATTGTAATTTTATTACTGTATTTTTGTCTGTTTCTTTTGATACTGATATGCATTCACATCATCACCCTTTTCCCAATGCAGGTGGTTTCAAGCACAAACTTCCAATGTTCCAAAATGGTTTCCTAATATACAATGCCCATATTTCACTTGAGGCTCCTGGAACCCATAAAACTCATTTAAAGTAGGAATTTAATTACATGGAGATGGATCAAGGGCCTCAGAGGTGAAAGGCTAATAGGGCATTAAACCCTAAACCACTTAACAGCTGCCCCAACACTTGGAAGAACAGTATTGTCAAACAATGTTTGAAATATATTTAAACTCAAATAAATAAAACATACTTTCCTGCAAATGATGCCAACTCCTGCCAATTAAATTCAGATCTTTTTTTTTTTTTTAAAAAAAAAAAATCTTTAGCCTTCAACAAATGCTGGTGCTTTTTCCCACTAAAAGCAATTCTGAGCATCCAGGCTCTCACTTTTCCCTGTACCATTATGCTGTGTTCCTCTCGTTAATATTTAAAGATTCTGAAACTGTTTTTCCCATGCTTCTGGAGTAGAATGCAAAACTGAAGTTTTCTGTTTCATGGAGCTGTGTAAAAATAATTCCATGATTATTAAGAGAAGATATTAGTAAAAGAGATATATGTAAAATCTTACTATCTACAAAATTTATAAAAAAAAAACTTTGGAAAGCCATGTCTTTATACTATTATACAGTGTAGAAAGAAAACTTTATTAGCAAGATGATACAATGATAAAATACCCTTTGTTTGATATGTCACCAGGGTTTGTAATCACTTTCCACATAGGATTTCATTATGTTTTCAGAAGTATCATACAACTATTTTGTCATTAGGGAACTGCGAGTCAGTGATTACAGAGACTGGCCCATGATCTCAGAGTTTTACGCATTTGACTATACATGTACTCACCTCCATATGACATTAATTTAAAATGACATGTTATTCTATCTTTAAATTTTATAGTTGGTTTAGTAAATAAGATAGGATAATTGAAATCACAAAGCTTATATTAAATATTCGTTGCACATTCAATGAAGAGATCATTACTTTCTTCTTTGAATCATAGATCCAAATATTTGGAAGTAAATTATTTGATAAAGTTAGAACCATCTTCTTGGACTCTAGATAGACCAACATGCGATGTTGAAGACTTTTGAGATTTTTAAGCCCTAAAAAGTTGCAACTTCATTTGGTTGCAGATATAACTTGGTAGTTATGAGCACTGGCTGCTATTCCAGAGGACCCAGATTTAATCTCTTACACCCACATGGTAGCTTGCAACCATCTGTAACTTCAGTTCCAGGGTTTCTGATGTCATCTTCTACTCTCATATCTATGAAAATAAATAAATCTCAAAAAAAAAAATTAAAAATGATTCAATGTTCCAATCTGAAGAGAATGAAGATTCTGTTAGAATTTACTGTGAGGGTGTTCAGAAGAGGGATTAGCATCTTTGCGACTTTGATGTGAAAATCTCACCTAACTTTAAATTTTGTAGGTACATCCTACAAAGATATACACAAACATGGGGCTATAATTACAAGCCGGATCATCAGAAGAGAGAACTTGACTGAAGCATGCTGCTTTTTACATGCAGGTCTAAGAACAGCTACCTTCTTAAACTCAGCAGTCAGAGCCATTAAGAAGGTGGGTGATGAGAAGAGGAGAAAGGGCTGTAAGACACAAAATCCTCTGCACATTAAATAAGTTTTGGTGCTCTTATAGCCACTTTCCACTTTGGTGCCAAGTGTTGTGAGGATTTGAGATTGCATCATTTTTTCCAAATCAAACAAATTAATTTTCTTCATTAACTATTATCTACAACTCCAAGATTCTTTCTTTTTCTCTATCCTTTATGTCCAACTAACTTGTTTTAACTTTTGTCTATGCTCACATCTATTTTCTCTCTATTCTCCTATGTAACTTTGGACCTTCAGGCTTCCATTGCCTTACTTTAAGTTTCTCCAAATATTTCTTTTAGACGGTATTTGGATACAACCATATGGTACATACATTTTAAATGACTCTAAGTGGTTTTTAAAAATTGAAAATACAACCATATGATATTCCATGTTAGAATGCCTGTATGTCTTTGAGGAAAACCATTTTTAAAAAATTAACATAGTTCCCAGCACCCTTCCAAACCTGACTTTTGTATTTTTCTATATTTCAGTTCTCTACAATCTTCTCCACTCAAGAAATATACCTCTAATTCTTCACACTTCTCATATTTATGAATGAATCATGTGCTCACATTCTTTTTCAGCTTTTGAGCCTTTTAAGCAGGTGATTCTACTGAGCCATAGAGATCAGTCTCAAAATTTGATTTATCAAGAAAAAAATATCTATATCACTTCCCCCTTCCACCAGATAGGCCCTTGCCAATCTGTGTTCTATCACAGTGTTCCACATAACTTGGAATATTTTTGTCATATCAGTTATGATTACATTTGAAAGCATTATGAGATAAATGGCCCTTGAAGTATCATGAGATCCAGGAGGATGAGTTCTGTCTGCTATTACATACTCACTGCTGGGTGGCTCTCATTCTCAACATATGTGACACCACTAACAATGATATCTCTTTATTTCTCTGTACTTTTAGCTGTCCTAAAATTGTAACATATTGTTGATCTTTAAAAAAAAATCAAGGTAAAATAATGAATTAATATAAATGCTTAATCAGGAAGATTCAAAACAAATGGAAAATCTTACCTGGTCTTGATCTTATTTAAAATAATTCTGCTCAATAATCTAGAGCAAGTTGATAGTATAAGGAAACTCAAGCAACTTTTAACAGATGTAAAAACTTCTGGTGACCTTGAGACCTTGGGTACTCCCTCAAAAATACTACTTGTGAGCATGCATTTTGCATTATAATAAAACTCAAGCTGTTTAGGGATCTCTTTGTTCAGAACAATTTTATACATGTAATAAAGTTAACTTTTATTCTTTTTTTGAAAGGCCTTTTGTAGAGGAAAAGAACATCATATTGAAAATACTTAGATTGTCTACTATTCTTTTTCATTAAGGGTATATTCCCCTTAATAATACTTTGATCTAATATGATCCCATGGCAAATATTTAAAAATGAACAGACTTTCACTTGAACTTAGGAACAATGCACTTATAAATGACATCAAGTCTCATTCCTCTGTGCCTACAATGACAGAGAAAAATAACCTATATTGATATTTTCCATTTTCTTGAATATTTGTCCACAAATTAAGAAACAATTAAGAAAATGTACAATAAAATAATCATAATTTTAAATAATGCCTCAATAAATCTTTTCAAGACTTCTTTCTCTTGTCAATACCGTTAAGAAAATAATTTGGGGTAAACAGCATGACTTAATAGTTTATAAATTTTCTGATGACCTTATAGTAACTAAGATAGAATTCTATTCCAAGTGCAGCTATCAATAGTACATAAAGCAAAGTGAACGTAGATAGAAAATAAAAAGCCGGTTATCTCGTAGTATTGAAAATTGATTTCAGTTTCAAGAAACTAATTCAAATAAGGGTTTCAGTACTTACTAGTCGTAAAATAATGAACAATAACAAGACATTTGTTTTCTCTGAATTTTATTTCTGTCATGAAAAGTATATAAAATCCTTCACATCTATTTTAAGAGTTATTTCACACTATATTAACCGCACAACACAGTACCTGGGATAAAACAAGGGCTTGCTAGCTGGAATTTAACCAAGTGTAAACAATTCCTTTATGCCCAAGATATGTGAAAATTCTTATTCTATTCTTCCTACTGTACAGTTCATTTGTGAATGAATTAAGATGCATCAGTCAGATGACCAAAAACATAGCTCATCTCTAAAATGAAAATAGTCTCAATTATTCTGGAGCAAGTGAAAATCCTAGAAGGCTATGATTACAAAATAATATTGACCCTTTCCCCACAATGGAATTTGGGTGAGAGAGCATATTAATACTTCCTTATATTGTATTTCTTTAAAGAATTAAAATTTCTACAGGGAAAGCCTGTCTCATAAAACTAAAAAAAAAAAAAGAATTATAATTCCTTGTCACTTTAAAATCTGATATTAAGGGGTTTATGAATCTGAATTAAAATTAAATGTATAATTCCAGTGCTTTCCTGAGAAGCCAAATAGTGAAACCACATCACTAGTGGAGACGCAGCTCCTTGAGTTCATGGCTTTAGAATATCTTCCTTCGTTGCATAAGAAGGCAAAAGTAATAATGGTGAATACATGTAGGATGCAGAAGAAGGAGTAAAATGTTTGCCAATATTAATGTCCACATCAATGCTAAGGCCAAAGATAGTTTGTTCACTTCTTCAGAACATCAGAGAATCCTCAAGTTACCATGCACACAAAATAACTGAGTTTGGAACTGCCCTTCACCTTAGGCATTAGGATACTTTTCAAATAAACGAAGGTTTATCACCAAATGTCACTAATGGCAATGCATTTGACAAGCACACTAAATTCGACTTAAAATAAAATTGCAGTGCATCAATTCCAGATTCACTTTAGCTGAATATCTCAGTGGTAGAAAAACTACTTTAAATTTATAGTGATAAATGAGCTAGCAAAGCACTGACCCACAGTGTGTAAATACCTTCAGTAGCCTAGGAATGATATATGGTGACTGGACATCTTCTAGTATACCATCTTGGCTGTGAAAATTAACCATGCAAATAAAGGGCAGGCATGGTCACCTACGTGATGCATTATAAAAACACGGAAAAAGCCTGTAGTGCCTGAAACCTCCCAATTTGAGTACTATTTTTTCTTTAAAAATGTATTATATGCCATCAAATCTATATAAGACGTCTCCAAATTCTTAAAGCTGCAGTGGAATTAAAACATTTTCTTTAAGTTTATTCAATTGTTAAATTATCATATATTTATTCTTGATAAGAAAATCTTTCTGACTCTGGTGATATAGTAACACAGAAGGAAATCGATGCTTGCCAGTATCCCCTTGAATTCAGCTGAGCATTTTGAGGGATGAGTACTGTTAGGATAAGCCCCTAGGAACACAAAGGGAAAGGGGAGAATAGTTTGGAATAAATTAAAAAAACAAGGATGCCGTGATGACCTTAAACACCTATTTCTACCTGTTTCAAATATCTTAAAATATCACCAAATTTTAAGAAACGCAACTTCTCTACACAGTTTACACATCTTTAACTGAGAGAATAGTTTCTTTTTTAATTTTACATTTTGATTCATTTTTCTGTATGCGGATGTATAAAGGCTTGGCACACAAGTAGAGATCAGAAAACAGCTGGCATAAGTTATATGCCTCCAAAAGAATGAAGTCATGTTATCAGGCTAATACCAGATACTTTTACCCAAGAAGCTGTCTCATGAATCTGCAGAGGTTAATTTCTTACCATTGCTGATGAATGTTCACTATCTTCGTATTTTTGACGTTATTGTAACTTCTACTGGTAGTCTCATATTTACTTTTTAAATTATATAAGCATAATGAACATAAAGAAGTATTTCTATAGACCGCCAGTATTTTATGTCACTGAGAATATTATCACTAATATTTCCTCTAAATAATGTCTTTCTTTGATGAAGCATAGTAGAAGCTGTATGCTCATCCTTTATTGTAAAACTTTGCATCCTTTTCTTGCTCTTCATGAATACTTTCTGTAGCTGGTTTGTCCCTTTACTCATTGGAGAAATATTTTACTGTCAGACATTACTCTGAGTTTGCCATTGAACTAAAGGCAAAAGTCAAAGTCTCTCTAGACCATTTTACATTTTAAAAGGGACAGATAGAATGTAATTGAGAAAATATAATTATTAAGGAAATTTTATATTAGCTTGTTGAATACAGAAGCAATAGAGACAAATAATGTGACCAAGAACTGGGAGCTTAGCGGTGGTGAAATTACAAACTGAAAAATGGGAAAAAAAAAAGCAAAACTTTGAAATATCTTAGAAAGTAAGGAAGTTAGCTTAATGAATACTTAATGGATTACTTGCTTTCTAGGTGGAAAGAATGGGAACTATGAAAAGAGAAAAGCTTTAGGAGCAAGTGAGGACTGTAACAGGGGAAGAAAAAATGAAGTTAGACATGAAGAAATGAGCCTGAGAGATGACTGAAATTGAATCCTGTGTTCTTAGATCAGCCACAAAGCGTCATCTTAATGACACAGGGATTCATTGGAGGATGCAAAGAATGCATGGAATATTGTCTAACTTATATTAAATAAAACTTTGTGATGTGTCACCAAAAGTACATAGAGACACCATGGGTTCTGGAAGAAAGAAAGAGAGAAAGAAAGAAAGAAAGAAAGAAAGAAAGAAAGAAAGAAAGAAAGAAAGAAAGAGAAAAAGACAGACCGAAATAAAGACAGAAAGAACTACAGTCATAAATATAAGAAATATCTTCCATTGATCTATGTTAAAATACAAGACTGTAAAACTGAGGAATTGTACAGACAGGTCCTCTGAAAACCTATTCTTCTATTATAGGACCCACAGGGCTCAGTATATGTGAAGTTGCTCAATTCTGCTTGTCACTAACATGAAAAAATCATGTTTTTTAGTCAACACATACAAATTTTATAAAAAACCTATAGCCTGATTGTTTATATCTTAAAAAAGAGAACAAAGACAAGATATAAACTTGCATAAAATTAATATGTAAATGTGGTGATAATATTTTACATCATTTTAAACATAGATGTTGTCCATTCAAGACAGCCTAAAATAGAAACATCATTCTTAGTCATTGCTTGAACGGTTGAATTTTAACTTGCCATGTTCACTATATTAGAGTAACTATAGCACGAGATATGTGCTTGTTAATGAGGTGTGTATCTGTTAAAAGATAGTGCCCTATATGCTCTGCAGCTATGAAATGGGAATTTGCTAAAGACAAATTAGAGAGATTAATCACATTATCATGTATCATTCAGGCACCTATGAATACTACTGTACCAAATAAAAAGATAGATTTGAATGCAGAATTATAATTTATATGACAATCTAATACCTGCTGTACAATTTCCAAACTCCATTTGTGACTCAGCATCACTTTTTTCAATTATACAGCAGCATTACAAAGTTTATCAGGCAAAAGAAGAGTTTTGAAGAAATATATGGTTAGCAGCTTGGGCATTTTCACATCTAAAATATGTTAGATCAGAGAACACAGCCATTTCTAACTTTCAGAAATCTAGTAAATTGATACTTCCTATATCTTATGATTTTCATTCTTTTTCAAGTGATTTTCAAGGGTTTTCATTGCCCACCACGGTATGCCTAGTATGTGACAACAAACTGATACAGGCATTTCTCCAACATAATAATAATTCCACAAATTCTTCTGAGTGCTCTCTATTTCTCCCCAATCTCTCACCAATATATGTCCCCTGGTAGATGAACAACATAAAGATATTTATTATTTATAATATCATGTGTAATGTCTTACTCTACAGCACAGATATGTAAAACTCTTAGGACATCTTAAGTCTTTACAACATCAAAAATACACATTAAATTACTTTAAAGTCCAAGGAAAAATTAATGACTATTTCTTTGGGAATAATTGTCATATCTGATATAGTTTATGAGATCAAATATCCAAAAATTCAATAAAATCACAGAGAATTTAAGTGATAAAATAAAGTCCAAACAAAGCCAAACAATTCACAATTGATATTATATGGAAAACACCAAATGGAGATATTCTGCAAGTTGAGGGCAATACCCCAGTCATCCTTTTTGTCATTTATCTGTTTATCTACCAACAACAGACAAAGGAGCTCACCAACAATAAAGAAGCCTCTGAACCTCAAAGCAGTGAAATTGAGTAGAATCAAATTAGAAAACAGCAAGATAAAGGAGAGAAAACCAAACAACAACAAAAAGGAGAGAAATTCCCACCTTCCAGCTTCTATCTAGGGAAAAAAATGAGACAGAAACATACATAAAGAATTCAGAATTTTGATTTTTCACTAAGGCTACCAACCCAGAGCAGTGAGTCCCTGACCAGAGGGCAGGCCTCAAGGTCCCCGCCAGGGAAAGCGGGCCCCTGCTGCTGGGGCTGCAGTCTCTGCTGTGATCTGCTGGACCTGCTCTGCCTGCGCCCTACTTCCATTAGTCCCTGGCTCATTGGGGCATCCAGGAGTTCCTGTATAGGTGCCGAGAAGTTTCATCGGGACGGGTGAGTGTGTGCTATCCTGGGGCGGACTGTCCCGGTAGAGAGCACAAACACCCCTCCCCCAGCTCCTGCTGCAGGGCTTGCTCTCCTACACACCTGCCCCCACCCCCACCCCCAAACCTGCCTTGTATGCAAGGTCCTTAGCTGTGGAACAGTTTCCTGCCATTTCACTAAGGCTACCAACCCAGAGCAGTGAGTCCCTGACCAGAGGGCAGGCCTCAAGGTCCCCGCCAGGGAAAGCGGGCCCCTGCTGCTGGGGCTGCAGTCTCTGCTGTGATCTGCTGGACCTGCTCTGCCTGCGCCCTACTTCCCTTAGTCCCTGGCTCATTGGGGCATCCAGGAGTTCCTGTGTAGGTGCCGAGAAGTTTCATCGGGACGGGTGAGTGTGTACTATCCTGGGGCGGACGGTCCCGGTAGAGAGCACAAACGCCCCTACACTAAGGCTACCCAACCAGAGCAGCGGGCAGGCCTCAGCAACCCCCCGAAAGGGAGCGCAGGCACCTCCAGCTTGTACTGCAGTGTCGCCTGTGTTCTACTGGACCCCGCCCGACCCCTTGCATTCGGCCTTCTTTACGCGGGTCATTGGAATACCACGCATCCATGTTTTGGTGTTGAGGAGTTCACCTGGAAGGGAACGGTTCCTGCCCCTACACTGAGGAGATACACCTAGAGAGTTAGTCACAGCAAAGACTGGTCCAAGACATCAGGCCTCTCCTGGCTCCATTTGAAGGAAAAGATGGGCAGGCGCCAATGCAAGAATTCCCCCAACAACTTGAAAGGCAACGTGACATCACCAGGATCCAGGAATCCCGAAATGAGAAGTCTAAACCCTAATACAGAAGAATTAGAAGAATTCGACTCAAAAGTGAATTTTATGAAAATAATAGAGGACCTTAAACAGGAAGTGAAAAACTGCCACAACCAATTAGAGATTACAAACAAAAAGGTAGAGGAAATGAATAAATATCTCAAAGATACCCAAGAAAACCAAGAGAAACAAGAAAAAGTAATCAAACAGGTAAGGGAAACGGTTCAAGACTTGAAGAACGAAGTGGAAGTAATAAAGAAAACACAAACCGAGGGAAGGATGGAGATGGAAAATTTGAATAAACGAACAGGAACTACAGAGACAAGTACCACCAACAGATTACAAGAGATAGAAGAAAGAATCTCAGACACTGAAGATACCATAGAGAAAATAAACACTCTCATCAAAGAAAACAGCATAACCAACAAATTCTCATCACAAAACATTCAGGAAATCTGGGACACAATAAAAAGACCAAACCTAAGAATAATAGGGATAGAAGAAGGAGAAGAAGTACAGCTCAATGGTCCAGAAAATATATTTAATAAAATTATAGAAGAAAACTTTCCCAACCTTAAGAAAGATATTCCTTTGAAGGTCCAAGAAGCATACAGAACACCAAATCGACTGGATCAAAAAAAAACATCTCCTCGTCATATAATAATCAAAACACAAAACATACAGAATAAAGAAAGAATATTAAGAGCTGCAAAGGAAAAAGGTCAAGTTACCTATAAAGGTAAACCTATCAGACTTACACCTGATTTCTCTATGGAAACCATGAAAGCCAGAAGGTCCTGGATAGATATACTGCAGAAACTACGAGACCATGGATGCAAGCCCAGACTACTATACCCAGCCAAGCTTTCGTTCACTATAAATGGAGAAAACAAAGTTTTCCAGGATAAAAACAAATTTAAACAATACGTAGCCACAAATCCAGCCCTTCAGAAAGTAATTGAAGGAAAATCACAAACCAAGGAGTCCAACAATGCCCACAATAACTCAGACATCTAAAGACCCTTCACCAGCACAACTTGAAGAAGGGAAACACACAAACTCTACTACCAAAGAAAAGAAAGAAAGAAAGAAAGGAAAAATGACCGGAGTTAACAACCACTGGTCATTAATATCACTTAATATCAATGGACTCAACTCACCTATAAAGAGGCACAGGCTAAGAGATTGGATACGAAAACAGGATCCAACATTCTGCTGCTTACAAGAAACACACCTCAACCACAAAGACAGACATCTACTCAGAGTAAAGGGCTGGGAAAAGGTTTATCAAGCAAACGGACCTAAGAAACAAGCAGGTGTGGCCATACTAATTTCTAAGAAAGTTGACTTCAAACCAAAATCAATCAAAAGAGATGGAGATGGACATTTTTTACTCATAACAGGAACAATTCACCAGGATGAAATCTCAATCCTGAATATATATGCCCCTAATATAAAAGCACCCACTTATGTAAAAGAAACGTTACTAAAACTCAAGGCAGTCATCAAACCACACACACTAATAGTAGGAGATTTCAACACTCCTCTCTCACCAATGGACAGGTCAATCAAACAGAAACCTAACAGAGAAATAAGAGGATTAAGGGAGGTAATGAATCAAATGGACTTAACAGACATCTATAGAATATTCCACCCAAATAGAAAAGAATATACCTTCTTCTCTGCAGCTCATGGAACCTTCTCGAAAATAGACCACATACTCGGTAACAAAGCAAACTTACACAGTTACAAAAAAATATCGGTAACCACCTGTGTCTTATCAGATCACCATGGATTAAAGTTAGAATTCAACAACAATGCTATCCCCAGAAAGCCTATGAACTCATGGAAACTGGACAGTCAACTACTGAACCTCACCTGGATCAAGGAAGAAATAAAGAAAGAAATTAAAGTCTTTCTTGAATTCAATGAAAACGAAGACTCAACATACTCAAACCTATGGGACACTATGAAAGCAGTGCTAAGAGGAAAATTCATAGCATTAAGTGCCCACTTAAAGAAAACGGAGAAAGCACACATTGGAGACTTAATAGCCCACCTGAAAGCTTTAGAAAAAAAAGAAGCAGACTCACCTAGGAGAAGTAGAAGACTGGAAATAATCAAATTGAGGGCTGAAATCAACAAAATAGAAACACAGAAAACAATCCAAAGAATCAATGAAACAAAAAGCTGGTTCATGGAGAAAATCAATAAGATTGATAAACCCCTATCCAAACTAATCAAACGGCGGAGAGAGAATACGCAAATTAACAAAATCAGAAACGAAAAGGGAGACATAACCACAGACTCAGAGGAAATTCAGAGAATCATTAGATCTTACTACAAAAATCTGTATGCCACAAAATTGGAAAATGTTATAGAAATGGACACTTTTTTAGATAAGTACCATATACCAAAGTTAAACCAGGACCAGGTGAACAATCTAAATAGACCTGTTAGTCGCGAAGAATTAGAAGTTGTTATAAAAAACCTCCCCACCAAAAAAAGCCCAGGTCCAGATGGCTTCAATGCAGAATTCTACCAGAACTTCCAAGAAGACCTAATACCTATACTCCTTAATATATTTCACAATATTGAAACAGAGAAGTCATTGCCAAATTCCTTTTATGAAGCTGAAGTTACTCTGATACCAAAACCACACAAAGACACAACCAAGAAAGAGAACTACAGGCCAATCTCACTCATGAACATCGACGCAAAAATACTCAATAAAATACTGGCAAACCGAATCCAAGAACACATCAGAAAAATTATCCATTATGATCAAGTAGGCTTCATCCCAGAGATGCAGGGCTGGTTCAACATACGAAAATCTATCAATGTAATCCATCATATAAATAAACTGAAAGAAAAAAACCATATGATCATTTCATTAGATGCTGAAAAAGCATTTGACAAAATTCAACATCCCTTTATGATAAAGGTCTTAGAGAGATTAGGAATACAAGGGTCGTTCCTAACTATAATAAAAGCTATTTATAGCAAGCCGTCAGCTAACATCAAATTAAATGGAGAGAAACTCAAAGCTATACCACTAAAATCAGGAACACGACAAGGTTGTCCACTCTCTCCATACCTCTTTAATATAGTGCTTGAAATTCTAGCAATAGCAATAAGACAACATAAGGGGATCAAAGGGATTCAAATCGGAAAGGAAGAAGTTAAACTTTCATTATTTGCAGACGATATGATAGTGTACATAAGCGACCCCAAAAACTCCAGCAAAGAACTCCTTCAGCTGATAAACACCTTTAGTAGCGTTGCAGGATACAAGATCAATTCCAAAAAATCAGTTGCCCTCCTATACACAAAGGATAAGGAAGCAGAGATGGAAATCAGAGAAGCATCACTCTTCACGATAGCCACAAATAGCATAAAATATCTTGGGGTAACTCTAACCAAGGAAGTAAAGGATCTATTTGACAAGAACTTTAAGTCAATGAAGAAAGAAATTGAGGAGGATACCAGAAAATGGAAGGATCTCCCTTGCTCTTGGATAGGTAGGATCAACATAGTAAAAATGGCAATTCTACCAAGGGCAATTTATAGATTCAATGCAATCCCCATCAGAATCCCATCAAAATTCTTCACAGATCTTGAGAGGACAATAATCAACTTTATATGGAGAAACAAAAAACCCAGGATAGCCAAAACAATCTTATATAATAAAGGATCGTCTGGAGGCATTACCATCCCTGACCTCAAACTCTATTACAGAGCCTCAGTATTGAAAACAGTTTGGTATTGGCATAAAAACAGAGAAGTCGACCAATGGAACCGAGTAGAAGACCCTGATTTTAACCCACAAACTTATGAACACCTAATTTTTGATAAAGGAGCTAAAAGTATTCAATGGAAAAAAGAGAGCATCTTCAACAAATGGTGCTGGCAGAACTGGTTGTCAACGTGTAGAAGAATGAAAATAGATCCATATCTATCACCATGCACAAAACTCAAGTCCAAATGGATTAAAGACCTCAATATTAGTCTGAACACACTGAACCTGATAGAAGAAAAAGTTGGAAGTACTCTACAACATATGGGTACAGGAGATCACTTCCTACGTTTATCCCCAGCAGCACAGACATTAAGGGCAACATTGAATAAATGGGACCTCCTGAAACTGAGTAGCTTCTGTAAAGCAAAGGACACTGTCACTAAGACAAAAAGGCAACCCACTGACTGGGAGAAGATCTTCACCAACCCTGCAACAGACAAAGGTCTGATCACCAAAATATATAAAGAACTCAAGAAACTAAACTTTAAAATGCTAATGAACCCAATAAAAAAATGGGGCACTGATCTGAACAGAGAATTCTCAACAGAAGAAATTCAAATGGCCAAAAGACACCTAAGGTCATGCTCAACCTCCTTAGCGATAAGGGAAATGCAAATTAAAACAACTTTGAGATACCATCTTACACCTGTCAGAATGGCTAAAATCAAGAACACCAATGATAGCCTTTGCTGGAGAGGTTGTGGAGAAAGAGGCACACTCATTCATTGCTGGTGGGAATGCAAACTTGTGCAACCACTTTGGAAATCAGTGTGGCGATTTCTCAGGAAATTTGGGATCAACCTACCCCAAGATCCAGTAATACCACTATTGGGAATATACCCAAGAGATGCCACATCAAATGACAAAAGTATCTGTTCAACTATGTTCATAGCAGCATTGTTTGTAATAGCCAAAACCTGGAAACAACCTAGATGCCCTTCAATGGAGGAATGGATGAAGAAAGTGTGGAATATATACATATTAGAGTACTACTCAGCAGTAAAAAACAATGACTTCTCGAATTTTGCGTGCAAATGGATGGAAATAGAAAACAATATCCTGAGTGAGGTATCCCAGACTCAAAAAGAGGAACATGGGATGTACTCACTCATAATCGGTTTCTAGCCTTAAAATAAAAGACATTAAGCATATAATGTGTGATCCTATAGAAGCTAAATAAGAAAGTGAACCCAAAGAAAATCATATAGTCATCCGCATGGAGAGGGGGAAGTAGACAAGATTCCAGGGCAAAAACTGGGAACTTGCGGGTGAGGTGGCATGGGGCAAAGGGGAAATGGGATGAGAAATATGAGAAGGGGAGGATGGGAGGAGCTCGGAGGATTGGGATGGTTGGGATATAGGAAGGATGGATACGGGAGCGAAGTATATATCCTATCTAAGGGAGCCATCTTAGGGTTGGCAAGAGACTTGACTCTTGAGGGGTTCGCAGGTGTCCAGGAATATGTCCCCAGCTGGTACCCTGGGCAACTAAGGAGAGGGAACCTGAAATGACCCTATCCTATACTGATGAATATCTTGCATATCACCTTAGAACCTTCATCTGGCGATGGATCGAGGTAGAGACAGAGTCTCAATTTGGAGCAACGGTCTGAGCTCTTAAGGTCCAAATGAGGAGCAGAAGGAGGGAGAACATGAGCAAAAAATCAGGACCACGAGGGATGCACCCACCCACTGTGACAGTGGAACTGATTTATTGGGAGCCCACCAAGGCCAGCTGGTCTGGGACTGAATAAGCATGGGTTGATTCCGGACTCTCTGAGCATGGCGGTCAATGAAGACTGATGAGAAGCCAAGGACAATGGCACTAGGTTTCGATCCTAATACATGAACTGGTTTTGTGGGAGCTTAGCCTGTTTGGACGCTCACCTTTCTGGACGTAGATAGAAGGACCTTGGTCTTCCCGCAGGGCAGGGAATTTGGACTGCTCTTCAGTATCGAGAGGGAGGGGGAATGGAGTGGGGGGAGGAGAAGAGGAGTGGGGATAGGGGGAGGGAAGTGGGGGGAGGTCAATATTTGGGAGGAGGGGAGGGAAATGGGAAATGGGGAGCAGGTGGAAATTTTAATTAAAAAAGAATAAAAATAAATAAATAAGTAAAAAAAAAAAAAGAATTCAGAATTTTGGAAGAAGGCTTTCATATGAACTAACTTTTATCATGTATAAATTTGGGCACTAACAGGTAAAGGTGCCATGGTGAGTGGTACCAGAATTAAAAAGGATGGGATAGTATATCTTTACATGCCCTGGGCTATTCTCCTGCCAGCTAAATTCAGAAGAATGTCCAAATCTTATATTCTTTCTGAGAAAGTAAAAAATTTCAAACATATATTCATTGAGGTAAAGACAGTCTTTTGCATTGCAAAAAAAAAAACACAGGTAAATATCGAAGGTTATAGTGGAGCAAACTATTTATAAATTGTGTCTAAAAACAAGTCAATTTCTAAAATACATAAGTGGCTCTTACAGCAACTCAATAGCAGTAAATAATGTAATAAAATAGGGGCAAGGGATTTGAATGAACATAAATTGCAATTGCAAGAAGACACACATGTAGCAAACAAATATATACAAAAGAATCCAACATCTCCTGACAGAGAAATACAAATAAAAAAATGCTGTGTTACTTCATGCCTAGTAAAAGCCGATATCAGAAACCTTAACAATCTCACACAAGAAAAGGAGAGAAAATAAGGAATTAGAGTGGCAAGTAGCAAGGTACAAAAATGTGAAACCATTATGCAAAATATTTTAATGGATCTCAAAAAAATAAAAATAATCCTGTCATGTAAATGGTCTACTATCTTCTGGATATTTATTGAAAGAAAATAAAACATGATCATTCAGGGAAATTTGGACTGTCATGTTTATTTCTGCAATGCTCACAATGAGAAGGGAAGAATTCAACATGAGTAATTGCATAAAGAAAGGGCAACAGACATATCTCCATATAGGTATAAAGTGCAAGAGATGTTAATATTATTCAGACTTTTAAGAAATGAATTCTTATTATATAACAGACATGAACCATGAGAGCATAATGTAAATAAGAAAGTCAGAAAGGGGAAATAATGCATGATTTCACATAGATAGGACAGCAGACCTTTTCAAGCTCACAGAAGCAGAAAGTAAAAAGAATTGTGGTTTCCTGGTCCTAGAAGAAAAGGAGCCTAGCCTGTTTGGATGCTCACCTTCCTGGACCTGGATGGAGGGGGCAGGGAGGGGGGCTTGGACTTTCCACAGGGCAGGGAATCCGGACTGCTCTTCAGAGGGAGGGGGAATGGAGTGGGTGGAGGAGGAGAGGAGTGGGAGGAGGAGGAGGGAAATGGGAGGCGGGGAGGAGGCGGAAATTGTTTCAACAAAATAAATTTTAAAAAAAGGGATATCAGAATTTGATCAAACACATACAGAGTTTTAGTTAAGTAAAAGGGAAAAAGATGCTCATTTCTGCTGTGAAACATTTTGCATGAAGCTATCAAAATTGCTTGAGGCCTGTTAAGTGGTTATATCTCATGTGTTTTTCTTTCTATATTCATTACACAAACATACCTGCATGTGTAGTATTAAGAAGATGAGTTTCAAGTAAGAGACTTTTTGTAGTTCTGAGACCAAACTGTCATGCTAAATGATTTTATATCCCTGTCTTCATTCCGGATGTCCTTCAGAATAAAATAAATGATTATGAGTCTAGTATTTACCTTTGTAATGAACATCATCAAGGAAATGAAAGAAAACAGGGATGGGGCAGACATACAAAAAATATAGACAGATGTGGGATAGACAAGATTGAGTTTGGGATGCCTGAATGTTTTTCACTTCATATCATAACCAGTTATACCTTAGTTAACTCTTCCCAGGTAACTTTCTCATTTTGAGGGATGGCCCATTATTGAAACTCATCTCCCTACACAGCAGTGAGAGAAACCCAGGCTCACTAGCTACAGAGGGTATGGAAAGATGTTGTTCAGTCTTAATGTGAACAGTATTTATGGATTACAGATAATACAGGAAAACCAAGAGTTTAGAATAAGCAAACATTAAGAGATCTCAGAGGAAACAAGCTAAATACACAATTTATGCTGCTGTTATGCCTCTTAAAAGATTTGAATCTCATAAAAACAACAAAAATCTTAGTATGGAAGCTGTAGCATGCCCCAGTGAGTCACACAGTATTCCCAGTAATCTACACATCTTCGCTTGCAAATTTTCATTGCAAGAAGTCATTGGTCTGGTTTGAGGCTTTTGACTTCTGCTATACTATCAAAACTGGGCCCTCACTGGGACTCCTCTTAGACAGCTTTTTGTTGTTTTGTGTGTGTGTGTGTGTGTGTATTCTTTGTTTTTATGCTTGTTTTGTTGGTTGGTTGACTCGGTTTGGGTAGTACTTTGTTTTAAATTTTATCTTATTTGTTTTGGGGAAGGTTGCAAGGGAAGAAGGTAGTTACAAAGGGTCGGGGAGATGAAGGAGATCAAGATGCATGATGTGAAATCTACTAAGAATCAATGAAAGTTTTAAAAGGTTCAGTGTCATGACACTGACTAAATACAAACACAAGACAAAAACTAGTAAACTAGAAAAGAAAATGATCTTTCAGATGTTAGTAGAATAGTTACAAAATATGAAAATATCTGGATTCTGAATCTGACTTTAAAATATTTCTAATTTTAAGGCAAATAAATAACAATAAAAATTATGGAAGTTTTTGAGGGGAAAATAAGAGATATAAAAGATCATTTTTGAAAGATCCTGCTGACAATCATGCCAACAGGACACAACAAAGAGGGTATATGCTATTATGTCTCATATACAAATCCTCCTGCAGAAATATTCCTGGAACACACCAGGGGAAAAAAATCTCCATTCTGCACGAAACTCAACAAAAAGCTTATGAAAATAGTAAGAATCACAATAGTTGCAGAGAAACTTAGTGCTTTGATTTGGGAATGTATGGCATAGACTCACAACTAAAAAAAGAAAAATTGCAAGAGTGAATTCATCATACAGGGCCTAACCATCCATGAGGTTGGTTACATCTACAAGGAAATGTCTAAAGATTGAGGTTACTGAATGCCTAACAAATACCTTTTAGAAACAGAGAAATCAGTAATGTTGGGAATGAGACAGTATACCTATTATCAAAGCTGATCAATGAGCCCCAACCTTCAAATCATTTCCTCTAGCATGTTTAAATTACAGGACCAAAGTCATTTGAAATTGGAAAATCCATAAAGGATTATATGGTAAAAATTTTTAAAAAGATATATTTTTTCTCTCATCTAATGACAAAAATACATTTAATAAAAATAATGCTTAATTTTAATATGATTAATTGAAATTCTAAAAAACAATAGACACTTGTGAGCACAATGTTGTAAAGCCATGGGTAATATAGCACTGAAACTCTGGAGTTGTTCCTAAGAGCATCAAAAACAGACATTGACATAGGCTGCTTCTATCATTAACATTTTCCAGGAAGATACATCCAAATCTAATTAAATGTTTAAAATAAAATGGTGTAGAATTGTTGTTTAATGGTTATTTGATAATATGATAATAATTCCAAGAAAATAAGCTGAAACTCTGTGAAATCGGGGAGAGTTGAGGAAGAATATTTTAAATCAATGCTTATTTGCATTCTTATAAAAAACAGTAAAAATAAATTAGAAAAAAATTACAGAATTTTCTCCTACAGTAGTTACAGAAATAATCTAGAGGTAGTATCAAGAACAAATACAAAAGAGCTTTGAAAAGAAAACTATCAAACTTTACAGAGATACAGGACAACTTAACTTTTAATTATGGATTACAGCTATGCTCATTCTGGGTTTGTGACTAAATATTTTAAAAAGCACTTATGGAATTTTACCCTTTTAATATGGAAGTACTTTCTACTTTCTATATTATAAAGATAAAACTTTTAAATAAAATGAAATAAGTGAGCTGAAGTGGGAGAAAGGTTAGATGAGACATAATTATGACCTAGCATGCTCTTTGTCAAAGATAAATGATGAACTAAAATGTAGGGATGTAGGCAGATCATCTAAGCGTGTCTGTGGGTAGAGATGAGAGAGAAAAGACAGTGAAAGAACACAATGTTGGGGCTATGCGCAAGAAAAAAGATCCTGGAGGAACATTATATGAGAACCGAGAGACTATACTAAAAAGGACAAGACGCTAACATGAACATAAATGATTTGTCCTTGGCTACTGACTACAGAGCAGGAGAAAACCAACATGAAGACAAGATATAAGGAATTCCATTTAGTCCACAGTACATTCTGAAGCAGCCATGCTCTCACAATGACAAGGTCTTCATTATGTCCCTCAGGTAGAAATTTTGCTGATGACGTTGTTGGGGATACTCTGAATACAAACATTAAATGGAAAATGAATATCAGCAAGGGCAGGAGGCAATAATCATGATGAGGAGTAAATGGTTGTGTTGACAAACATCCTAAGTTTCAGAGAAAAATGAAAGGGATGTGTTATTTAAGACAATTGAGAGCTACTGTTTAGTTAAATAAACAACATTGTCATTTCAAATGCTTTTGCATTTTTCATTCTTATGTACGTAAATTATTCCATTTGTTACAGACTGTTTATGTCTTCTTCTGTTCTGTTATTCCTTCTGTCTTCGTGACAGCAGAAGTGGTGTTGTAGGTCCAAGCCTAACTAGCCTGTTTTCATGGAAGAACTACATGCTAGATGCCAGTCACTTGTCTCTTCTTTTTGGTCATGCCACAGAAGAAACAAGTGAGCTGATTTCATGCTGGCTGACTTCAATTTTCTTCACCATTTTCTGGAAGGAAGCACCATAGTAGGTCTCATTCTTACCGACAACTCCAGTCTTCTTTACATGTTTAGCCATGCCTGAGGACCTATGCCTGAGCCTGGAAAGTATTTTTATATTTTCTATATCATGAATTTAATAGAAAATAGCCTTATAATTTCTTTTCTTTAAATATGTAGTCTTAATGCAGCCCATATAAAGTATAAACGTGAAGGTTAGTTAGTTTCATGGTTCCATTAAATCCAAAGCTCCTTAAAGGGTAGACATGATTATATATCAGTAAGCTCCTGCTTCTGGCCCGGTACTAAGTTTTCTTTTGCATCCTATAAAGAAACACCAGCAATGTAAAGATGACACATAGTTACAAAACCTTTGAGTCATTACAGGAGATAGGCACAAATATATTTAGCTCAAATGTTTCCAAAGATGGGGCACATTTGGGGAATTGAAGGTTCCTATGCTTCTCATAGGACGACTCCCGGTTTTCTTCTGTGCTAATGTTAGTACACGGATACACAAGACAAATAGGCCATGTTTCTGGGTGAGTCATTAGATGGTAGGGATTTGTAATATAAGAACCAAAACTTTCCAATCTATCTATTTTTAGTAGTTTCTATATTTGTGTTTTCTCATTTAGAGAACCTTCTAGAGAATATGGAAACATATGGAAATCATAAGAATGGCTGCAACTTTTATACATCAGACAATATTTTGATACACCCCTGTAATGGAAAACAGAAACTATCTAGCCTGTGTTTCCCAAATATATACCTATCTATGCATCTAGATGAACTGTGGTTCTGCAGGAATCTTCATCAACATTTCGTGGGATTCCTGGCACACAGATCAGGAACTTGCTGAGCTCATCCACATCAATCATTAATCAAGAAAATGTCCCACAGTCTTGCCCAGAGGCCAACCTAATAGAGACATTTTCTTGATAAGGTTGTCTCTTTCCAAATAAACTGTCTGTGTCACACTGACATAAAAACTAGCCAATAAATCATGTATGACACATGAATTGTGCCCACACATATATATGAACAATAATAATGAAGTAAACAAAGATTTAAAAATGAACTAAATAAGGAAACATCACTAAAGCTCTTTATATTGTACCTGGCATATTGAAGCCATCTGACAGTACTATATATTACTAGTTATGGTTTTGTGTGACACTGAAAGGATTGTTATTGACAAGAAAGTTGTTATCTCTTTGTAGGATTAGGGTTTAGGGATTAAATCAAGCAGGGAGTGAATTACATCCCCTGGGGAAGTGATACAACTATAAAAGATTGGCAGATCACAGAGAGCTCTGTATAAACATTGATTTTTTACCAATTTACTAGCTATGAGAGCCCATAAATTCTGAGACTGAAATCTGACCAATAAAATGGAAGTTGCAATGTATACCTCATGGAAATATAATGATTAAAAAGGTTATTATGTGTGACTATTGCATAGAATATAGCATACAATCCAAGGGAAGAAAGAAAAGAGGATAACAAAAATATACAAAAGTGAAATCTGGAAGGGAGAAAGGGAAAGACTTATAGTGTATTATGCCAACTATATGCTGTGTAAAAAATTAGTCCCAAATTAGAGACTTACTCCATTCATTTGTTCTATTTTTGTTGGGTCAGTAGTTCAGATATAATAACTTCCTCTGCTTCAGATTCTCTCATAAACCAGCAGTACAAATAATAACTGAGATTCTAGTCCTAGTATAGCTCATGTGGGGAAAGATCCATGTCCATGTACACTCACGATTGCTGTCCTCAATTCCTGGATGTCTATCTTCTGTAAGTAGTCCTCAGTTCCTTGCCATGTCTGTCCCGTGGGATAGCTGACAATATGGTTGGCCACTTCATCAGAAAAGACAGGCAAAGAGAACATGTTTACATTTAAAACCTAATCTTGAAATGATACCACATTTGTTGCATTATGTCAGAAACTACTCATATATTCAGTCCTGTACAGGGAGGGTTATGAGCCTAATGCTATTCTAGAAGCTTCCTACCACCCTTTTAATCACGAATAATGACATTTATAAGAATATGGGGTCTGGAGCCATATTGCATCCCTTAACCTCTTAGAAAAATACCATTTAGAACAACTTACTTGAACTCTCTATTTCCTTAGTTTCTTTAGGTTAAAATAATTTTAAACATGAGTAAAGAAACTAACAACTTTCAACAGGTAAAATACTTAAAATACCCAAATTAAATCCTAAATAAATTTAGTTGTTATTGTCACCATCATTCTTATTTGTAAACTGCTAAAACCATGAACAAACCCACCTAGTCACAGTGACAGAGAATAAAAGAGATTTCAGTCAAATGTTGCAAGTTAGAATATTCGATCTCCCTCCTCCACCTTTTGCAATAGCAAACCCTGAAATATTGAAGAAGAAATCCTGGTTATTATAAATGATAAAACCTGTGAATTTTGCAGTGAATTTTATACATTTATTCACAGCAGAGAAATCGTGTTATTTCTAGCTCCTCATTTTTATTGCTAGTAAGCCTTACAGAATTAGTGCTGGTGAATTATTTCCCTTTTCTTTTGGGTGGTAGTGTATTTCCCAGTGGAAATTGAGCAGTTTTGTGATCTACATAATAACTAAAATATTTGATCATGTTGTAGTATAATATTTTTATTGTCTAATCGACAAAATGTTGATATAAAAATTTAAAATTCAGGTGTAAAATTACTCAATGCTTCTGAATAATTGCATAGGTAAAGGAGACACCTGAAATAGCCTGAAGGTCTCATTTTAAGAATGAATTAATGATGCCAGAATACCAATAAACATATAATTCATTAAATTTATGGAGTATCACAGAGTAATAGTACATGGAGTTTTAACAATAATGTCATTCTTGAGTCAAGTACTCTGTCAAATCCTCCTCATTTCCAACACATGTAATCTTTCTTTTTAATTTTATTTTTATTTTTACTTAAAAATTTCCACCTTCTCCCCTCTTCCTATTTCCCTCCCCCTCCCCCCATCCACCTCTGCCTCCCTCACCAGTCCAAAGAGCAGTCAGGGTTCCCTGCCCTGTAGGAAGTCCAAGGTCCTCCCCCATCCATCCAGGTCTAGGAATGTGAGCATCCAAACAGACTAGGCTCCCACAAAGCCAGTACATGCATATAGTTATCCTCCTGGATATTGAAAGGAGACAAGATTGCCAGGCAAAAATTGGAAATTTGGGGGTGGGGGTGGGGTGGGGGTAAGGGGAGATGAGGAGAAAAAAGTGAGAGGGGGGATGGGGAGTGCTTGAGGGAATGGGACGGTTGGGATGGAGGAAGGGTGGATATGGGAGCAGAGAAGTATATATCTTTATTAAGGGAGCCATTTTAAGTTTGGCAAGAGACTTGACTCTAGAGGTGTCCCCAGGTGTCCATGGAGATGTCCCCAGCTAGATTCTTGGGCAGCTGAGGAGTGGGAGCCTGAAATGTCCCTATCCTATAGCCATACTGATGAATATCTTGCATATCATCATAGAACCTTCATCTGGCGATGGATGAAGCTAGAGACAGAGACATCTCATGTAATCTTACATCAACTCATTACAATATATATAATGGGTATGCATGTGTTATAATGAAACTGAACCTGGAAGAACAAGTCAGTCTTGAGCAGAAGACTATAACACATCCCAAGAAAGGAATTAGAGAAGGCAAAACCTACAACAGGAAAGAACCAAAGCCAAACATGGTGGCTTACACCTATAATATCTGTATTTGGACACCTGATATAGGAGAAATACCCCAAGTTCTGGGCCAACCTAGACTATAGTAAAACTCTGTCTATGGAAAGAAGGAAGGAAGGAAGGAAGGAAGGAAGGAAGGAAGGAGGGAGGGAGGGAGGGAGGGAGGGAGGGAGGGAGGGAGGGAGGAAAGAAAGGGGAGAATAAATGCTTGGGCTCAGGTCCTGAGATGGGGAAGGGGCATTGGTGAAAGAAAGAAATGTGACCACTCAAGTGGCTTGTACTAAAGTGGCTCTGAATAGCTTGAGCCATCGTATTTATACTTTAACTGAATTTTCCAAACAGATTTACATAAACAGCTTTATTTTCGGCTCCTATTTTGACTTTTAAGAAATACATTGTTATCATTGTAAAAGTGACCATTATTCCCCTTTATGCTTCATCAAACACTTTTTCCCACCCCCATATGACCTCATTCTAGACAGAGGGTTCTATATTTTTGCAAGCTTAACTAAATAGTGAGAAAGACAAATCATGCCTCTACAGCATTTATGTCAACTGACAGCTACATATAGTTACAAAGTTAAAAAGTAATATATGTACATTGTTTTACAAACAACAATGTTTGAATCCAACCAATTCTTTCATGTTTAAAAGATATGCTCTTAGCCTTGGGTATCTTTGAGAGATTTATTCATTTCCTCTACCTTTTTGTTTGTAATCTCTAATTGATTATGGCAGTTTTTCACCTCCTGTTTAAGGTCCTCTATTATTTTCATATAATTCACTTTTGAGTCGAATTCTTCTAATTCTTCTGGAATAGGGTGTACAATTCTTCTTATTTCGGGATTCTGGATTCTGGTGATGTCACGTTGCCTTTCAGGTTGTTGGAGGAAATCTTGCATTGGCGCCTGCCCATCTCTTCCTTCAAATGGAGCCAGGAGAGGCCTGGTGTCTTGGTCCAGTCTTTGCTGTGACTAACTCTCTGGGTGTATCTCCTCAGTGTAGGGGCAGGAACCTGAAATGACCTTATCCTATACTGATGAATATCTTGCATATCACCTTAGAACCTTCATCTGGCGATGGATCGAGACAGAGACAGAAACCCAATTTGGAGCAATGGACTGAGCTCTTAAGGTCCAAATGAGGAGCAGAAGGAGGGAGAACATGAGCAAGGAAGTCAGGTCCACGAGGGGTGCACCCACCCAATGTGACAGTGGAACTGATCTATTGGGAGCCCACCAAGGCCAGCTGGACTGGGACTGAATAAGCATGGGTTGAAACTGGACTCTCTGAACATGGTGGACAATGAAGGCTGATGAGAAGCCAAGGACAATGGCACTAGGTTTCGATCCTAATACATGAACTGGCTTTGTGGAAGCTTAGCCTGTTCGGACGCTCACCTTCCTGGACCTAGATAGAAGCGGCAGGACCTTGATCTTCCCGCAGGGCAGGGAATTTGGACTGCTCTTCAATATCGAGAGGGAGGGGGAATGGAGTGGGGGGAGGAAAAGAGGAGTGAGGATAGGGGGAGGGGAGTGAGGGGAGGGGCCAATATGTGGGAGGAGGGGGAGGGAAATGGGAAATGGGAAGCAGGTGGAAATTTTAATTAAAAAAGAATAAAAATAAATAAAAAAAGATATGCTCTTATACAGTTCCTTTTCTTCAAGAGGTTACCTGTTGTATGGAGGCCTCTTGTTCATTTCCTGGCTGCCCAGACTCCCTAAATAATCACTCAGAAACTACATTATTTTTTTTTTTTTTTTTTTTGGATTTTTCGAGACAGGGTTTCTCTGAAGTTTTTGGTGCCTGTCCTGGAACTAGCTCTTGTAGACCAGGCTGGCCTCGAACTCGGATCACTGCTTAGCCCATTAGCTCTAACTTCTTATTTGCTAACTCTTACATCTTAATTTAACCCATCTCCATTAATCAATGCATCACCACAAAGTCACAGCCTATCAGCAAAGTTTCAGCAAGTCTGTCTCCAGCATCAGCTCCTTGGCTTCTCTTAACTCTGCCTTCTTCTTCTCCCAGCATTCAGTTTAGTTTTCTCTGCCTAGCTCTTTTCTTTTTCCCTATCACAGGCCAAGACAGTTTCTTTATTAATCACTGGTATTCACAGCATACAGAGGTAATTCACATATCACCTCCCCTTTTCTGTTTAAATAAAAAGAAAGGTTTTAACCTTAACATAGTAAAATTACATATAACAAAACAGTTATCAAGCAAGAATTATAGTTATAATGTTTGTATCTTTTTTTTCATAATTAAGGAAAACTATATCTACTCTTCAACTCTCTAAAGACTCCAGAAGGATACAATATTACCTAAGTAAACAGGAAGTGGATTGTAAACAACTTCCAAAACTCTAGAAATGACAGAGACATTTTGCTACATGGACAGTTTCTCAAATTTCTTCTGTATCATTGGGACATCCAATCTTCATACCACAGGCCAATAGTATCCAGCAGACTTTTCCATGAAGCTGGAAATTTCAAAGACAGTTCCACCTCTATTGGTAGTTTTCAGTTACTTTCTTCTGTGTCCTACGGAATGTCTGTCAGTATCTTTCATGAAGCAGGAACCCTGAAAGACCATCTCATCTTTAGGCAAGTTTAGCAGTCATTTCTCTGTGGGTCCTACATGTCCATTTCATACATCATACCATCATGCAGTCAGTCATGAAAAGTTTTTTGCCCAAATGACTAACAAACTCCATAAGGAGCATCTTTGATGCCCATGTTCCTCTTGAAGTAGCTTGGTGTTGCCAGGAGCAGATGTGTCTCAATGTCATGAAAAGTCCTAAGTTCTTAAAACATTTTTAATGCCATATTCTGAAGGTCTCAGAAGGATTTGAAGAATACCTAACTAAAATATATCTCCATATATCTAGAAAATCTAACATGACTACAAGCTTGACTATTATAAATGATTATCTCTTAACCTATATTTTTAAATTATATACTACATTTTAAATGATCTACACAAACACAATACCTTAATCAAAAACAGAAATATACATATAACAAAATTTACTTTAAATTTGTGTCCATAAAGAAAGATCCATACCAAGGCAAAGTCTTTATCACTATAGCATATTCCCCTTTAAAGGTAAACAAACATTTATAAACAATATTTGTGAATATATGTGTTGTTCTCTCCAAACTGCGTCCTGTTGTTTATTTGGTAAAGTAATTTTTGGCAGGTCTTCAAGGTGACCTTTCAGAGGGTCTTGATCCATCAAACCACATTAGTCTGGAAAGATTCTACAGGTTCTTATCTTCTGTGGAAGCAAAAGAAGAACCTCTTTTCCAAAGTAACATACCTCTTGACTTAAAATTTTGAAATCAAGGCATTTTCAAAATACAGTTCCCATTTCTCAATCTCTGTATAAAAGACTGACTTTGGTAAGGCACTTTCATCCATCCCACTACACCATTCTTCTTTCACTATGGAATGGTTAAGATATATCTATCCATCTCACATTTTTAATTGCATTTTTTACTCTTGGAGTATATCAGATCCTACTATTGATTCTATATACGTGTTGTCTAGGAAACCTACCCTTAACAGTGGCACTTTGTATATTCATGTAGCTTTTTCCCTATTCATTGTATGCTTGCCTTACTCTCCTTACAGAATTGTGATACATGGTTAATATTCCAAGTGTTGTTTTCTCATATGTACCTGATACTTCCTGCCACTACTGTTCTGTGAGTCTCTTTCTTTATGAGGTGGTTCTATCTACCTTTTCTTTAGGACAATTATGACCCATTAATTTTAATTGCCTCTATTGAGTCAGAAAAGTTCCCAGAATTTGGAGTTGTAGTTAGTAATTCCCGATAAGAAATTTGAGAAGCATTATTATCCTGCTGATACTAAGGGGGAAATACTTGAGAAACAACAGGTTTTCCAGGAAAAATTACAGAGGTTGCATGCATGCTTGACAAAGTAAATCTAAAAGCTGCCAAAAGATCAACAGTATAATGAGAGAGAAAAAAAGCCAGCAAACTGTGAACTCAGCAAAGTCCTGCACTTTCCCATGGTGCAGTGGTACTTGCCAGGTGAGAGACCATCTCTATGGGTCTTGCCTGGCTGAAATCTGTTGGACAGGCATTTATATGATGATCCAGGACTAGGCTGCATGGCTCCTCGTAAAACGGAGAAGAAAGAGACAGAGGAAAAGAGGAAGAATAAAAGCTATGAATTCCGCAGTCAATTTTACTAATAGAATTACAAGTTGACTATGGGCTGTATAACTCTGAAGTCACTAAAGCTATGCCAGAGAGTGTTATTCTCAAGGCAGGAAGCTCTAATATCCTGTCTTGTCCCTTCATTTTCACTGAAATCCCAGGTGACTTAGGAAGTGGAACCTTGATAAAATGCTAACAACCTGTACATCTGAGTGCCATTAAAATATACTCCTTGCATGAGCATTCAGCAGTGACAGAAATTTCAACAGAAATCTTTACCTTGACATATGATTATAATTAGGCAGAGACAACAGCCACCATTTATGCAATTTTCTCTTATACCTGAACTTGAAAAAGAGCACAAGATGAAAAGGTCTTCCCTCTGCACACCTCAAATATTACACCTCCAAGAGCCAAAGCAAGCAACATAAACTCCTCTTACTATCCTTAAAATGGCATCATTACACAGTCATGCTATCTTCCTACAATCTGTGGTTGAGATCAGTTTTGGAAGACAGCCTATTAACAGTTTTAACAATAAGAGAATTGAGTAAGTCTTATGTTAGCATTGAAGGGAGAGAATATGCTTCTTGACAATTCCTACATTCCAAAGAACTTTCTGGGCCTTCTGCTTATATTAACTCATTTTTTCCCTGAGATGTAGGTATTTTTTAAAGTAACTATTTAAAAAACTCTCAAAAAGAAAGGTTGATACTGCAACTCAAACAAGTGAAAATTTTTAAGCCTATTCCTAATTCATTCCAGATTATAGTTCTTACCATGTTCTAGTACAGCCTTCTTTTTTTCAGTTAAATATTGGGGTAGGGAATGAATTCATAGCATTTTTGGGGAATGGGTCTACTGAATTCATGGTACACAAATAACCTCTGGTTTATAATTGCAATTACCAGAGAGAGGAACAACATGAGGCTAGTAATACATTACATCTAATCATCTAATCAGCAAACATCAAGACTCATTGGATTCCTCCTTGTCATCAGCAGCTCATTCTATTTGAGCCATTATCGATAAACTGTAGAGAATCTCTGTGCTAGAATTTGGCCCTTAAGTTTCCCTGGATTCCAATCTGTAAGGCAAGGCAGGTTCAACAAATCTTTTAGGACAGCCTCTGGTCTAGGCAAGCAATTTGGCATCAAATGTAAACACCCCCATACATCCCACGTGTGTGTGCTGAGTCAAAATGTTATAGGAATATAAATTCCTGCCCAGCTGACTCCAGAGCTCCTTGCTTGTTTTTGGAGATCCTTTTGTGAGGTGCCATCCTGATTCTCCCTAGTCTGTACTAATGGGCAGAATGCCTTACAAGTGCAAATCATTATCCAGAGAGACCCGGGATGGGAGAGTGCCTTTCATCAGTAGTTTCAAATGCACTAGGCTGGAGGAGAAGGCAAAAGAATCAACCTGCTCTAAAAGCAGGGAAGCTAAGCTGAAAGTTAGCTTCTGGGAAAGGCAAGTGCAAATGAGGCCCCACAGTCCTCTGAACAGGAGAAAAAAGTTTCACTGTAGAAAGGTGTTATTTTCTTCATTTCCGTAAGCACCTCTTAAGATTTAAGTTTCATTTTTTTGCCCCCTCTTCCAGCTTTCTTGTTCATTTAAAAAGTACCCAGAATATGAATGTTAGCTTTAAATATATCCTTAAAAGTTATGTAAGTAATTGCACTACGGGAATGCCCAAGGAACTTTTACAGGCGAAAAGAAAATGATTAATCAAAGATCATAGTTCTGAACACCATAATGTATGGTTTGTCATGGGATTTAGATATGATCCTGGATATGAAACGACATGTTTCTTGTTATTCTCACATTTTAACGAAGTTGCAAGTCTATAAACATTGGGAGTTAACACTCTCTGTATTCTGAATAAACAGCCACTGGATTGTCATTAACTAGGCATATCAGAAGCACTAGAAGTGATTATATCTACCCTTCAAAGCCTCAGCTTCTCACTCTATTGAACTCATACAGCATCACACAGACAGGATGGTGAGCTTAGTCTAGATTGTGTCCACTATTCAGTGATTAGAAAGTCAGTTGATTCTTCACAGGCAACCATTCAAGAGATGGGAGACACCAAAATAAGAACCCATAGACACATGGAGTGCCTGACAGAAATTCCACAGGAACAGCATAATGTTTCTTTGAAAGAACAGTATGGAAAAAGATGGTTTCAGATCTTATATGTCTCTTCTAGGGTTGTATCCAAAATTGAGATTACTACTTTATTTCTTCTAGAAAATTTTGATAATGGTAAATCCATAGTACAGATGAGTAAATCAAGGAGGGTAAAGGTCATGACAGGAAAATCCACAAAGACAGGTGACTTGAGCTAGTGCACGTGGACTCTGGAACAATAGTTAGGGAACCTGCATAGAACCCATGTAGGCTCTCTGCATGTGTGTGATATGTATAACTTTGCTTTATAGGGCTCTTCGCTGTGGGATCAGGACCTGCCCCTGGTGCTTAAGCCTGCTCTTTGGAACTTACTTCCCATGCTATGTTGCCTTGCCCAACCTTGATGCAGGAGGACGAGTTTGATCCTGCCTTACTTTGTTGCCATGCTCTGTAGACAGCCATGGGACACAATCCGTTTTCTGATGGAGGAGAAGTGGATGAGAGGGTAGAGGGCAGGAAGTCTTAGGAAGTGGGGAGGGAAAATTGTGATAGAGATGTAAATTAAATGAAAATATTTAATTAACAAAAATTATAAGCATGCACATTCTTACAGAAAAGATAGATATAGGGGTCTCTCTGGGCCTTAAGGTTTCCACAAAATAAAACCTAAATCAAATTTATTGATATACCTCTAGGTAAAAAGTGTGAGATAAACTCAATTGGCTGGATAGCAAGCATTGGAACAACTCTCGTATGTGTTCAAAGATGAGAACATTCTAACACTTGCCAAAGCAAAGAGCATGGAAGACAACATGAGCCTAGATAGAATCTCAAACAGAACAAATAGCAACAATAGTAAAATAACCTAGGGCCTTTTCTGTTTTTTTCCTTCTTGATTCTAAAGAAACTAAAAGGGTAAATAAGAAGAGAAATGAGAGGAGAAAAGAGGTACTGAGGAAGACTAATTAGTAAAGGTACAACACAATTAATACCAAAGTTTATGAATAAAATGTAGACCGAACAATCTGTGTGTGGAATTCTTCTCATTAAAGTCACCGTAACTCACAAATCTACTCTGAATATTATTAGTGTGGAAAAGATAGCACAACATGTTAAAGGGAGGCAGACTGCTTCTTCTCTGAACTGCAGTAAGCTTAGTCTGCATAGTAAATTAGCCGCAGACTGACTTTGCATTATCCTGAATTAATGAAGTCAAGTTCAGTAGTTCAGAGAAGATCACATATTTGTCTTGATGGTTTGATGTTCAAACTATGATAATCTGGTAGTGGAGTCTTCACCACCCCAGGTTGTGTGGTATAATGCAGAAAGGGGAGTAGGACTTAACCACCCAGGTCCATCTGCAAGTTAGTTTACTGTGAGTAAGGAGTTGTTTAGGTGAGGGAACTAGAAAACTTCTTATGAACACGTAGGTCACAATCAAAACAGGAATTTCGTTTTGGTATCTTCCAATGCTTTTGACTCTTTAAATAAATCAAGGATATTTTAGCTGATCTAGGAATAGGAATATATAGGAACATTGTGAAGCAGTCTTGGGGACACCCCCAAAAGAACAAGAGTAACACACACACAGATCTCTATCCCCACAGATCCTTTCTCCTCAGTAAAATGTTCACACTTAGAATTCACATTTACAAGGCTGCTCACCTCTCCCCAGGTTAAAACCTCTCTCTGATTTGACAGTTCAGAGGATTTAACTTGTGCCACATCAGAGTCCTGGAGTGCCATTTTATGTCACTTTCTCTTTCATTATTTTAGGTTCTGATTAAAGGATAGGGACTATTTAACCAACTTAGTTTTCATATCTTGTACCTGGAAGACATATGGAAAATAGTGTATGTGCATTTATTAGCTATGAGGATGAATAGGGCAGGTATAAGAAGAGACCACTAGAATTTAAAACTATCAAGGAAATCAAATTTGCCTGCAAGAGGCAAAAATCTCCTCTACAACTAATAAATCCTTAAAAACCCCAGGTAAAACAGATGCATTTCGTTTTGGTTTTGGTTTTGGTTTTTGGATAAAGCTATAAATAAAATTTAGTTAGATGGTAAATTGGTAAATTAAGTTTTGATAAATTACAGACTAAGTTGATGATACCCATGTACAGTTCAAGGTTTGGATGGCATGGTTTTCTTTGTCAGGATAAATCTTAATAAAGTGTAATTTAAAGTAAATATGTGAATTTAATATTAGGAAGAGTGCTGTCCATGCCAAAACACTTCAATACCATAATCCCTACAATCTATGATACTTATTAAATATAACAAAGGAAATGAAAGTTTCATTACATTAACGCTCAGTACAAGGTGTCCTGGATTATCCTAGCAAACCCAGTGTAATGGCAGGGGCCCTTTTAAATAGATTAAAATGATAAGAATGGAGGTCAAAATCCAAACTGAGCCTCTCTGTTCCTGGCCTTGAAGAGAGAGGGAAAGCCATTGATCTCTAGCACCTAGAAATGGCCAATAAAACAGTTTTCCGCCAGAACATCCTTAAGGAACAATCTTCCCAATATATTCAATTTATCCAAGAAAGACTCCATTTCAAATTTTTGATTTCCAGAATGGAAAGACAGAAAATTCTTATAACCATTGAGGTGTAATAACCTGTTACAACAACATTAAGAAACTAATATAGAGGGGGCTGGAGAGATGGCTCAGAGGTTAAGAGCATTGCCTGCTCTTCCAAAGGTCCTGAGTTCAATTCCCAGCAACCACATGGTGGCTCACAACCATCTGTAATGGGGTCTGATGCCCTCTTCTGGCCTGAAGACAAAAACACAGACAGAATATTGTATACATAATAAATAAATAAAAAAAAAAGAAACTAATATAGACTTCAAAGTCCACATTAGTACAATTGTAGTAAAGCATTCCATTCGGACCATCATGAAACAAAAACAATACCATCCCTCCTAGGAGGTTGTACTGGTTGGTTCTGTGCGTCACCTTAACGCAAGTTAGAATCACCAGAGGAAGCAGTCTCGGTTGACAAGATGTCCCAGTGCAAGGTATTTTCTCATTTAGTAATCAATGGCAAAAGGCTCAGCCCCAAATGGGTGGTGCCATTCCTGGGCTGGTGGTCCTGGGGTCTATAAGAAGGTGGCCTGGGCAAGCCATGGAAGCACGCCATTAAGCAGCATCCCTCCAGGGATTCTGCATCAGCTCCTGCCTCTGGGATCCTACCCTGTTTGAGTTCCTGTCCTGAATGTCTTCAGTGATGAATAGCAATCCTGAAATATAAGACTAATAAATCCTTTCCTACCCAACTTTAGTTTTGGTCATGGTATTTCATTTCAACAATAGAAACCCTAACTAAGACAGAGGTTCATTGACAGTGGCTCAAATTCTAAACATGAAGTTTGTAAGTATATCACGTGCCTGAGACCTTTGTTATGTACTTATATGTTGTTTCTCTGTTGTGTGTGTGTCTCTGTGTGTGTGTGTGTGTCTATTGTATCCTTAATCAATGACTAGTCACTTCCTATATGAAAACCTCCTCCCTCCTTATCTGTGGTACTGGCTACAGAATACATCACAGGGATCTTGCTGAGCAGCCTCCAGACAGTGATGGTTTTCTCTATGGTGTGAATTACCAGGTCACTTACTGGTTCTTGATGATATTTTCATTGTTTCTGAATCAAAATCAGTATTTTTGGCTGAATATAAAAGCAGTTTTTGGTCTTTCTCTTGTTTGGCTTTAGTAAACAGTTACTGGATTTACTAAAATATATTATATACATAAAGAATACTGAGAAATGGCCCCAATAAGCTGGTACTTTATTGTTATGTGCATCAGGTGAAGGATGCTGTGCTATTTGCCTTCCATCCCAAGATAACAAGTATGAAGGAGCATAGAGAAAAGCTTTAAAGTCGAATTGCATGTATCTGTGCTCAGTGAACAGCAAAGCAAATGCTCTTGATACTGTCATAAAGAACCTAAGGAGAACTAACAGGGCCACATTGTTTCCACAATAATATGTAAGAACCTAATGTATTTCTATTTGTTCTGATCACCTAAAATCCAAACTATCCCAGCACAAAAAGGCTACCTTGAGAAAAAACATCTAGACCCATTTCTTCTTATGTTCATTGCTTCACTGGTGTCATTTAAAGGAATCCGTGATATTTCTTGTTGTCATTATAGCCCTCTGAGGACATGTGCTTTTACACTAGACCATAACCTGTAACATTCTGTTGTGGCTCAGTTTGGTTTGTAGTCCTGTTGGGGAGCCTTATTAATCATTTCGTTTCTGCAGAGTGCCAGCTCTCAAGTTGGGTTGAACATAAAGGTGGGCAGGAAATGACCTGAACAGAAACATTTTGTCCCTTTCTTGTCTCTCACTTCCCACGCATGCCCACTCCTTTTTCTTATAAACAATTATAATGTGCAAGCAAAAACTCTCTCATCTCTTTCCACCAATGAAAAACATGTCAAATTTGGAATGTCTGTATCTTTCATAAGTGAGTGCCCACACTCATTCTATAGGCAATAATAGGGACCACTCATACAGTACCTGATCTAGAGTCTGCAGGAAGGGAACAGTTTCCTGACAGCTGAATATATGAGATTTTTCTCCCACATGCCTCTGACCTTTACAGGGAGACAGGCATTTCAGTGGTAATGAAATCCGTAGTCTCTGTTGACAGGAAAAGCATTTACGAATGACAATTTTTATCACATAGTAAATTGTCCCAAATGCAGCCAAGAGAGTAGTACTTTTGTCAACTAGAACTTTCAGCATTGAGCTTAAGCCACCAATAAAATCTGTAAAAACAAAATAAAGCCAAAACTGAAAAGCTTTCCTTGTCTTTATGTCTTCTCTGAAGTTCAAATATCGACAGATTCTTTCTGCTCAAAGAAACGTTCCCTTGCTGGACTTGGACAATCTCGGATCTGTAAATTTGTATTGAGATAATAATATAAGTATACATTAGAAAGTGGAGGGGGAGTTAGTGAAGTTATAGTTTTGTAATGGAGTAGATATGAACTTAGAGTGTTATATGCATGTAGGAAAATGTCACAAAGTAATCCATAATTCTCTGCAATCATAGGACCATTAAAAATAACTCACTATAATATTTTACATATAAAAATATTACTGTCTGGTTATTTATATACATAGTGTGTCTCCCCTAATAAATTGTATGTTTTCTTTTTAGTTTGAGAATCAAACGTGATGGTAGTGACAAACAACGAAGTTGTATCATATATTTGGAGACCTAGGATAAACTACATGCCCTGATCACTATTTGTGCCCTCTGGAGAGCATTTTAACCTCTTCCTTTTATAGATGGTTTATGTGAGAATTAGAAGATGTAGCCTGACATCCTTTCCCACCAATGATAATTTACATTTATTTTTCATTAGACTATTTTACCTTAAATATTTTTTATTTTATTCTTTATTAATTAAAATTTCCGCCTCCTCCCCGTTTCCCATTTCCCTCCCCCTCCTCCCACATATTGCCCCCTCCCCCATCCCCTCCCCCTATCCCCACTCCTCTTCTCCTCCCCCCACTCCATTCCCCCTCCCTCTCGATACTGAAGAGCAGTCCAAATTCCCTGCCCTGCGGGAAGACCAAGGTCCTCCCACTTCTATCTAGGTCCAGGAAGGTGAGCATCCAAACAGGCTAAGCTCCCACAAAGCCAGTTCATGGTACCTTGGTCAACTGAGGAGAGGGAACCTGAAATGACCCTATCCTATACCGATGAATATCTTGCATATCACCTTAGAACCTTCATCTGGCGATGGATTGAGATAGAGACAGAGACCCAATTTGGAGCAACGGACTGAGCTCTTAAGGTCCAAATGAGGAGCAGAAGGAGGGAGAACATGAGCAAGGAAGTCAGGTCCACGAGGGGTGCACCCACCCACTGTGACAGTGGAACTGATCTATTGGGAGACCACCAAGGCCCACTGGACTGGGACTGAATAAGCATGGGTTGAAACTGGACTCTCTGAACATGGCGGACAATGAAGGCTGATGAGAAGCCAAGGACAATGGCACTAGGTTTCAAACCTTAAATATTTTTGTAGTATACATACTGTATTTGATACTGGCTCTATTCTTCAATTGCTAGTTGAAGATAGAAAAACAAAATTATAGAAGTTTTATAAGACATATTGATCAAAATATAGGATCCTTAATATTTAAAGGTCTATGTTTGTCGTGATAAGATGACAAGACTCTACAAAGAGACAGGAACAGAGTAGTTATATATGGACAAACGTCTCAAAACTAGTCACAGACAGCTCTGGGACATGCCTTTGCTCCTTTAATCTATGGTCATAGATAGTGAGTGTCAGAGGTAAAACTCAAAGACCGAAGGATGAACATTAGAAAAAAAAAAAAAAAAAAAGTCGCTGTTCTTTCATTTTGTTAGTAATTACATGGACTAGCTCAAAATTGAGACTTCTATTCTGGGCAAGAAAACTTAGTTCCTGGATTTCAACTAACATTTGATAAAATGAGAGAAGTCTTTGTTTTTGTTTATTACACTTAGGTTTCTCAAAAGCCACACTTCTTGAAAATAAAGTTCTGGTGACCTCAGTGTAAGATAAATTGAAGAACCTCCATTTGCTGCCTGACATTTTATGGAATTGGCAAAAGTGTCAATAAAAAATGGTTTGTTCAAAATTAAAATTATAGAAATAGTTTTACCTCATCTCTAGCTTTTCTCTTTTATTCCACAGTTCTTCATATCTTGTAGTACTTCACATGTTGGATAAATAAGTGAGCAGACATATACAAAGGCTAGTTGCACTGTCCTTCAAAAACCAAGCATTTTCACATACTCAAAAGAGCATATCTCATCATGTGACATAATTTTCTTTCAGTTCTGTTACCTTCCTGATTAGGTTAAGGTCATCATTTTGTTTGTTGCTTTATTTTACCTCTATTTAGTAAGTATGGTTTTTTATCATTACTTTAAGGACTGATAGATTATTCACACACCAAATGCAAATTCATCTCACTAAAACAACAATGTGCCCATATATTGTTAAATTTTTGTAAAGTGAATTAAATGCTTTACAAAGTATTCCCAAATGATATGGCATATTATGTCTGGTTTTGTTTAGAGACTTTCATAGTATTTTGAATCCAATTAATACACATGTACTTGCCAAGATCTTCTGTCATATCTGTATAAAATTCTGGAAATGTTAAGCTTCCCCGGATGGCAAATAAGTCCCAACGGATACATATTGAACAGTCCTTGTCAAACATTAGTTCCCCATCATGCATCCAATCTTCTAGCCACATTAGAGTGCTTTGTATTCTCTAAACTTTTCAAACATTTTTAAACTCTGTGAATGACTTGAAATTGTTTATGAGAGGAGGAGTTGAAATAAAGAAGTGATGTTACTGATTTTAATCTTTTGGTATACTTGCTAGGCAGTTTGCTCTATTTCCTCTTCTCCTCTAAGGTCGAGCTCAAATGCTGCTTATCTGTGAAACTCTCCTGACATTTAGCCCACACTACCTCTGGAAAAGAACACCAAAATGAATCACTCACTTTCCCACACTCAACCAGATGAAAAGACTTGTACATTTCATCACATCGTGGTTTACCACAGTCCATTGTTCATCTGTCTCTCTCTTTTCTGTGCCTCCAGGTCTAAGAAACTCATGATCAGGATAGTACACTATACATGTATAATATACATCCCAGGACCCATAAGATCTCACATGATTGTTGGCATATTTAAGTGCCAAGGCAAAGCTGCTTGAGTCTTCTGAATTCACAACCACGAAGTATCAGTCAGAGCTGTGTTGCATCTGGGAGTCATATAGAATATAAGCATTTTGATTATTAGCAAACCTTGGTGCTCTGTAGGCTACTTGATAGACTATCTCAGATTTTTCTCTTGCTTGTCAGCTGGAGGCTGCCCTTGATCATTGGTCATGAGTACCTCTCTACCCATCAACCACATCTATGACAATTGATTCTTCATACCTGGCAAGGACAACCTTACAGAATATGATCACAAATATCTAATATATGTGTGTATTATATAAATACACACACACACACACATATACACATGTGTATCCACTACATGACACTGGTTAGAAAAAGCTCATCTTCTCCAATAATTAATTGCAATTGCCAATTTGATCTAATCTAGAAACACCTACCTGGGAAGGCAGTCTCCATGAAGGCTTCTCTAGATTCCATTAACATATAGGAAGCTGGTAGCACTTATTCCTTGAGTTTGGATCCTAGACTATATACAGAAGGAGAGAACGAGCAGCACACTGGAAATTCTGAATGCATTCATTGTCCCTCTTCTCTTAACTGTGGATGTATCTAGCTGTTTTAAGTTCCTTCCTTCACTAGCATGAAATGATGGCGTATATCTTGGAATTTATAACCCAAAATAAGCAAACAAAAACTTTATTCTTCAAGTAACCCTGGCAAGGGTGTTTTATCACAGCAACAGAAGATGGAGCTAAGACTTGTCCTTCACTAGCAAGAGGAAAGAAAGGATTGTGAAAGGGTACAAACATCAGGAGGCATGGATCTGGAGAAACACATAGAGTGCTGGAGCAAGTACTGCAACAAGATAATTCTAAAGAATGGAACACGGTGAATCCAAACCAGAGACCCAGAAGCAAGGGCATTAAGAGGTTTTTAAGAGCATTACAAATCATTCATATTTTTGCCGATAATCATGCTTCCTTCAGTTACAACAATTCAGGGTATTTACTATTTAATGAAGGGAAAACAGTTATTTAATTAGTTGTTTCATTATTTAATCACTAGTAATAAGTTGTTAATATTACTTTTTAATATTTGCAATGGAATTTATGAATTTAAAAAACTGCTACTATAGAAACCCAAGGCCAAAAATGAGGTGGAGCTCGAGAAATCCTGTGGAATAAGGGGAGGAAAGATTGTGGGAGCCACCCAAATTGGTCTAGGACACTACAAAGTCCCACATAGTCAACTAACCTGAACTCATAGGAACTCAAAGAGACTGAACCCCCAATCAGAGAATTTACATGGGATGCACCTAGGTTCTCTGCACATATGTTACAGTTGTGTAGCTTAGTCTTCTTGTGGGGTCCCTAATGGTGGGAGCAGGGTTTACCTCTGACTCTGGTACCTACTTTTGGGACCTTTCCCTCCTACTGGGTTGCTTTGTCCAGCCTTAATAGGAGAGGAAGTACCTAGTCTTACTGCAACTTAATATGCCATAGCTGGATGATATTCATAGAAGGCCTTCCCTTTTTTGAAGAGAAATGGAGGAAGAGTCAACAAGAATAGGGTGTAGTGGGGGAAGAGACTTGAAGGAGAGGAGGGAGGGAAACTGTGGTCAGGCTGGAAAAAATTAATAATTTAATCTTTAAAAAACTGTTCATTTAATTAAGAAGAATCCCTACTTCTAGAAGTAGAGTTATAAGCAGGTATTTTTAATTCATTAACGAAAGTGACTTATTTGTTGAGAACAAAAAGTAGGCTTACTCGCTAAATAATTAAAGAAGTACATATTTAATTATTTAGCTCTGTTTTCATATGTCCAAATAAGTGTAGTTCATAGGTGGCCTGCCATTTTAGGGATGGACCACCCGGCAAAAGAAACTCAGAATCCTTAAAAATTACATGGCTGTAGTTGTACTTAATCATACCTTTCAAACAAAGCATTGTTGATTAAATACAATCTCTAGTGAGATAATCAAGTTGCAACTGCCAGGTTTTATTCTAAATTCCAAAATTGTCAAATACTTCAGGATAGAATTCACAGACCAAGCTTTAGTTTAAATATAATTTCTTAAGAAAGGATTTTTGGTTCAATAATTCTAAAGATATACTTGTCCCTGTTATCCTCTGACCATGGTAGGCACTATGTGATACAATGTCTAGTTATTTTTACTAACAGATATAAATAGAAACTCATTCATAAGCAACTGTATGTAAGTAGAGGTGAGTCTGGTGTGTGTGTGTGTGTGTGTGTGTGCTTGAATGCCAAACTTAAGGGGTTCATTTTAACTTAGATATACTATGTTAAGTCTAATTTGCTTATTCTTGATATTCCACAGAAATTTAAATATAGAAAGTGTTCTTCCCCTTGATTCCTGGAATTCCTTTGCTATTGGAATGATGTTTTATTTCAAAGAATGAGTTGGACATGAAAATGCACTGGGCTTAGAAGAAATCATCCCGGATTTACTTCTCACTCTGTAAACTGCACGTCTGATTTCATTCAACTTCTCCTCTGACAAGTAGGGGCAAAGGATTTAACTTGAAAAATCTCAAAGCCATTTTCTGCACTAAAAGCTTTGTTTCAGGCCGTTGGTATATTTTATGCCTATAGTTATCTTGGAAATACCCAAACACAATCATTTAAAATATGTAAATGTTTATGGGACTTCAAAAGGTGCCCCACACATATACATCTTAAAACCCTCTTACTTGATGAATTTCATGACACACACTTGCAGGAATAGACTAGCAGTAAGAAATGTTTGTATTTACTTTTTCTTTTCCCTAAGTAAAAATATTTTTCTTTGTTGCTTGTGCTACCTTTCAAATAAAGTATTGTAAATGGAGTTACCCTTAAAACCAGCTGAGAAACACATTTGGTGTCCGTTATTTTAGAACATGTCTAATGTAGTATTGTAAATTTTCTCTTCTCTTGCCCAAACCATTCCAATATAATTCAGCAGAACAGAGTCAGCACTGCTAGTGTTGGGATGAGGAATATCTTCTTGGCATGTGTGCTGTCTGGCATAAAAATCTGAATATACATAATAGCTGTCTTAGAAATAAGTGTCCAATAACATTATTTATTTATCAGAAACTTGTCTATTTTACCCCCTAAAAATAAAAAACAATTTTTATGTGCTTGTCATCTGCTTCAAAACACAAAGTCAAAAAGTGGAACTTGACATTAAGCCAGAAAAAATTAGTCTCACTAATTGAATGGTCTTTGACTCACAGAGGAAGAGCAATGTTTGATGCTCCATTTATAAATGAGACAATTATATGCACCACTGGTAGATTCACAACCTAATTTTTCCACAATTTAAGATTATTTAAATTGTGTGTTCATAAAGATAAAAAGGATTTAATGGATGCACTGTAACATTGCTTAGTCAAAATAGTTACATAACTATTGATCATACATTCTCATGGTTTATCCTCAAATACTTAATATGAAGTAAATTTGAAAAGTCAACACCGGTTAGCCTAAAAAGAACTGAGATCATGAGGCCTAAATAGGAAAGTTCAACATTGATACCATGCAGATAATACATTGCCAAGTAAAGTAAACTAAATTTTATTTTGTTCATCTTTTTAAATGCACCAGTTATAACTTCAAACGTGCCCATGTAGGATGCTGAAGGATTTAACCACCCTTGTTAAGCAGTCAAACGCTTACCTGTCAGCACCTAGCAAAGGTCACAAAGCATTCTTGGGCAGAGATGAAAACACTGTTTTTGTAAGCTATGTTTTAATTTTTTCAATTGCCAGCCTTTAAATAGAATAGCACAAAATGTCAAAATTACTCATCAAGGTGTCTGTAAGGAGAAGGACTCATGAATATGGAAATGAAGATCATAATAGTAAGTCCAGCCAGCCACCCTCCTGGCCAGAGATTGTTCCTGTCATGGCTTCTGAGACAGATGCTACAGACTGGCAGCCTGTGGGCTGAAAAATCCCATTGGTACTTCTCAAGCGGCCTTAAACATTTTTAAATTGGCAGATTTCATATAAAAATATAGTTTCAGCTTTTCTTGAAACAGCCAAATATCTGGCAACATTGACCCAAATACTCACAAGGCAATAATAGGAAAGACCTAGATAGCTACTGCCTCTTTTATGCACAGTTCTCTCAGACATATGACAATCCCCCATCATTATATCACACCCAAGCTTCTCTACTCCTTAACTTATCTGCCTTGCTCCTATAAGCATCTGAGTTTGTCACTTTAGGGTCAGGGAATGAAAGCAGAAATTGCCAAAATATGTCCTACACATCTTAAAGGTGTCTTCCAATTTCTGTTTTACCAGGCTATGAGCCCCTCTCCAGCACATCTTAGATACTTCAGGGCTATCTCTTCCATTTATTTTTAATTTCTTTCCTCTTAATATGCAGTGTTCTCTAGGTCTCCATCATAAACCCTTTAACTTTTCCTATTTTTCTCAGAAAAATCAAATCACACTTACAGTGCCAATTCTTTCTGGATGTCCCTTAAGTATGTATCTTTATCCCAGACTTCTAGACAAACTGTATGGGTACATTTACATGGAGACACCCAACAGACACCACTAAGTACGTTCAAAAATTGACTAATTATCCCTTTTCAATATCTTTTTATCAACATTCTTAATTGTAGTGGCTTCCTTATAATTTACCTGAATTAAGTAGCTAGCTTATTTCTCTGCCAAAAATAAAATCAAAACATTGTTCATATCACACCAAACGTTTTGTTGATTCAATACATATTTCTATGGTTCTTCTTCTGATATTTCTGTGAATCATCATCTCTACTACCTAGTAAAGAGATAGGGATTTTTTTTTCTCTTTCTGCTCTTTAATCATTTTTCAGATCAATTTTATTTCTGATAATTATTGTATTACCTGTAGTCTTATTCATTGAATTCAAAATAAAAATCAAATTCTCTAATCTGGCATAAAATTAATGGCAAAACTTTCTGTTGGACATTGTCTTATCCAACCCTCTCTACTATCTAGCCAGAGACAGTTTCCCTGTGGAAATTAATTCATTATATGAATTTAACTGTTATGTGAACCCTTACTTTCTTCACAGAGGCACACATTTTTCTTTGAGATATTATGCAGTTGGACTTTCCTTTGGGACCTATTTTTGGACTACCAAATAATGACATAAATATTTCTTATTAATTATGAATGCATGGCCTTTAGCTTAGGCTTACTCCCAACTAGCTCTTATAACTCAAATTAACCTGTTTCTATTAATATACATTCAACTACATGATGTGAGATACCTTTCTGTGTGCTATGAATATGTTTTATTACCATTGGTTAATAAAGAAGCTGATTTGGTCAATAGTAAGGCAAGAAATCCAAGCAAAGGTAAAGGGAAAAAGAAGGGAGATGCCAGTAGTTACCAGAGAAGCAAGATGTGAGGTTACAAGCCATGAGCCTCATGGTAAAATATAGAATAATAGAAATAGGTTAATTTAAGTTGTAAGAGCTAGTTAATAATAAACCTAAGCTAATTGGCCAAACAACTTGTAATTGATATTAAGCTTCTGAGTGTTTATTTTGGAACTGGCAGGTACAAGAGAAACCTCCAGTTACAAATGGCATACCAACATGAAGCTGTCCTTGTGGTATGACTGAACATCATTTTGGGTATACGCCCAAGGTGATATTGTTGGATCTTTAGGTAGATTGATCGTTAATTTTCTGAGAACTGCCATATTGATCTTCAAAGTTGCTATTTTCACTCCCACCAGCAGTGGAGGAGTGTTCCTTTTTTTCCACATACTCTCTAACATAAGCTCTCTTTGTGTTCTTGATTCTAATATCCTGACAGATATAAGATGAAATCTCAGAGTCCTTTTAATTTGTAATTCCTTAATGGCTAAGGATGATGAACATTTCTTTAAGAGTTTCTCTGCCATTTGAGATTCTTCTATTGAGAATTCTCTGTTTAGGTCAATACCCATTTTTAATTGTATTATTTGGGTTTTTTATGCCAAGTTTCTTAAGCTCTTTCTACGTTTTAGAGACCAACCTTATTGCATTAGACTTAGAAGGAAAAATTTCAGGAAAGTTGTATTTTATAAAGAGAACCCCAGAAAGTGAAAAATTCGACTATGTAAAAAAATTTACTTAAATAATAATATTTAGTTTTACCCACTTTAAATTACTTATGAATTAAACATTCAAGGTTTTAGTATCAACATGTTCAGTTATGCAAAGACAATAGTGTTTATTTGTAATAGCCATAACCTGGAAATAACATATATGTTCTTCAACAACAACAATAACAAAATGGATAAAGAAAATATCATACAAATATACATTGGAATATAGTATTACTCAGCTGGTAAAAACAATAATGACAGGAAATTTCCAGGCAAATAGAGAGAACAACAAGAAAATCATCCTGAGTGAGGCAATGCAGACCCAGAAAGACAGTCACAGTATGTAATCACTCATAAGTGGATATTGACTATAAAGTGAAGGACAATCATGCTACAATCCACAAACCCAGAGAGGTTTTGTCTCAAGGAAGACACAATGGAGTGGAGATGCATGGATCTCCATGGGAAGGGAAAATCGAGGCAATCGCCTGGATGTACTGAGAGCAAGTGGGCATGGGAACTTGAGGGATCTGTTTGGGGTTGAGAGGGAGAGTACTGAAAGAGATGACTAGAAAGGGGGCTTTATGGAGTCCAGTAGATGCCTGAAACAATTGAAACATCTAAGAGTCTACAGGATGGCCCCAGCTAAGAATCCTGACAGCAGTGGATACATGTCCTGAACTGGCCGTCTCCTGTGACTGAATTGTGATTACCCTGATTGTCATGACCAAATCCATCTGTCCTTACGTCCTCTTTGTGTCCTTTTTATTATTATTGTTTCTTGTTTTATTTTGATTTGTTTTGTTTTAAGACATTATTTCACAGCAGTTATCTTGGTTCTCTGACCTATAATCTTTCTACTCTTTCTTTGGCAATGTTCCCTGAGACTTTAGTATAGGAGTTGTGTTGTATATGTAAACTGGGCCCAGGGACCCCAGAGTTCAGTTGAACTCTACATTATGACCAGCTGTAACTTTCTGTAATGATCTCTGTATACTGAAAAAAAAAGCTTCTTTGATGAGGGGTGAGAACTACACTTACCTGTAACATAAGAATAAATATTTTAAAAGCTGTTAGAGGTTATAATGGTTTAGGAAACTAAAAGTTGTAGGTTCTCCTCTAGTTTCCATGGCCACTAGCTAGGCATTTGGCTAAATTACATTGCCAGATATGGATTCCCTCCTATTTAATAAGTAGTAAGTTTAATTATGTAACTATTGATCTTTCTTAGTATATAAATACCACAGTTTGAACACCTTGAAAAGATGTAGTCTCTCAGTTTTTCTTAAGGAAAGTAAAGCAAAAACAGAATTTGAAAACATCCAAGTAAGTAGACAAGCTAGTTACCTCTGTGTGAACTGATGGAGAAAAGGGTCAGAATGAGGGTGTGGGGTATCTATTTATTCTGAAGAGAGAAAGCAAGGAAGAACTTTAGAAACCCACAAAAGTCACAAAAAGGTCTCTGAAACATGTAGAGAAAAAGGCAGGCATTACACTAATAAGAAGTGAACAGAACAGAGCACAAGATGATGCATGGCTCCTGGGTTGTGATTGGAGAAGGGTGTAGAGGATGAAAGCTGCTTCCTATAGGTGACACAGTCTAGAGGTAGGTCTTACCATGTGTCCAAGCCCACAGCCCCTACATCACAAATCCATCACATTCAGCTCCTAGGCATACTTTAGATTAAAACATCCATTGGATTTATTTACTTATTCTACTGTTTAGTACCTGAAAAGCCTTGTACTATTGATTAGCCTTCTTAAATCCTACATTCCCTATCTATAAAATTATATTATTACTCAAAGGAATGTGAGAATTATGTTATCATTTTGAAAAATATACTTAATTTTTTATTACTGAGGAAAAGTGAAGTACTCTCTGTGAACTTTTACCTTCAAAAATTATATTAGGTAGATATTATTATTAATCATATCATAAAGATAAGAAATCAGAGGAATTTAATTATTCATCAAGAATCATATAGCTAGTTATTAGCAAAACAATGATTTCAGTCTGGACTCATTATGGTTATAACCGAAACACTTGAAACATTGCATTCAATTTTTGCTAGTGTACATAGATATCACATTATTAAAGTATCTTGCATTTGAATTTAAGATTCAAACTAATTTTTTGTTTAATCTTTCACCCCCTTCAAGGAATAATCCCTGGCAGATCAATATCTAAGGTCCTACAGGCTGAGAGGGTCTAGGAAATTGTTACTCTTGTTCTCCCTCAAAGCATTAAACAGTCAAGTTCCTTCTGTAGGTGAAAAAAAGGATCTATCCTGGTATATTAGTTAACTGACCACAGCTCTCTTGCTCCAGGCTATCAAATCTATAAATAAACTACACTACACAGGATAAACAGGTTCAGAAAGAACTAAGGTAAAAAATAATCTTGTTTTAAGGGATAAAGATGACTGTTATTGGAAAAATACTTAATTGTGAATTAATCTCAACCTGACCCTTCTGGGAAAGTGTTTATCATAATATACATCCAGGTTTTACTGCAATACATAGCTGAGGACTGAAAGGCACAGCAGCCCTGAAAAGGTTGTAATGGGATTGCTGGCATTTTATTTTTATCTTCAAAAGAACCAAGAAAACATTTCTAAGGAAAGCCATAAAAATGTCTTTCCTTCTATCCAAAGCATTTGGATTGTCAGAGTGGCTCTTTATTTGTCTCTCTGTGTTCATATTCATTTTTGGTGTTCTGAGCAAGAATCCCTGTGTATATTATCACCTGATCTATAAAGGGAACACTGAGGCCTCTCTATTAGTCATTGCACCTTGGGAACACTCTTGTGCTTCTGCATGGGTTAGGGTGGAGGGATAGGCATGTACTTACTAATGAAACATGTATTCAATCCTGATTCCAGCCAATGCCCAGACTCCCACTATTTTTCTCAAATGAACTTTCAAGCCACACACAGCTTCATTTTTCTTTGTTCTTATTGTTTTTCAATTACCAATATTCTCTCACATATTAAACTGATGGAGGAAGGTCATTGGTTAAATAATAAAGAAACTGCTTGGCCCTCATAGGTTAGAACATAGGTGGGTGGCGTAAACAGAACAGAATACGGAGAGGAAGAGGAAGTGAGCTCAGGTGCCATTTCCTCTCCTCTCTGGGGCAGACGTGATGCCGCTCCTCTCCAGAGCAGATGCAATGAAGCAAGCCACCAGGTCAGACATGCTGAATCTTTCCCCGTAAGACTGATGTTACACAGATTATTAGAGATGGGTTGATCTAGCTAGTAAGGGCTAGAGCTAATGGGCCAAGCAGTGTTTAAAAGAATACAATTTGTGTGTTGTTATTTTGGGGCATAAGCTAGCTAGGCAACCAGGAACTGGGGCGGCAGGAACACAGCCCGCAGCTCCCCCCCAACATTAAACACCCTTTTCAAAGGAGAATGGCAACATGAAGGAAATACTTATTTCTTAAATTTTTTGCCTGCTTAGCACACTTTTCAATACTTTATCCCTAATGTTTTAGGAAGTTTCGGTTTGCAACAAAACTTTGAAAACCTAAGTTTGGGTTACTTTTCTCTCTGACCTTCAACTGTACCTTTTTTTTTTCTCCAGAGTCTAGTACAGTCCTCAACTCCTCATCCAGGAAACTTCTCTTTGCAACATTCTAGACAATTACAGAAAGCCAGAACCAACTAAAAGAGTTGTATAGCCTAGTCCAAGGGATATATTTACAACACAATGCCCACACCTAAGGGGTTAGGGGAGGAAGAGTTTAAGAATCCAGGGATCAAGCAAACAACCAATTTGCTGTAAAACTGTGTCTCCTAGAAGTACTAGAAGCTGCACCTGTAAAGTCTCACCAACATAGCTGCATAACATGTTCTGAATGAAAGGACTTCCATCTACACACTTCACAGCAGTTTTGTGATTATTATATTTAAAGTGAAGATTTTAATTCCTCAAGGTATGGTTAAGGGAAAGGTTTTTATTGGAAATAGGAGGGAGAGTACAGCTACAGGCATCTAGAACAGTTCAGAGCATACAGATAAAAGAGTAGTCTAAATATGGTCAATAGAATGGACCAGGTCCGGAGAGGATGGCCTTCAGAGAGGAAGAGAGGAAAGGAAGACAAAAGAGAGACCAAAAAAGCCAACAGAATGTATTGCTGAGATGTCAGGGCTACATAGGAATGAGAATGTGGTATAAAAACATATTAGCTGGAGAAATTTAGACAAGGTAGAAGGCAAGGTGAGAAGTGCCTGGGTACCAGCAATGACAGGAATTTTCAGTACTGAGAAATACTGGAGGCAAGCATATACTTCGGTATAATAATAGATACCACAGTTTGCTGCTTGTCTTGAGTTTCTTTTAAATATGACAATTACTAAACACAGAAAGTGTTCAAACCAGTGAATGATTCCTTTCTTTGTACCTACCCATAAGATATTGGTTCATACTATTTTTTTGCCTAAGTAATTCTTTAAATCTTGCCAATAATACTCTGAGTTAATCATTTCATTTTTCCATCAAATGTCTGAATACAAGAGTACTCCTCTTTGATTCTTTTCTTTAATACATAAATATTCTAAGCTCCAGAAAACTGGATTTCCTACCAATTTTTTATTAAAATTTATTCTCTAGGCTAATTAATGACTTCCTGGCATCATTCTTGAATAGTCATTGTATTCTGTCCCCACTGTTACATGACATATTTCTCTTGGAATCATGTCTACCTTTCTCTTTATTCTTTTTTTTATGTATCAAATTTTTATTGAAAAAAAAAATTTTCTGCCTCCTCCCCGCCTCCCATTTCCCTCCCCCTCCTCCCGCCCCTCTCCCCCTCCCCCCACTCCTCTTCTCCTCCCTCTCCAGTCCCAGGAGCAGTCAGGGTTCCCTGCCCTGTGGAAAGTCCAAGGTCCTCCCCCCTCCATCCAGATCTAGGAAGTTGAACATCCAAACTGTCTAGGCTCCCACAAAGCCAGAACCTGAAGTAGGATCAACACCCCATGCCATTGTCCTTGGCCTCTTGTCAGCTCTCATTGTCCGCCATGTTCAGAGAGTCCGGTTTTATCCCATGCTTTTTCAGTCACAGTCCAGCTGGCCTTGGTGAGCTCCCAATAGATCGGTCTGACTGTCTCAGTGGGTGGGTGCACCCCTCGTGGTCCTGACTTCGTTGTACATGTTCTCCCTCCTTCTGTTCCTCATTAGGACCTTGGGAGCTCAGTCCGGTGCTCCAGTGTGGGTCTCTGTCTCTATCTCCATCCATCGTTAGATGAAGGTTCTATGGTGATATGCAAGATATTCATCAGTATGGCTATAGGATAGGTTCATTTCAGGTTCCCTATCCTCAGGTGCCCAAGGAACTAACTGGCACAAAACTCAAGTCCAAATGGATCAAAGACCTCAATATCAATCTGAACACACTCAACCTGATAGAAGAGAAAATGGGAAGTACCCTACAAGATATGGGCACAGGAGATCGCTTCCTATGTATAACCCCAGCAGCACAGACATTAAGGGCAACATTGAATAAATGGGACCTCCTGAAACCGAGAAGCTTCTGTAAAGCAAAGGACACTGTCACGAAGACAAAAAGGCAGCCTACTGACTGGGAGAAGATCTTCACCAACCCCGCAACAGACAAAGGACTGATCTCCAAAATATATAAAGAACTCAAGAAACTAGATGTTAAAATAATAATTAACCCAATTAAAAAATGGGGCACTGAACTGAACAGAGAATTCTCAACAGAAGAAGTTCAAATGGCCAAAAGATACTTAAGGTCATGCTCAACCTCCTTAGCGATCAGAGAAATGCAAATCAAAACAACTTTGAGATATCATCTTACACCTGTCAGAATGGCTAAAATCAAAAACACCAAAGATAGCCTTTGCTGGAGAGGTTGTGGAGAAAGGGGTACCCTCATCCATTGCTGGTGGGACTGCAAACTTGTGCAACCACTTTGGAAATCAGTGTGGCGGTTTCTCAGAAAAATTGGGATCAACCTACCCCTGGACCCAGCAATACCACTCCTGGGAATATACCCAAGAGATTCCTTATCATATGACAAAAGCATTTGTTCAACTATGTTCATAGCAGCATTATTTGTAATAGCCAGAACCTGGAAGCATCCTAGGTGTCCTTCAATGGAAGAATGGATGAAGAAAGTGTGGAATATATACACATTAGAGTATTACTCTGCAGTAAAAAACAATGACTTCTCGAATTTTGCATGCAAATGGATGGAAATAGAAAATACTATCCTGAGTGAGGTAACCCAGACCCAAAAAGAAGATCATGGGATGTACTCACTCATAATTGGTTTCTAGCTATGGATAGGGGGCCTCTGAGTCTATAATATGTGGTCTTAAAGAAGCTAAACAAGAGGGCAAACCCAAGGAAAAACATATAGTTATCCTCCTGGCTATGGGAAGTAGACAAGAGTGCCGGGCAAAAAATTGGAATCTTGGGAGTAGGGTGGGATGGGCGTAAGGGGAGATGGAGAAAGAAAAGTGTGAAGGAGAGGATTAGGGGAACTTGAGGAAACGGGATGATTGGGGATATAGGAAGGTTGGATAGGGGAGCAGGGAAACTCATATCTTAGTTAAGGGAACCACCTAAGGGTTGGCAGAGACTTGAACTTGGGGTGGCTACCAGATGCCCAGGGCAATGTCCCCAGTTAGTTCCTTGGGCACCTGAGGATAGGGAACCTGAAATGAATCTCTTTATTCTTGATCTCTAATTATTTCTCAATGTTTGTAAAATAGCAACAACCTTCTTCTTGAAGGCATTAAGGCTATTTCTTCAGCCTTTGTTGCAGTTTGAATATGAAATGTAACCTGTAATCTCATGTGTTTGAGTTTTCGTTTCCAGCTGATGTTGCAAGGACCAAATTCACTATGATCATCCACTTTATACTCGTGCCACCATACCAAGATGCAGTATAACCCTTCTTAATCTGTAAGTCGAAAAACATCCTTCCTTCATAAGTTTCTTCTTGTCAGCATTAGCTCTCAATAATGAGGGGAAAAAAGAAAATTATATCCTGCTATGTTTCAACAAAGCTTCACACCATATTGCAGTGGATTACTGACTGCTTCCCACTTTCTATTTTCCTCTTCAAGAGGCTGACACTTTTAAATACACATCCCATGCAGTGAAAGGCTTGCTGAATTTACAATCAGAGATTACTAGGTAGGACTTTCCAAAAATATATCTGAAGTGACTATCATTAAAGAACACCTTTCCAATTTCTCTTTCATCTTTTTTTTTTCTGTCTCAAATATGGACATGACCCTTGAATAGATTGGGCCACAGGACAAATGCTTCATTCTAGGAACTAGAATGACATAAGATACTTGAAAGTATGATAGTGTCAGAGAGCTTTGTTCTGGCATGAAATTGTCATTCCCACTCTGACTAGAGTTTACTTCTTAGCCAGTAAAGACTAATTTAATGTCAATATGAATGTCTACATGTTTAACCTCCACTTCAGGCATATTATTCAAATTGAACTAATTTTCTCTGAGGCCAGAGGATATTTCCAATATAGACATCCCTGTTTGGGGCCATACTATTCATCATTGTCAAGTCATTCAAATTTTAGTTCATTTTCCCATTCATATAATTTAACTTAGGATGTCTGACTTTATTAATTTTTATAAAATAATCTAAACTAATTTATTTAGTGCATGTGTTTGTAACGTCTTGCTAGTCTGGAGGTTAGTGGACCAAGTTGAGGGAGTCAGTTCTCTACTTTCATCATGTGAATACCAGAAATCAAACTTAGGTCACCAGGCTTGGCAGCAAGAACCTTTACCTTGTGAACCATCTTATCAGTCCTAATGTTTATTTTTGTCTGTTTCTTTTTTATCATCATGTATAGTTCAGGATTTCAGGTTCACCTTTTATTATCCCTCAGTATATCTGACTTTTTGTTGCTCTTTGAATTTCCAAAGTCCTGCTGTTTGGACCTTTAGGTCGGCATGTCTTCTCCCCAGCACAGGGAGAAAGCACAGAAAAAAGAACACTGGCGCATTTGAACCACCTGTGACTTCAGTCCTAAATTGGATTTCCTGACTTTCCTCAAGTTCCACTTCCTGCTTTATCCCAAACCTTTGTAAATGCACATGCTAGGAGCTCTCTATATCCAATTGTAATCCATTCTTATAAAGTCTGATCATTGTTCAGTACTTTTGACATTTGCTTTATGACTCATCTATAACTTAGAACCTCTGTTTAGCTGTGTTTCATACAAATGTTCAAGTCAAACATCCCCGGCCTCTAGTCAAGCACCAGGAGAGTTTGGGTTTCTTTAGGTCCACAAAGGTATGATGAGCCTGTGACTATTAATCAAGTGTGCTTCTTCAGAGTTTCAAAGTACTCCTCTCATTATATAAACTACATAATTGTTAAACTGATTAACTTCATAATAGAAGACTGCACTGATGGCCCAGAATAAACCATTACTCCTGGCAATAATTAAAATCTGAAAAACTAACCACATAAATGACAATATTAAAGAAGTTGTTTCCATACAGTCCTTTAAACAGTCAAGACTACCAGAGAATGCCTTTACTGAGTATTCCTCACCTATAGAGCCAGACTTCTGTAACAAAATCCTTAAGGTGTACAGAGCAACACCAAATCAACACTAAAACATTGACACCACACGCAAAGATGTTATCTCACTGAAGAATGAAAAAAGAAAGAAAATAAAAAATTCAATGATAATCTTACCAAGAAATATCAGCTAAGCTAAAAAAAATAATGTACTATGGCTAGTGTTCATATCATTAATTTGGTTTCTGTGAAGGCAAAATGAACCAGCTCATTTGAAAAAGTGTATGACATAATTGACATGAGATGACAGGCATACTCAGGCTTATCTTTTGAATCATTGTGCACTTAGCTACATTGAATACTAACAACTGTATATTTCTGACTTATTAAGTTATCAATTTCTTCAGCTAATATTAAGTACCATTGTAGGTGTTAAGCGTACAGAAATGAAAAATATAAACCCATGGAAAATTCATTGTAGCTCCCAAAAGGTAATGAAAACCAGTGGGAGGCATTATGTAGTGACAGTGGAATTACAGTCATTTGCCCACTTGGCATTGTGAAGGAGCCCTCCTGCCTGCTTACCTGACATTAACTCTGCCCAGAAACATTTAACCTTATCATTTCTCTTCACTGCTGCTATAAAACTTTAGATAACACTAAAAAGAAAGAATTAGGTATGTAATAAATTTTTTTGTGTGGGGAATAGTCGTGTATTTTTTGTGAAAAATCTCTTTACTTACCTACTTCCTTACTATTGTTCTCAACTTCTCCTAAAATTTCTTGGGTTCAGGATCATCCTGTACCAGGTTTGAGTCCAAAAATATTTCTAATACTACTTTTTCCATTTTTGTCATATCTTCTAACAAACAACCTGTCACCTCCCTTGAGGTATTGAAATTGTAGGAATAATTTTACATAACAATGTAGCAGAAGAAATTTTGTATGTACCATGATGTCTTTATAAATACATATATCACAAGCCCATTAATATAATGGCTCATATCCTAGAATGAATGTCCTGATTAACTTCTTTTAGTAATTGTTTTTAGCATGGTATGACTTGTCTTCTGGAAGTTACATATTTTGAATTAGAACATTGAAGATTTAGTTATTATGTTTGCAAGAAAACTTTTTGAGGACAGTTGAGCTATATTGGTTATCTCCAAAACAAAAAAGGTTTGTATTTTATAACCATGACAAATTTGACCTTCTCCATAAAGCTTGCCAGAACATCTGAGTTCCAATGTTCTCTCTTCTCTCAAATCAGAGCATAAATCATCTATTAGGCCTTGTCAACAACCATGGTTAGTAACCCTCCTTTCCAGTTTATTTCAAATAAAATACATACATACATATGCATATGTACATACATTGTTGGTTTGGGCCATGGCAGTATGTGCCTAGGCATTTGGAAAAATATAGGAATGATTAATATATGGGTGACATAATGAAGATAGAAAACTACAGATTCCTGCAAATTAGCATTGATGAATAGTACTCAACTATGTAAAAAAAATAGAAAAAAAATGAAGAGCAAAAAGTACATGCTTTTTGTTACATGCCACAAGATTGTATCATGTGGATACAAGAGATTCTATTTCATGAGAACTTTACTTGAAGCATATTTAATCACACTTAAAACCTAACAGTAAATGTTTGAACTATCTAAAATATAATATCTGACACTGAAACTTTTAAAGGATTTCTATCTTAATAAGTAGATAAATGGTTATCAATTATAATTGGCACTGTAATTAGTACCTAGGTACCTCTGAAAGGGTTGAGCATTTAAGTACTACTAAAGCCATATGGACCAAGTGACTAATGAAATATTTATGAATGGTTGATAGAAATATTAAAATAATGAGAAGAAGGAAGAAGATCAGTTGCTCAAATTTACCAAGCTGCTAAGAAAATCTTATGCTTAGAAAGTCTTGGAAACTCAGTCCTGAGATTTGCTCTGTAATCTAGGTAGCATTCTAGTTGTTAAACCACTTCCTAGTCTCTTTTGATTATTATCTAGTTCTCCGAGGCATGATAATTTGGGAAACATATCTACTTGCATTACTTCATTACTTCATCCTAAAATAAATGCCTCCAATATCTTAGCTTGGGCAAGCATTTAAGTTCTTTGACTGAATCTCAAACACACACACAACCACACACACACACACACACACACACACACCAATTTCCTTGTATAAACAAGAATAAGTTAAAAATAGGTGACGATAATATTTTGCAGGTACAAGTTTAAAAACTTCACTAACATTCAATAAATTTCAAATATATTTTTGAATTTCATATTTTATACTTTTTTTTTTTTTTTTTGGTTTTTCGAGACAGGGTTTCTCTGTGGTTTTGGAGCCTGTCCTGGAACTAGCTCTTATAGACCAGGCTGGTCTCGAACTCACAGAGATCCACCTGCCTCTGCCTCCCGAGTGCTGGGATTAAAGGCGTGTGCCACCACCGCCCGGCTTGAATTTCATATTTTAAACACTATAAGCATTTATAATTTGGGATCACTAAGAAAACTATAATGTGGTTATATAGTTACAAAGTATCAGAGAGCTTTATACATAAAACTTAAGCTATATTGTCATCAAAAGTAGAAATTAAGAATGCATTGGTTATTGTAATCAGTATCACTTAAACTTTTGAAAATACTCTCATCTAAATGTTTCTATGATAAAATGAAATCTCAAAAAGAAAACAAATGTCTATCTTATAATATTATTTGAAATGTTTAATGATTTCCTGTGCTGTTGCCCATTAGAACTTGTCCATATCCTGTCTTTCCCACAGTCTTTGCGCTCCCTGGATAAATTTAATATAAATGTATACCACCCCGCTTGAGAATATATAGAAATATCTGCTTTTACTATTCTTTTTGAATGCAAAATGTAAAATCATTTTATTATTTTAAAGCATATAATTAGGAAATAAGCTCTACCTCAGATACAACAGAACACATCTTAACCGTTAAATTAAGCCTTTTTATTGTCAATGACATGAAAAGAGGAAGTAGGATATCATTAAGTCAATGATTTACATAGAGAATAGTAATTTGCATTTCAAGTGCAGAGCACATTTCATTCAAAAAGAGGATGAATAACCGTATTTGTTTTCTTTCTCCATAAATTACTAGAATTCAAGAGGCATGGTAATTATGAGTGGTCTGATTGCTTTCCCTGTTTTCAGCCTTGGTTTTCAGAAACACAGCGTTTAGTCTAGCATTTAAACAAGCTTGTCTATTTGGTTTTCAATAGTACATACATAATCTAACTTCAATTCAGTTGTACAATAAAATATTTTATCAGTTAGTTGTGAAGCTCATGAGGGCCTTAGTTATGAAATACTTTATGAGGTAATTCTCCCCCACCCCAAATAGTTTTGAGTAGACAAAAGTCAGAGGTCCCTGGGGACCAGGCCAAAGGATACCTGCCTGTTTAATCAACCCTGCCCAACACACCTCAGCAATAAACATAGTAAAAGTTTTCAGAGGGACTCCCTCATGAAGAGCTTTCTCTACTTAGGAGAGTTTGTAAAGACTAGAAGTTTCTGTTTTGATTCAGACACAGAGAACTAAAGCAGGTTACAAAACAATCAAAAAAATAATACCAATAATGGAACAAACTAAAGCATCAGTAACAGCCTCTAAAGAAATAAATATCTATATACTTTTTGATGAAGGATTAAAAGTAATTGTTGCAAAGAAGTTAGTAAAATAAAACAGAATAAATATTATAAGAAACAAATTAAGAAAAAACATATATAAACAAATCATAAACAACATATAAACAAAATCACAAAACCACAAGTTTTAAGTCTGAAAAATACCATGAATGAAATAAAAATTTCACAGAAGGCTTCAACAGTAGGCATAATATTTGTGGACAAGAGGAGTGTCAACCAACTTAAAGATAGATTATTCGGAATATGCATTCAGAGAAATTTACAAAAATGAAGAAGAAAGAAGAAAACATAAGAAACAATTTGACATCATTGAAGAAGCTAAAATACAAGATTGTGAAATACCAAATAACAAAAACTAGGGAAGAAAAGAAAATGTAAAGAAATAAAGACCTGAGTTCAATTCCCATCACCCACATCAGGAAGTTCACACTGTTTTTAAGTCCAGGTTCAGAGGATGCCACTAACCTCAAGTTCATGCATATATACAGATAAGACACATAAACAAAAATATATAGAATATTTGTTAAAAGTAAACACTACAACTTCTCAAAATTAGAGATGAAAGGGAACCTTAATATGTCACTCTCCTCAAATTTACAGCAGTGCCCATTGCTGAGAACAACTCCTTGAATTTAGAGAAGTTGAACTGGTTCCTACATGGAGCCTTCATCCTTCATTCTAGTATCTTTGGTCCAGGAAGGTACTCTGCAGGCTATGAAAAAAGAAACATAAACACCAACCTAATCACAAAAAACTTTGACCTACAACCCATCCTACCTGAAAGTTATGCCAGGGCAATGTTGGCACAGAGAGTATGGGAGCAGCCAACCAATGTCTGATTGACTTAAGACCTACTCCACAAGATGGAACCCATACCCAATACTGCTTAAATGGCCAAGAACCAGAGACAAGAAAGCCCCAAGTCCTATAATAAATTCAAACACCACTGCCTCCAAAAGGTAATAATATGGTTTCTAATGATATTCTGATACACTAGATCAGAGTAATATTTTGTCATCTTCAAAGAATCTTCCTCCGGCTATAGATGGGAACACTTACAAAGAACTCACAGTCAGACATTATGCAGAGAAAGATATTCTAAATGATTTATTGCCACCAAAGCCTTGCACTCAGAGCTCAGGAAATTCTGAAGAGGAAACAGAAAGTGTAAGAGTCAGAAGGCGTGGTGGACACTGGGAAAACAAGACCCTCTGAATTAAGCAAGGTTCATATAAACTCAGAGAGACAGAAGCAGCAAGCACAGTCTCTAGATGGATCTGCAGAAGGTCTTCTGTGTATAAATTTTAGCTATCAGCTTATTTTTTTTAAATTGGATTCTTGAGTGTGTGAATGAGTGGGTCTCTTTTTCTCAGGACTGCTCTTGGAATTCTTTTTTTTCTGTTGGGTTTCCGTGTCCAATCTCAATGCAATGGTTTTTGCTTATCTTGTTATATTTGATTATGCTAAGTTTGGTTGTTGTTTCTTAGAAGCCTGTTCTTTTCTAATAAGAGAAGAACATGGGGTTATCTAGAAGGGAGGTGAGGTGGACAGAAACTGGGAGGAGTGGTGGAAGGGGACACCAAAACCAGGATATATTGTATGAGAAAAAGAATCTCTTTTCAATAAAAATGAAAAAATAATGATATGCAAATTTCAAAGAATTTCAAACAAATTAAACATAAAAATATTTTTTATCAAAAAATAGGATAATTGAACATTTAAAAATAAAAGATAGATAATTTTGAAAACAATAAGAAAAATAGTTTTAATGATGCTCCATAAGACTATAAGCATATTTTACAGCAGAAATCTTACAGGGCAGCAAAGGTAATTAAGAATACTGCCTCAATAAATTGAGGGAAGTAGAAAATATCATCCTGCTCTAGAGCCAGAAAGACAAACATGGTATATACTCACTCATAAGTGAATATTAGCTATAAAGTACAGGACACCCATCCATGCTACAATCCAAAACCCCGGAGAGGCTGAGTAACAAGGAGTGCACAAAGAGGGACACATGGATTTCCGTGGGAAAGGGAAACAGAAGAGATCTCCCAAGCAGACTGGGAACCAATGGAGATGGGAACATGAGGGATTGGGTTGGAGGCCAGGAAGAGGGTAGAGTAATGAAACAGACATTTTGATGGGGGGCTTTTTGGAGTTAGGTAGAAACCTGGTGCAAGAAAAATTCCCATAAATCTACAAGGATGACCCCAGATAAGGCAGACTTCTAGCAATAGTGGATAGGTAGCCTGGATAGGAAATCTCCTGTAACCAGATTGTTAACTACCCCACTTGTCATCAGGGAGCCTTCAGTCAGTCTGATGAAAAGATGCAGAGATGCAGAGGATCCACAGCCAAAACTGGACAAAGTTCAGGAAATCCTGTTGAAGAGAGGTTTCAAAGCCATCACAACGGAACCCACAGGCTCATAGGAGCTCACAGACTCTGGACTGACAGCTCAGGATCCTGAATGGGGCTGACCTAGGCCTGGTACATATGTGTGACAGTTGTGTAGCTTGAAGGACCTTCCTTAACACTTTGACTGACTTCCATATTTGACTTAATCATATTGGATTTTTTTTATCCAGCCTTAATACAAGGAGAGGTGCTTAGTCCTACCTCAATTTTATACATCATGTTTTGTTGGTACCCATGGGAAGCGTGCTCCTTTCTGAAAAGAAACAGAGAAAGAGTAGATTGGGGAGCAGAAATGAGGATGGGAATGGGAGGAGAGGAGGGAGAAGATTTCATTCAGCAGTTAAAAAATGGAATAAATGATCATTGGGATGAGTTTCTGACCCGCGGCAGCAGCCCGGGACAGGGAACTCAGAAGTTCCTCATCCCCCCCCCATACTTCCTGGGCTCCCTGCAGGGGCTCTACTCCCCACATACTGCCTCTCTCTTCCTATCCCACCCAGCTAGCATCCAGAACCATCCTCCCTTCTGCCCCCTTCCTTCTTCGGGCACATAACACCACCCAGCTCAGCCTGTCTGGGCGCTGGGGACAAATCCTCAGGGCAAGCAGGCAGGCAGGTTCCTTTGTTTCAGTAGCCTGCCTGAACTAAGCAAGGTAGGTACTTTGTTTACGAACTACCCAACCAGCACGGAGATCTGATATTGGCACCAGGATAGACATCACTGGAGCACCAGGATAGCCATCACTGGGGAGTGCCATCACTGGGAAGGTACATCAGTAGGCAAGGAGACCTGATCCTGTAAAAGAAGATCCATAGGGGAGCATTCGGAGGAAGAGATGGGCAGGTGCCAATGCAAGAATTCACCCAACAATCTGAAAAACAATATGAAACCACCAGAACCCAGCGAACTCACAACAGGAGGACATGAACACCTTAATCAAGAAGAACTAGAAAAAAATTGACTTTATGAAAGTGATTGATGCCCTTAAACAGCATGTAAAAAATGCCCTTATAGAAATGGATGAGAAGTATAACAGAAAGTTTGAAGAATTGAGTAAATCAGTGAATGATACCTTAGGAAACCAAGGAAAAACAATCAAACAGATAATGGAAACAGTTCAAGTCTTGAAAACTGAAATGGAGGCTAAGAAGAAAACACAAACAGAGGGCCGGCTAGACATGGAAAATCTAGGTAAACAAATAGAGACTACAGAAACAAGCATAACCAACAGAATACAAGAGATAAAAGAAAGAATCTCAGATTCTGAAGATACCATAGAGAAAATAAACATGCTGATCAAAGAAAACAGCAAGGCCAACAAAACATCACAAAACATTCAGGAAACATGGGACACAATAAAAAGACCAAACCTAAGAATAATAGGACTAGAAGAAGTGCAGCTCAACAGTCCAGAAAATATATTTAATAAAATTATAGAAGAAAACTTTCCCAACTTAAAGAAAGATATACCTATGAAGGTTCAAGAAGCATACAGAACACCGAATAGGCTGGATCAAAAAAAAAAAATCCCCTCGCCATATAATAATCAAAACACAGTGCATACAGAATAAAGAAAGAATATTAAGAGCTGCAAAGGAAATGGCCAAGTTACTTATAAAGGTAAACCTATTAGACTTACAACTGACTTCTCTATGGAAACCATGAAAGCCAGAAGGTCCTGGATAGATGTACTGCAGAAACTAAGAGACCATAGATGCAAGCCCAGACTACTATACCCAGCCAAGCTTTAAACGGAGAAACAAAATTTTCCAGGATAAAAACAAACTTAAACAGTATGTAGCTACAAATCCAGCCTTACAGAAAGTAATAGAAGGAAAATCACTAACCAAGGAGTCCAACAATGACCACAATAACTCAGACATCTAGAGACCCTTCACCAGCGCAACTCAAAGAAGGGAAACACACAAACTCTACTACTAAAAAAGTGACCGGAGTTAACAACCACTAGTCATTAATATTACTTAATGTCAATGGACTCAACTCACCTATAAAAAGGCACAGGCTAAGAGATTGGATATGAAAACAGGATCCAACATTCTGCTGTTTACAAGAAACACACCTCAACCACAAAGACAGGCACCTACTCAGAGTAAAGGGCTGGCATAAGGCTTATCAAGCAAATGGACCTAAGAAACAAGCAGGTGTGGCCATACTAATTTCTAACAAAGTTGACTTCAAACTTAAATCAATCAGAAGAGATGGAGAGGGACATTTTCTACTCATAACAGGAACAATTCATCAGGATGAAGTCTCAATCCTGAATATATATGCCCCTAATATAAAAGCACCCACGTACGTAAAAGAAACATTGCTAAAACTCAAGGCAGCCATCAAACCGCACACACTAATAGTAGGAGACTTCAACACTCCTCTCTCACCAATGGACAGGTCAATCAGACAGAAACCTAACAGAGAAATAAGAGAATTAATGGAGGTAATGAACCAAATGGACTTAACAGACATCTATAGAATATTCCACCCAAATAGGAAAGAATATACCTTCTTCTCTGCAGCTCATGGAACCTTCTCAAAAATCGACCACATACTCGGTAACAAAGCAAACATCCACAGTTACAAAAAAATATTAATAACCACCTGTATCTTATCAGATCACCATGGATTAAAGCTAGAATTCAGCAACAATGCTACCCCCAGAAAGCCTACAAACTCATGGAAACTGAATAGTCAACTACTGAACCATACCTGGATTAAGGAAGAAATAAAGAAAGAAATTAAACTCTTCCTTGAAGACAATGAAAATAAAGAAACAACATACTCAAACCTATGGGACACTATGAAAGCAGTCCTGAGAGGAAAGTTCATAGCACTAACTGCCCACTTAAAGAAAACAGAGAAAGCACACATTGGAGACTTAACAGCCCACCTGAAAGCTCTAGAAAAAAAAGAAGCAGACTCACCTAGAAGGGGTAGAAGACTGGAAATAATCAAACTGAGGGCTGAAATCAACAAAATAGAAACACAGAAAACAATTGAAAGAATCAATGAATCAAAAAGCTGGTTCCTGGAGAAAATCAATAAGATTGATAAACCCCTATCCAAACTAATCAAACGGCAGAGAGAGAATTTGCAAATTAATAAGATCAGAAATGAAAAGGGGGACATAACCACAGACACAGAGGAAATTCAGAGAATCATTAGATCTTACTACAAAAGCCTGTATGCCACAAAACTGGAAAATGTAAAAGAAATGGATGCTTTTTTAGATAAATACCATATACCAAAGTTAAACCAGGACCAGGTGAACAACCTAAATAGACCTGTTAGTCGTGAAGAATTAGAAGCTGTTATCAAAAACCTCCCTTCCAAAAAAAGTCCAGGACCAGATGGTTTCAATGCGGAATTCTACCAGAACTTCCAAGAAGACCTAATACCTATTCTCCTTAAAGTATTTCACAATATAGAAACAGAAGAGTCATTGCCAAATTCCTTTTATGAAGCTACAGTAACTCTGATACCAAAACCACACAAAGACCCAACCAAGAAAGAGAATTACAGGCCAATCTCACTCATGAACATCGACGCAAAAATCCTCAACAAAATTCTGGCAAACCGAATCCAAGAACACATTAGAAAAATTATCCATTATGATCAAGTAGGCTTCATACCAGAGATGCAGGGCTGGTTTAACATACGCAAATCTATCAATGTAATCCATCATATAAATAAACTGAAAGAAAAAAACCATATGATCGTTTCATTAGATGCTGAAAAAGCATTTGACAAAATTCAACATCCCTTTATGATAAAAGTCTTGGAGAGATTAGGGATACAAGGGTCATACCTAAATATAATTAAAGCTATATACAGCAAGCTGACAGCTAATATCAAATTAAACGGAGAGAAACTTAAAGCCATCCCACTAAAATCAGGAACACGCCAAGGCTGTCCACTCTCTCCATACCTCTTCAATATAGTTCTCGAAGTTTTAGCAATAGCAATAAGACAACATAAGGGGATAAAGGGGATTCAAATTGGAAAGGAAGAAGTTAAACTTGCATTATTTGCAGATGATATGATAGTGTACATGAGCGACCCCAAAAACTCCTCCAAAGAACTCCTACAGCTGATAAACGCCTTTAGTAATGTGGCAGGATACAAGATCAACTCCAAAAAATCAGTCACCCTCTTATACACAAAGGATATGGAAGCAGAGAGAGAAATAAGAGAATCATCACCTTTCACGATAGCCACAAACAGCATAAAATATCTTGGGGTAACTCTAACCAAGGAAGTGAAAGATCTATTTGACAAAAACTTTAAGGCATTGAAGAAAGAAATGGAAGAGGATACCAGAAAATGGAAGAATCTTCCTTGCTCTTGGATTGGGAGGATCAACATAGTAAAAATGACAATTCTACCAAAGGCAATTTATAGATTCAATGCAATCCCCATCAAGGTCCCATCAAAATTTTTCACAGATCTTGAGAGGACAATAATCAACTTTATATGGAAAAACAAAAAACCCAGGATAGCCAAAACAATCTTATACAATAAAGGAACTTCTGGAGGCATTACCATCCCTGACTTCAAACTCTATTACAGAGCTACAGTAATGAAAACAGTGTGGTACTGGCATAAAAACAGAGAAGTCGACCAATGGAATCATATAGAAGACCTGGATTGTAACCCACAAACCTATGAACACCTCATTTTCGATAAAGGAGCCAAAAGTATACAATGGAAGAAAGAAAGCATCTTCAACAAATGGTGCTGGCACAATTGGATGTCAACCTGTAGAAGAATGAAAATAGACCCATATCTATCACCATGCACAAAACTCAAGTCCAAATGAATCAAAGACCTCAATATCAATCTGAACACACTGAACCTGATAGAAGAGAAAGTGGGAAGTACCCTACAACATATGGGCACAGGAGATTGCTTCCTATGTATAACCCCAGCAGCACAGACATTAAGGGCAACATTGAATAAATGGGACCTCCTGAAACTGAGAAGCTTCTGTAAAGCAAAGGACACTGTCTCTAAGACAAAAAGGCAACCTAATGACTGGGAGAAGATCTTTACCAACCCCGCAACAGACAAAGGTCTGATCTCCAAAATATATAAAAAACTCAAGAAACTAGACGTTAAAATGCTAATTAACCCAATTAAAAAATGGGGCACTGAATTTGGACTGCTCTCCAGTATCGAGAGGGAGGGGGAATGGTGTGGGGGAAGGAGAAGAGGAGTGGGGATAGGGGGAGGGGACTGGGGGGAGGGGGCAATATTTGGGAGGAGGGGAGGGAAATGGGAAACGGGGAGCAGGTGGAAATTTTAATTAAAATGAATAAAATAAAAAAAATCTAAAAAAAAAAAATGGGGCACTGAACTGAACAGAGAATTCTCAACAGAAGAAATTCAAATGGCCAAAAGACACTTAAGGTCATGCTCAACCTCCTTAGTGATCAGAGAAACGCAAATCAAAACAACTTTGAGATATCATCTTACACCTGTCACAATGGCTAAAATCAAAAACACCAACGATAGCCTTTGCTGGAAAGGATGTAGAGTAAGGGGTACACTCATCCACTGCTGGTAGGAATGCAAACTTGTGTAACCACTTTGGAAATCAGTGTGGCAGTTTCTCAGGAAATTTGGGATCAACCTTCCTCTGGACCCAGCAATACCACTCTTGGGAATATACCCAAGAGATGCGCTATCATATGACAAAAGCATTTGTTCAACTATGTTCATAGCAGCATTATTTGTAATAGCCAGAACCTGGAAGCAACTTAGATGTCCTTCAATGGAAGAATGGATGAAGAAAGTGTGGAATATATACTCATTAGAGTACTACTCTGCGGTAATAAACAATGACTTCTCGAATTTTGCATGCAAATGGATGGAAATAGAAAACACTATCCTGAGTGAGGTAACCCAGAACCAAAAAGAAGATCATGGGATGTACTCACTCATAATTGGTTTCTAGCTGTGGATAGGGGCCACTGAGTCTATAATTTGTGATCCTAAAGAAGCTAAATAAGAGGGTGAACCCAAGGAAAAACATATAGTTATCCTCCTGGTTATGGGAAGTAGACAAGATTGCCGGGCAAAAAATTGGAATCTTGGGGGTTGGGTGGGATGGGGGTAAGGGGAGATGGGGAGAGAAAAGTGTGAGGGAGAGGATGGGGGGAACTTGGGGAAACGGGATGATTGGGGATAATGGAAGGTTGGATAGGGTAGCAGGGAAGCACATATCTTAGTTAAGGGAGCCACCTAAGGGTTGGCAAGAGACTTGAACCTGGAGTGGCTACCAGGTATTCAGGGCAATGTCCCAAGTTAGTTCCTTGGGCAGCTGAGGATAGGGAACCTGAAATGACCCTATCCTATAGCCATACTGATGAATATCTTGCATATCACCATAGAACCTTCATCTAGCGATGGATGGAGATAGAATCAGAGACCCACACTGGTGCACCGGACTGAGCTCCCAAGGTCCCAATGGGGAGCAGAAGGAGGGAGAACATGAGCAAGGAAGTCAGGACCACGAGGGGTGCACCCACCTGCTGAGACAGTGGGTCTGATCTATTGGGAGCTCACCAAGGCCAGCTGGACTGTGACTGAAAAAGCATGGGATAAAACCGGACTCTCTGAACATGGCGGACAATGAGAGCTGATGAGAGGCCAAGGACAATGACATGGGGTTTTGATCCTACTTCATGTTCCGGCTTTGTGGGAGCCTAGACAGTTTGGATGTTCACCTTCCTAGACCTGGATGGAGTGGGAAGGACCTTGGACTTTCCACAGGGTAGGGAACCCTGACTGCTCTTCAGACTGGAGAGGGAGGAGAAGAGGAGTGGGGGGAGGGGGAGAGAAGCGGGAGGAGGGAGAGGGAAATGGGAGGCGGGAGGAGGCAGAAAATTTTTTTTCAATAAAAAAAATAAAAAATAAAAAAACACAAAAAATGGAATAAATTTAATTAATGAAACAAAACAAAAAAACAAGAAAAACCAAACAACAACATCAAAATGTTAAATATTTTTTTTTCTCAGAAAAAATATTCTTTCAAAAAATAGAAGAGAGGGGAGATTTTTCTTTCTTTCTTTCTTTCTTTTTTTTTTTTTTTTTTTTTGGTTTTACGAGACAGGGTTCCTCTGTGGTTTTGGAGCCTGTCCTGGAACTAGCTCTTGTAGACCAGGCTGGTCTCGAACTCACAAAGATCCGCCTAACTCTGCCTCCCGAGTGCTGGGATTAAAGGCGTTCGCCACTACCGCCCGGCCCGAGAGGGGAGATTTTTCAAGCCAGCAAAAGAATGACCAAATTTATAAAATCTAATTCTTCTTCACTAGAAATGCAAAAGAAGTTGAAGTTGAAGGGTGATTACTAGAAAACATGTGAGACTTAAAAGCTCAGTCATGTTAAAAACATAGTTGATTGCAGATACACTGATACTGCCCTTGGTACTAAAAATAACTGTGGCTGTGATAATTCATTCAAAAATAGATAATACAAACTGACAAATGACATAAATTAGGACATATATAGCATATAATGTGAAAGTAGTAGGAGTCAAACTGCAGAGTTTTAATGTGTGGCCCAAAGTAGTTCGGTTATTAAAATAGATATATGAGTCAGGTATGGTAGTGTTTGTCTGTTCTCTCAGTATTAGGGAAGCAAAAGACAGAAAGATCACAAGGGTAATAGAATTCTAGCCTACAAAGGAAGTTCTAGAACACCCTGAGCTACATATATTGAGATCCTGTCTTAACACTGATCAAAATAAATAAAAACAAACAACAGAAACAAAAGGGGAAATAGAAAGTGATAGAAATAAAATGTGTATGTAAGCTTCATGGTAACTACAAAGAGAAACTTGTAGTAGACATACAAAACCAAAAGGTATCAATGCATAACACCAAAAGTTAATCAAATCCTTAAGAACAATGCTGTGAGACAAACTAAACATCAGAAAATAATTTAAGAAGTAACAATATAAGGATGATGCTTTGAGGTTATAATCTCCTAGTAACATCAGAAGTCATAGCCATAAAATCTCACCATTGTGACCACTCAAATGTGAGCCTAATGAGGCCTTAACCCTACTCAAAAAACTAGTGTCTAATAGTCATCCATGGAAATATACATAAAGGAAAAAATATATGAAGTTGAGAGGTTATATTCAGATTATTTGTGCATATGCATATACATATATTCATGCACTAACAATAAAAAAGGAAACCATTGTTTTAAAGAAGAGTAGGGATAAATATATAGAAGGGTTTGGAGGGCTGAAAGGAAGGGAGAAACATAATTAAATTATTGCAAAAGTAAAAATAAATTTATTTTAAATTTTAAAATAAATAAAAATTGAGTGTCTTTATCTATGGATGGTTGTTTGAAAGATAAATGGATTAAATTCTTCAATTAAAAGAAATGCTAGATAAAGAACTTAAAGATGAGCTACAAGTTCCAACTATATGTTGTCCATGAAAAATATATTGTAGCTTTAAAACCATATGTAGGTTAAAAAAGAGAAGTGGGGTGATTATTCCAAGAAAACTACAGACTACCTGAGGCAGTACATATCCTAATAAGCAGAAATGTATTATTCATAATTTCAGGGGCTAGGAAAATCAGTATCAAGGAGTTGGCATCTCTTAAGTGTCTCCTGGGTACATCATGACATAGTGGAAAGCACTTTTTAAAATCTGCCAAAAGAAAAGATTTTGAACACCTCCCACAGGAGACTGGTAAGAAGGCTCAGCAATTGAGTATATTTACCACTCTCGCAGAGGAACTGAGTTTGGTTCCTAGCACCCAAGTCAAATGGCTCACAAACCTCACAAACACTCAATTACAGTTCTTGGGGAGTCTGACACTGTCAGGCAATGCACACGTGATAGACACATAGAAATGCACACATAATCATGAAGAAAAGTAAAAATAAAATTTAAAAACAGATCTCATTAGAAAGCAAGAAAACAACAGGAATTAGTATGTGTTAATTATCTCCACAGTGATGGTTAGCATTTTGTAATGTATACACCTGTTAAAACATCATATTTTATACCACATATGTAATTTTGTCAAAAAATAATTTTAAGCACATAAAAAGAATGTTACTTGTCTTTCTTTACATATCCATAAGGAATGATATAGAAAATGTATTGTTCAATGAGATGTGGTGAAGAACAATATATAAATAATGTTGAGTTTGTCCTTATACTTATATATATTTTAATATATACATAGGAATGAAGTTGGAATAAATATAAAAGGAAATGGAAAAAAGCATTATAAGTCATTTTTGATTATTTTAGAATTCATTTATTATATATTTTAATGACAATTTAAAAATAATTTATTGAAACATATGCAAAAAAGAAAATATTTACCAATTTAAACTAATAATACTTAGCTAAGCAATATTCAACTTTAGGTAAGAATCTTCTCATTCACGAAACAACTCTGAGCTTTACAGATACTTCCAATGATTAAAAAAAATAAGGTATATGATTCCTGAGAATGAAAAGTATAGAAATATATTATTAAAACACACATTTAATGTCCTAATGGAATTGATTTTGAAATAATTATTTTTTGAGTTTTACAAATGTAATGAACAACAGTCAATGTAACAAGTCTAATGTCAAGTAAACTAAAAGAAAATTCAGATTTCCACCCCGAGTTAAACTCTGTGAGCATGTCTATTTTATTACATGTATTCTCTGTATACACATGTGCATGTGGTCTACTCATGAACTATGCATGTGATACATGTGCATGTATCAGTATGGATATGTACCAAAGAACATCAAGTGTCTTCCTCTATTACTCTCTGATTATTTCCTTACTTTATTAATTTTTACCTAAACTAAGTGTCATTGACCAATTTAAATTGGATGTACTGATTATTTAATTTTCTTGTTTCATTTTTTTCCCATTTCCATTTTCTTTTATGTCAGTTAATGTGTATTAAATTCATTTTACCATCGCATTTTTCTCCTAATTTAATGACAATTCTACCCAGAGACCTTTCTTCATTCTATTCATTATTCTTAAGAGACAAGTATCTAGTATATAACAGATAGCCACCAAGTAGTTATCTTTTTGTTAAAAAAATATTATTATTATGTGTACTCAGGTGTATATACATAATGTATATATTTATGTGTGTATGCACACATTTGGAGCTCAGAGATACTTTTCTCTCTTTTCATCTTTAGATGGGTTCTGGGTTTCTAACCCAGGTGACCAGGTTTGTAAGACCAGCATTTTTATCTACTAAGCTATCTTGCTGGGCCCCAACAAAGAATTTCTTAAGTAATGAACAATTTAATGAACAGTTTAATGAACAATTTAATTGCTGAACCTCCAGTCCCCAAAATATGTTATGAGTTATATTAAAAGACAAAATTTTAAAATTTGAGAGCTAGCTTGGATCCCCAAACCCAACACACACTGTATTAAAGTTTATCATTACCTAGACTCTCTATAAAATTCCACACTTCCACTCTACTATCTAAGTAGTTCCTGAGTGGTCTGTGTTAGTCTTCATCCTCTTCAATCCCAAGTGCACAGACACAGTGCTTGCTTTGATGTAGTACTCTAACTGCTCAGTAACTACTGGTAGAAAGAAAATTAGTACCGTCAGTTTGTTACTGGTGTTGTGACAATTCCTGGGGTTAATTGCATAAAATGATTGCATATGAGGCAGAAATTTTGTGTGTTTTCCCTCTTGAAGGTGCTTATATTGTAATTCCTACACAGAGGTTGGGAAGCTGATCAAGAAACATTGACTTTGTTGTATACTGTCAGTATATCTATAGGCAAACAAGCTACTGGAGGAAACAAATTGTGTTGAAAGGCCAATGCATCCTCCTCACCTCCTTTACTTATGAAAAGAGAATTAGGAAAGAACAGAATTAGATTCTGGGCTACCACAGCAGGCAGAGTAAAGATTCATGTTCTAACCAGCTTTTTACTGTATGACAAAGAGCAAAGCACATCCCACTAGTACCCAGGTGTTCCATTTAGCAAGATGCATGTTTATTGTTACCCTTCTCAAAGATTCTATTATCAAATTTTAATTAGTTCCATGATCCTTGATGACTCACCAGATTTTTGTTGGGTATCCTTGTGATGAACTGTAAGGAATTCCAATTTACTTCTTATATGTTATAATTATGGTATCCATCATTAACACAGAATATTGTTGTTTTTTAATTTTTCCCATCAAACGTGCACAGTCTCCTCTTTTAAAGAACTGAGAACATGGTTCATAGAACCTCCCGAGTCTTTCTCCTTTTATTTAATAAACTCCACCCAGAGTTTACAGCTAGTAGGTCAGTCAGAGTATATAAAGTACAATAACTTGAAGGGAGAAATATGAAGAGAATTTGGGCAGAACTATCTAAAACAAAGGTGTTCAGAATGGCTATTGACTTGGAAAGAAAACATTACATGGTGAATGTCCTATCCAAGGGATATTGAACGAAAAATGAGATTTCTCTTTCTTTAAAGTGTCTTATTCTTGATTGTTGGAACACAATTCAAATGACTTTTACAAGAATTCTCCCTGTGGTTTGAATTCTAAAGCATGTAACACCAACATAATTGTCTGCCTAGACATGAGACTGGAACTTTCTGTCAGCTCAGGGTTCTTGAGACTCGGTAACTGACTTGGTCATATTACCAGAGTCAGGAACTCCAAAATTGAGTAAACAACATATTTTATATTCCCGAGAGCTATCACATTTCTGAAATATGATGCTAGAAGCAGGCACTTGGTAAGTGTCGATTTGATATATAATTTAGACATGCCGTCTCTAACCATAGAGTTTATGTTTTGCCAGAATCCCCAAAACGTATCTCTAGCCAACGTTCCACAGGAAAATCATTTCCACAGCACATTGACTGAGAAGTGTGACTTGAATATCTGCATAAGCCGAGACGATCACTTTTAAAGGAGACTGATATACAAAGTCAAAACTATGTGTGAGGACACTTGAGGTTAAGCCAACTGATGTGCTGTTTGAAAGCATCCAGGACTGGAGGAGCGCCTTGGTTCCATTGCACTTGGGATGCCATGTGGGATACAGCTCGGAATGTCTGTCCTGAAGAAACATGTCCCCTATGGAAAGTTATGTAATTTCTACAACTAAACTCGCTTGTAGTTTCCCATCAAGAAGGTATCATGTAGCTAAACTACTATAGACTCCTTTCCTCTCTATCAAACTTGATCCATTATTTTTTTACTTACCAATGGCAAGCCAAATCTCCCTGTCAGATTAACTCTTAATAAACCAAAAACATGTTTTGTTTTGTTTTTTTTTAGTGGTTTGGAGTTTACTAAAATTTATGATGTTTTTATTGGCTATACTAAGATGTCTAACATCTTAGCTATTCCTGTCCTTAAAGGAGATTCTGCCATATGTCATGTTTGTTTAGAAAATAAAGTCTTAAATGAAAAAAAAAGAATCCAAAGTGGGTTTTCTTTTAGAAAAAAAATAATGATGCAGTAGGGGCCTCAATTTTAGTACATATTATTTGCACTGTCAATCAGTTTAAAGACAGGGGTTTATAGTGAATACGTGAGCTTTACCCCATGATGGTTGGCAACTCCATCCTGAAAAGATGATAAGGAGACTACAGTGCCCCATTCTCCCCACGGAGCTAAGGAAGGGAAGCAGGATGGGGAGAGTGAAATGAACTGTGGGCAAATCTATTGGTGCTTGAAAATCCTCTCCAAGTCATCATGCTCTTAAAGAACTAGAATTGTTAATTTGGCAATTATGACACCCTGGATCAGGTGGCTGAATAGAATTGGGAGTGCTCAGTGACTTGGCTAACAGTAAACTACATGGTACCTAGAGTAATAGAAATAATACTGTTACATGTCTACCATGGTCTTGAAGGCTAGCCTATGGAAACTCGATGGTGGTATGTGTTTCCAAGAGGAGTAAGCAGATTTGCTTCAAAGTGGTTTTCAACCTCTACCATCATCATATTTCCTAATAATCGTTTGACAAATGCCACATGTGCAGACTCATATTTAGGAAGAAGGGAAGTAAGAAATAAAAATGAGAAGGGATATTATTTGCCATCAGAGATTAAATGCTAGGAAGTATTAAGTACCAATATTATCCCAATTGACTTAACTTGTCATGCTTGAAAAACAAACAAACAAGCAATCAACAAATAGATACATAAACTATCTAAATAACCCCCTTTGACTTTCCCTTCTCCTCTCGCTTCCCTATTAACTAAATATTACTCTTGCACTGACACTATTCCAGCAGAGGTGACCATGTTTTTGACATTCCTCAGAACAACTCTTTACCCAGTAGATAACTTTATGCCTAAATGTCCAGCCCATGGCCAGATGTTCCTCTATTAGCAAACAGGTTTGTGTAGGAAGAAACCATTTGTTTCTTCTCTGACTTGTGCCCAACTTATTGTTCCCATCCTAGCTGCTCCCTACAAAAGCCCCAACTAATAGAAAAATTGCATCAGATAATGCACAAAGCAGTTAGCTGGATAAAATACATGTAACAACAGATACAATTTATTACTCACAGATCCAATATGAGGAATGCTCCCAAGGAGACCCAAGAACAGCAGGATGCTCAACCAATGAGAAGGAAGTCAGAGAGAAAGAAGTCATGGGACTCCCTATTTATAAGGTTTCATGGACAGACATTATCGCTTACATTTTCCTCAGGGGTTATAGATCTGCTATTTTAAAGAAAACACAAGTCTTAGCTTTGTCATTGTAAGCACCTGTGGGATGTGTTGGGTCAGTGAGATGAGAAACAAATAGGCTAGGTCACAAACAACACAGGGAGGAAAGCAGTACCCAAACCAAAGGCAACAGATTTGATTAGATTTCAAGTAATTGATGCCACTTCTAAAATGAGATGCCAAGGGAGCAACTGTATTATAAAAATTATGACAACCCACCTGTGTTAGTTTGAATATAATTAGCCCCCATAATCTTATAGGAAGTGACACAACTAGGAAGAAGGGCTTTTTTTAGAGTGGGTGTGGCCTTGTTGGAGGAAGTGTGTCACTGTGGGGGTAGCTTTTGAGGTTTCCTATGCTCAGGATACTGCCCACTGTCTCAGTAGACTTCCTGTTGCCTGAAAAATGTAGGACTCTCAGTTATTTCTCTAGTATCATGGCTGCCTGCCTGGCTGCTCCTAAGCTCCCTGCCATGATGATTGATGGACCAAACTTCTAGAAGTGCAAGTGAGCCTTCTAAGTTAATGTTTTCCTTATAAGAGTTGCCATAGTCATGGTGTCTCTTCACAGCAATAAAAACACTGAGACAGAAGTTGGTAACAGGGGTGGGTTATTGTTGTGATAGGCCTGATCATGTGTTTGTCTGGAGAAATTTGGATATTGGTACTTTAGGTTTGGAAGACAGTGGAATGCTTTAAGCACTGCTTAATGGGCCATACATATTAGTAGAAACGAGGAAGACAATTTCGCTGAGTGTGATTTGATTAACTGTGGGGTCCTACCTCAAGAGGTCTCAGAGGAAAAAAAATTAGTACGTTACCTAGAGATTGTTTTGTGATATATTGGTGAAGAAAGTGACTGCCTTTTACCCTTGTCCAAAGAATCTGACTGACGCTAAAGTGAAGAATTTTGGGTTAATTCCATTGGCAGAGGAAATCTCTAACAGCCTAGTATAGACTCTGTCACAGGGATATTATTGGTAACTCTAGTGAAGATTTATAAAGGAAAGGAACAAGCTGAGCAGGGTAAATTACAAAACGTAAATTTTGAGGTGAAAAAGAACACTAGGAAGTGGAATGTAGCTAAATCCTATGTTCAAGGAGGTAAGCAGATTAACAAATGAAGGAGTGCTGACCTCAGGGCATGATACCTCCCAGTTAAATTTCCAATTTCTGAAAAGGAAATTGGTGGCACACACCTTTAATCCCAGCACTGGGAAGGCGGAGACTGGCAGATCTCTGAGTTTGAGGCCAGCTTGCTTTAAAGAGCGCGCTCAAGAACAGCCAAGTTTAGGCAGTGAAGGAAAGCAGAAGGCTGGTGATGACGTAATTAAACAAGGGGGCCAGGTTGTAACCCCAGTAAGCACAGAATTTGGTAGCATCAGTCTTATGCTCCCGGCTTTAGAGTTAAGGATAGAAGAAAGGAGTTAAGGAATAAAGACACTGAGGTCAGGCATGTGTCAGGGGTATTCCTGAATGGGGCCTAGAGAGGCCATTGTTTGAAGCTGTGAAGTTGAAGTCTGAATTGTCTGGGAGACCCCAAGATGTTTGAGATGTTGGAGTTGGTACACTTGCCGAGGAAAATTGCCGTCAAGGAGTGGAACCAACCAAAGAGAACGAAGTGTGTTGCAGTCAACAAAGCTAAAAGGAATTGGAGATGCAGAATTTGGAGCTTGCCCAGCTGGTTTTTGATCTTCCTTTGGCTTAGTATTTCCTCTAGGGCTCCCTTCCCTATATTTTGGTCCGACAATGTGTGTCCTATGCCATTATATGTTGCAAGTATATGATCTGTTTCTCCATTCTAATTTTACAGGGGATTTCACAAATCTCAAAAGAGACTTTGAACTTTAGAGTTTTAAATATTGCTGAAACTATTATAGATTATGGAGACTTTTAAAGTTGGACTAAATGAGTTTTTGCATTATAATGTTACAAGTTTATGGGGGGGGTATGGAGTACAATGTGGTAGTTGGAATAGAATTGGCCCCATAATCTCATAGGGAATGACACTATTAGAAGGCGTGCCTTTTTTGAAGTGGGTATGACCTTGTTGGAGGAAGTGTGTCTCTATGCAGATAGACTTTCAGGTTTCCTATACTCAGGATACAGCCTATTGTCTCAGTCGACTTCCTGCTGCCTGAAAGATGTAGGACACTCAGCTATATTTCCAGTCCATGTCTGCCTGCCTGCTGTCATGCTCCCCACCATGATGATGATGATGGACTGAACCTCTGAAACTGTAAGAAAAACACCTCATTTAAATGTTGCCATAGTCAGTCTCTCTTCACAGCAATAAAAACCCTTACTGAGACATCACTACTCAAAAGATTAGTAAACAGGGGCTGGAGAGATGGCTCAGTGGTTAAGAGCATTGCCTGCTCTTCCAAAGGTCCTGAGTTCAATTCCCGGCAACCACATGGTGGCTCACAACCATCTGTAAAGAGGTCTGGTGCCCTCTTCTGGCCTGCAGACATGCACACAGACAGAATATTGTATTCATAATAAATAAATAAATATTTTAAAAAAAAAAGATTAGTAAACAAAAAACAGAAAAAAAAGAAAATTCTCATTTTATAATAACAACCACCTTTAGATTTAAGAACATATATCCCATTAAAATCTAGGATAGAATTCAGAGAAATCTAGGTATTTTAGCAAGATATTGAAATAATAGTTTTTTTGGTATTAACAGTATAGCCAATACCCAATGATACTTTCTTTACTATGTGTGTATATATTAAAGAATACATATGATACATACATATTTATTTATCAACAATAGAACTGATAGTTATGAGTCTCAGACAAATATTTTCTTTTATAATATTAATGTCATCAGAACTCTCTCGGATTAAGAGCAGAGGATAAACAATAAATTTCAAAATCGAGCGATGTACCTTCAAGATCAGTGTTTGTGTGTCTGTGTGTGCACACATGCATGCACATATCTATGTGTCTGTGTGTATGAGTGTCTATAAGTCTGTGTGTGTGTGTGTGTGTGTGTGTCTTTGTATATGTAGGACAGAGGACAACCCATGGGAATTGGTTTTTTCTTTTCACCATTTTGGTCTTGGGGATCCTGGAGATCGAACCCAGTTCCTCAGGTTTGGTAGTAAACACTGTTACCCACTTTGCCATATTGCCTGCCCAAATTCTTCATTTTAAAGATTACTATTAATTACAGGGAAAAATGCTTGCACAAAATCATTTTACTTCTCAATAATCTTTGTTCTAAAAGACCATCATTACTTCCGAAGTAATATTTCTTTTGTTAAAAGAAAACATCCTTTATGCTTTAACTGATCATTATCAGCTCTCAGCTACTTTAAGGGTTCTTTCCGGTGTCCTAGCATGCTCAGAAATCAATTCCTAGTCAGAATCATCTATTGATATCCACTCCCCAAACTATAGATGTAGAGATGTTCCCCTGTAAATCTGTGCCTCCGAACAATTTAGTGAGCCAGAGCTTGCTAATAATATGTTTGTTCTAGGACTTAGAATCTTTCATTGGTAGCATGAAGAAAATGTGGCCGAAGAACTAATCCTCGTCACAGCTGCTGCCTTGTGGCTGTCTGTACTTGCTGCTTCTTGGCTGTAACTCCTATTTACCAAGCCTTAGCCCACCAGCTGAAATGTCAGTTCTGATATCTTTCCCATACACATATTTATTGTTGTTGTCAAGGTCATATATAGGTTCTTTTGTTCATTTCTGGAAGACAGCGCAGCAACTGTCAAAAGCCAGTAGGGGTAAAGCAGAGCTCTCCACAGATAACTGTACACTGGCATTTCCAACACTCTCAAAATAAAAACTGATTCAAAACTCAGAAATTAAACACTAGAGAAATGACCGTGTGACCATAGCCGTGACACACCTAGTGGAATGGCATGGCCAGGCTGTGATGTTTACTCTGTTAACTATGTCTCAAATTTCAGACACATTATCTTATGCTTCCTGTGCTAACCACAAGAAAAGTGAAAACAAAATAGCTACATTGAAAGCAAGTCTTGATTTTACCCATCTGCTATGAAGGACAAGAGAAAATTCTTTCTTTTTATTTCTGCCCTGCTATCTTCAGAATGTGCCTGATCTACTAAATATAATTTGTAATCAAATTAAAGAGTATCATATACTTCTGAGATGTGGTAATGGTTTATAGACTTCTTTCAGCTAAAATCTAAGGAACCAGTAAAATTTTACGATGTACAAAGTTTCTATTAATTTACATGCTGCAAGCCTTATACCCAAGGCCTACTGCACACCAGCTGTCAGGAGGGAGAGGTGTGAGGACATGCTGTCCTGGAAACTCACTATGTGCTTCCATCACCCTGGCATCACTCAGGGCCGGCCCAGGGGCATACATCACCCTTCCTGCGTGCTTACATTAGTAGTCCATTTATAAAGAAACGTCCTTTGATCCTCCTGTGTTCATTTATGAAAAATGCGACACTAAGAGATTTCTTCTTAGTTTCCCTTCCTGTTCCATGCGGGATCTATGTGTAATCTGTAAGGCAGTCTGAGCAGAATGGCAAAAGCAGTCAAAATATTTACATATTTCCCTGTAAAATATTTCATAGAAAGATTTAACAGGCATAAGTGAGCTATGACAAGCATGTTCACTTATCTGAAGAAAAATACTTTGAGCTGATTTCCTGGCATGAAGAGGAAAGCAGCTGAAGTGACGTCTCCCCTTGTGGAATGCGGTGATTAAAGGAAGGAGGCTGTCTTTACCTTCCCCAGGAAGGTCAGTATGACCCGAGAGGAGGGGGCATGCTTTCAGTAGAAGTCAATGTATCATATTTACTCTGGCATTGTCTCCCACTAATGTGGAGCCTTACCAGTGATGGTCAAGCTAGCACTGAAGTAGAGGAGTGTGCAAAATAAAAGCAAAACAAGAGTGTACTTGGATGTAAGTATTTCTTATAAAGAGATCAAACAACATTGGGAATGAGTGTTAAAAGATTAAATCCCAAGATACTTATCTTGTGCTTATCTTTACATACTTACAGTGAGTTTTCTCAAAATCACCTATGAGAAAATCCTGGATGTATAGAATAAACCAGATTTTATTACAATGTTTTTCCCTTGTAACTTGAGAAAAGAATTCTTCAGATGGAAGTCTTCTCCAGCTATTGAAGAAGGGGAAACAGTAATACAAGAATTGATACATGGCAAAGCTCAGAAGTCCTAGTTTGCTTCATAGAAGAACAAGTTCTAACTTCTAAGCTATGAAGAAGTCCTGTAGATTTTCCTTTGATGAAAGCCTGAGCATTTCACATCAAAAGTACTAAGCTGAGGGGTGAATAATTAATCCTGAGCTCTCAGACCGCATTCCAGCCAAAATCCCTGTACCATCATGATGACCCCAGCATAACCTTTATTTCCCAGTCTCTCTTACCTGGAAATTGAAAGAAAAAAATTCCTTTCCCTTTACATAATTACTAAATTGGAATGAGTAAAATGTTGATAGCATATGAAAGGACCATGATTTGGACTAGAGTTTTAACAGGAAATGTTAACTCTCTATCTACTTCTTGTAGGTCAGAAAAAAAAAAAAAATACAGCAAGCTACTACAAACTCCCTGTCCAGACTAAATGTAATCTATTGTTTATTGGTACCAGACCATCTTAACAGCCTTCTCTCTAATCTGTCTTAATTGCTCAACTTAGAGACAACATAAGCAATGGACTCATAAATTCTACTTAAGAAAAATATTAAAACCAACACATCTCATTCATATTTTTTCACCACTACTTACTCATTTGCATGGAATGAGAAACCAATGTGAGTGAATTTTTAGAAGACATAGTTCTGGTTATTCAGCAGCTATAATCTTATTCTTTATCAGGAAAATATGTGGATGGTCAAGAAAATCACGGCCTCTCTCTTTACCAACTGGTTTGGCTGCAAAACTTGACAACGTACTCAGTTTAAACTGAGGCTCTACAGAGATGTAGATGTTGCCGACATTCATTTTCAATTAATAGATTTAGCAAAATACATTTATTTAAACCAAGTGAAACTGGAGTCACTTTAGAAATTTAGACACAATTTATCTTGATTTTAGAAATGCTCAATTTACATTATTTTTTAATAAAATATGAAATATTTCCAAAGAAGTAAAAAGATAGACTGGCTAGATGAGAATGCAAAAGAGATCGACTTTTAGAAGACATATCAACCCTTCATTTGTACCAGGTAAAATAGAATTTGCATAAAGAATAGAAAAAAAAGTAACTAAATCCTTCTGAAAAGGTGAATATGGAGATAGCATTTGAAAGTAGACAGGTCAGAGTTTAAGCTCAATTCAAGCAATTTGTGGCAGTTAGTGCTTTGAGATTCTTTCTTCATTAGTACAATAGAGTATAATCTATTACATGAGTGTCCTGTGAATATTAAATAAGAAAGTAAATATAAAGTTACTATTAAATGTTGTAAGTTACATGAATATGATATAGCTACCTAACAGATAGCTAAAGAAAAAAACTAAGTGTTATTTATTCATCTAGTTTGTGGCTATGTACTTACTTCCTAACTTTATGGGTCCTAGGCTGCTTGGAACATTTTCCCTGGATTGTACCTCCTGGCAGCAAGTTCTCTTACTCATTTTGGGATTTATTAAAGCTCTTTCTATACTCAGTACATCAGGTAAAACCTCAAGATATTTTGTGTCCTCTGTCTACAGACAGCCACTTTTCGTGTGGTGATGGTGAACTGCTAGCAACCCTTACACTGATGTATTAACATTGACATATATACATGTTGCCAATCTGCCTTACTTTGAGGTGGAGGCAGGCAGGAGAAGAAGAAGAAGAAGAAGAAGAAGAAGAAGAAGAAGAAGGAGGAGGAGGAGGAGGAGGAGGAGGAGGAGGAGGAGGAGGAGGAGGAGGAGGAGGAGGAGGAGGAAGGGAAGGTGGAGGGGAAGGAGGAGGAGAAGGAGGAGGAGGAGAAGGAGAAGAAGAAGGAAGAAGAAGAAGAAGAAGAAGAAGAAGAAGAAGAAGAAGAAGAAGAAGAAGAAGAAGAAGAAGAAGAAGAAGAAGAAGAAGAATTTTGCCTAACTACAAGTTGCTCCATAATAATTATGAACATCAAACATCAAAACAGGTAATGACTAAAGACAGTGACCTCCGTAAAAACAAGGTCTTCAGTATGCTATGAAGCAGGAAGGGTGCACGAAAAAGCACTGAAGGAAGCATGCCATCTTCTATTGTCATTCAATCGCAAAGCTTGAATGTAGTCTGAAAAAGGTAAGAATTAATAATAGTAGTAACACTTGCTATGGGACAGAATTTTTGCAAATTAACCTATGGATGCTAGGAAACACTCTGTTGATGTATAATTTATTATCATCCTCATTATACAGATTAAAAATCCTGAGTTATCAATGCTTAAGCACCTTGATCGAGGATACCCATTAGTAAAAATCAAAGCTCAGGTTCATACCCCATCTCTCTCATGTTGTGGGATAATCTTTTAATACATTGTGAAAATATACTTCCCAAAACACCTTCCAATTGATAATTGAAGAGGGTGAATAGCCAATAGCTAGGTAGAAAATAATAGGTGGGACATCCAGGTAGAGAGAGGAACTCAGGAAGAATGAGTGGTTCATGGTAGTTCCCCAGGCAGACACAGAGGAACTCAGATGTACAGAATGGAGGAGAGGTAAAGAGTCACATGTTAGAACATAGATAAATAGGTTAATTAAGTTATAAGAAATAGTTGGGAACAAGCATAAGTAATAGGACCAACTTTCATAATTAATAACAAGTCTCCGTGTCATTATTTAGGGGCTGTGGATTCAAAAGAAAGTCTGACAGCAGTCTGGTCCTGAATTGGAATCTCATTACTATATTTTGCCTATTTCCATTTTGTGATTTCAGTTAAGAAAGACTGTACCTGTAAAGACAAGTCACTGGAGACTTTGGTGAGCATGTGACCTTAAGGAACAGTGGCTTCAGCATCACTACATTGGCATCTGCCACTAGAGAAATAAAATTAACTAATTGCCTCACCATCTGTAGTTAAAATTATTATAATTCCTGTGGCTAAAATTAGGCGAGTGTGTTATGATGGTTTGGGAACAGACAGGAAAGCAAACCCAAAATAAAACTAGTGAAGAAAGAAGTTGTGAGGACTTTGAAGTAGCTCCATCTTCAATGCATGAATGACAAGTTGGAATTAAGTATTCTTTCAATGGGTTCTATGGGTTTCACATAACTACATAAATAAAACACGGAAAGGCTCTACCTCAGCTACAGTGTAGAAGCAATGGCATGTGTAAGTTATCATCCAGAAGAATAGTAAGAAATTGCTCCTTCTATTTCCTTTCTTTATTCTTGCTTTCTTTTGGGGGAGAGAGGTATTCCTTCCCTCTCTCCATTCTCTCTTTTTCCTCTTGCCTTCACTCATTTCTCCTGTCTTTCATCCATCTTTCCTTACACTTTTCAATGTCACTTATTTCATAAAATACTCAAGGTTGAAAGGTATTACTATTAAGGAAATGCATTTCTAACACTTAGCTCAAATTTTCTCTATTTAGTAGACCAACTAAGTAATAATTTAAAACTACAGAAACACACATTTCACCAAAGATGTTAAGTTTGTATTTTAAAAACATGTGTGAATTTTGGTAGGAGGAAGAAAGCAACACTTGTGCAATACCATCATCTTTCTTTCATGCATCCTTTATATACAATTCCTGTTTATTTATTAATCCCTGCATGTACATTTTATGTTTATTTTCATTTATATACATACTTTGCACACTGGTATGAATTTTCCTGAAGAAAGAACAATAATTCTCATAAAACATCTTGTCTCAATTCGTGCTCTAATTTTCTTATTTCTTTTATATTCAATCTATTAGCTGTTTGTCTTATGAATGAAAGCATGAAACAGCTCATATACCATCTCCTTGGATGTCTAAAGGTTAAAGAAAATTGATTATAAACAAATGAGATCTGTGACAAAGGCAGAGGAATAAGGTGACTAGACCCCCAAATTAATCAGCATATAAATTAATCCTACTTCCAAAAAAAAAAAAAAAAAAAAGAAGCAGGACAGGAGCATTGTCATCAATAATGTGTAGGCCAAGACATTCCACGGATGAATATTAATGAGTGTAAACCACTAGTAACTGTCACTGAAGAAAATATTTTAAAAATTGAAAGACCAAGTCTGAATATTTTTAACCCAAGCCATCTGCGTGCTAAATGTCTTATTATCACCATTAGTGCTGTAGGAGTAATAGATAGAGTACCTGACTGAGTACCCATGCTATGCATAGTACTTACTACAAGTTATCTCGGGTTTCACATTTCTGTTTTGAATTAACTATTATCTCTATTTTACAGTTTTAACAAGTGAGCTGCATTAAGATTGAGTGATGTCATAGGTCAATCTGTGACTATAAAGCTAGATTCTTTTGACAATCTGGAATAACAACAACTGATAAATACTTTCTTCAAAACATAAAATTGAATGATATAGCCTATATTTCTATAGCCCTAGTTCTTTTTAACTAATAGCTCTTTTTCAATTTATATCAGAAGTCACCCATATTCCTTATGAAAAGATCCACGCTATTCTTTGACTACCTAATTTTTGGTATGTTCTTGAAATGACCTTCCATGGAAGAATCTAGATGAATAAGGACAGAGACAATCAGCTAAGTTGAGTCAGAAGGAAAAATTATTTGAGAGCAATCTTATCTTGTTTCACTCATTCTACACAGCATGCTTCTGGAAGTCGCTCTTGTTTCTAATTACTTCTAGTTGTCCCCAAGTTTCCTTTTCAGTTCATAAGAGGCTATGCACATAAATCAAGGTCAACTATCATACACTATTATAAAATTCTGAAGAAAAATTATTAGCCACATATGACTGATAATTCTTTTATAGACTAGAAAATAAGTATTAGAAAGTTATTTAATATTCTTTGACTCCCAAACAGTTTCTTTAAATAAATATTAAAGAAACAAATTTATTTAACTTAAAAATAACATAAATTTAAAAAGAGAGAAATGAGCAAAGAAACACGCACAAATCAAGAGCAAACCAAAAATATAACTGAATCAACACTGTGGATCCATTATTAACCCACTTCGGTGTATTGAAATTTTAAAATGTTCAACACATTTTGTTCTGCAAAGAATGTGGGAAAGCAGTAATTATATATTGCTAGAGAGACAATAAAAGCATTGTTTAAAGTAATGTAGTAGTAGCTAATAACCTTTAAAACATATGCACTTTGACTCACAATTTCTATTTTGGCAAAACTGCATTACAGTTAAAAGGATATGACCATTATAACTATCATGTCATTGTAAGAGGTCATTTCTCTATCATCTATCTGTTTTTACAACAATTATATGTTACTTTCATTTAAAAAAAATTAACAGGCTCCTTGGAGAGTCTAGTGAAAAGGCCCAGTGGATAATAATGCTAACAGAAAACACGAGAACCTCAGTTCAAATCCTTGGTACTCATGTTTAATTGTGGGTTTGACTGCACACACCACTTGAGGGGACAGAAACAAGAGAATCCCTGAGATTAGTTGGTCACCATCCTAGCTTCAAATTTAGCAAGAGGCTTTGTCTCAATGGAATAAACCAAACAATGATAGAGCAGGGCACCCAACATCCTCTCTGGACTGAGTGCACACACATGGGCACACACCTGTACACATATGTGCATATACACCACATGCATGTATGTGCACATGCGTGTGTGCACACACAAATACACAGAAATAAAATGAATAAATCAAAAGGGACACATTGCTTTGGAAGTGGGTATCGGATTTCAGAGCTTCCAAACCAAAAAACTGCAGTCGCCTATCCCTGTCTCAACTGCAGACACCTAAAAGTGCTTAAATGTATTCTTTTTTCTACATTATATGGAACAAAAAAAAAAAGAGGATATAGAAAGACTAAGTAAAATTTATGAGACAAAAGCTAAAGTTTAATCTTTGCCAAACTGAAAAAAAATTGCAAACAGCACATTATTTCTCAAGGGAGACTCAGAGAGCACGGTTCTAAAATCAGTGTGACACTTCCTCCAGCATGTCTAGAATATGGGGGGAGAATGTCTAGATATGAGAGCAAATCCTAAGTGAGCCTTTCCTACCAGTATTTATAAACAAGTCTCAGAACAGTGGTAACCTGCCAGCAATCTGAATGGGAAAAGATTACCCCTTAGAGAAATTGACACTGTTAAGATTTACAGGGCTTCATTTGTCAATTAAAAGATTGTCAGATTTAAAAATAAAGGTGAAAGCAACTTATTACAAAATAAAAAGTAAAACCAGACCTATGGATGATTCCCAGAGTTTTCCGGGGCCCAAGAAAAATCTTCAAATAATTATGATTACTATAGTCTCGGGAATTGAAGACATATCAGGTAAAGTTAAAGAAAAAAATAGATGGTTATAATTTATGAAAATAAGTAAATGGGAATTCTAATATTGAAAACTAGAAGCTGGCTGGGCAGTGGTGGCATCAAATTCAGAGACATTTGGGAGGCAGAGGCAGGTGGATCTCTTTGCGTTTGAGACCAGACTGACCAACAAAGCAAGCTCTAGGATACCCAGCTAGATGTTGAAAAAAGAAGATCTTGAGATCGGAATTCATTTGCTAAATCTTTGAATTGGGCGATTGTTTCTAAGCACTGCTGTAGAAGGAAATGATGGAGCAGGAAACAAAAAACATCTTCCCCTGTAGAACCCATGATATTATGATGAAATAGAAATGAGGCTGTTTTTAAAAAGAGACTGAAATATTTTATTGACAAGAATAGAGCAACACAAAATCTGGAACTGAGCTTTTTTCTGTCAGTCAACAACAAATAACACCAGCCCCCAAATCTGGTGATTTATCTTCTAAAGGAAGCATCAGTAACTGATGTGCCTTAAACAACAAACTTGAGGGTTTACTGACATGAGAAGGTATTGGACATCTTTTTTAAGTTAAAAGATCTGACGCACATTTTCAGATGAGATGAAACTACATCAACCAAGAGCAATACCAAAGAGAATGTTCTGGAGTCTAGTTCAATAATCTACATAGAAGGTATTCGTGATCATTGAAATAAGATACAATAATTTCAGAAAGTAATATTTTGTATTAATTTTTGCCAAGGGACTAGAAGTGATCTAAGATTAAAGCAAAAGTACTGATGGATAGAAAGGAAGAAGGAGGACTACTGAGAACTCAAGAACAATGGCAATGGGTTTTTGATCCTACTGCACGTACTGGCTTTGTGGGAGCCTAAGCAGTTTGGATGCTCACCTTACTAGACCTGGATGGAGGTGGGTGGTCCTTGGACTTCCCACAGGGCAGGGAACCTGGATTACTCTTAGGGATGATGAGGGAGGGGGACTTGATGGGGGAGGGGGAGGGAAATGGGAGGTGGTGGCAGGGAGAAGGCAGAAATCTTTAATAAATAAATAAATGAAAGAAAGAAAGGAAGGAAGAAGGAGAAGAAAGGAGAAAGAGGAAAGAAAGCAAGGTGTTCTATCTCACCATTTTCCCAACTCACTCAAAAACAATGAACTCGATCCAAATTCCACCTATCTTTAGGTTCATAACCATGCAAGTTCAAGTTCTTAACATAATCAGATAAAGGAAATTTATGTCAATTCTAGATAGAGTTGTTTCTCATTTCCCCGCTTGCCAGTCTTTCCCGTCAACTGAAGATGTGTTTGTTGAGAACTCTGTTTCAGAAAAATGAGTGCTGCCCCTGCATGTGGTGTCAGCCATCAGTGTTAGGGGCTAGACTATGGTAAAATTGGTTCAGGAATCGAACATCACCTTTTAGTACAGCGCACAATTTGAGGAAGTGTAAGAATCCTACACTTCTTTCTGGGAAGTCTTCTCAACATTTTTAACACTAATGCTGGCACATTTTAAAATATGACCTGACCTGTACTAGTGATATCATCTTTAATTAAGAAAGAAATTAATTAAACTCTGAACTTTTATTGTTTTCCAGACTGGGGAGACAGGAAAGCTATGCAATTGATAGGGCCTGGCAAGCCAATTGGAAAGAGAAGAAAGAAGCCAGCAGAAATGATCAAACTAAAAGGTATGATCCCCTAAAAGACAAACATGTTTAAGAAGTTTAAGAATTGCATGGATTTGGTCAAATGAGATGGCTCAATAGGTAAAGGTGTCTGCCATCACGCCTGATTCTGTAAGTTCCATGAATCCCTGTGCCCACAGTGGAAGGAGAGAACTAGCTCCCACAACTTGTCCTCAGTTCTCTGTTCTCTACATGTAACCCCCCATCATACTCACATAATAAACTAAAATATAATAAAAATTATTAAAACAAAAAATCATATGGGCTTGATAAAAGAATTAAAGACCTTGATCTTAAATTCTTGGTAGAGAGAGGCTAAAATAGGATTTATAAGTCAAAATAGGGTTACCTGATGTTGATTCTTACTAAACATAGACAGACACATTTCAAGGAAGGGTATAAACAATTGTAAACTGAAGAGCAGAACCAATCTCTGCTCAGGGAAATCTGTCAGAGCCAAGGATAATACTGAGATCCAGTGGTCTGGAATAAAAGATCAGATTCAGTGGAGAAATGGGATATAGAACTCAAAGGGAACAAAAGAGACCATAAAAGCTTTGAGCCAGCAAGTATACTGAGAACCCATTGTATGTTTCTATGAGAAAGCAGTTTTTCTGACTTAAAGAAGCAATGTCAGAGTAATTTCTTATATTTGGATGTCTTGTTTTAATATATATGCCTAAATTTTGTGCATTCTTCATCTTCCTTACCCTTGTGTATGTGCATAGATTTGATGAGAAGGAATTCCTTGGGCAGGCTATTTCTTTTTTTTTTTTTTTTTTTTTTTTTTTTTTTTTTTTTTTTTTTTTTTTTGGTTTTTCGAGACAGGGTTTCTCTGTGGCTTTGGAGCCTGTCCTGGAACTAGCTCTTGTAGACCAGGCTGGTCTCGAACTCACAGAGATCCGCCTGCCTCTGCCTCCCAAGTGCTGGGATTAAAGGCGTGCGCCACCACCGCCCGGCTGGGCAGGCTATTTCTATGATGAGAAATTGCTCATGGATAGTTGCAGTGTCTTCTCTGCTGGAGGCACCCTACAATTCATTCATTTGGCAAATAGCAACAGGGTGCCCTCCTGCCTAGATTTTTGTCAACTTGACACAACTTATAGTTATCTCTTAAGAGGAACCTCAATCGAGAAAAAGGTCCATCAGAGTGCCTACAGGAAAATATGTAAAGGTATTTTCTTGAAAATGATTTCTGTGGGAAAGTTCAGCCCATTAGGAATGGCACCCCTAGGTCCATCGTCCTGGGTAATATAAAAAGCAGGGTGAGCAAGTCACAGGGAGCAAGCCAGTAAGCTGCATTCCCTCATGCCTTCTGCTTCAATTTCTATCTTCAGGTTCCTACTCTGATTTCTCTTAGTGATGGTATTGTTACCTCTAAGTCCAAGCTGAAATAAACCATTTCTTCCCCGAGTTGCTTTTTAGTCATGATGCTTTATCACAGCAATAGGAACCCCAGCTTGCATATTCTTTGAAAGCTCTGGTACAACTGTGTTCTTATGGAGTACATTCTGGTAAGAATTCATGACAAATTCTCCAGAGTCCTGTGTTAGAGATGTGTTAGAGACAGTTTGACAGCTATAGATATGGGTGGGCAAGAAATATCTTTGAAGAAACAGCATCAACTTTCATCTTAGACTTTTAGAAGTAGCATCCTGAGAATATTGCAGGCCAGCTTCTAGATATAGGTCAGGGAATACAAACAGGAAATCTGATACCTGACAGCATGTTTGGAAAAATTCCTGGGTTTCAAGCCTAATTGCATGGATACTTTGAGCCTCTCTTTTTATAAGCGACTCAAAAAGAGCAATGGCTAGAGGAGATGTTTCAAATGTCAGACTCTTCCCTGAGAGAGACTCTCAGAAAATTCCTACCAATCTTAAGGAATAACACAGGTTTCTATAGGGAAAAAGACATAAAGCTACCAAGTTTTTCTTTTATCAGCTAAGTTCCATGGGGTAAATTTGACATATGCCATAACTACCAAACACCTGAATGAAATAAGCAAGAAATGTGGGCTTGAAGGCACATATCCAATCTCCCCTTTGCAAAAGATAATTAGTAATATTTTTCTGATTTTTTTCCCTTGGGGACTCATCCATATTTTATCCTCCTTCATAGATAGTGTTTAGAAAAATCTAATGAGCAATGGAGTTGAAAATACATTTTAGAGGTCATCTTGTATACACCCCTTTGCTTGAGGCAAAAGTACATTCGTGCCCACCCAAGAAGCAGTGTGCTCTTCTATCAGGTTTTGTTTAGGAGGAAGTTTATTCTTTCTGGGCGTGGGGGTGGGGGGAGTCAGGGCAGAGGAGAAAGTAATGAAGAGCATGTTTTTCTTAAAGCACAAGCGGAGTTATTTTTGATGTAAGTGCCCTCGCCTCTCTAATGCCAAGGCAGGGTAGTCTTCCAACGCCTTGTACACTCGCTTTCAGCACTAAGTGTATTTGTGCATATCTCATGAATCATCAAGGCTTTTGAAAATATTTATAGGAAGAGAAACTCTACCCTTTTCATCAGAGTAAGTAAAACTCACATTTGTATCTCTCTATTGTTTAAGGAGAACAATGGATGGGTGGATGAAAGAAAATGTCAGCTGGATCAACAAGCAGCTGTTCCAACAGGGATCTTGCTGTCCCACTATTAATTGTTGCTTTCCGCCTATAGATTTTCAATAAGGACAGAGTATCCTGATTAACCGCAGACAAAGGTGAGGGCTGCCGCCGGGTCTGTATCACAGCAGACACCTGACTTGCAGAGAAGGAGTTGGAAACTTTAAAAGCTTTCCTTCATTCGTAAAGATGATTTCAGCCTGCCAAGGCAATCCACACTTGTACCTTCTTCAAGGGTTCTCACCGAAGCTTCTGTCATGGTAACAGAATCCCGTGTCTTCTCTCGTGGAAGGAGGAGGGACTCCACGAATATGGTTTTTGTAATTGACCTCTTCAAATATCAGTTTCTCTAGCTTACAAAAAAAAAAAAAAAATCTTCCAAAGTTTTCTGATATTCTGTAAAAGTTACAGTAGTTGGGGACACGGATCTAGATGACAATCAAATTAGTAATTTGGAAGTTAGTAAACAAATTGTAAACAAATTAGTAAACCAATTGCCCCATTTGTTAGCTCATTGTGTTGTTCAGTTACTCAACTTTCTCAAAAGGTTGTGGTGAGTGTTTAACATGGTTATATATAAAATCATTAATGGCAACATGCCTAATACAGCTTAGAGGGTAACTTTTCTGAATGCCCACTGAACTTCCATCTTATTAGTGGAGTTTTCCCATTTTTTTTTTTCTGGTTTAATGTTCTTTAACTGAAGATTCAGTTGTAAGAATGACACATACTACAACTTCCCGAAAGCCAAGCTATGTAATAGCTAATAACTAACAAACACGCATAACTAACACTTCACAAACAATAATGCATAAATATTCTGATGTCACTTTTTTACAATCCAAAATAATCCACACATTGCTTTTTCGAAAAATTTTAAAGCATTTTCATATGTAAAATGCATTCAAGAATGAATTTTCTTTTTTTTTTTTTAGATAGCCGTTAAAAACACTAATTTTGTTTTTGTTTCTCAAGTCCCAAGTTCTTTTAGATGTTCATCTTTTGCTATTCAGGTTCGATAAAATATCGTTGACTATGGTGTAGGGAATGTTTATTTTATACAGAAGTCAGTTTTCTTTCCGTTTAGTTTTTGGAAGGGTTCTCTGGTAATGAGGAATGGAAACTAACTTTATCAGGGAGGACTGAGAGATGAAACCACTTCAGATGAGGACAGATAAAGGCTTGAAACAAATTATGCCATATCAGCATTTTAATTACTGTATTGAGGCAACTTTATACAATCACCAAATCAACTCCATGGCTCTCCACAAGGCTTCATTCCAGTTCTTAGAGGTCATATTTTCTTCCTCTCTATTTGAGATGTCAGATTTTCATAAACAAACATAGATTAAATAATGATTTTTTTTTATTTAACGTCAAGTTGATACAGAATGGGAGTAAATTTTCTTAAGAATCCCTATAACCATGCAGGGCAGTGGTGCCCATGCCTTTAGTCCCAGCACTCAGGAGGCAGAGGCAGGTGGAACTCTGTGAGTTCGAGGCCAGCCTGGTTTAAAAGAGTTAGTTCCAGGACAGGCTCCGATGCTACACAAAGAAACCCTGTCTTGCAAAAAAATCCCTAAAACCACTGTAGTAGTTTGAACAATTATGTTAAGTGTGTGAGATGTTTTTAAGTTCTTTTTAAAGAAATGTATCACTATTGATGTAGCAAGTCCCAATTCTTACAAGTAGACTTGATCCTGTTATGCTAAGACCTTCCATTCAGTTTCAAATATCTAATCTTTGATGGCAAATGGCCTACACAAAGATTGAGGAACCAAGCTGCTTTTCAGACCATTACAGGCTATTGTGGAGGCACTGCTATCTTTCTTTGCTTGGTTTAGAATGTATGACTGTTACACACCACAGGAGTAAAGAACGTGGGACTCCACTCAGAAAAAGAGAACAAGTTAAAGTCTGCTCTATCCAAGGTTTTGTCAGTTGCTGATAAAGCTAAGAGGATATAAAGATCACCATAGGCATTTCACTCTCTCCAAGGTAATAGTCAAGCATCATCTAACAATAGGATGCTGGGATTAAACAGTAGGTCACTTGCTGAGGTGGTCTTCGGTGGCCCTGACCTTGTCAACATCTCTTTCAGCAGCTTAACAGCAGTTTTAGCAGAACATTGTATGAGTGCATTAACATTTACAAAGATATTTATTCTTTGCTTTCTTTTAAATAAAAGCCTCCTTTATACCTTTTCTTAGGAGAGAGACAGTCTCTCCTAAGAAAACACCTACACATTCCTCGGGAACAATGGGAGATTTAACATTTTCCTCCAGCATCCTTTAGGACAGCTACAGATGTTTGACAGCATGCAACTTAAACATTTCAGTTTATTTCCCCGAGATTCAGTTGGAGATAGTAAAAGGGGAAAAGCACTCTGAATCCAACTGTCTGTTTCTTTCTTCCTTTCCTCTCTGAGAAGCTACCATGGAGTCAAATCACTTGTGTTGTGAGTGCTGCTATTGACAGTTTACACTAAAGTATACAGTTGTTTCAGAAAATCTGTGGGTAGAACGTAGAATGTAGAAGAAACAAGAGAAAAGTCAATCTAAAATAAATCAGCAGAGATTCTTTTAGAAAAGTTCCATAGAGTTTTCCTATGAATAAAAATTTTCAGATTTGCTTGTTTTTTGTTTGGCTTTAATGTGCTGTTCTAATATAATCTATACTAACTTGTTATAGTCAAGAATAATTTAAAAGTAAATCGCAGAAGCCAAAATAAAATTACGTTCAGAGAAGACAATTTACTCTTTCCTCTAACATGGTAGAATGTGTGCAGTGTGCATCATTCTCTTCTAGCTGCCCCCGAATCCCTTTCAAAGTTGGTATAAGAAACTATGACTGATATTCCTAAAAAATGTAAGTGAGTAAATAGCAACTCATTCCTGTTAGTCTTCCCTGTCACCTGGGTATCCTGTCCCTTTAAGAAACAAGCTCTGCCAACTCCTAATCTCCCCCTACTTCCCACCAAGGCAAGCTGATCTCCCTCCTCTCTATATCCTCTCTCTCTCTGTCTGTCCTTCTTCCCTCCTTCCCCCTTCTCTCCTGTCTGTCTATCTCTATCTATCTATCTATCTATCTATCTATCTATCTATCTATCTATCTATCTATCATCTATCTATCTAGTCTTCCCCCCATAATCCCCTTACCCTAAATGTTTAATCATTAAAAGCCTTTCTATAACAGAGAAACAGATTGGCTCCTGGCAGCAGCACCTCATCTTCTCCAAAGAAAACAGAAGACAAATGGGCACAAAATGGACACAGAACACCATCCACCTGCAATTCGCTTCATCATGTGAAAGCACTAACCACTGGGAGGAACTGCCTTTCATCTAAACTGAAGATCTCCAGACAGTGGATGGAATTGCTAGAATCCACGAAAGCTGCTCAGTGTGAAGTAGGTTTGTCTTCCTACTGATTTCCTAACTCATAGGATACGCTAAAGCCTGGCAGGCCCTGTGCTAACAGAAGACAAATACAGCCTGATGCCCCTACCCTCAACGACCATGGAGGGCCCTGAGGAGTGACTCTAGGTAGTCAATCGAGTAAGTTCTCTCTTCATTTTCTAAATCAATAACTCAAATAAAATTTTATCCTTCTCAAAGATCTCTGATATAGTTTGACAGCTGAAAGGTTTTGTCAGTTTAAAAAGGAAAACCTCACAAATTTCAGTGTAACTTCTTACCATGTTTTGAATAAAAGGTGTTTTAAGGTATACAAATGGAAGTTATTAAGGTGCGTACCTGTAAGTTATACAGGCCTGAGGACAAATGCAAGTTATCAAATTTCTCTCTCATGCAGCCGCTCATTGTCTTAACATTATCCATAAAATGCTGAGCTGTTATCCAACTCTGGCAGAGTACAACTGCTACCACGACGGCAAGATCAAGGTTGTAGATTCTCTTTGGTCGTTTTCTAAAGACACTTTTCATTGTGCAAAAACATCTGTCACAGCCATTCTAGCATAAATATGCTACTATTTATACAATGTATGTGTCTAAAACTTAGGTTTTACAAACTCAAAGAATTCTTGTGAGTTCCAGGGTGCGGAACTGAAGAATTCATCTTAATCACCTCTGGCAATTCCCTGGTCCTGATACCCTCCCTCCTCCTTAATTACCAGGACCTAAAGAATTTTTTTTCTCCCTAAACTTAACCTTGTCCTCTGCTCTGTCAACATCTTGCCAGGTCCAAGAGACACTGAACAGTTCCACACCACAAATCCTGGGCAGGGGTGAAGCAACCAGCTACCCCAGGATGTGGCCAGCAACCAAGCTTTCTCAGGTCCCCCAAGATTCCGATACCACAAACCAGCAGGAAGTAGTCTTGAGAACTTGAGGGCACCATCCTTTTAACTTCTCATGCCTAACTCCTCGCCTTTTTATTATAAGAGAAACATGAAAATGTTATCATTCTGCTGGCCTTCCCTGTCACCTGGGTATGTTGCCCTTTTAAGAGATAAGTTCTGCCCACTTCCAATCTCCCCACATTCTGTTGAGGCAAGCTGAAGCTGATCTGGTTCTCTCTCTCTCTCTCTCTCTCTCTCTCTCTCTCTCTCTCTCTCTCCCTCCCTCCCTCCCTCCCTCCCTCCCTCCCTTCTTTCCTCCCTCCCTCCATAATCCCCTTACTCTTACACCTTTTCCAATATCCACTATAAAGTTCTATATCCAAGTTCTCTACACATGGTGTATCTGTCTGTCTCTCACACACCTTGACCTCCCACCCTCCCTCCGGGGACCTGCCAGGGTGGCACCACTCTAAATCTTTCAATTCCCTCCTCCCAAAAATAGACATGGTGTTTCCAAAATTGAGGCCAAGAGAAAGAATGGAGAGCTAAAAGGAACACATTACTATTTATCAAAATTATAGACTACTAACCCCTTAGAAAATAAGAAAGCTTTTATTTTACAATAAGAGAATTTCATGAGGTATATTTGAAAACATAACTCTGCCAGTCTTAGAAAGTTTTTTAGTCATCTTTTCTAATGTTTCAGCTATAAATTACTCCATTAATGAACATAAATACAACAGATAAAGATCAATATCATTGATGTGTTGAGGTAAAACAAATAAACAGATCATATGGTTCAATTATTCACTTACTAAGGGGTAAATAAAAGTTCACTGGAAACTTAAATTCCTACCATTTTTCATATTCTAAATAATCTTACTTCATGTAGATTTTTTTAAAGACTTAAGATCATTTTGTATATATGTAATTACTGGGCTCCAAGTGTACATTCCTTGGTATCACTGAAACAGTGTATTAAAGGTTACAGATTCTTGATGCTTGCATGGCTAGCAAGTGTTCATGGGTATTAATTATCCAGCTGCTTACTTTGTATCTGCTTTCATATTTACAGTTGTTAGTACTAAGTACAGTATCTGCTCTAAGAAATGTGTGCAAAAAAAAAAAAATTCTCCATGATGAATGAAGAAGATGGCTGAGAGTCTGGGAATGTTCTTCGTTCTATATTTAGGATAAAGGAGGGAAAAGAAAATTCTTCAATATATAATCAGGACACTGGAGGTAAATTACTGAGAGAGGATAGAAACTCATCCTGTTCACTGACTGTAAAGGATAGTTTCAGTTTTTCCTGCCAGTCTTTAGATGACTGGGGATTAACCTACTCCATAAATGCAAAGTAGATTGAGCAAACCAGGGTTTATGGAAAGAAACCACTTGACACACAGTGTGGGAAAGCTTCGGCTTTGGAGTGTTGAGACCTACTCTCCGGAGGCTCATAACCTCTCAGCTGTTAGTTACCTTTTCTGACCCATGCAACAAGATCGCCTGCTGCACTCCTGCTTGAAGCCACTCTGAGAGAAGCTTATCTTACTGTGTGAGCAACTTCTTTATATCATTTAGGATTCCCCACAAGCAGATTAGACTCACTGTCATTATTCCAATTCTCAAATGCTGAGTTTAAATGATTTGACACTGTGGGGCTCTTTGAAAATATAATTCTATTTTGAGCTTGCTTCAGAAAAAGAAAAATGCACACGTTTAAAATTGCATATAATTGAAATGAGTGAAAGAAATTTCTGAACTCAGGAGTACATGATCCTTAGGTTGAAAATTTGCAACCAAAAATATTGTGATGTTTTAAAATTACAAGCCTTTTTAAATTTAATAAAATTATGTCATGTGTTCCTGAATGCCCATCACTGATATTTCATAAATAAGTAACATTGTCACATATTTCTGTCAACATCATTATAGATACAGTCAAATGCTTACAAGACGATTTACTTTGGAGAGTTAAGTGAAAATATAAATGTTCCTGCACAGAAGCTACCTGTACACTAAGTGGAAAGATATAAACTAGATGTGTGGGGAGGTCAAAATAAGAATAGAAAGTAGTGATTATGATGGTCTACAAAGATAGGTTAATGGAAAAGCTAAAAACCCATGAGATCATCATGTAAGGGGTGTCACGTGACACACCTTCTAAGAAAGGGCGGGATATATACAGGCAATTAATGGACAACATACAATGGGAATTCTAGCAATATGTGCTATATAATTATTTTTAAAAAGTAAATGAGTAGCTGGAAATGGCTTGGTGACAAAAGTGCTGGTCATACAAGCATGAGGACCTGAATGTGAATCCCCTCCACCGAGGGTAAAAATGGAGCCTGCTTCCATTTAGTTGTGACTCCAGCATTGGTGAGTGGAGGCAAAGGAATTCAGAGTTCCTTAGTCAGTTCAAGCAGTTGGTGAGCTCTGGGCTTAATGAGAGACACTATCTCAAAAATATAAGCTATATAACATTAGAAGATGATATCAGATAGAGACCTCTGACCTCAACATTCATGTTCACACATATACATATACAACCACATACGTATGTGCACAGACACACAAATATAAATATGATGCATGAATAGATATCTTTCTTAAATCTCTAATTGTGGTATGCACAATTATACGTTTGCCAATCTTTAGAAGACCTGCTATAGACTATCAGTAAAGAACCAAAGAAGTGAAAAGGTAAGATAATGTCTAGTGTTTCTTCCAGGAGCTAACAAAAAACCTTTCCAGGGAATGTGTTGATAGGGTTGACTTTGAAGGATAATCACAGTCCAGGTGGAGATAGCATTTGGATAGAAGCAAAGGTTTGTAACAGTGTGCTAGTAATTCTAAAACAAACACTGGAGGCATAACAAGTGAGTCCAGAATTAGGAGCAAACCTGCAGTGAATTCCTAGGGAGAAGCACATTGTCTTAAAGATACGGCCATATTTGTTTGATAAGAGTAACTGAGTGTTTATTAAAACATGGATTTCTAGGCTCTACTTCTCAAGTTTCTCACTTAGGCGATAGGTTGCTATCGCTATTATTTGTCAATGTCTTCGAGAACTTAGATTTAAGTGAAGTTTATAAACTAATATTCAACAAAGATCTAGGGAGGAACTCTAAGCTATACAGAGGTTTAAATAGCAGTTCTGGAACTCAGACTCTTCATGATTCCAATGAGCACAGATTCAGCAGATGCTGTAAAAGTCAAAAAAACATTGATATACCACTTACTCATTGATATATCAGTAACTCATAACGAGAGGTAAGAGCCTTTGCATATCCACCTCACACCTTCTTCATAGCTCTTTGGAGAGAGAATGATGGCTGGTCCTTTCTGAAGTCTGTTTTGGTTTCCTGAAGCTTAATTAAACTGCAATGATTCTAGCTAATACTTTTCTTTTCTCTGATTCTCACAATAAGCCCTGGAGAACTAGTAGTAGAGGAAAGAGCTTTTTGACTCACAGCCTTTAGCCAATTTCTATCTCTTCACTTGTTCATGGCTCAGCATTCTGTTTATATTCACTCTCTAAACAGTTAAGCCATAGTGATGATCCATAATCAATCCATTCTGTCATTATTTATGCAGCAAATGTCAATTGCCTATCACAGGGTAGTCACTATACAGGGAACACAGCAATGAATGCAAACTAAAGTTTGTGAGTTGTCTTTAAGAATTTCGAGTAGTGAAACAGATCGAAAGTGCCAGAAATGTTATTGTTTTGTAATAAAATATATTTAGGAACAATTAAGGAGTGAAACCCATACATTGCCTATAAATGGGGTCATAGAAGATTTCACAGAGAAGGTGATGTTTGACTTGGATGTCACAAAGAGTAGAGTTTCTAAGTACTAAGTGCAGAGAAGCAGAAAATGGCTCAACTTATTTATCTAGGAAACACTGGCATTTATCCACTTCTTATTGCATCCCTAATCCTCGTTACAATTTCCTCAAAATACTTATCACTACGTTTGTTTCATACTTTTAATGTACATTGAGTAGGATCAATAACAACCCCCTTAGGTTATGCCAGGAGAATTATAGCAACTTGCCCAGGTTCACCTGAATATTCTCTAATTATTGTCTGAGTCTTCCTTTGGAAACCAACCCTGAAACCAGATAATTTTCATGTAGCTTCATGTTTCACCATCAACAATTCATATGATACCAGGCACGATTCATGTATAATATAAGCAGGTGTAAAATTTCAGCCACAAGGCACTATAGACATATGTTTTGTGGGGCTTGAACTTGGCTTCACGAAAATACTATGAGCTTTCCACAGAGAAAGTGGCTCCATTTGTCATCAATCCCGGCACCCTTATCACCAACACACACTCTGGGAGTCATTGGTTTAATTGTGAAAAACAAAACAAAAAGCAAAACCAATATTCCATGATTTACAAAACCCAGACAACAGATGCATCATCTCCTACCTGGAAGTTTGATATGTTGAGGCATTTGTGGTCAGCCATAAATCTTAGTGAAAATGAACACAACATTTGAGAATAATGGGAGATGATAAATTGGGAACACAGGAAGAACTTAATATGTGATTTTTAAAAGCCAATCACATGGGTGGAAAGTTTCCAACTTACAGCAATATGGGAAGTTATTGCCATGGTATATTTGATTAGAAAGTATTTCAGAATATATTAATGTAAACACTAGCAAGTCTCTTAAACAAACCATCCTGCAAGGAACATATAGGTTTTTCAAATGTATCCGTTTCCACTTAGCTCATGCTAGATCCAATGGCTCCCAACCATGGCACTTTACAAACTCTTTTATCTTATGTATAATAGTTTGAAATCTTTTGTTCCTACTCTTTTTCTGATATATTTAGGTTAAAAAGAAATTGAAATACCTTTATTTTTTTCATAAACCACATTACCCTCTTTCCTAAAGAATTTTTTTCTCTTTCAAACCTAGCAAACCAGTCAGTTAACATGATACCCTTCTTTCTCTCTTGGGATACTGATTTACTTCAAATTCACTGAGGCAAAACCTTGAATCAACTAGAAAATAATAGGTGACCTGGAAAGCAGTGTTTTTACTTAGTTTGACAATGTTTGAGCTCAGTCATTTTGATACAGGGAGCACTTGAAAGTCTGGAATAAAGAGAAGCTAACACCCAGAGAAAAAAAGAGCCAAATGCTTCTTTCTTTAAACAAAAGTGGTAGGAAAGTACAACAAGCCTCAGAAATTTTATCAAGACTGATCACCATGAATGAATTGTTGGAAATAAAAGTGAACATAACAATAAAACCAATTTGCAACATTGTGTTAGACATGGGCCTTTTATGCATGGCTATTATTATTCAGAAATTGAGCCAGAGAAAGCCAGCTTACTACATTATCTCAGTGGAACCATTGGTTTCTCTCTCTGTCTCTCTCTCTGTCTCTTTCTATGTCTCTCTCTCTCTGTGTCTTTCTCTCTGACTCTGTCTCTCTCTCTCTCTCACACACACATACACATGAGTGGACTATTCCAAGGAATGCAGCTTGAGTCTGCAGAACAGAGTGCACAGCTAAAGAAAACATCAGTCACAAATTAGTACACACAACAAGTCACTTGAAGGTATTTGTATAACAATATACACACCCAGACACTAACCTTGAATTTTAAAAATGAATATTAGCTCCAACATTCCCGTCAAAGGATCAGTGTCTTTACCAAGTTCCCACAGTAATTTTATCAAGTTTGAAGATTGCCAATGATTCCTATGAACCTGCTTTCCCTGTGTCCACCACAATTATCATTAATAGTCACTGAATCCTCTTACATATTCATCTCAGCCTCTGGCAGTGATGAAGTATCCAAATTTGTCCCTACTTGTATTGATCTCTTAAGAAACTGAGTGACTGAGAACAATAAAAATATATTATCTCACAGCTTGATAGACTGGAAATCTTGGACCAATGGCAAGTGCCAAGGCCCTGAAGGAGAACCCATGCCAGGTTATTTTCCCAGCTTCTGAACATATTTGCTGCTTTGTACCCTCACTCTCTAGTGCTCAAACAGCATTCTCTCTCTCTCTCTCTCTCTCTCTCTCTCTCTCTCTCTCTCTCTCTCTCTCTCTGTGTGTGTGTGTGTGTGTGTAGTTGCTTTCAGGATCTAGGTGAGATTTACCATGTAGTCATGTTGGAATAGGCCCATTCCATCAAATTTTCCTTCTCTTGATCATCTTCAAAGACATTTTTTCCAAACTTTTTGGTACTAGGGGCTCAGGATTTCCACTTCTTTGGAGACACAATTCAACCTTTAGTGCTAGGCTTATTCATTCAAACAAGTGTTTATAAATAAAAATCTATGAGCTAGTGAAAATTTCAGGCCATGGATATGTTAAAATGAACAGGGTCATGTCAGAAGGAGCATGGTTTTCTTAAGATTGTTCTGTTAATATATGAGTAATAAGCATATATTACATCTAGAAAGAAATGCTTCATGGATTCATTCGCTGATAATCTCCATCATATAGAGTAATTAATATACTAGGAGCATAAAAGAAATTGGATCTACTTAAAGCCAGGGGAGAAATGGGTTATCACCAAGGAAGAGGACAGATATATTTAAAGACCTCTAGGAGTTGGGCTAAAGATCCAGAAATTGCTAAGAGCAATATAGGCCCAGATAACAAGTACAACTAAAAACAAGGAGACAAGAAATCATGGGCTATTTGGAGAACTGTGAGTAGTCTCTGTGAAGGGTAAGGGTAGATTGAGGGATGTGGCAGGAGAGAACGTTCTCAGCAGAGACATGGAGTCTGCACTGTATCTAGTAATCAGTGGAGCCAATGTAAAAAAGAAATAGGATTGCCAGCAGGTTTCAAGAAACTCCTTCTGAGAGCCCAGAGGTAGGAGGATGAAACGAGGCAGGTCTGGGGCACACAGACTACTGTGGTGGTCAGGGAAGCAAGGATAAGGACTTGAACTAAGACAGTGACAGTACAGTAGACAAAAGGAAGGGCAGAGCTTAGAGAGAAATGGGGAGAAAGGTTCAAATCTACAGTGTCCAGTTAAATGTTGGAGGAGGAGACAAGTAAAGTCAGAGAAAATATCTTATCAGAGAAGGTAAATTTCGCTCCAACTTGCAGATGATTCCAAAAACTGTTCTCTGCCTAAAAGTGTTTGCTTTCATGAAGAAGAAAGAGCTCACCTTTATACTCAGTCTCACGGTGTGTCTGGAGAATGGCCCAGTCTGTCTCCCGTGCTCTGTCCTCACGCTACCTTTTCAGGTTTGTATTCATGTGAACTTCCTGTATACATTCTTTGATGCATGGGCACCCTCATCCTCAGTGCAGACTCAATCACAGACATGCTTTCAAACATGCTGGTTGCTTTAATAGTTCCTACTAAGGAGTATAATGTAGATGGCTTTCTGTCAAAGTAAATAAATGTTTAACTACAATGATTATAGAAGACAATACTGTCTCCTCCATCTGCCTTAGCTTCTCTGGCCAGTAAGTAGGCAATCTTCCTGAAGATCTAATACTCCGACACCATTGATGGGACCCTTCAAACTACAAGTCCCACTCTGCCCCGAAACATTCCTATCCCTCTAGAACTCAGAGGAACTCTGAGGCACAGGCTGCGATTGTACAAAGAGGACCAAGAGGTGAGTGACACCCCACACTCTCTAGGCCCTCCATACTGAGGCAAAACCCAGGGCCTCTCTCCCACCTACCTCTGCTTCCCTAGCCAGCCAGCAGGTATGCTGATCCAACACCCGCAGCCCATCCATCATACCCTGTAAGCTACAAGTTCCACTCTATCCCCAAACCCTACTATTATCCCGTGACCTCAGAAGAACTCTGAAACACAGGCTGCTACTGCACAGAGTGGACCAAGAGAGCAGATTAAGGGTACAGACCAAGGGAGCCAGCCAAGAGAGACCTCAGTGGCTCCCTGAGACACAAACAGTGACAGTACAAAGCAGACCAAGAACAGTTCCCAGTGACAAAGACAGACACTCTAAGGATTGGACCAAGAGGCAAAAACACTGCCAGAACCAATGGAAGAAGAAATGGGTAGGAAATAATGTAAGAATTCATTCAACAACCTAAAAAGCAACATGTAAACACCAGAACCCAATAGTCATACAACGGCAAGACTTGATCATCCTAACCCAGAAGAAGCAGAAGAAAATTATTTTAAATGAAACTTTATGAGGATGATGGAGACCTTTAAAGAAAAAATGAAAAGTTCCCTTAATGAAATTGGAAGAAATCAATAAATCTCTTCAAGGAACCCAAGAAAAAAACAATCAAACTGGTGAAGCAAACAGTTCAAGATTTGCAAACTAAAATAGAGGCAATAAAGAAAACACAAACTGAGGAAATTCTGGAAATGGAAAATCTGAGTAAACAAATGGGAACTACAGAGGCAAGTGTAACCAACAGAATACAAGGGATAGAAGAGAGAATCTCAGGTGTTTAAGATGCTATAGAGGAAATAGACTTATTTGTTGAAGAAAATGCTAAATCCAATAATCTCTTAACACAAATCATTTAGGAAATCTGGGATTCCATGAAAAGATCAAACCTAAGAATATTAGAGATAGAGGAAGGAGAAGAACTCCAGCTCAAAAACACAGAAAAAATATTCAACAAAGCCATAAAAGAAAACTTTCTTTGTTCATGTTCTCCCTCCTTCTGCTCCTCATTAGGACCTTGGGAGCTCAGTCCGGTGCTCCAGTGTGGGTCTCTGTCTCTATCTCCATCCATAGCTAGATGAAGGTTCAGCTTTTGTTGAGATGAACAAACTGATTCTGTCATTCGTGTGTAAATGTCAGATCAGAGTGATGCTTGACAGGGCTTACACAGCAGTGCCATGTAGAATCAACAGCTCCTTTACCTGGAGGGCCGATCTATTGGGAGCTCACCAAGGCCAGCTGGACTGTGACTGAAAAAGCATGGGATAAAACCGGACTCTCTGAACATGGCGGACAATGAGAACTGACGAGAGGCCAAGGACAATGGCACGGGGTTTTGATCCTACTGCATGTTCTGGCTTTGTGGGAGCCTAGACAGTTTGGATGTTCACCTTCCTAGACCTGGATGGAGGGGGGAGGACCTTGGACTTTCCACAGGGCAGGGAACCTTGAATGCTCCTGGGACTGGAGAGGGAGGAGAAGAGGAGTGGGGGGAGTGGGGGAGGGACGGGAGGAGGGGGAGGGAAATGGGAGGCGGGGAGGAGGCAGAAAAATTTTTTTTCAATAAAAAGAAAAAAAAAAAAAAAAGAAAACTTTCCCAACCTAAAGAAGGACATCCCTATAAAGGTACAAGAAGCTTACAGAACACCAAATAGACGGGACAATTTTTTTTAAAAAAGTCCCCTCACCATATAATAAGCAAAATGCAAAACATACAGAACAAAGAAATAACATTAATAACCGCAAAGGAAAAAGAACAAGAAATATATGAAGGCAGATCTATCAGAATCCAACTTCTCAATGAAAATCATGAAAGCCAGAAGGTCCTGGACAGATGTGATGCAGATACTAAGAGACCATGGATGCAAGCACAGACTACTCTACTCATCAATCACCATCGATGGAGAAAATAAGATATTCCATTACAAAACCAGATTTAAACAATACATATCCACAAACCCAGTTCTACAGAAAGTACTAGAAGGAAAACTCCAATCCAAAGAAGGTAACTGCACCCACAAAAACACAGACAACAGATAACCTCACACTAGTAAACCCCAAAGAAAAGAAATACATAAAAAGTACCACCAAAAATTATAGAAATTAACAATCACTGGTCATTAATATCTCTTAATATCAATGGACTCAGTTCACCTATAAAAAGACACAGGCTAAGAGAATCAATACAAAAGCAAGTTCTATCCTTCTGCTCTATGCAAGAAACACACCTCAACCTCAAAGATACACATACCTCAGAGTAAAGGATTGTGAAAAGATTTTTTCAAGCAAATGGACCTAAGAAACAAGAGTATGTAGTTATCCTAATATCTAACAGATTAGATTTCAAACTAAAATCAATAAGAAGAAATGGAGAGGGACACTTTATACTGATCACTGGAACAATCCATCCAAATGAAGTCTCAGTCTTGAACATCTATGTCCTAAACACCAGAGCAGCCACATGTGTAAAAGAAATAATGCTAAAACTTAAATAACATGTCAAACCCCACACACTCAGAGTAGGAGGCTTCAACACTCCACTCTCCACAATGGACAGGTCAACCAGACAGAAACTTAACAGAGAAATAGGAGAACTAAACGATGTTATGACTCAAATGGACTTAACAGACATCTACAGAAGTTGGATGAGCACTCACACAGAAGCTAGTTGAACACACACACTCCTAACCATAGCAGCAACATCACCATTTCTTCTGCACGAATATTTCCACTTGGGGTGCCACCCCATGGGTATCTTCACCCATGCACCAATGCCTGCTGGGCTTCTATGCATTAGGGCTAGGTGTTAGCTGTGGGAGAAGCTCAGGCTGAAGTGCATTCAAAGCAACTTCTTTAAGCTTTGGTTCTAAAAGCATTACTGGAATCTATGAATGAAATGAAAATGTTTTGAAACCCAAGTCCCTTTAATAGCCCAAGCAATCATCAGCAAATTGCCGACTTTACAGGTATCATTTTCAGTAAGGGTCAGGAAAATTCATTCATTAGAATTACGGGAGATAAAAATTTAAACGTCTCTGTAATATTTATAGGAAAAGTGTCATCAGCATAAAGCGGCCTTAAATCACACTCATTCATTATTAACCACTCCTCTACATTTCTGAGTGAAGTTTCTAATGGGCTGAAATCTCCTCAGCTGCAATAACATCATGATATCTATTTATAGCCAGGTGGACTTTGGTTATGGAAGGGCCTTTTCGGGTTGGGTATTAAAACAGGTTTCCCCTTTTGGAGGGAGACATCAAACTTTAAATGAATTTAAGTCATTATTTAGTAAGTAGGAGGGCTTGCTGCATTTTGGGAAAATCTACTAATTCTAAGTATATGGTACTTGGCTTTGGTGTACAATCACACAATTTGTCTAAAGCCACCCTTTCGTTTTTATTTTGTTTTGTTTTAATTTTAAAACAATTCTTTCTGTGTGCATGCAAAGCAGGGGGGTGGGGTGGGTAACAGCAGATTGAAGCTTGCAGAGAAAAACAGGATTAATATGGTTCCCTGCTACTATTAAGCACTCTGGAGACCAAGTACTCCATCCTCTCTTGTAAAATCAATCATCGTCCTGTTAATGGCTATTACCTTCCTACCAGTATCTTTTATAATGATAGTTCCCCTTATAACTATCATGCAGAATTTGAGAGCATGCATTTAAACACACAGACTAAAGAGTAGCCAGGGTTTTGTGTTCATTTACTATTCATATATGACAACACCTATGTAATTACTTACTACTCAATTTGCAAATTTGTACTTTTTTTGCTAAGAAGGCCTCAGGGTACAACCAAATCATTAATTACGGTACTTAAAATATTTAAAAGTAGTGATGGCCCTAGAGAAACTTAACAACTGTGAAGCAGAAAACGAACTTAAAATAGCAACAGGCATGAGCCTTTGCCTGCCCTTCACTGTCCCAGTTACACAGGTAATCTCAGGCATGAGCAGGATAATTGAATCATTCCTGCACATCTCTCTCAAGTTACAGATCTGTTACAATAGCAGCAACTAACAGAGTTGATATTCTTCCTTGAAATATTCACAAAATGATGCAACATTATATAATGAAATATATCCTCATCAGTCGATAGGAAACATTTGATTGCATACTTATCCATTCTTGGTATGTATTGATTATTAGATGATTTTAGTGTATTTGTTAAACTTGTATGGACATATTTAAGAGCTAACATTGCAATCAAAGAACTTCCAGGAGGCATTGACATAAAAACAGAAAAATGACATGTGGATGTCAGATCAAAGTTAAGAAATCGAAATAGGGAACCTAAACCCTTAAGTTTTGAGGAAGCAGGATGAATAAATAATAAATAAGAGTCTAATGACACCATTGAGCTTTATTGGCCTATGGAAATTCAAATGACTACACTGTAAAAGTCCTGGTGCCTGGTTGGAATTTCAATACCTATTAACAACAACAACTCAAAAGTTAGATCAACTTGTATGAGAACATGATGGATGGACTATGGAACAAAGGCTACAAGTGTTATAAATAAAATATATCTTTGTTCTTTTTTTAAAAAAAATGGTAGACATGGACAACATGATAACTTTCCTCAGTAATATTTTACCATTTTCACTGAAACTTTTCTCAAAACTAAACTCATAATTATTCTCACCAAACCCAACCAAGTAAATTTAGAAATAATGACGGTCTAAGGAGGGCAATCACTTAGTATGTGCTGAGTATGTAGACTCAAAACCTCCCTGGGTGGTGGGTCTGAACACTGGGAAGTGAATGTGATTAGGGTGCATTATGTGAACTCCCAAATAATCAATAAAAATACTATGCTTAAAAATGATCTATCATAGAGACTAGGACATAAAGATGATTTAAACCAAAATTCTGATTCCAGAGCCCTAAATATTTAAAGAAAAAATTTTAAAATTCCTCTTTTTTAGTCCAATATCTGATATCATATTTTAATTGAAAGTAATTCCCCTGGCAAGGGATTATATGAACATATTAAATCGGTAATTAAGACTCAGAACTCAGTGGGTTGATGTTCATTGCATTTAGCATTGTTTTCTATCACAGTCTGCCATCTCCTTGTCCAGCATTAATGGGCACACAGACACTCGGGCCCCTATGCCTGCCTCTGCTTAGCCCCTTTCTGCACATGCAGCAGTCTCTCTCATGCATCTCAGTCTCCTAAGACCTTATCACACTAACACTTGAGTAATTTCCGCTGTTTTGCCTCTGCTCAGATCTGTGTGATCATCCTCCCTTTCTCTCAAACAGACTTTCCTTTAACATCTCCACCCTCTACGCTCCTGCCTGATTCTCTCTTTTTTTATGAGAAGCTTTGTACTCACTATGCAAGTCTCCACTACGAATTTCACACAGCAGTGTGCCCTGCTTTACACTCTGAAGTTACTTACTTTGCTGAAAAGTTAGGGTATGCTAGTATGTGAAGGCTTGAGAAGGACCCCGAAGTTTCATTTTATATAACAGAAAAGAGAATCAAAACAGGGCTATAGACTGGAGATTCTGTTACTTTATTGGTGCTTTGTCCAGTGTTTACTAAATTCAATTTTTACACAAGTCACATAATTGCATATCTATTCCAATATGAAGTCACAAACTAATTAATAAGCCAATTCCCATTTGTATCTTAGTCTTCACTTATGAATTACTTCATATCTTGATATAGTTCCTCATACAGCAGTTGCTAACTTTGTGAATTCTGCACTGTTTTTAAAAAACAAAATTTTTAAAAAAATAATCACATAGAACATAGTAAACCCAGGAACACTGTGTTTTGGAGAATAAGTACTTCTGACTCAGAGTATAACCATCATAACTAAAGTAACATATCACTTAAATAGATTAGGAAATTCAGGATTTGAGTATGCCTGGAAAGAGGGATTGAGGGATGGTTTCTGATGATGAATACACTGGTTGGAAATAAGACAAAGATGTTTGGCAGAGTGGTTATAAAATGACCAAAAATCTAGTTACTAGAGGGGTGTTCAGAAAACATTCATATTTGAAAATATCACATGAAAATCATATTACTCTCTCACCAGTAAGGAACAATCTTCTAAGATTGGCACTGACTGAAAACATTTGACAGAATTTTGCCAATCAGGCTAAAATCGATCAAAATTTATTTCTCTCTAAAAGATGATAATTTTTTTATTAAAATTTTCCACCTCCTCCCCGCCTACCTTTTCCTTCCCCCTCCCCCCACTCCCCACCCCCCCTCCACTCCCTTTCCCCTCCCTCTCCAGTCCAAAGAGCAGTCAGGGTTCCCTGCCCTGTGGGAAGTCCAAGGTCCTCCCCGCTCCATCCAGGTCTTGAAAGGTGAGCATCCAAACAGGCTAGGCTCCCACAAAGCCAGTACATGCAGTAGGATCAAAACCCAGTGCCATTGTCCTTGGCTTCTCATCAGCCCTCATTGTCCGCCATGTTCAGAGAGTTCGGTTTTATCCCATGCTTTTTCAGTACTAGTCCAGCTGGCCTTGGTGAGTTCCCGTTAGATCAGCCCCACCATCTCAGTGGGTGGGTGCACCCCTCGTGGTCCTGACTTCCTTGCTTGGAGCACTGGACTGAGCTCCCAAGGTCCAAATGAGGAGTAGAACGAGGGAGAACATGAGTAAAAGATGATAATTTAAGAAAGGATATCTAGGCAGAAAGTGAGGGTCACTTTATTTGTACTTGAAAACAAGTAGGCCACTGTAGGTACTTAGCAGATTTAAAACTAGAAATTAATGTGAGATAAGCCTATAAATACTCATTTATATACATTTGCAGAAAAACAACTAGAGCAAGCAGTAGGAGTCCCTTCTGATATGATGTTGAGTATAATGAAGACATATACTAATTTCCTTCCTAGTATTTATTTTTATAGCTTTTATATGTATATTATATAATACAGCATATTAACTATATTTACACTGGAATTAGAGATCCAGATTCAAACATTGATTCTACTAAATTATCTTAGCAAGCACTTAATTTCTCTGGCTGCTTTATTTTCTCTCTGAGCTAAATAGAAACTGTAATGTTTACTGTGTTCCACTAACCTCTATCAGTGCAGCATGAACAGCTAGCTGGAGAGTCCAGCTGTAAAGGCTCAGTCAAGGACTAGATTTATCCTGGCCAGAAAGATATGAGACCAACACAGTCTACAGATATGAAAGATGAAGTGGGGCATATATGCCAAAGGTAACTCTCTAGGGCATATGAGAGAGTCCCATCACTACCCTGATATATAACAGCTATGGGACTGAGAAAGGTTCTGCTGAATGCAACAAAATTATGATAGAAAGTCCACCCAAATGACATTTGTTTAACTTGAACGGGATGCTATACGCACAAATATTGTTTTACAGGTTTGAACTGGACTCATAAATTGCATTTTCATCACAAGAATGGCAGTGTCAACATTACAATAAGGTAGAGAAACCTGAGAGCCTTCCCTCTCAAATCAGAAGTGAGACAAAAATACCCGCTTTTCCCACTTACTCAGTAGATTAAAGTTTTTGAGAAAGCAATAAAACAAGAGAAGGGAAAAAAAGAAGTGCAATAGTAAAGAAAAATTGAAAGTATCTTAATTTGAATATTACATGATTTTATTTATAAGAGACTCTAAAGACTGCCAAAACTACCTAAAACTAAAAATACTTTCAACAAAGTGGTAGAATACAAGATGAAAACATAAAAATTAGTAGTCTTCTTATAAACAAATATATAAGATGTTAAAAAATAAATTAAGGAATTATTTCTATTCCTTGTATCTTCAAAAGGAATAAAGTATCTTGGAATAAGCATAGCTAATATGATATAAGATCTGTACAGTGAAAATTATAAAATAGTGAACCCAGCTATCCTCCTACAACCTTAGTGGAACTCTGAAACAAAGCTTGCTCCAATACTGAGGGAACTTACTAGGTGAATGAAAGGCCACATTGTGGGACACCATACTCTTTAGAAAGTCCACAGTGGGACAATACACCATCCCCTCAACTCCCTAGGCTTTTCTAGCCAGCCAGCAGGGAGTTTTCTGCAGATAGGCTTCCCCAAAACCCAAACACATCCACTGGACCCCCCAAGCTACTAGCCACACCCTGCCTAAGAGCTGAGAGCTTGCTATAATACTGAGGGACTATGAGCTTGCTACAACACTAAAGGGTTTAAGAGAGAGCACCAAGAGAGCAAACAAGGAGAGAAGACAAAGAGAGCAGGCTTATAGAGACCTCAGAGGCTTTCTGAGACACACATTGACAGTACAAGAAAAATTCCCAAACACTCAGACAGTCACTGCAAGGATTGAACCAAGATGCAAAGACACTGATGGCCTTATTTGAAGTAAGAGATGAGTAGGTGCCAATGCAAGATTTCCCCCGACAACCTAAAAAGCACCATGCTAACACCAGAACCCAGTAGTCACATAAGAAGACTTGATCATCCTAACCCAGAAGAAATAAAAGAAAAAGACTTTAAACATAACTTTATGAAAATGATGGAGACCTTTAAAAAGGAAATGAAAAATTCCCTTATAGAAATGGAGAAAAGGACAAACAAAAAATTGGAAGAAATTAATAAATCCCTCAAAGAAACCAAAGAAAACCAGGAAAAAAAAAGTTAAACAAATGAAGCAAACTGTTCAAGACTAGAAGACTAAAATAGAGGCGATAAAGAAAACACAAACCAAGGAAGTTCTGGATATGGAAAATCTGGGTAAATGATCAGGAACTACAGAGACAAGATTAACCAACAGAATACAAGAGATAGAAGAAAGAATCTCAGGTGCTGAAGATACTATAGAGGAAATAGACTCATTGGTCAAAGAAAACATTAAATCCAACAAATTCCCAACACAAATTATCAAGGAAATCTGGGACACCATGAAAAGACCAAATGTAAGAATAAGGATAGAAGAAGGAGAAGAACTCTATCTCAAAGGCAAAGAATATATATTGAACAAAATTACAGAAGAAAACTTTCCCAACCTAAAGAAGGATATTTCTATGAAGGAACAAGAAGCTTACAGAACACCAAATAGACTGCATCAAAAACATCTCTCACCATATAATAATCAAAACAAAAAACATACAGAATAAAGAAAGAATGTTAAGAGCTGCAAAAGAAAAAAGATCAAGAAACATATAAAGGTAAACCCAGAATTACATCCAACTTCTTAATTGAAACCATGAAAGCAAAAAGGTTCTGGATAGATGTCCTGCAGACACTAAAAGACCGTGGATGCAAGCTCAAACCAAGCAAAGCTTCAGTCACCATCAATGAAGAAAACAAGATATTCCATGACCAAAACAGATTTAACCAATATGTAGCCACAAACCCAGTCCTACAGAAAGTACTAGAAGGAAAACCCCAACCCAAGAAAACTAACTGCATCCACAAAAACACCAGCATAACCCAAAGAAGGGAAACACACAAACACTACTACCGAAAAAAAGAAAAAACAGAATTAACAACCAGTGGGCATTAATATCACTTAATATCTGTAGACTCAATTTACCTATAAAAGACATAGGCTAAGAGAGTGAATATGAAAACATGATCCAGTGTAGAAAGGAGCTGCAGGCCGCTTCCTGCTGGCCCGGCTCCTGGCCACCTGTCTAGCTTATGCCCAAAATAACAACACACAAATTGTATTCTTTTAAACACTGGTTGGCCCATTAGCTCTAGCCTCTTACTGGCTAACTCTCACATCTTGATTAACCCATTTCTATTAATGAGTATAGCACCACGAGGTGGTGGCTTACCAGGAAGAATCTTAACCTACATCCATCTCAGAGAGAAGAGCTATGGCATCTTGCTTACTTCCCTTCTTCCCAGCATTTTGTTTGGTCTACTCCACCTATCTAAATTCTGCTCTATCAGACCAAGCAGTTTTCTTTATTAACCAATGAAAGCAACAGATAGATAGATGACCCACTTACATCAATTGAGCCTTCTGCTGTATACAAGAAACACACCTCAACCTCAAAGACAGACACTACCTCAGAGTAAAGGGTTGGGAAAAGGTTTTCCAATCAAATGGACCTAGTAAACAAGCTGGTGTAGCTATCCTAATATCTAAAAATATTAATTTCAAACAATGTATGCAAACCTACAGGATACTATGAAAGCATTGCTAAGAGGAAAGTTCATAGCACTAAGTGCTCACATAAAGAAATTGGAGAAAACTCACACTCATGACTTAACAGCACACCTGAAAGCTCTAGAAAAAAAAGAAGCAGACTCACCCAGGAGGAGCAGAAGATGGGAAATAAATTGAGAGCTGTAATCAATAAAACAGAAACAAAGAAAACAATACAAAGAATTAATGAAACAAAGACCTGGTTCTTTGAGAAAATCAACAAGATAGACAAACCTTTATCCAAACTAATCAAAAGGCAGAGAGCAAACATCCAAATTAACAAAATCAGAAATGAAAAGGGGACGTAACAACAGACACATTGAGGATACCAGAGAATCATTAGGTCATACTCCAAAAATCTGTACCTTAGAAAATTGGAAATTGTAAAAGAAATGGACAGTTTTTAGATAGATACTATATACCAAAGTTAAATCAAAAACAGGTGAGCAATTTAAATAGACCTATAAACTACAAGGAAATAGAAGCTGTCATCAAAAACTTCCCAACCAAAAAAAGCCCAGGGCCAGATGGTTTTAGTGCAAAATTCTACCAGAACTTCCAAGAAGAACTAATATGTATACTCCTCAAAGTGTTCCACATAATAGAAACAGAAAGAACATTGCTAATATAACCCCAGTAGCACAGACACTGAGAGCATCAATAAATACATGGGACCTCCTGAAACTGAGAAGCTTCTGAAAAGCAAAGGACATAGTCAATAAGACAAAAAGGCAGTCTACTGAATGGGAAAAGATCTTCACCAGCCTCACATCAGACAAAGGACTGATCTCCAAAATACATAAAGAACTGAAAAATTAGACATTAAAATTCTAAATAACCCAATTAAAAATGGAGTACTGAACTAAACTGAGAATTCTCAACAGAAGAATCTAAAATGACTAAAAGATACTTAAGGAAATGTTCAATATCCTTAATCATCATGGAAATGCAAATCAAAACAACTCTGAGATACCATCTGACACCTGTCAGAATGGCTAAGAACAAAAACACCAATGATAGCCTATGCTGGAGAGGATGTAGAGTAAAGGAAATGAACACTCATCTGTTGCTGGTGAGAATGCAACCTTGTACAACCACTTTGAAAATCATTATGGCAGTTTCTCAGAAAATTGGGAATCAGCCTACCTCAGGATCCAGCAATACTACTCTTGGGCATATGCCCAAAGATGCTCAATTATACTCCAAAAGCATTTGTTCAACTATGTTCATAGCAGCATTATTTGTAATAGCCAGAACCTGGAAACAACCTAGATGTCCCTCAATTGAAGAATGGATAAAGAAAATGTGGCACATTTACACATTAGAATACTACTCAATGGTAAAAACAATGACATCTTGAAATTTGCATGCAAATGGATGAAATTAGAAAACATTATCCTGGGTGAGGTAACCCAGATTCAAAAAAGAAGACCATGGTATGTACTTACTCATAAGTGCATACTAGCTATAAACAAAGGACATTGAGCCTATAGTTCATGATCCTAGAAAAGTAAATAAGGTGAACCCTAGAAAAAACATATATAGATCCACCTGGAAATTGGAAACAGACAAGATCGCCTGATACAATTGAGAACATGGGGGTGGGGGAGAGCAGAGGGTAGAAGGGGAAGAGAATAGGAGAAGGGGAGAGTTGAGGAGAACTTGAGGGAATGGGATAGTTGAGATTCAGTAAGGACAGAGATGAAAGCAAGGAAAGATATCTCTTGATTGAGGGAGCCATTATAAATTTAGCAGAAACCTAGCTCTAGAGAAATTCCCAGGAATCCACAAGGATGACCCTGGCTAAGACCCTAAGAAATAGAGGAGAGGAGCCCCAATCTTGATTTGTCCCTCTGAATGTGGTTGACAGTTGAATTGCTGGGGAAGACTGGCAGTGGCACCAGGATTTATCCCTACTGCATGTACTGGCTTTTTAGAATCCTATTCTCTTTGGATGGATACCTTGCTCAGCCTTGATATAATAGGGAGGTCCTTGGACCTTCCAGAAAGCAATGTGCCTTACCCCCTCTGAGGATTAGATGGGGGTGGGGTGAGAGGGTGTGTGGAGGGAATGGGAGGAAAGGAAGGAATGGAAACTTGGATTGGTATTTTTTAAAATGTAATAAATTAAAAAATTATAAAAGAGTAAAGAGAGAAATTGAAAAGAATATAAAATCAGAACAAGAATTGACAACTAGAATTGTATTAGATTGAAACCCACCTACAAAACAGTCAACTGAAGAAATAGCTTGCACAATGGAAATCTATTTCTATCTGACAAACAGTTCATACCTAAAGCATAATAAGAACCAAAAGCCAAAAAAGTACAAAGAGTGAGGCACAAATCATGGAATATTATTGTTTGAATATTGTCCCAACCAAATTTCATTATAGTAATATTAGGAGATAATTAATTTAATGGGATTAATAAGTTATAAAAAAGCGAGGCACAACGCCCCCCACACACATAAAAATGCAAAGAAACTAAATAACTCAGTCAACAAATAAACTAATAAAATGAACAGAACATTCTCAAAAGATGAAGCACAAACGAAAATTAAAAAAATCAGTGAACATCACTAGTTACCAGAGAAATGCAAATGAAAATTTTGTTTTTATTTCATCTCATCTCAGTCAAATTGACATCATTAAATAACCTTAAATAACAGCAAATGTTGGTGAAGATATGGCAAAGAGGCAACCCTTATACAGTGATGGTTAAAGCTAAGTTAATCCGGTCAGTGTGGCATCAGGGTAGAGATACAAACAACACACATACACACAAAAAAAAGAAAGGGAAAGAAGAAAGGAAGGAAGGAAAGAAGGAAGGGAGGGAGGGAAGAAGGAAGGAAGGAAGGAAGGAAGGAAGGAAGGAAGGAAGGAAGGAAGGAAGGAAGGAAGGAAGGAAGGAGAATTTATGTTCCATATGATCTAGATATATCAGTCTTGGGTATTTATTAAAGGATTCTGAATCAGTATAGCACAATTGCTTGCACACTATTTTTTTGTGTAAACTACAAAAGTTAAGTTGTGCAACCAACATTAGCATTCATTAACAATGGAATAAGTATATAAATGATGAAACTTTACTCACCACAAAAGAGCAAAATTATGTGACTTTCAGGAAAGTGATGCAAGGAGAGATTGTCATATCAAGCAAATTAATTCAGACTCAGAAAAGCATAGTTTCTATTATCTGCAGATACTAGATTTGATGTCAATACAGAACATCATGTGCCTCTCTATAACATGAAAGGGGAGACTCAACTGTCTAGTTGGGAGAAAAAATGACATTAACGAGAGAGGGAAACAGAGAGACAGGGAAGGTGGGGAGTATAATGAGGAACATGGTCAACGCATTTTGCATACTCTGAGATGGCATGTTTATGAAACCCAATACTGTGTACAGTAAATAGGCTATAATTCTATTTAATTAAAATTGAATAAGAACAAATAAATAAAGAAATTGAAGTATATTTGCCTTATTAAGGCATATCATTCAATAAGTAATATTATGGATGAATTTAAGTATGATATCTGCAGAAAGGAAAAATCATTGGTTGTTTTGTCTGCTGTGAAAACACACTATGAAAGAACAATGGTAATGGATAAATATAGCAGTAATCCCATTAGCTATGCTCTGAAGTGCTATTCACACTGATTGTTCCAAGTCATTTTTGTCTGGGTTATTTAGATTTTGAATTGATTTTTTTTCTTGATGTACATTTTACAGATTTTTTTTTGAGCAAGTTATTTTCACCTTCCCCAATGGTCGTATATGAGAATCTGTACCTGAATAATTTTATGTCTGCCAAAATAGGGTAAAGCAAATTCCATTCAGAAACACTATTACGATCTAGCTTCCTGATTTGGATTAAAAATACTCTCACCAAAATCTAATGGAGTAGTTTATTTAAAACACTGTTCACATCCATCATTTTAAATTTAGCATTTACTGTGGGTTCACTTATTAGACAGATAGTAAATTTCCTCAATGAAGATGTCAAGTAACATATTATGCTAAATCCAACAATATAGTATTGATTCAATAAAACTGTCCAAACACAGCTATATATCATTCTTTAACACAACATTGCTATGTGGATAATTCACCCATAAAATATTTTAGAATCAACCGCTATCAACTAAATCTTTATTTTTAATGGTTTCCAAATTTATCAGATGCATTTTAATTGAAGTTAACACACAGAAAGACATAATCCCACCAATGTATATCATAAGCATTTAGTTTGTTAATAGATTGTATATCTGTGGTTCTTTTAAAACAGTGACTGATAATGATTTCTAGTTGTATTCATTTCAAGCTACCATTGTATATTTTATTTTTGTTGTTATTGCTATTGTCTGAGGCATGATCTCATGGAGATTTTATTGCCTCTGCTTCCTGAGAGATAAGTTTACAAGCATTCACTACCAAACATGAATTCTTATTTCTCTTTTTGTCTTCAGTAGTAAATACTCTCAGCTAGCTTTTCCATAATTTACTTGGATGACCTGGCAGAAACCTATGAGCTTGTGAGCCCCCATTTTGTCATCTCTGAAATGGAGGCACTGCAAAGGGCCTTTTAAAGTGTTTCTGTCTCCATGTTGGAATTTGCCTGTATGAAGCAAGTCGAGCATGAGATGCAGGGATGACTGGAACTCCAAGATTACAAATGCACATCATAGCCCTGTTGGGTTGTTTAACCTCTCTCCCAGCACACAAGAAAACACACAAGCTTGTGGTTTGAATAGCATTAATGTGGATAAGGTTGGGAGTCTTGCAGATCCAGAGTCGAGTCCAGGCTGTTATTCAGTCAGTCTATGATTTGGGATAAGTCATTTAATCTCTCTGAATATTAATTTTCCTATGCAGGCACTAAGAATAACTACCTTAAAACTTAGAGATATAATGAAAAACTAGTTACGAAGATTTAATATGATTCCCGGAACAAGGTCCCAATTAGGATTACTTTTAAGTTATTATTACAATTGAGATGTTTTTCTATTTCAAGTGTATCAAATTTGAAGTAATATAAAAACACATTTCATTCTCATTGAATAATCCATATTCTTCTGTAAATTTGTGGTTTCCTTTGGGGCAGACTTTTGCTTGGAATCCTGTAATGTTGTGGATTGTTGAGGGACAATTTCACCCCCATAAATGGTCCTAAAGGTGGCAGAAAATGATCTCTCATGGGATCTTAAATTTTAGCTAGAAAAATACATTATGCGTATTATGATTGGAAGAGATTTTTCACATTTTACTGAGTCTTAACATTCCTTAGGCTATTTGGCATGAGGTCTTCTGTGCCATCCCCTCTAAAGGAATGTGATTTAGCAAACAGTTCAAAAAGAAAAATTAGTGGAATAAATTACATGAGACCATAAGGGTACAACTTCTAGTTTATCGAACTTTCAACCTTTTAAAAGGAGCAAGAAACAAGACATTCCCCTAACCATCTCAGCATGCTCAAAGAAAGTGTGCGCACAGTAGGAAAGTACCTTGTGAAAGCCAAGCAGAGAGGCTTCTCCACCAATCGCCTGAATCACTTTGATTCTGGCCTTTCTGTCCTATAAAATGGCAAGACAATAATCTTTATGATCTCGTCCTTTCAGGGTAGTGGGTGTTATTAGGAGTCTGGGACTGATTAAAAGACTACGAGCAGCTTCAGTTGCACCGGGTCTACTGATGCACAATCTCTTTCTGCATCCATAGGAGCCACAAGCGCTCCTCTGCCTGGGTTGTGGCCTAAGGAAGTTTGCCTTAGCTGCAAAAGGCCTTCTTCAAACTGAAACCCCTGAGTCTCTGCTTAGTGCCTGAGAGTAAACAAAGGGGAAAAGAAAAAGGCAAAAGAAAAGACACCAAGTTTCATGTCCAGGGCAAAGCATAAACACCAAAGGACTAGGTGGAGAGATGTTTTTCAAAGTTGGCTTGTTGTCTGTAGTGAGATACTTAAGAGAGGGAGAAGAAAAATACCTTTTCCAAGCCAAAACAGTTGTAAGGCCCGAAAGTAAAAACCCTGTCTTCCTTACAGATGACAATGTTTAAAATTAGCAATAATATAATAATTAATGAGTGTTATATCATAATTAATAAACTTTGCAGTAGTTAATAAATATTATCCCTAAATAGTTAATATTATTGGATATTTTTATATGGCAGAAACTGGGCTAGGTGCCCACAATATTTTATCTCACCTGAAAATGACAGCTAACATTTATTTATCTCTTAAAATGGTCTAGGCACTGTTGCAGGCATTATTCATGTTTGATTGTATCTTACTGCATACCCTTGTCTATACAAGAAAAGAAATGGTTCTATCGCCTTGGTAAAGAGACAGATGCTTAGAAGTATCCCATGATCTTTGTTGAAGGTAAAGATATGGTCTCAGTGGCAGAGCAGAAAGTGGAAAGGAGAGAGAAACTCAGAATGGACTAATGCTCCTCTTGTGGGACAATAGTTACAGAAAGGAAACAGAAGAAAAACCCATGGGAACCCCTCACATTGTAAGAACACAAAATGAAAGGCAGCTAGAAAGTGGTTGAAACAGGCGAGGTCTCCTCACCTTCTGTGTTCAGTATATCATGTGGAAACTGATTGAGTCTTTGGAAAGAACAACATCATTGAGTCAGATGCAGAAGACTGCAGACCCCTAACTCCTGTCTCTTCTTCTACTCCATACCCCCATCTCGAGCCATAAGAACAGCTGCACAATCTCAATATGAATTGGGGACATTAAAACCATTTTCTTTCTTAAAGGAAGTTGCATTTCTCTATTAGTATGAATAGGTTCATAAAGGTTCACAAAGTTCAGATGGTATTCATATCATAAGATACCAAAGACAAGTTTGTATATATTATGGAGGAATGAATGTCCTTTTTAACCCTTTGAGTTCCTTAGGATCAAAGAAGTTATCAAGTTTTCCTTTTATATTATGGATTTTGAGGAAGCCTAGAATCAAATAGGCTTATTTAAATTCTAGGCTATATTGTTGAGTGTGAATAGGTTTGTTGTATTTTGCCTAGCCTCAACGAATTCACACTAAGGAATGTCTGCACATTGCTGCCACAGTAATCCTTTCTAATTCCTTAAAGGATCACCTCCAGAGCTCAGCAGTTATTCCAGGATCTACTGGAATACTGACTCTCTCTGGAGCAATGCTCCTGCCCTAAGATAAGGAATGCATGAATCCATCAGGGTGGCAAGGAACTGCAACCGCTTCAGATGTACATTGAAAAACATACGTGTGGCCTTTTGGATCTATTTCTCTAGCTCTCAGGAAGCAAAGCAGTAAGTTTTATTTTCATAATCAACGAGATCTAAAATGTCATAAAGCATCTGAAAATACTATGGGAATCACATTAGTCCCTTGACAAGAGATGCCGGCATTTGCTACTAATTGCATCAAAATTTCTATTACTTTTGCATAAAGTTCATTTTGAAGACAAGTTTGGAAAAAACAAAGGATATTGATGGTTGTGGTTGGTATTATTTTGTGCTTTTAATAAGCAGAGGATTGTGTCTGGACAATTGAAACCACCCTTTCTGACCTCAGTATCTCTTACAAAGCAAAAACATCAGTCTTTAAAGAGAAATATTCCTGTTTATTTTTGTCAGTGAGGCACTCAGCACTAGTAATGCCATGGAAACTTTTTTTGAAAAAAAATACTGACAAGTATAAGTCAAATTGACAAAAGCCTGAGAAATACAATTTCAGAGCCTGGCACCAAGATTTGCAAATATATTCTCTAGTGTTGCACAGCAGAGAGAAACCCTTGGAATGGCAGAACAAAGGACTTTGCGTTATTAAAAGTGAGCATGGGATGAATACATAGGCAATCGCCTTTCTCCATTGCTTGAGGACATAAGCTATGAAAGCTGCAGGCTCGCTGGACTGGTTAATTTATTTTAACATCTCATTTTCTGTGAAGAGGTTTTGAACACTTCTCAAATCTAGAACATTTGGTATAATTCGGTGTGTGAACAGCTGTGGCTACGTTCTTGTTTTGCCTGGTAATGCTGTGAAATTCCATATGTTGTATATGTCAAAACTGAATATAATTTTTCTTTTGATCTAATAAACAAACGCTGCTTCTCCAGGAGAGTTTCACAGTATTGGGCAGACTGAAGTTTTGTGTCTATTCGGAAGCATTAATAATCTAATAAAACACACCTGTGGACTGTGAATGGTAGCATATGGCATGCAGATTCGTAAAGCATTGGCACTTGGAATATTCTCCATTGCCTGACAAGGACAAAGTTGACGATGATGTATCCAGTGCAATAGAGCAGCAAATGGATTCGTTTCATAAACACAAACATGTACACAACATCACCACCACGGCCGCCACGACCACCACGCACAAGCAAAAACTTGCCGAGGGAGACCATTTGGTGATAAAGTTGTTGCTAACTTCACAAGCCTAATGAAACAAGTTCAATCCCTGGAACAAACTTAACGATGAAGAAGTGGTGGTGTGCCTCTGTAAACTCAGCACACCCACTATGAGATAGAGTTAAGAGAGTAGAATAGCCGCAAAGTCCACCAGCCTAGACCCTGAAGCGGGCAGTGGAGCAGACCCTAGTTCTACAAGGTGGAAGGCAAATGGTGTCTCTGGAAAGTCAACTGCTGATATCCATATGTGTGGGCATGCATGTGCATGCATTCTCTCTCTCTCTCTCTCTCTCTCTCTCTCTCTCTCTCTCTCTCTCTCTCTCTCACACACACACACACACACACACACACACACACACACAGATCTAAGATAACTAATAATAATTAAACACAAGTCTAAATGTTGTGTGTAGACATACAGTGAATAACAGGCTAACTCCCATATGGCTTCAAACATTGATCTTCTCAGGAAAAAGATGTGGAAAAACCTAAACTCAGTTTCTGTTCTATCAGTGGCTGGAAAATATGGGCTTATTCTAAAGTCTCATCCCAGGGCTGATCTGGCAAGCTACGTTCTGACCTTTATTGACCACAAACTGTAGACAATTAGAATGCCTATCCTTTGACATAAATACTAGACAATGCTTTTATTGTCAAACCACCTCATTAGCTATATCACTGAGTATTGCAAACAACCTAAATGTCTAATAATATGGAATTTATCAAGTACATAATATTTTATATATACAGTATTATATCTATTAAATAATATTATATATTTAGATTACTGTATAGTCTTTCATTAGTTAATTTATTTAAAAATTAATAAAATGAAAAGACATGCAATATATTTTAACTTGGTTTATGATTGGACAGTAGAACTTTGAGGAATTTTCTTGTTTTTGCCACATCTCTATAATGACTTCTGGCTAGTATTTTCTTTTTTCAAGACAGGGTTTCTCTGTATAACAGTCCTAACTGTTCTGGAACTAGCTCTGTAGACCAGACTGGCCTCAAACTCACAAAGATCCACCTGCCTCTGCCTCCTGAGTTCTGGGATTAAGGATGTGTGTCACCACCGCCAAGCTCACCTTCTTAGTACTTCTTAAATCGCAAGCATATATTATTTCACAAGTAAGTGAATAAATCTGGCACATGGGAGACGAGAATATCTGTGGAAAGCACACCCTGCAGTGAGAGCAGTCAACTTGAAGTGGGCAGAGTAAGGAGGAAGCACTGGGGTATGATGGGTACACAGCAGGTGTGACATGAAACTTGGTAATATTTTCTGCTTGGAATCTTTGCTACATCCTCTTTCCTGTTCCATCCTCTACAAAATGAAAAGACAACCTATTTCATGAGGTTGTTATACAAATAAAACAATGAATGGAATTATTTCTTGTAACACACAAAATAAATAGCAAAGAGTATGTCCTTTTAAGATCCTGCAATGTCCAGGCAGTAGTAGCGTGTGTCTTTAATCACAACACTTGGGAGGCAGAGGTATGATATCTGTATTCGAGGCCAGCCTGGCCTACAGAACAAGTTCCAGGACAGAGGAGATTCTGCATGGTTTTTCCTTTACGTGTCTTCCTCCACAATTTTGTCAATAGTTTTAGCAAAGACAAGTGAGGTTAAATAGAAATATTACAGCATTCTCCTTCATTTCTACATAGGAATACTATGAATAAGTCCATATAAGGGTCACATTCTGCTCTAGGGGAAATCAACGGTACTTCATTTTGTTATCTTTATTAGGCTAGAGACTTTCAGATGAGCTGCAATTTATTGGCATCCAGTAGAAGCACAAATAATTTCTCTCTAGTATGAAGTACAACTCCAAATATTAAGGTTCTGTGGTACCAGATACTAACTCGTTTTGAATCTCATTTTGCAGTCTTTTTTTTTTTCTAAGTATAAAATCTATTCCTCTGTTTTTTTTCTCTAAAAAGAGACTGGCATTCTTCTGCTTTCCCCTATTGATCAATAAGCCTTTAGTACAGACTATATGTTTGTATAAGAGCCACAGTTTTTCAGGTCTTGAGAACTATACTGTAACACTGATACTGAAAGCTTTTCATTAGAAATTAATTTTTCTCTCAAAAATATTAACAGGACAAATTTCTATGACGAAGACTGAAAGTTTCACTAATCTTTGAGGACAGAGATGCTAATTTAGAGGGCAATGTGCTACTGTGCTTACTTACATGGAGTAATAGTCAGTTCACTGCTGCAGCTCTGAAGTTCCCAGTCATGGATTCTTAGCCAGATCTACAATACCAGGTATGGGCTTTCTGCTGTGAAGTAGGCCTGGAATCCAGCTAGGACACAGTCAGTTAGCTCCAAAACATTCGGGCCACAATTGTACCCATGGGAAAAGTCTTGTCACCTGAGCGTGACTGTAGTTCACAGCATTCACAACTGAATTTTCTCCAGCCTACATAGCACCTTCCAGTATTATGAAAGCTAGCTAGCAGGAAGGAAGCTTCCTGATCAAGAATAGTGTGGTTTCTTCAGATCCTGAAACTAAAATCCATGGTTTCTTCAACTATAGGGTCTTACTATTATGTTCTAGTGGGAAACCAATATAAATGGCAATCGATTTTATTATTATGTATAATAATATATTTTATATATAATGTACTATCTATAATAATATCTATTATGTATATTATATAGTAATATATTATGTATAATATATAATAATATATTATAACCAAAAAATTTGAGAAAAGTATCCTAAATCTTGTGCTTATAACTTCCCCTGCACAAGGTAGCTTTGGTTAAAGTCTTTTATATGAAGCTGACAAAGGTGTCATATGGCTTTGCAAACACTCTTGGTGTTGGTTAACATAGAAGTTCACAACTGATAAAAGTGCAAAGAGTCAGGGAATTCTCAGCCACAAAGGGCACATCACATTGTCTGAAGCTCAGAGACCATCATTGAAAGGGATTACAAAACTGTAAGAACCAGATATTGGGATGATCATAGTGAAAACTGTCATTGGGACACAGCAGGATGACCACTATACTCATGAACTAACAGAAGCTGTGGTTGTCTGTACAAGTGAACCATCAAGCACAGAGAGAGGAGGACTCACAAGACCACAACCTTATTGAGAAACTATTGATGATTGTTGTCTTCTGGGGAAGGGAGACAGTAATTTTTCTTTATGAATATAGCTCCTGATCAGTCATTACACTCCAGTGTATGACCTCACACACATGAGTATACAATCAGCAGGACCAGACTTAGTTGGTTGTTAAAAGTTAAATCCAAAGGAAGCCGTAGAAATTGGAGGTCCTGAGAAGGAAAGGATGGATCTGAGAGAAGATAGAGGGGAAAATGGGGGGATGGGGAGTGTGTGTGATCAAAATAAGTTTTCAATGAATTAAGTAAAATGTTTTCTTCACCAGTTATACATCTCAAAGAGGCTTAGTATTTAGAATATATAAAGAACTGAAAAACTTAACTTCAAGAAAATAAATACACAAGATAAAAGTGGAATCTAGAACTAGGCCGAGAGTTATCAAAGATGAAACACAAATGACTGAGAAACATTTTTTAAAAAGTTAGACATCAGGGAAATGCAAATGAAAACTACTTTGTGATTTTTTCTTATCCAGTCAGAAAGATCAAGAACAATATGACAAACGAAAGCACATGCTGGCAAGGACTCAAGGAAAGGAGAACACTTATTTATTGCTAGTAGGAGGAAAAGGGTTTCAACCCTTATGAAATCAGAGCAAAGTTTTCTCAAAAAGCTGGAAACTGATCTACCAAAATATGCCAGTTAAAAATATTTCTTAGGGTTCTAGAAAAAATTTATTTCTCCCTGTGAGTATTATATCTTCCTAATATTTAAAATGACATTTTTTTTGTTGTTGAGGGAAGTAGTAATATTCATAGGCACAGCTGTTTATGCTGGGTAATGGAATGAGTCAACCCTGAGAAGAGCTAGATCATAATTTTGTGCAACAGCATTTTCCAAATGACCATTGAAGGATATTACAAAATTATACAAGGGTAGTATATTCACTCAAGGTCAAAGAGATCAATTGTAATATAAAGCCTGCATTGGCATAATTCTATTATGGTGCCAAAATCGAATGTCTTAAGTTACATACGTAAATATTGATAGCCCATCATAGTACTAGTGTAACAGAAAGCAACATACCAGATACCACTTAAAATTAAAAATTGGTACTAGGTAAGAATATACTCAGTAATCAGAAACGTGTTTTAGAGAACTCCTCTCTCGATACAAAGTCACAGTGTCTTCCTATAACACAACCAGAGCTATACAGTGTAGGACAGCAGCATGTATGGGGAACCAGTCGCCAGAACTAAGAAAATGAGAATTGAAACAGTACCACTCTTCTTTCCTGAAATATTTTCTTTTGGAAATACATCTATTTGAAGTTGTTATTGTAAATTTAAAACTGATAAATGCATAGTTTAAATTTTGAATACAGTGGTGTTTATATATGTGACCCACATAACAGAAATTGTTTTGATGTCTTCAATATTTTTTTGTATACCTATAAAAGGATCTTAATACTAAAACCTTTGGGAAATACTGCTCTAATGCACTTTTATGCAGCACAGAGTTTGCTGTCCTCAGTTTTCTCCTATAAACGACAGCATCATCTCTAAGATAACACTGTGAAACTGAGTACGAAAACTTGGTCCTATCATGAGGAATTGTTTCAAACACCAAAGTTCAGCGCAAGTTCCTTGCCAAGTTGAAAAACAAGAACACTATTGTTTGATGAACAGATCTATATCTGAAGAGCCTGGGAACAACTCACGTGAAATCTTCCATTTAAAATAAATACAATGCTTATTTTAAAGAGCATTTCAATTCTGAGCATACACATGGAGTCTTTCTTTTACCATGCTGGTGCTAGCAATCATTTATCTGTGTGCTAATCTGTGACCAAACACAGACATGTAACCAGTGTTTACACAGATGTCTGGGATGGGAAGCCCAGGGCAACAGCTGACTTTCCGCTTCGTCAATAGAGGCAACGTCTTCTTTAATATTGCAACGAGGGTTTGTAAATCCTGCTAGCGTAGGTCCTTAATGACTGTATCAATTGTTTTTTTCACATAAAATTCTTATCACGATACATGGTCACAGTTGTCCATTTAAGAGCAAGTTTACAGTCATGAGAAAATGAATAGAGGTAATTCATCATTTACATTCATACAAGGTTCACCTGTTGCCGAAGCCTCGATAATTCCCAAATTATAGCCTGTGACAAATATCCCAGTTGTCCTAGACAAAGGTCTCCTCAGACTAATATGCTAATACATTACAATATCTTAAAGCAAACTTTTATGGCTGTTTCAGAAACTGAGAAATAAATCTTCAGACTCCAGTGAGTTGGTTCATGGTGACTGACAACAGAAAGACAAGAGACCCAAGGGTACTAGTTGTTCTCTTTAAGTTACTTATAAAATTTATTCCCAGCGGGACACTAAAGTTTTCACACTCAAATCAATATAGGTGATGATGATGATGATGATGATAATTTTCGTGATGATTTTGATGTTAATGTTGATAATGATAAAAAAGACAGTGGTTGTGGAGGAAGAAAACACAGGAGTGTCTACTTCCGCTTTGCCAATATTTGGCACTAATAAGATTATTACTTTACATCTTAACTATTTTCTAAACAAATTAGCATTTTAAAACATAGAAAACTGGGGAAAATGAAATATTGTATAAAGATGAGACCTACAGTAAAATAGCTAGCAAATTTATGTAGTAATTAAATTTGAAGGTTGAAAATTCATACTAACCTATTCATAGGTACATTGATATTTTCATAATATGAGACACAAAAAGTTATTGAAAATACAGTACATTGTAAGTGTATACAAGTGTGTGCCACATAGTTACCTTGTTAGATGATGACGGAAGTACATGTTCATACCAGCAGTAGAGCATAAGTGAATTTTGAAAACTGCTTCTCTTTCTGGCTTTTGGCTTCATTCCACTTTGAAAAAGATTTGAAATCATGGAGGCTTCAATACCATGCTTCCTCTGAGGTCATGTAAATGGGCTTCCTAAAGCATGATAAGATTCGTAAACAAAATTAAATAATATGTCTGGATGCACCTGCCAATATTCAAAACAGTGTGGCCTTACATCAAATCAGGGGCTTGATTTGTATTTTCTCAAGAAATACTCCATTTTAAGAGACCACAGATCATATTGGAAAAAATCTCCTGAATAAGTATAGTAAAGAGTTCTCTTCTGGATCATGGGAACAACTATGTATACAAATAAGTTAATAGCAGGATTTCCACTGGAAAATAACACCCCATGGGAGTGATAAAGGTTGCATGATTTTCATTGGGGAACACAAACAAATAATTTTAAATGACTACCTTCATTAACTTGTCTTCTTCTGTCCCTACTAAAGCTCACCTATTAACCCTGGGTCCCCAAGACAAGTGTAGAGAGAGTCTCAAAACAGCTTTTCTGGCTCCAACAGAGGCTAAACTCATCATCCTTTTATTTGGAATAAAGAAGTAACTGGACTTGGTATTCCAGCTTAGGCCTTAACTGTAAAACCTGCAGACATTGTCAGTGAAATCCTTTGCTCAGAAGGTTCTTTGGACTCATCCGCTTAATACATATTGTTTGAGTGACTATGTGATAAATTGCACATGGCTCTTTATATGTGTACCTTCGTAACTAGGAGAAGGAAGTAATAGGATGAAATTGGTCTCCAAAGTGATGAGTGGAAAAGAGGATTGCTAACTGCAAGACTACTCAGTAAGCATACTATAGGCATTGTTAAAGAAACACACACTGTCACTGTAGGTACCATTTTCAAAGACTTTTTTAAAAAAAGATAGACCTCTGCATATATGTTACAGCTGAATAGCTTAATCTGTTTGAGGAACTACGGGCAATGAGAGTAGGGGCTATCCTGATGCTTTGGCTGGATCTTGGAAATTTATTCCTCAACCTGGATTGCATTGCCCAGTCTGAAAACAGGGGGAGGTGCTTCATCTTAGGGAAGCTTAATATGCCAGGCTTTGTTGATGTCCATGGGAGGCCTGCCCCTTCCTGAGTGAGTATAAAGGAGGGTTCAGTTGAGGGGAGGGTAAAGGAGAAAGGGAGTGGGAGGAGAGGAGAAAGGAGAGGCTGCAGTTGGAATGTAAAACAAACAAAGAAACAAATAAAAAGTTGGCCCTTGTCTGACTCTTACAGGATAAGCAAGATGGGAGTGAAGTTAATGGCAGTTGAGCAGAACAAATTTTAGGAGAAAAAGAAGAGCATATGTAAATCTACTAAGTTGCAAACTGAATGATTATTTATGAGATTCATACTTGGTCAGATCGAGAGCAGAGTGGAATTAGACCAGAGAGGAAGAAGGGGTCAGGTCATAGGGCTTTAAATGCTGATCTAAGGACAACACAAAAACTTAAACTTCTCACAGTTAAAAGAATAAACACCTACCTATGAAAAGACCCTTGTACTTCCTAAGCAAACTTTACAAGTCAAAAAATAGATATATATCAACCACTTAATAACATTAATGTACTATAAGATATATTTAGGAATAAATTATAACTTTGAACATTTAAGAACATATATTATATGTTTATATAAAATAGAATATTACTATTTATACTGCCTAAATAGTGTATAGAATATTATAGTACATGTAAGTAGCTATCTACCTTTCAGGTATTATATATTAACATTGTATACTATTGTAAATACTATATTTTATATCATCATCTCTCATAACACTATTAGATTTTGTAATATGATATGATATAAAACTATATTACATGTAATGTTAGATACTCTTTATACTATATACTACATATATAATTTGTAACACATGTATTAATTACTATAATATTTTGTAGGTATGTATTTATATATTAATCTATTCAGTGATACATAATAATATGTGATAATAAACTGCAATCATTTATTTCTATATTTTATACATTATATATAACATATATACTAACTACATTACTAGAATGTATCTTCTTAATTGCATTCCTACATAACATAAATTAATAAAGATGACACATATAACTATAAAATAAATAAAATTTATATTTATGTCTCTGTTGCTGTTACCTTATGATTGATGTAAAATATGAAATGACACTTGACTTTATTCTTCTTCTCTAGAAATTGCACTGTTCTAGTATTTATACGCACATAGGCACATGGCCTACACTGAGCCGTAATTTTAACAGTTCATGTGGAGCATTGGTGCTAACGAAAACTTTCTATTACAACATTTTTTAAGAGATTCAAGTGCTTGTGGTGTTTACCAGTCCCCTAAATATTCCACACTAAGAATTAAATTTATTTCTGAAGCAGTTAAACTTTTTAAATACCAAATCTAAAAACAAATCAGAAACCAGTTCATTGCAAAACCAAAAGAATAAAGGAAATTGCTTTGTGTATCTTATATCTGAATGATCAGGAAGGATGCCCATGGATAAGCCACTTAATGTCATGAGCCTCACTGCGTTTTCTCAGCAAGGTTAGTGATTTGTTGTTAATAGAGATGCTGTTAAGGATTAAAGATCAAAATAGTTAGGTTTCTGTTCCTCTCAACGTTTCCACCTCAGCTTTATGTCTGTGCAAGTTACAAACTTCGGAGTTGTTTTGACTTCTTTACTTCCTTCCATATCCAACACCTGGCCAGTGCACAAATTCCCATGAGTCTACATTCAAATTATACCTATAATTGCACACTGACTCCACAACTTAATCTAGCATCATGTCTCATTTGGATACTCCACAGCCTCCTAGCCTACACAGAAACCAAATGACCTTTTCAACAGGTAATTTACATCAGGTCTCTTCTAAGAATCCCAAGTACTTATCAGTCTTCTAAATGTCTTCCTTTGCTATCACCCAAACCTTCATATGGCTTTCCCACAGTCAAACATATTGTCAAATTTGGGTCTTAGTGCCCTTTGTGGAGTAAAGAACGTTCCACCCAATTAACAATTACAAGGATTTCCTTGTTTCCTGCATGTCTGCTTAAGTCACCTGGTCAAATATATACCCCCTATTGCCTTTGAGCCTGCCTTGTTTCTCTTCTGCATGGTCACTAACAGGGATATTCTAAAATCTTTCAAAGCACAGGGTAGCATCTCTCCTCCATACCATCATGGCATAAAGCATATACATCTGAAATATAGTGTCAATTGGCCTTAAAAGCATATGTGCAAATTGGCATTTCCTTTTGAAACAAATGGTACATGGATTGTGATGGAGCCTCATCATGAATCCTGAAGAAACAGAATGCAGATCTTTTGTGAAAGCCTTCATTGAAAAAGTTACAATAGTGATAAACAATTTGTTAAATTAATCCCTGGATATGGTATATTATGTTTTAATGTTTCATAGCTGATAAGATTCTCCTAAATATGTTACTTGACATATTTATTTGGTTCATTCATGTGTTGTCTGATTCTCTCACCAGAACAAGACCTTCAAGGGGGCAGAGCATTCTCCTTTGTTCAAAGGTATTCCTAATAGAAAGGTCAATTCCTGAACAATACCACATGCAAATAACTTGGAAGAATAAATCAACATATTACAGAGCAAGATCATAATGTCACACAAGCATATTTTGAAGAGTTTTGCAGCAGATACTGATTTTCACACTACCAGCCAACCAGATTGAGATTATTGTTATTCTGTCCATTTTTCAGATTAAAGAAATCAAAAGAAGAGCAATGTGGAAAAATAATTAAATGAAATTTCTATATCCTTCCCTTGAGAGAACGGGAGTAATAAGGTGTTAACTCCCTGTCATAAAATATGTTGGAAACTTGATGTATGTTATTATCATAGAATCTACTAAATCAGGTTAGGTATGACTAATTTTTATTTTAATTTTTATAAAATAATTTTTGAACCACTGTAAGAAAAATTTGTAAATATTCCAATGATGTTATGTGTCAGATAAGAATTAACACCTGCTAACTACATTCAGGACTTTTGTCTTGAGCATTTCAGTTTATTCTAAGCTCACTGCAGGAAGAAAAGAAGATACACTAATTAAAAGCAATTGTAGAGTGGAGGTTTGGGAAATGACAGATACTCTTGGGTTCCAAACCCAGTTTAGAATCTTCTTAGATGTGTAGACCATAGATGGGGTACTTAATAGCTCTAAGTACCCATTGTAAAAAAATAAATTAAGGTCAGTAGTTAATGGACTTGCTATATAAAGTGGTAGAAAGTTAATCAATAAAAGTTATGAGATTAACAGTGAAAAATACAAATAAATAAATGAAACTTCTTTCCCTCTGTTCTACTCTATGGCTGTCTTTTCTAAAATGTATTCTGGGAAACTCTAATTGTGTGGAATGTAAATAGCGATTACAAGAAAAGATGTTTACTGTGACCACTGTGGTAAACCACACTGGGGGAGGTTCAGAGCTCTTTCCAATCAGATGAAATCTGGTGCCCACTGCAGTCTTTCTTCTTTTTTATGAGGTGTGCAGTCGCGGACTACACAGCCTTTCAATGACTTAGTTTCATCACTTGCATTGGTTAGGTAATAATTGTATCTACCATTATTGAGTACATTAAGTAATAGATTAAATCACCTGTATATTTACAACATAGATTTTATTATTAATATTTTTGCTAAATATTTCATTACATCTAATTATTCATTTTCCTGAGGAATTGAGAATAATTTACTTTTTATTTTATGTGTGTAGGCGTCTACCTACCCTTATGTATGTGAGCCATATAAATGTCTGATGACTATGGATGCCTGAAGATGGTGTCAGATGCCTCAGAAATGGAACTGTCGATGACTGTGTGCCACCACGTGGGTGTTGGAAACTGGTCGTCTGTAGGTGCAGCAACTGCTCCTATGCATTCAGGCGTCTCGCCAACCTCTTTCCTGAGATTTCTTTTTCTGCTTGGCATTTTCTTTTGTGGATCTAACAGTGGGAGAAGCTGTTTACTAAGTGGGGGTGGGTGTCCTTCTTCCTCATAAAAAGTAATGTGATAATATAAGCTAGGTATAGTGGTTCATTTCTGCAGTTCAGGCACTTAAGAATCCGGGAGCTGGAAGACTTCTCCAAGTATGAGACAAGTCTGTACTTTTTCATACACTATAAATTTGATAATATCATTTCCTCTCTCCTAACTTCTTAAAGATCCTACACACCTCCCTACCCAACCAACTTCATATCCCCCCCATGTGTGTGTGTGTGTGTGTAAAACTTTAAAAAATATCTTAGAAAGCAAAATCACAAACAAAACAAACAAAGAAACAAAAACACCCATGAGGGTCTGTTTTTTATTGTCTAACTCCTCCTGGGAATGGAACCTTGCCCGGGGCATGTCACTCCATTGGAGAAAACTGATGTTCCCTTTCCTAGCATACAACAATTGCAAACAGCTTTTTGGTTATAGGTGGAAATTACCAGTTTTCCTTCACAGTGCTAGGATTTTGTCTGGTTTGGACCTATGCAGGTCTTGTGCAATTTTTAAAGAGACTTTAAAGCATTTTGGTACACATTTTTAATCCCTACACTTGAGAGGCTAAAACAGGTTCAATATAAATTCAAAGACATCCTGAATTTCATAGCAAGACCCTATACAAAAAGAAGAATGAAAGAGAGAAAAGAAGCAAAAATGAGGAGGAAGAGAGAGTTCATATTTGTGTAAGGACAGATGCCTTCCTTGTATTGGAACATTCCCAGGCCTGTCTGATTTATGGAATACCTAAATATAATTTATCTATCATGGGGATCAACACATGGTAAGTATATAATAAATAACAGTTATTACAGCATCTTGCTCTGAAAGTTCTGGGTTAAATAGATGCTTCGTGTTTTGTGCTAAATGATTTCCCAATTACTCAATTTAATGGCTATCTGAGACTACCTTCATGCCAATGTTGTTTTATTTTACAGCACATCAAAGTTTGATTCAGTGATTCATAGTGACCACTGTGGCATCTTTGTCCCCACCCCTGCTTCCCTGAGAAAATTAATGAAATGTAAAACCAATCTTGGCTAAGAGCCATGCAATGATATCCAGAGGGCTCACCACATTGTAAAATAAAGTCTACTTCTACTCACAAATTTTCCCAACTGGCCACTTAATAATTGACCCACTCAGATCCAGCCCTCTACATCCTGACTTGTTTGCAGTCAAGTATTTTATCAGTTGGATTAAAGAACTGAGTGATTAGCTGGGTTTACACACATTAGCCCACTGATCATGGGGTCTTCCATTTGACTTTCAAGGTTAAACGTACTCATAAGCCAGACTGATATATGAATAAAAGTTAATAGCATATCATCATGCCATGTGGAAAGCACCACATCTTGTGTACAGTACTCTAAAATGAGATCTGTAACCTTGATTTGACATCCAAGACTGGATTTGTGCCTTTCTTCTTATGCCCTGTGATTATCTAAGTCGTACCATGTCACTTAATGAGTTCATCTATAAAATCTAGGCAAAGATGTTTGCCCACCTGACTTCCCAGAATTACCAAAGCATAAATTCACTATAGATAAATATAGTCTGTGAACCACATACTGTCCTGAAGGGTACATTGTTTGGTTTTACTTATCATTTCTCTCCCAGTACCGAGAACACCATTTGTAAATTTCATTTGTTTAGTAATAGTGGCTAACTAGAAGATATTAAAGTTGTAACACTTGAGAAATTTCCAATTGGGAAGACAAAATATACTTCTTCATAGGAAAAGGTAACATTATCATGTAAGCTAGGCATAGTAGTCTGTGCTTGCAATTCCTGAATTTAAGAGGCTGGAGCAGGAGGATTGTCACAAGTATGAGGTCAGCCTTGCTACATAGTGAGTTCAGTCTCAGCCTGGAACTAAAGTATGAGACCCTCCCTAAAAAACAACAACAAAAATAGAATCTAAAAATATATGATAATATAATAAAGAAATATACTCCTCTCACATGTGCAGAAAATGTCAGTCTGAGCCTTTTAACCTTGGATAAGTCTTGTGATCACTGAATTCTTTATCTACACAGCAGATATGGTTTCCTAAATCACAGGATTGTTATGAGAAGTAAATGGGATGTGATATTGAAAAACAAGTTATAAAACTGGAAAATATCCTACAGATCACAGAATTATTCTTTTCCTATATCTGAGCATTCACCATTTTTTTAATGTGCAAGATGTAGACTCAAGAATTCCTTATAATTGCCATCTATGCTGCTTCCAGGATGGCTATAGTTTACAGTCCATTCAAGAAGGAATTTCATTTGAATTTTAGTAGAAAATCAAAACTAGGCTACAAAGACACATAGCATAACATTAAAAAATTCTGCAAAGTTCTACCCAAAGCAATACTAATAGCTAAAACCCATGCAACACTAAGTGATTTCTATGACACACAGGGAGTAATACAACTCTGCTAGCTGACAGATCCTATTTGCAGAGAAATCAAAAACTGAGATGTGCTAGATATTTTCTAATGCCTCCAACTCGTAGGGTTTTGGTTTTGTTTATTTTGTGTTTATTAAAAGAAATAATCTTTCAATATAGAGATTTTATTTATTTAGTTGCTAATTTTTGGTTTATTTTGTTACTGTGTTTTGGGGTGTGTGTGAGAGAGAGAAAGAGAGAGGAGAGAGAATCTCATGTAGCCTCCTATCCTCAAAGTCATTATGTAGCTAAGACTGACATTGAATTTATGTCAGTTCTCTTGCTTCGGCCTCCCTAGTGCTGGGATTTTAAGCCTAGGCCATCGGGCCTTGGTTACTTGCTATTGCTTTTCTAGCCAAGTTCTTCTGTGACAGAAATAATGCAATTGTCCTCACTCAAGATCCTTTGAATCCTGTCTTAGACTTGCTCTTGCTGAGACAAAACACCATCACCAAAGAAACTTCGGAGAAAAGGGTTTATTTGGCTTACCCTCCCATAGCACTGGTCATCGTTAAAGGAAGTCAGGATAGGAACTCAAACATGGCAGGATCTTGGAGGCAGGAGCTGATGTAGAACCCATGAAGGGGTTTTACTTACTGTTTTGCTTCTCAGAGCTTTCTTAGCTTGCTGTGTTACAGAATCCTTAACTTCCAGCACAGGGATAGCCCCACCTACCATGGCCTGGTCTTCTCTATTCATCACTAATTAAGAAAATGTCTTCCAGCTGGATCTTATTGAGGTTCCCTCCTTTCAAATGACCCTAGTTTGTAGCTTGTGTCAGGTTGACAAAAAACAAAACAAAACAAAACCACTGACCAGGACAAATCCCATTTCCATCTCTTAACTTTGAGATGATCTGCTAAACTCCTCAACCTTTCTCCTCTGTCTAATAGAAATACGAAGTGATCTTTCTTGCCTGTTGACAAGATAAAGAAATGTAATAAGAGTACCAGGCCATGGTGACTGATGAATGAATGTCTTCTATTTCCTCTCACTTTTTTGGTTCAGTCATTGACTAATTAATTTATATTCATCTTCTGTAATGCCAGAAAAATGCAGTGTTTGGGAATTTAACTCCTAGGTTTTTGGTTTGTTTTTTTTTATCATTTGTTGCTTTAATAAATACCTTCTGAATTTTACCTTCCTCGTTTGCAACAAAAAATAAAAGGTTCCTTGTAATTGTTACTGAAACTTCTGTAGGGTAAGTGCAGAAGCGGCCAAACAAAAGGGCAGAGCCCAGGACTCCTGACCTCAACGGTGATCAGTTCAACTTTTACCTATGATAAGTTTTTATTAATTTTTTTATTTATTTTATATACCAAACACAGTTTCCCTTCCTTCCTTTTCTCCTATCCCCACCTCCCACCTCTCTTTTAGCCAACCCCCATCCACTTCTCCTCCATTGCCATCCAGAAAGGGTAAGGCCTCCCATGGGAATCAACAAAGCTTGGCATATCAAGTTGAAGCAAGACTAAGCTCCTCCCCACTGCATCAAGGCTGAACAAGGCATTTCACCATAGGAAATAGATTCCAAAGAGCTAGCTCATGCATCGAAAATAGATCCTGATGGAGGGAGGAGGACCTTGGACTTCCCACAGGGCAGGGAACCCTGACTGCTCTTTGGAATGGAGAAGGATGGGGAGGGGGATGGGGGGAGCAGGAGGGAAATGGGAGGAGGGGAGGAAGTGGAAATTTTTAATTAAATAATAAAAATAAATAAATATTTTTTTGAAAAAAATAGATCCTGAACCCACTGGCAGGGTCTCCTCAAACAGACCATGCCACACAACTGTTGCCTACTTCAGTCCCATGCACGTTTCCCAGCTGTCAGTCCAGAGTCTGTGAGCTCCCACTAGCTCTGGTCAGTTGTATCTGTGGGTTTCCCCATCATTATCTTGATCCCCTGCCTTACTCATATATTCCCTCCTTCCTCTCTTCAACTGGACTCCTGGAGTTCAGCCCAGTACTTAACTGTGGATCTCTGCATCAGCTTCCATCAGTTGCTGGTTGAAGGTTCTATGATGACAATTATGGTAGTCACCAATCTGACTACAGGGGCAAGTCAGTTCAGGCATTCTCTCCACTATTGCTAGAATTCTTAACTGGCGTCATCCTTGTGGATTCCTGCGAATTTCCCTGGCACCAGGTTTCTGCTTAACCCCATAAGGGCCCCCTCTATCAAGGTATTTCTTTCATTGCTCTCCATTTTTTCTTCCTCCCCCAACTCAATCATCCCAATCCCTCATGTTCCCATCCCCCATCCCCTCCATTCTACCAGCCCTGTCCCCAGTTTACCCAGGAGATCTCATCTATAACCTTGAAACAAACTAGGTGCCCCTCAATTGAAGAATCAGTAAAGAAAGTGGTAATTTACACAATGGAGTATTATTCAGTGGTAAAAAATATACAGTGGCATCATGAAATTTGCAGGCAAATGAATGGAAGTAGAAAAAAAAATCATCCTGAGTGAGGTAACCCAGATGCAGAAAGACAAATGTAGTATGCCTTCACTCATAAGTGGATATTAGACGTAAAGCCAAGAATGAACAGGCTACAATTCACAGCCCTAGTGAAGCTAGGTAGAAAGGAGTATCCTAATAGGAACACATGGACTACCTATGATATTAACTTGAGTTTTCTGTAGGATATTCATGTCAAAAAAGACTTTTATGGTATGAAATAAAGAAGAAAATGCCTAGATCAACCAAATATCAAGTGCCACCTTTCAATTCTCTTGCCTTGTGATTCAAAATGTCCCTGGAAAGATGGCTAAGTGTTCCGTATTGAAGAGCTGATCTTACAGAGGGCAACAAAAACTAGAGAGTTTAAACACAGCCCCTACTTTACAAAAACTCTGCGTCTCACAAATAAGCAGAGACATCTGCCCAGGTGAGTGTTAAACACTTAACAAGTGGTGCTGTGAATGACAGAAGAGTGATACCTGTAAGTCAGAGAGAGAGAGAGAGAGAGAGAGAGAGAGAGAGACCCATGTGAGCCTCTTCAACTGAGAGAGAGAGAGACCCATGTGAGCCTCTTCAACTGGGTGTGGAAGAGCATTGAGGTTCACAGAAGGGGATGGAAAGTCCGTATGTAGTGCAGAATAGTGTAGAATTGCACATGAAGGATGAGGAAAGCGTAATTGATCAAGGAGCTCAAAATTACCAGTTACCCCCTACTGCAGAGCCCCAGGAGGAGCCTCTTGAATATATCTTTAATGGCAAACTTAGGCATTTGGGCACTTAGCATATACAAGCAAGTGAATGCTGTTTGAAGTAGGACATAATGAAAGCTATGTTTTCAAAGATGCCAACCTTAATGATATTATGCAGATTTGGGTAAAAGCACAAAGAATCTGTTCAAGGCATATTGCAAAATCGGCATCCTAGTTTGTGGCATTTGAAAATTGGTCCCTTCCTTGACACACATGCCATTTTGCTTCCTGGGTGCTGTGATCCGGTTCTATTGAGTCCCCATAAGCTGCCCCAGGTTTCTGGTTCATCTCCCTACCCCAGGCCCTTGACCTTAGAATGCCTGCTTCCCAGACAGTATATATCCTTGATGTAGCTATGGCAACTCTTTTTCTCTCATAAAGCTTTTAATACCATCAGTATGCTAATGAGTTACCAACTTAAATCACACGTTAGAACTGTACCCATACATCCTATATTGTACACAACTTCCCACCTAATACTTTAATGGGCACCTCAATCTTCCTGCTGCCAATATATGCCACCTACAAAATGAAAACTCTATTGTTTTTTATTTGGTTGTTTTTCTGTTGTTGTTGTTGTTGTTGCTTAAATAAAAAAAATCTTGATGTTGCCCTTTTACATGTCTCCTCGCATTTTTTTTTAGTAAATTTTTATAGCTACACCTTTTAAATGTCTAGGCCTCTACACCTCCAGCATCACTGCTATTGTCAAGCAAGTCACCGTTGTCACCCACTCATGTTACTGCATGGTCTCCTAATGAGTTCTCTCTTTGCTTTTTGGTGTCTGACACAAGACAGCCAGAATAATCTCGTTAAAATACGTTAGATGTGTCTTTCCTTCCTTCACAATGCCCCAGGGATTGTTCCTTCCACTTGGCCCACAAGCCCAGCAGCACTCCTGTCACACCTGGCACCTGCCTTGAGTGTCTAACTTTATGTTCCAACTTGTTAATTCTCTTCTCAGAGACGGTGTTCATTTTAACTCCTCTCCCCACAAAGCTCCAAGGATTTGTTCTCTTGTCCTTTCTGTTAAGTACTGTTCCCAAAGATCATTTTCCCATATTACCCATTTAAAGTGACTACTTCATCCTTCCCATCCTTGTTTTGTCTCCATTGTTCTATGTGGTTTGTTTTGGTTTGTTTGGGGCAGTACTAGAGATTGAGCCTGAGATCTTGTACATGCTGGACTATTGCTTTGCCCCTGAGCCATACCCTTAGCTCTTTTTTCCATGGAACTTAATTCATACAATGTACTTATTTGATTCAGTATTTATTTGGATTGTTTTTCTGACTTTAGGCTAAAGAGTAAGCTTTGTGAGGGTGGAATTCTATTGGGTTTCTTATTTAATGTTACTGTATTTCTTACTGCATTTTAGTGTATACATAAATAATTCTATTGAAAACTTAATGTATGCATCTTGGGGTTTTTTTTTGTTTTATTTTTGTTCCCAGTGGATTTAACTTTTTAAAAAATTATTTATTTTACAACTGGATTGTCATTTCCCCTCACTCCTTTCCTCCAATCCCCTTCCCTCAACTCCCTTCTGCCCCCCTTCCACCCCTTTCTCTCTTTTGCTGCCTTTGGGGTCCCCATTCATCATACTGGGTCACCTTGCCCAGCCTTAATACATAGCAGGGTGCTTAGGAATACTACAACTTAAAATGCCTTATTTTGTTGATGTCCATAGGAGGCCTGTCCTCTACTGAAGAAATAGGGTTTCTATTGCTGTGAAGAGACACCATGACCATGGCAGCTCTCATAAAGGAAAACATTTAATGGGGTCTGGCTTACAGGTTCAGAGTTTAGCTCACTACCATCCTGTTAAAAAGCATGGCGGCACTCAGGAAGACATGATGCTGGAGAGATACCTGAAAATTCTACATCTGGATCAGCAGGATAAGAGAGTGACACTGGGCCTGGCTAGAGCATCTGAAACCTCAAAGTCCCAGTGACATACTTCCTACACCACACCTCCTAATAGTGCCACTCCTATGAGCCTATGGGTTACATTTTCAATCAAACAATCAATATGTGTTTAGTGAGGAATGAAAAGTATCAAGTTCATCCTTCCCATTAGGATTTCAAGCTCGTTAAGATTTGGATACAGTGAGAGCAGGAGCCGAAGTCAACGGGAAGGAGAAATAAGGAAACATCAGTTACTAAATTTCCTACTGTATGCAAAGGAGAAAGACTGATGTCATCACACAGCAACTCTATTATATACTTTTCATTGTGCACTCAACAGGCACCGCTTCTGAAAGGAAAACTGATATAATGCGAGGAAGAATGTCTCCTATCATGAAGGAAAGATCATTGTTCATAGTGTAAACCCCCTCAGTACATCAGAAAAGACAGAAAATTGCTTAAAAGTTTTCAATTTCAAAATATGTATTTTTCTGAAAGATAAAAATCACTAAGAAAATAGCTGAAAATGTTGAGTACTTGTTCAAAGATAGAGTACCTTTCCTAAATCCCAGGGAGCCTGATAATTTTTATGCTCTATCATGTAACTGGGATGATGTTTGACACTTTGATGGCACTAAATACACACTTGGAGGATGGAGATCTTCTAAAATACATGCAGAAAATAAAGAATTTGCTCCAAGTCACCACCTCAAACCTCTGTGAGTGCACCTACTTTAATTATTTAATAAATACTATTTATATTATCACATATGTTATATAGGGCTCAATTGTCAAAAAAGAATCATGATTACCCCTATGGCTTTTGCAAAGCACATTATTAGTAATAAAAGTTACTTGCCTCATAATAATGAAAATATGGATAAATATGTATTTATTATTTAAAATCAGGTATTCTTTTTGGTTCAAGAAATCTCAGGCTAGAGAGAAGACTCAGAGATTAAGAATGTATGCTGTTCTTGCAAAGGACCTGAGTTCAGTTCCCAGCACCCATGTCTGAGTTTTTATGCTCTATCATGTACCCAGGATGTGCTTGACACTTTGATGTCACTAAATTGCCGCCTGTCACTCTAGCTCTGGGGAGATCTCATGCCTTTGGCCTCTATAATACCTGCACTTATTTACGAACAGACACACATGACCAGTCCCCATACACACATAGGAATAACGAGGAATAATGAAAGTAAAGCTTAAAAGAAATAGGAAAACCTCCAATCAACCAAGGAGAACAAAATCACACATTAGTCTAAAAAGAAAGTGACATCATACCCAGTCATTAAGAGAAATCAAGATGCATATATATCCAGGTAGAAAAGTAGGAATGTAAGCAACATGGCTGTGTTTGAGTGAAGAAATACTCTCATCTAATCTGCTTGGGGAAAGGAAAAGTAAGAGGTAGTTTTGATAAGTGACAAATGGGAAGGAGGGGCAAAATGAGAACACTCCAGGTAGGAAGAGCATGAGAAAAGAGTGTTCTAGAGCAGGGCAAAAACACCATCGTGAACAACAATGCTTCCCTGATCCCAAAAGACAAAAAGACATCACTTACTTCATAGATGACCTCTGCATCCTCAGGTGTTGACAGAAGCTCAGGAGAACAGATGACAGCCTCACTGTCAGCCTGCTACCCAGAAGAGACATCAGAACCACAGAGATGGAGCTGCTCACTGAGAGCTCTCCTACAAGCCACAGGAAATCACTGAGAAGAGAGGAGAGGAGAGCGGACCATTTCTAACTCTTGAATTTTCTCAGCAAAGCACCTTGCTTTAATAAAAATGAAATCCTCACAAGTTATACATATTTAATTTACTGATTCAAAGATGAGTCAGAGGAGGAAAACAGTAGTTGTGAACCTTTCATGGTAAGAGTTTTCTACAATGTTCCCAAAGCCTTTTCAGAGTGAAACTCATCTGGGGTTGCAGAGACGCAAAGGATTTGTATTCATAGATTCAGCTCGATGAGACCAAGGCCATTCTAATTCTTCTGTAGTAGGTGCCATTAATCAATAGGTGGAGATATAAAAAGTCACGGCCCTCCTTCTCTGTGCCAGGAAAGAGGATGGCAGTCCATTTCCGGATATATGCCACAGCCAGCTGATGACTCACCCTATGCCAAAATACCACAGGGACTCGAGGGGAAACGGAAGGAATGAGGACTGTGGCAAGCCAAGAAGACAGTGGCCAGCACTTTCAGTCTGACTTAGGCCTCTGCTCAGAGCTCTGATAATAGGAAGTTTGCTGTACCAGGGGCTAAAGATCAGAGGGGCTTTGGAGAGTATCTAGTCTACCTCCCTTATTTTATATCTGAGCAAACTGAGATTCTGAGGACTGGCCCAGGTCAGAAATAAAGGCAGTGAGAGACTTCAGCATCGAACTGAGATTCCCCACACTGGGTCTTCTGTAGTATGTTGCCTTTTGTACCAAGGATATACTTGTGAGCATCCCAAGCAGCTGGGCTCTGGAAGCCCTAAGCAAGCTACTGGTTGGGACTTAGCCAACTGGCTCCACAGAAGTCAAGAAGTCAATCCCCTTACAGAGAAACACGTGGTAGGAAGTTGTAAAGCAGTGACACATAGTTTAAAGGAACTAGAGCATGAGGTATGGTAGCTAGCCTTCAGAGGCTAAGAATGTATAAGCTACTAAGTTCTATAGATACTATTTCATTTACAACATTTCCATGGGCTAATGTAACTGAGATCCTGGTAAGGGAGGCATGTGTGTTATACACAGTTCCCTAAGTGCTAGGCCAATGGCATTTGCCAGAGCGTCACAGATGGAGAAGGGAGGAGAAGGCCACATGTTCAGCCGCATATTAATTGACTGCATTAACAGGGAAGGAAGCCTTGTACTCTGTTAATCATGAGCTCTCCTCGTAAGAGGGTGAAAGAATATCCCACAGAAGGGAAAAACAGCTCTTTGTTAAGTCCCCATCTAGATAGAAGCATCGTTGATAAATCTTATGTTCAGGATCCAGGTATTTGGTTGAAGTATTTCATGAGCTTTGCTCTGGGCCAGATCCATTTGTATCATGAAACTCATGAACAAAGGTATCTAACACTTGTTATTTATTTAGCTCTGGTTAAATGGCTAGGATCATTACATTATTAAGAACCACAAAATAATATCTAAATATTAGCTTTTATAATATGATGTGTTAGGCTGTATGCTAATCATTTTGTAAGCCTTATCAATATTCTTTGCAACACATTTTTAAAGTTTAAGGTGAAGTGAAATGTATCTCACCTTAAAGAAAGCAAGACAGATGCTAAAAGAAGTAAATAACTTACTCAGCAAAACTAGTAAATAAAAGTCTATTATTCTTTGAGATCACCTGACTCATAGCTCTCCTCTTCCAAATATACCATTAAGTCAAGTCACTCATGCCAGGACAGTGTCACATCTGGCATAAGCACTAATCAGACTATCAGTATTCATACCCAGGTCTCACTAAACTAGGATTTGCTAGAGTTAGGGTGTGATGTGTATTTATTCATCAAATGCCTTTATCAAATGATTATCGATAGGAGTCACACATTGTGTGAGGTTCTAGAATGATAAAGACAATCCCTCTCTCTCTCTTTATACAGTTTCAGAATCCTGTCTTTCTGCTCCTTCCTTTAGTGACTTTTAGTAAGAACATCTACACCAAGCAGTTTTTTTTGTTTTAATTAACATATACTTATTATCTTTTCAGACCAATTTCTTTCTTTCTTCTTTTTCTTTTTCTTTCTTTTTTTCTTTCTTTTTCTTTCTTTCTTCTTTTTTTCTTTCTTCTTTCTTTCTTTCCTTGCTTCCTTCCTTTCTTTATTTTACTTTACAACTGAAGTTGACCCCCACTCCTCCCAGTTTCTCAGCTCCACCCCTCCCAATCCATTCCTCCTTAATTTCCATTCAGAAAAGGGAAGGTCACCCATGATTACCAACTAAACATGGCATATGAAGTTGCAGAAAGTCTAAGCTTCTACCCTTATACTAAGGCTGGGTAAGGCAGCACCATATGAAGAACAGGGTCCCAGAAGCCAGCAAAAGAATAAGAAATAGTCCCTGCTCCATTGTTAGAAATCCCAAAAGACCATGCTATAGAACTGTAACAGATGTTCAGAGGGCTTAGATCAGTCCCATTCAGGCTCCCCGGTTGTCTCTGTGAGCTCCTATATGCCCAGGTTAGTTGATTTTGTGGGTTTTCTTGTGATGTCATTGACTCTTCTGGTTTCTACAACCCAACACTGCTCAGCAGGATTCTCCGAGCTTGGCTTAATGCATGGCTGTAGATCTTTACATCTGTTTCTATGAGTTGCTATATGAAGCCTCTCTGGTGGCAATTGGGCTAGGCACCAATCTATGAGTATAGCAGTAGAACTTTAAGCACCATTACATTTACATTTTTTGGTTCTGTCTTGGGTCTCTGGGCCATCTAGCTTGTGGTTCTTGGCACTCCAGGCAGTGTCAGGGGTGGGCTCACTCTAGTGCCATGCGCCAGATCAATTTCTATTTGAAAACCAATTATTTTTCTGGACTATTCAGTGGAGAGCCTAATTTAGCCTTGTCTTCTCATTTTGGGACATTTGTTTCTTCTCAGACCTTTCCACCAACACTTCTCTTCCCCCACTGCTTTATTGTACTGATTTTGCTGAAGTCATTCTACTTAAGCTCAGTTTCTTTTTATCTTTCATTGGATGTGATGAAAGCAGGCTTATAGAGCTCCCAAGGGCCAACAATAAGCATATCACAACCAAGAATGGTGTAGCACAACTCACAGTCGAGCTTATCTGATTTTGAGCCCAAGTTCCTCCTCCCACCTGTTCTATCCTTTTTGGGAACTTAATAAATACGATGGTCATAAAACCACCAGGTTATATTTCTTAGAAAATGTGTCTATTTTTAGATGACTAGAGGAAATGCGTCCCTCACTTCTAGACAGACCAAATATCCACATAAAGAAAAGGCAAAGCATCAAATGGAAAGATCTGAAACCCTGAAGCCTCTTGGCACAGTTTTAAAAAAAAAAAAAAAAAAAAAGGAAACAAGTCACAACAGTGTGTCAAACATTCTCAGAGAAGAAGTGATATAAATAACAGTTAAAATGAGTCTCTAAAAATTAAGACAATAGTCATATCTCTTTTAACAGGAAGGCAGAGCCCTCAATCAGAACCTATCAACTCAGCAGACTTTTCTGGAAATTTCCGGACTAGTTCTGCCCCTGTAGATTTTATAGGTACTGAGTCTCTGTGCTATGCGCTTGACTGCTACCGTTAGTTTCTCTCTGACTTTCTTTCTTTCTTTCTTTCTTTTTTTTTTTTTTTTGTTTTTTGCTTTTTGTTTTTTGAGACAGGGGACTTCTAATGTTCTAATGTCTGCGATAAGTATCTTTCTGCTATGTTGTTGCATATGTCTGAGATTCCTCAGTTTGAAGACTGTTTTTCATTCTTTTAAATGTCCATAATGAACAGCCTTCTTACAATGATGGGAAATTTTGTCTAAATATTGCTTTCCTGAGTTACATTATTATGAACTCACAAATCTGTTAACATATGTAGGCAGATTTTACTGTATGTAGAAATAAAAGGATGTTGCCCATTGATTGTGTTGCAATGCCCACCACTTCCTTAAAGATGAGATTTTTGGCAACTGATCTGAAGTTGATCCACAAAGCAGATGTTGTGGAGGTAGTGGGGGTGGGGCAGAACTAATTCTCATCAAGTCCATGTGCTTTCTGACACATGAAGAAGTGGACTACAGAGTGGACGAGAGGGTGTCTGTCTCTTAAAAATTTTTGTTTGGTATAACTACCCACAGATTGGTATCCCACGTCAGAAGTTTAGCAAGAACAGAAAGTGGCAGGATCGTAACTTGTACTACAGAGGTGAGAATGAAGAGCTAAAAGCCTACTGAATACATCAGAAAAGGAAGGGGTGAATGACTGACATGACTTGAAAGTGACATGCTCCCCACATTTGCACATGTGATCGCTCATTGATGGCACTGTTAGGAAAGACTGAAAAACCTTTAGGAAGTGGCACCTCAGCTGGGGCCCTGGGGTCCCTGCCTTGAGGTTCTGTAGCTAGGCCCCATTTCCAGTCCACATTGCTTTAAGAATGTGGATGCAATGCGGTCAGCTAGCCTCCTAGTCATCTCAGCATGCCTTCTCTTGAAGTCTTGGCTTTCCCACCATGCTGGACCTTTTCCCTCATGAACTATAAGCCAAAATAAACTCCTTCCTCTCTTAATTGCTTTTGTCAGGTTAGTTTCTCACAGCAATAAGAAAGTAATTTATACAATGACCAACTAAAGACATAAATATTGTGAAAGAGCCTCTAAAATATCATGTAGACATGAAGCTTCTAGTTCATTCTTACAGGATAATATCTAAGCTACAATTTTATAAAAAATTTTACATCTTCGTGCCAATATTTCAGAGCTCTGAGTCATCAAGTTCTTCATATTATAATAAGAAATAAAGCAAGAGATAAAGTATATTATCTAAAATCATCTTACTGCTTACTAATATTTAATAATTTTAGCATAAATAGACCATCCAGCAAGATACATGTTAGAGGCACACAAAAATGCCAATAAAATACCTTTAGCCTCAAGAGGCTCAGATCTGTTCATCTGAGCATTTATGTGGCTGAGTCTTCTGCTCATCACACCTGTGTTTCACCGTGAAGAAAAAAAGAACAGAAACGCAATAAAGAACAGGAGAGAGGTCATAGCAAGTTCACATTCCATGTAAACCAATGAGATGAACACTTGCAGCCTTCCACTAATCCAGAGTAGGAATTCTCACCTAAAAGGATATGGGGTTAGTGGGGTTAATACATTTCATGTGTTTTCAGGGACTCATTAGTTCACACAATCACTAGTTGTGCTTAAGACCTTATAAACCAAGACTTTAATAAGTAACCTTGGAATTTACTGCAAATTAACAGGACTATTTCCTCTGTATTTTCAAGAACACGTTTTCTTACAAATGTAGAACTAATACAAAGAATACACCCCACCCCACTCAAAACAAAAGTAGAAAGGTGCCTCCACCAGCTACCAGCAGGGGGCAGCAAATAGCAGTAGAGGCTGGAAGTTTAGGGTGCACTCTTGAATGAAGGATGGGTGGAGATTTGGGAATCCCAGAACACTATCCCATTCCAGACAATGCAGTGGAGAAAACAAGAAAACAAAAATCAGAGTCTAAGGGTGGGCTCCAGTGTAGCAATCAGTTAGTGGTAGAACTAGAAAGGTCAAACACGCTTATCTCATTTGATTTAAGAGGACTCAGAAGCATGCCGAACATTTTTGAAACATTTTTCACTAACAGCAGTTAGGCTTTGCATAAAAATTAGTAAATCTGAAGAATGAAAATTTCTGATTTCCTGATAACTCCTTTTTCTATAAAATTGTAATGCATAGGCTGATATCAATGCTTGATGATGTTTCATTGAGCTGAATCTGTGTATATAGAAGTGTGTGTGTGTGTGTGTGTGTGTGTGTTTTACTAGGAGGCAGAATGTTAGAGGGAACAGAAAGAAAGAAAAGACAAAAAAAGGGAAGGGGGAAGGAGAGGGAGACAGACAGACAGACAAACTGGGGGGGGATGCTCTTTTAGGGAAAACAGAAAGACATGCTTGGCTTCCAAGTTTTTTTCTCAGTTTCTCTATGGTCTCTTCAACAATAAGTCCTTCTTACCTAAAGGTGTCTAGGATTCATCTGAGCTCAGAGGTGAATCACTTCAAATTATCTTCTGTGAAGCCATTCACCATTCAGCTCCCTATTCAGCTACAACAGGATGAATACAAAAAAAAAAAAAATTCCATTCTAAAAAAAGCCTGTGATGATTTTTGTCTCCATTCATCTAACCCAACAAATAGTAAACACTACACAGTTCAATGCTGGTAGGGTTTTAGGGCTCTGGGAAGAAGGGAAACAATGTCAAATATTCAGGAAAACAATGGATACATGTTTTTAATCTATCATTGTTCCCGTTTTTATGCCTCGCACAGCACCACAGTCCTTTCGAGCTCTGTGGAGATGTTTTGTAAAGTGAACCGGTGCATGGTTAAGATGTCAGCTATTCCAGTAAGAGCACAAGACAGAGATGTTAAAAACAAATAACTTTAGGGCGGGTTGTCAGTTGTGGATTGGCCATGATAAATTGCCTTCATTTAGTTTCCTGAAATTACGAAAGCCTAAACGTCGTGGTCATAAAAGATTTAGGCAGTTGTGGGAAAGGAGCAGAGTCGGGAGGGAATTTGAAAATGTTCCAAATAAATCTTCAACTTGTCTCATCTCCCCTTGTTCACACGTTACACGGGATATAACAACACTCCAAGGCTACCAGAGGCCTTCCTCTCTCCTAGCTTTCCTCCCTCATTTACATTCGGTGTCAACACATCACAGAATTGCATTTGGCACACAGTAGAAAATACTTTGCTTATATCAAAGACCTGTTTAACTGTCCCCTCTTCTGGCAGAATTCTTTGATTTTGATGGGCAGAAAAAAAAAAAAAACCACAGATTCCCTATGATTATAATCCCTATAGTAAGCTACTGTAATTACCTCTTTATACTAGCCCCCAGGTAGCCTTAATATAGGGGACTTTGTATCACAAACACAAATGTGTCATGTGACATGGAATAGAGTAAATGCATAAAGTTAAAAAATTTAAATGTAATTTAATGGATAAGAGATGCTTTATTCATTATTTAGTACAGAGACTTAAAATGCACATTTTATCAATACATGACTCCCAATCCTATTGCCAATATTGTATCATTTTAGCATAAACATTAATAGTGTTTTTAACAGACATCATTGCATCCCATGAAGTGCTAGCTGACTTCTCAGAAGATAGTCTGGTTATACTGGATACAAGATTAAAAAAGAAATCAGTAGTCTTACTACTGATTAATGTCTCAGTTAATGTCAAATTAACTGAGAAAAAATAAGGGAGACAAGACTTTCACAATAGCCACAAATAATAGAATATATCTTGGGGTAACTCAAGCCAAGCAAGTAAAAGGCATATTACAAAAATAAACAAACAAAACAAAACAAAAAAGCTTCAAGACTCTGAAGAAAGAAATTGAAGAAGATATCAGAAGATAGAATGATCTCCCATGCTTATGAAACAGTAGGATTATCATAGTAAAAAATCCCCATCTTACCAAAAGCAATATACAGATTCAACACAATACCCACAAAATTCCAACACAATTTTTTTACAGACCTTGAAATATCAATACCCAACTTCATATGAACAAAAACCCACAGGTAAACTGAAAAAAAAAAAACCCTGAGCAATACTAGAACTGCTAGAGGTATCATCATCCCTGATTTCAAACAGTACGACAAAGCTCTAGTAAGAAACACCACATGGTTTGGCATAAAAACAGATATGTTGATCATTGAAATTGAAGTCCCAGACATAAATCCACATATAGATGGACATGTTATTTTTGACAAATAAGCCAGAAATACACAATAGAAAAAAAAGATATCATCTTCAACAAATGCTGTTAGTCTAACTGGATTTCTGCAGTTAAAGAATGCAAATAGATACATATTTATCACCCTGCCCAAAACTCAAATCCAAAAGTACCAAAGACTTCAACATAAAACCAAACACAATGAACTTACTAAAAGAGAAAGTTGGGAACAGCCTTGAATACATATTGGCACAGGAGACAGCTTCCTGTATAGGACACCAATAAATGGGACCTCGTGAAAATGAAAATCTTTTGAAAGATAAAAAACATTGCCAATAATACAAAACAGCAGCTTTCAGAATGGGGGAAGTTTTTTTTTTCAACTCCACATATGATACAGGGTTAATATCCAAAATATATAAAGAACTCAAGAAACTAGACATCAACAAATCAAATAATCCAATTAAAAATAGGATACAGATTTAAAAAGACTTCTCAATAAGGGAATCTCAAGTGTCTGAGAAACACTTAAAGAAATGCTTAACACAGAGATGGAAATCAGAGAAGCATCACCCTTCACGATAGCCACAAATAGCATAAAATATCTTGGGGTAACCCTAACCAAGGAAGTAAAGGATCTATTTGACAAGAACTTTAAGTCAATGAAGAAAGAAATTGAGGAGGATACCAGAAAATGGAAGGATCTCCCTTGCTCTTGGATAGGGAGGATCAACATAGTAAAAATGGCAATTCTACCAAGGGCAATTTATAGATTCAATGCAATCCCCATTAAAATCCCATCAAAATTCTTCACAGATCTTGAGAGGACAATAATCAACTTTATATGGAGAAACAAAAAACCCAGGATAGCCAAAACAATCTTATATAATAAAGGATCGTCTGGAGGCATTACCATCCCTGACCTCAAACTCTATTACAGAGCCTCAGTATTGAAAACAGTTTGGTATTGGCATAAAAACAGAGAAGTCGACCAATGGAACCGAGTAGAAGACCCTGATTTTAACCCACAAACATATGAACACCTAATTTTTGATAAAGGAGCTAAAAGTATTCAATGGAAAAAAGAGAGCATCTTCAACAAATGGTGCTGGCAGAACTGGTTGTCAATGTGTAGAAGAATGAAAATAGATCCATATCTATCACCATGCACAAAACTCAAGTCCAAATGGATTAAAGACCTCAATATTAGTCTGAACACACTGAACCTGATAGAAGAAAAAGTTGGAAGTACTCTACAACATATGGGTACAGGAGATCACTTCCTACGTTTATCCCCAGCAGCACAGACATTAAGGGCAACATTGAATAAATGGGACCTCCTGAAACTGAGTAGCTTCTGTAAAGCAAAGGACACTGTCACTAAGACAAAAAGGCAACCCACTGACTGGGAGAAGATCTTCACCAACCCTGCAACAGACAAAGGTCTGATCACCAAAATATATAAAGAACTCAAGAAACTAAACTTTAAAATGCTAATGAACCCAATAAAAAAATGGGGCACTGATCTGAACAGAGAATTCTCAACAGAAGAAATTCAAATGCCCAAAAGACACCTAAGGTCATGCTCAACCTCCTTAGCGATAAGGGAAATGCAAATTAAAACAACTTTGAGATACCATCTTACACCTGTCAGAATGGCTAAAATCAAGAACACCAATGATAGCCTTTGCTGGAGAGGTTGTGGAGAAAGGGGCACACTCATTCATTGCTGGTGGGAATGCAAACTTGTGCAACCACTTTGGAAATCAGTGTGGCGATTTCTCAGGAAATTTGGGATCAACCTACCCCAAGATCCAGTAATACCACTATTGGGAATATACCCAAGAGATGCCACATCAAATGGCAAAAGTATCTGTTCAACTATGTTCATAGCAGCATTGTTTGTAATAGCCAAAACCTGGAAACAACCTAGATGCCCTTCAATGGAGGAATGGATGAAGAAAGTGTGGAATATATACATATTAGAGTACTACTCAGCAGTAAAAAACAATGACTTCTCAAATTTTGCGTGCAAATGGATGGAAATAGAAAACACTATCCTGAGTGAGGTATCCCAGACTCAAAAAGAGGAACATGGGATGTACTCACTCATAATCGGTTTCTAGCCATAAAATAAAAGACATTAAGCATATAATGTGTGATCCTATAGAAGCTAAATAAGAAAGTGAACCCAAAGAAAATCATATAGTCATCCGCATGGAGAGGGGGAAGTAGATAAGATTCCAGGGCAAAAACTGGGAACTTGCGGGTGAGGTGGCATGGGGCAAAGGGGAAATGGGATGAGAAATATGAGAAGGGGAGGATGGGAGGAGCTCGGAGGATTGGGATGGTTGGGATATAGGAAGGATGGATACGGGAGCAGCGAAGTATATATCCTATCTAAGGGAGCCATCTTAGGGTTGGCAAGAGACTTGACTCTTGAGGGGTTCGCAGGTGTCCAGGAATATGTCCCCAGCTGGTACCTTGGGCAACTAAGGAGAGGGAACCTGAAATGACCCTATCCTATACTGATGAATATCTTGCATATCACCTTAGAACCTTCATCTGGCGATGGATCGAGGTAGAGACAGAGTCTCAATTTGGAGCAACGGTCTGAGCTCTTAAGGTCCAAATGAGGAGCAGAAGGAGGGAGAACATGAGCAAAAAATCAGGACCACGAGGGATGCACCCACCCACTGTGACAGTGGAACTGATTTATTGGGAGCCCACCAAGGCCAGCTGGTCTGGGACTGAATAAGCATGGGTTGATTCCGGACTCTCTGAGCATGGCGGTCAATGAAGACTGATGAGAAGCCAAGGACAATGGCACTAGGTTTCGATCCTAATACATGAACTGGCTTTGTGGGAGCTTAGCCTGTTTGGACGCTCACCTTTCTGGACGTAGATAGAAGGACCTTGGTCTTCCCGCAGGGCAGGGAATTTGGACTGCTCTTCAGTATCGAGAGGGAGGGGGAATGGAGTGGGGGGAGGAGAAGAGGAGTGGGGATAGGGGGAGGGAAGTGGGGGGAGGGCAATATTTGGGAGAAGGGGAGGGAAATGGGAAATGGGGAGCAGGTGGAAATTTTAATTAAAAAAGAATAAAAATAAATAAGTAAAAAAAAAAAGAAATGCTTAACATACTGAGCTACTAGGAAAAAGCAAGTCAAAATCTGAGATACTATCTTGCACCTGTTAGAATGGCTAAAATCAATAACACAAGTGACAACTCACGCAAGAGGGGATGTAGAGCAAGGGGAACACTCCGCCTTTGCTGGTGGGAGTCCATTGATGTTGGAAGTGCAAACTTGTATAGCCACTATGGAAATCAATATGGTGGTTCCTCAGAAAATAGGGAACTGATTTGCCTCAAGAACCAGCTATATTACTCTTGCACATACACATAAAGGACAAAGGACACTCCATCCTACCATAAGAACACTTGTTCAAATATGTTCATAGCAGCTTTATTCATAATAACCAGAAACTGGAAAACACCTAGATGTCCCTCAAATGAAGAATAGGTAAAGAAAATGTGGCACATTTACACAAAGGAGTATTATTCATCTGTTAAGAAGATGACAACATGAAAATTGAAGATAAATGAGTAGAACTAGATAAAGATCATTCTGAGAGAGGTACCCCAGACCCAGAAAGACAAACATGGGCGACTACTCATGTTAAATATAAATAGATAGATATTAGCTGTTAAATCATAATCATGCTACAATCCACAGATCCAAAGAGACCAAGTAACTAGGATTCTAAAGAGACACATGGATCTCCCTGGGAAGAGGAAATAGAACAGATTCTGAAAGAGAATTGGGAATGGGTGGGGATGAAAATTATAGGGATCAAGTTAAAAGGGAAAAGGAGGGACAGAGTATGAGAGACTGGAAAAGGTGGACATTCAGGGAACAATGTAGAAACCCAATGCAGCAGAAACTTCCTGGGATCTACAAGGATGACCCTAGTGAGGATACCTAGTAGTGAAGGATACAGAGCCTGAATAGTCCATCTTCTGCAATCAGACAAGACTTTCAGTGGTGGAACTAATACATCAATCTAGGTACAAAACCTCCCATGTACAATCTGTCCTGTCTGCAAGATGCACTGGGAAATGGTCACTCAGAACTTTTGGGAGTGATGAACCAATGACTGATCTAATGCCTATGCCTTGAGAGTGTACCTATGCCATAGCTTTGCCTGGGTGACCAGGAACCAGAGGCTGGATAGCCTAGGGACCTAAGGGAGAACCAAAAAGAAATTTTTGAAATGATCCCTAATGCTTTTCTGCTATATTCATAGATTGTTGCCTTTTCTGGTTGTCATCAGGGAGACTTCCACTGGCAACTGATAGGAGCCGAGGCAGAGACCCACAGCCAAACATAGGTAGGGAGAGAGCCCAGGTTGGGAGGTCTCTATTGGGTTCCTCTTCTTCGAGCTCAGGCAACCCCATGGAAGAGAGAGAACAGGAATTGTGGGAGCCAGAGGGGTCAAGGACACTGGGAGAGTACAACCTGCAAAATCAATTAAACAGGGTCCATAAAGACTCACAGAGGTTGTAGCAGCATTTGATGAGTCTGCATGAGTCTGTGCTAGGTCCTCTGCATATATGTTGTAGTTGTGCCTTGGTGATTTGGGAGGACTCCTGACAATAGGAGTTGTCTCTGATTCTTCTATCTTCTCTTGGGACTCTGTTCCTCCTGCTGTGTTCCCTTGCCCAGCCTTGATGTGAAGGTCTGTGCCTGTCTTATTGTATCTTGTGCATATTCAATTGATGTTCCTGGGAGGCCAGCTCTTTTCTGGGGGAAGATGACATGGGAGTGAATTTTGGGGATAAGGGATGAGGAAGAAAGTGGTGAGAAGTAAAGGAAAAGGAAGCTGAAATTAGGATTATTATATGAGAGAAAAATTAATAATATTTTTTAAAAAATTGACTACTCCTTAATTTTCCTAGGGGACTAAAGGAATCAAAAAAAGTCCAAATTAAGACATAACCAGTAAGGAAACAAGTTGTCATATACATTCTCCTTTAGTGTTGTTATGAGCTTGTTGTGCAGGAAAAGACACATCAACTACACTTGACAGCTAATGCATCAACTAAGATGTCATTTGGTTGGATGTAACAGAATTTGTTATAGTTGTTCAAATGCAGAGTATATAGCTGCTGGTTTTGTTTGTTTGCTCATTTACTTTCTCTCTTGTGAATAGAAATATTAGGAAGCTACCTAAGCATAACCTAGGTGCTGTTCTTCAAAGATTCCTCCAAAGCCTGAAACTTGTTCCAGAATCTCCCCCCAACATCCATAGTGTGTAATTTTGGTACTCATTATTCAATGTGGTTGTTTCTGTTGATGCTGGATTTAGAGAAAGATAGGTTGGGAAGGAAGCTGGGCAGGAGTAAGGATGAAATCTGCTGGCCAGATCAAACTGTATCCCTTTTTTGCAAGAATATAATTACTTGCTCAGAAGCCTCCCAACTCTCATCAGGATTTTACTAGAACTTCATTGGCTAGAGTGGAGTCATATAGCTAAGCTCTCTCTGCAAGAAATCAGAGCAAGAGGGCATTTTTAACTGGGAATAGTGACACCTATAATTTTTTTTTTAAAAAAAAGGAGCCCTAGAGTTAAAGCTAGGGAAAGAGGAAAGTTAAATCAAAGAAGTAGCTAATGTAATACACACAAGGACATCAGTAGTCTCTGTGTTCCCATGGAAGTAAAAGATGGTACAATGTAAGGGTTACTTGTAAAGAATCTCCTGCTCAAGTAACACCAAGTTTCTTTTCCAACCAGAGCAAATTAGTGGTGCTTCTGCTTTATCCCTTATTTTGTATTTTTGTCTTGGTCCTTCTAGACAGGCATTTTACCATTTCCAGTTCTCCACTGAAATAATTCTCATGTTCAGTGAGTTAAATCAAAGGAGACTCTAAACCCTCTCCTAAATACCTTCCCTCACTTTATTGACAACATTACTATAAAGCCCCCTTCACTACTCAGTCATTTGAGAAGGACTTGTTAGAAATTTTGTTATAGGAGTTTGTTTATCATTCCTTATTGTCTACTGTGATGTGTTTTATATGCAACCTTTTATTTTTGCAAAAACTGTATACTCTTGTTCATTGCATCACCACTTATGATGTATATAAAATATATAAAAAGACCCCAAATATTGATAAAGTGATAAGCAGGTAGAAGAAATACGGGGTATATATTTAGGAATACTATCCATGATTACTCAAAAAGCAATTAAGTTAGTCATAAAAAGGAAAATGCTATATGATGTCACTTATATAAGGCCCCACAGTTTACAAAATTGAGAAACTAAGGTTCTTAGGTATTGTAGAGGTGAGAATCCACTGGCACGCCATTTCATAACCTTAAAGAAATGTATCTGTAATCCTGTTAAGAAGGAAGGCCTCACATGACATGCACTAACCACAACTGAAAATTAAGTTTTAATTGTCTACTATTGTGTTCGTTTTCTGGGTGGCAGATTTTAATCTGGAACCCACAGTAAACTGCCTTTAAAGCTAGGGATCATCATTAGTATATTGTCCACATGTGTCTCACTTGGATATTTTCAAACTTTCTTAAGGCAGTGACTACAACTTACCATCTTCATCTAAGTAAACTTCGATTACTAGAAAGGTTCAGTTAGTGCTTTATTTTCTAGATAAATGAATAGCAAGAAAGTCACAGAATCTTGGTGAATACTATATTACTTCAACCTTGCCCTGAACCAGTTGCCTTAATACTACACCACAGTTACTTAATTTTTCAAGAAATATTTATCAAACACCTAGAAAGCATTGGGTAGTTAGGACAAATAGCTTAGGGCAAGGATCCCAGGCTTGAAGATTATGGTCTAGTTTACCCAGAAGAAACACAATAAAACAACAAAAATCCAGGGGAAAGTATGGCAAAAAACGCTTTTATCTTGGATAGGGTTAACAGTGTGAAATCATTGTTGATTTGGGATCTCAAGGAAGGCTGAGCTGAAATCCCTCAATCAGTAGTCATTTATCATTATGTGGGGGCTTTCCCCTGCTCCATATAGACTATTTCTGGTATTATAAGGACTAAGCAGACCTGCAGCATACATGTGTCTGAGTGCCCTTTAACCTTCAGTCTCCAGGGCTGTGAGTCATACCACCTCTTCTCAGAAGCCTAATGGTGAGTCTATCAGGGCCACTCACAAGAGTTCTGCTATGTCAAACCTGTGATCATTTGCTATGGAACTTTTTCTCTGGGCTCTCCAATCTTTGAAACCATTTGCAAAAAGAACTTCAGACAACTCAGGCTTTCATGTCAATGAAAGCATAAAGAGAAAACGTTGCTCCTGCCTTCAGGTAGGCCAAGCCCTGATCCCTCTGTCATCAGAGGGTAGCGAGCATTAAACTTTGTCTGCCATCCACTCTTCGCCACAGGGGACCTTGCTCCATTGGAGGGGGCACCGAGGCTATCTTTTCTTCAGATCTCTAGTCAATACCCAGGTGTACAGATGTCCTCAGTGGGGAGAAGGGATTAAGTGAAAGTTGGCCACAGTGGGGGTTGTCTGTGTCCCCAAACTTTTTTGCTCTAGAGAAAGGAAGTCGGTCTCACTTGTGTGCCATCTCATTCTGAAGAGGGCCTCAAAGTTCCTTTTGTGGCCATTGCATCAGTTATAAAAATATACTTCCTACTTCTTCAGCATGGACAAACACTTATTCTTTCTCCAGTCCTTTTTTTAGAGAAGCTGAGGTGATATAAATGTCCCTTGATGGAGACATATTGAATTATTCATGCTTCTAGAAATGCATTTTTACAGCAATTCTTTTCTTTGAACCTTCATATCCACTTCTGAGAATATAGGAGTGTTTATTGAAAGCCAACGAAGATGTTTCTTTAAAGGTTTGAGTTTGGTCTGGTGCCTACTCAGAGAAAGACTATACATGTGTTGTCTAGAGAGGAAAGGCCATATGGGCCCTCAAAGATGTCAGTGTTCCACTTTTCCCATTCCACAGCCTACCTGTGGTTTCGGTTGCAAGTGTAGTAACTAGCTTCAAGAGATGGGAGACCCACTACCTTCTCAAAACATTCTATCTTCAGCTCTGCCTAGCAGTTTACTCTGGGGGAACACAAATCCATCTAGTACAGTATGAAAATTAGAAATGCAGAGTTAATATCTATGAAGTTACACAGAGTGGTTCTGGGTTTGAGTATTGGCCTCCTTTCTACACATGGATGACTTACATCTGCTCAGCAGGTTTAGGTATCACCCCATTAACTGACTCTTCCTCATCCCCCTCCCCTCGTCTTCACGACTGATTGCTTGCATCACCTTTCAGCAGAATTCAAATTCAGATATCACCCATATTGAAACAACCAATTAGTAGATTTAGGTCAGTGAACTAAATAAATCTGAAAGAAGAAAAAATAATCAACTTACACTTATTTAAGCATAGAAAAAAATTGATAAATTTTTAGTAATTGTGTTGAATCACTTGCAAAGAGACTACAGATAACATCACACTTGAAACAACTGGTCTAGAAAACAAAGAATTATGTAAAATTTGTTAGCACAAAGTCCTCCTTGACATTATTTTAGTCTCACCAAACATGGACCTCCCTGCTACATGTAATGTACTAAAATTTGATAGTCATGCAGGAACAAAATATGGGTCCTGAAATTCAAGTGTTTTCTATAGCACAAACATGTGTCATATAGCCAAGGTTTGTCTTTGTTATAATGAAGCCTTTCTCACATGCTGGTGAGACTTTGTTACTAAAAGCAGTCAATCAAATCAGACAATCAAACCAACACCTTTGTTTTCTTTGGGTTTGTTTTTTCTCTTCCAGGTACACATGTGAAAGAAAATACCTTAACATTGAGTATAATAAGTATTAATAATTTATCTACTTATTTATGTAACAAGGTGTATCTTGGAGATACACCTTTAATATGGAATTGTATCCCAATAAATATATTATGTATTATATTATGTATAATAAATTGACCCCTCAAGAGTTCATTAAACCAAAAACAATATTACAGGAGAATTCAATTTCATTGAAAACTTAGAAAATCCTTACTATTTTCAAAACAGGTTTTAAAGTCATAATTTTTGATAATTCAAATACCAAAATACCTAAAACCAAAAGTCTCTCAGATTTTGATTTATTTTGGATTTTAATATATTTCACATACATAATTAACTATTTTGAGATTGGATTCCAAATTCAAATATAAACCTTATTTGTTATCATGTATGCCTTATATACATAGGCTAAAGGCAATTTTTAATAATATGTTTAGTAATTTTACACATGAAATGAAGTTTCAGAAAGTGGACTTAGTCTGCTGAGAAATGCTAACACTGTTTCTGGTTTGGGAACACTTCAGATGTGGGGTATTTGAATTGGGGAAGGTCTACAAAATCCCCTTCTCCTACATAGGCAAATGTGTGCTCTCATCATAGAACAAGAGTCTCTTCCCAGGTTGCTGAATGATTCCGTCCTTCAGCCCCTAAAGAGAGGCTATCAGAAACTAACACCATCAAAGGACCCTAACTGGCCACCATAAACAGCATTTCTCTGTCAAAATGCTTATTTCCTCCAAAGTGCCTTTCTTTAAGATTTTGCCAGTATGGCCAATTTACTGAGCTAAGAAATACTTGGAAAAAGACTAGGAGAAATATTTCAACTCGGCCACTGTTAAACTTGTCTCCACTTAGAGAATCAAGTGGCTTACTCCAGAGTGCAGAAAGTTCATGGCTTGTCCCAGCACAGTGTAATGTCCTTACTCAAAATCAAATTACTAAGCCCGATCAAGGAATGCAAGGGCCAAATGATAACATTTCTTGTTCTTATTCAGTTCTAGTCATAAGCGAACTTCTGTGGTTTATTTCATTTAATCTCCACAATAATCCTCCGAATGTTTTCTAGTCTTAATATTTTCCTTTAAAGATCTGGATTGACAGAAATTAAAGAATTTACCCCCAAAGTCATACAGATAGGAAAAGATAGGCAAAGGTCTGGCCATACAAATAGACTTTCAAATATTTCATTCTATTGTTGAGTTATTGCCTACAAAATTTATTGGTCAAGCCAATAAATTAACAGTGCTGCTAACACTGTTAATATTTAATAGTAAAGTTTGTGAGTGAAGATGTTTCATTTTTGTGATTGCCAGATGACTGGTCTTGAGTTGTATTTGAAAATATGATTATAAGATTTATATTCTCAAGGGTCTCAAGAGCATATGGAAATGAAAGTATCACAGATTAAAATCTCCTTGATAAAAATATAACAATTGAATAGAATCTGTTTGGATAGGTTCCAGTTTCATACATAAGACTCTGCCTAAATTTACTCCCAAACTCTCAGTGTATAGATGTTTTTTGGGAGATACACAGACTAGGGTTCCTTAGGAAGTAGGAGAACTCCATTGTATAATGAGGATTCCAGACTCTAAAACAGTATTTAAGATGTACTCAGTAAAGACATGTTGAATGAATGAGAATATGTCAATAACTAGCTCATTAATAAACAGCATGTTTATTGGCAAAAGTCAGCTCTTGAATTCTTATTCTAAACCAGGCATCAGACTAAGCATTCATACAGATAACCAAGTTCACTGCATCCAGCAAGTCTGAGGGCAGCACTAGTCAGTTCTGATTGAAAGAGGACAAACACTCCAAGCCCATGATGCAGACACAGTGCCAAGATTGGAACCCAAACTGCAGAACAGAGAATGCTGAGCCCAACATCTTCCTTGCAATGCTACAAGAAGGAGCACAAGAATATTATACACTGGGATGTAGAAAATTATAGAGGGGAAACCTTGACTGCAGGCTGTCTAAAAATATGTGGAGTGTGTATAAATCCAGAGCTTTACAATCTCTTTCATAACATGTTTTGCTTACTTTTGTTGTTTAACTTTCCTTCACACTTGTGCAAACTTCCATTGCTATAGCAAACACCATAGCACAAGACACGAGAAAACTAAGTGCAATGAAAACTCAACCTAAGAGGCCCGCTTGATCCAGAACAGTTCCATGGTTCTACTGTTAAATCAGGATTGACGGAGGCAACTTGGAAATAAAGGAACACAGACAGACATCTTTCTGAAGGAAGAAGATTGTTCCTTTAACAACTTAAGGGACTTGGTTTCTCCCATAAGTAAAGGCTGTGTGCACATGGCGTGAGGATATAGGGCTAATATGGGCAGAAAGGGGGTGAGATGCAAGATTCCATGTGTACATCAGCTTTTGTGCAATCTCAGAGTGGTGGAACCCAGGAGAGGGAGGCTTCCTGGTTCCTAAAAACCCACAGGACTCATCAATGAAGTCAACTTTCCTGTCCAGATAACTTGAGTCCACCTGAGGATTTTAGATCACTAACCCTTCATCTATTGAATTCTAAGTCAGAGAAAAGATCTTGAATTTGTATTCCTAGGTCTTGGCATCATGGCAGACACAAATTTCCCTTGTAACAATCATATATGCTGAATGAAGCATAATTATTGTTCTCAGAAATTGAATGGTCTACTCGTCCAGTGAAGGATTCAGTAGCAGAAGGGGTTCCCCTTTAAGACTTTATATGAAATACATGATGGTGGATTCTGCCCCTTCAAGACAATATTTACCCTAAGATTAGAGATGAGTTTTATTCACTACCTTGCCAGGTATCCAAGGAATCTAAACATCAATTAATCTTCAGTTACCAAGCCAACTTTGAGATACCAGCTTAGGACTTATATTTTTTTTGCAGGGGATGTTAAACAAGGTATCTGATCCCTTGGAGTATGGTTTCTCACAGTTTCACAGTAGTGCCCTTAGTGCGTGGAAAGCACTGCTATCATTTACTGGCATTTCAGCAAATAAGCAAGTGGAAGAGGGAAGCAAGGCAATTTTATTTTTAAGTTAGAAAATCCTACACCCAGCATCACAGAGAGACTTAGAATTCAACTGTTTCCCTTACTGGAAACCATCTCTTAAATAATGCAAAGGAAAAGCTGCGCGTACATCCTCAAAGAGTGAGTGTTATGGAAAGGCGAGAAAGCCGGCCCAGCAGATCCCGGAAAATCCCAGTGCTGCTCAGGGGTGAGCGCTGCCTGGACTGTACAAAGGGGAGCAGTCCCATGCCCAGGACTGGATAACAGGATGACATCTAGATCTGTTGGAGCCCTAAAGTACAAGAGATGTGTGGGATTTAGACTGCATTCAGAACACAATGGTCTCTGCTTGTGTGGTTAGTGTCTTGCCTCAGAGGTTGAACAAAATGCTTTGAGAAGGGAGACAGAAAAAATAAGCACAGAGGGAAAAATATGAATTTTTTAGGATCTAAGTTCTCAATCTTCAGTGACTATGTGTTTGTCCTTAAGTAAAATTATTTGAGTACCAGTTTAAGGAGTCATAAGATAGAAATACTTGCTCACAGTTTGAGGGTTTATTATAAACAAGTGGGATAATTATAAGGTAAGTTCATGTTACCTAATTCAAAGCTTTATAAAGCTCAGTCCAAAGATCAAAAGTACTTGATTCACCTTTGATGTACGAGGTCCTTCTGTCTATGTGTTGCTTTCATTGGTTAATAAAGAACTGCTTTGAGCCTACAGCAGGGAGGAACAGAACTAGGTGGGGAAAGCTAGGCTGTATGCTGGGAGAAAGAAGGGCAGAGTCAGAGAGACACCATGGATCCACCGGAGACAGATGCTGGAAATTTTACATGATAAGCCATTGCTACTTGGAGATACACAGATTACTAGAAATGGGGTAAAATAATATGAGTTTAGCCAATAAGAAGCTAGAGCTAATGGATGTTTTAATTAATACAATTTCTGTGTGGTTATTTTGGGGCTAAGCTAGCTAGGGGGCCTGGACAAAAAAGTGGGCCCTCCTGTTACAGACCTTGTGACTTGTAAGGAATTTAAAGATTTAGGCTCCATCCTTTACCTTAAAGAGCCCTTGAATGGTACAAAAAGTATGTTTTTAAAAAGCTTCCAGGAGAGTTAGTTAATATTAAATAAGAAAACCATAGATGCAATGCAATTTTTCTTATAAAATAAACATGATAAACAGTATAGTACATAGGTAAGAAAACTGAGTTTGAGTGGTCAAGAAACTATCTTATGATCACAGTGCATATAAATAGCAAGGCTGAGATTCAAAGTCAAGCCATTCTGGTCACAGAGCCTGGCTCATGTCCATGATGCCTTCTGTAATACTATAATGATCATAGCTAAAAATAGTGTCTCATTTCTAAGAGATAATAATTGTATTCTAGCAGCCACCCTGTACTAGGGCTAGAACACAAGGCTTAGAGTCATTAGGGCAAATGTTCAATTTGTGGCCATGATTTCTTAGCTATAAGACTGTGCATAAATTGATGGATATCCAAGCTATAATTTCTTTATTTATGTAGCTTTAATTGGATGTTATTTTACCACGTTTAGTAACAAGGATTTCACATCACAACCTCGTCATTTGTGGAAGAATTGAATGGCATTTGAAACATAGAAGTTATCTTTCAATCAGTCCTGAATATATACCTTTGATGTTATGAAGCTAGGTCTCTTTAAGCTCATGCAAATTCTATTGATCAAGTTGGAGAGCAGAACCAGATGTTGAAGGGGAAGGAGGAAGCTATGTAGATCAGATATGCCCCCCAAGTCTCCAGTATAATCATTAATATCCAAACCCAGGTCAGTGAAACTCGAAGCTCCACTGAAGACTACAAGTTCTATTCACCAAGTTGGGAAGGAAATATTTGTCCTTAGAAACTAACAATGAGGAAATGACAATGAAATTATAAGGTTGAGTTTGTTGAGAACAGACACCAGAATGGAGTTTCACATGGCAGCTTCCATTTCCCATGGCTATAGCTTGCCCCCATCCCCATCTGAAACTGAAATTCAAAGAATTGTTGTCACGTTATGATTAACTTTGGTCTAAGTGTAAGAAACGGTACCTGTTTTCTAGTGAACCGCACTGTCCTCATCTACAAAACAGGAATACAATGAAGGACCAGGATGACATCAGGAGGAAAATTATCAACTTAGCACCATTGGCAACTTCTATTAATTTTTAGGAACTATTTAGAAAGCTGTACTGAGATGGATTCTGAAAAATTATACATAGCTTGATAATGAAAATGATAAAGGCATGGAGCAGGCTCTTAAGTTATAATCCAAATTCCTCCATGCAGATTAAGATAAAAGTCCTGGTATTTTATAGACTACTTGAGGCTCACAAAGATTCATCTCATCTCTCAATCACTAAACTCATATTGAGATATCCATGTGTGGCAATCAAAATAAATACTTTCACTACTGTAGAAATAAATTTCCAATACTACCTGTTAGTTGCGAGGTACTTTATATTGCATCCTTTTCCCTTAAGGTTTTATGTGATGGGGAAATGTGTGTGTTTATGTGTGAGAGTGTTCATGTGCATGTAAGAATCAAAAGTCAACCTCAAATCTTCCTCTGGAACCATCCACCATGTATTTGGTGACAGTGTCTTTCACGGGAACCTAGGGCTCACTAATTAGACTAGCCTAATTGGTCAGAGAGCCCCAAAGATTAAACTATCTCTACCTCTACAGTGCTGGGATCATAAGTACATACCACCAACACCTAGTTTGTTATGTGGTTCTGCAATCAAATGTGGACTCTTACTACTAACTGAGCTTTGTTTCAGCCTTTCTCTCAAGTTTTACAATACCATTACTACTACTACAACACACACGCCAAGTGAGAGAGAGAGAGACTAAAACTCAGGTTATGTACTCTTGTGTTCTGCTTCTTAGCATTCCATTCTAGCCTAAAATATGATTATTAGCTTTCTTGTTTTCTTCTTTCACTTGACTATGATCTTTTATGATCAAAGATCATGTACCTAATGTTAGTCAATGTGGTTTACTGCTTTTAGTCCATAGCAAGATCTTGGAAAATACTGTTTAACTAGACAAAATGCTGATGAACCAGTGACATATACTCATGGTGTTTTGAAATTTTGAATTTTCCTTACATGTCCTAAAGCTGTATGTAATTATTTAAACCTGAGCCTCATATTTCTCAGCTGTAGAATGGAATAATATAGTATCTGTGCATATTGCTATAGGTAAATACAGAAGGAATACTTAGAAAGTATCTCACCCACAATAAATGCAACAGAAATTTCAGCTATGATTATTGCTAATTGTTCTTAAACAGTTGTTTTAAAATCAGTGATATCTGAACAACTCTTTAATCTTAATCTATCACACATACAAAGGAGACATTTGAGACTTTAAAACTGAGCAATAAAAGCAGCACTAGAGGCTTTTAACTTAGTACTTCAAGCCGGGCCGTGGTGGCTCACACCTTTAATTCCAGCAATTGGGAGGCAGAGGCAGGTAGATCTCTGTGAGTTCGAGACCAGCCTGGTCTACAAGAGCTAGTTCCAGGACAGGCTCCAAAACCACAGAGAAACCCTGTCTCGAAAAACAAAAAACAAAAACAAACAAAACAAAAACAAAAACAAAAAACAGTACTTCAGCTAGAGCTTGCAAATAAATGGAAACCTTCATTTCGTCATCACTTAAACATTATTTAATATGAATCTAGTTACAGCATAATGTGACATACCATAATACAACCAGAATCTATCATTTTACTAACATTGAAAAATGTGTGGATTTTTATTTTGACTGTTTCAGGCTGGAAGACAAAATAACCACCACTGTTATGCATACCATATCGTTGGTACATCGTAACCTTAATTGATGTGACTGGCTATAACTCATCACCTTTTCTGGTCATATTACTCAATATCATTTGCACTGGTCAGAATATTCATATTATTGAAATAATTTCTTAATAACACAGGATATTTACTTCTAAATCTAGAGCTACCTATCCAAGTCTTCATAGAACTATCAATCTATTATTCTAGTAGAAGATTTTGAACAAAGTGGAAACTCTGGTCATGGCTAAATTAAAATCCACACTTAACTCTGTTAGGTTTCCAATGCTTTGATGCTCAAGTTTGACATAGGTTGAAACTCTGAATTAATAGTGTTGTTGACAATGTGTGTTTAACTGTACAAATTGGGAAGTATTGTAAACCATGTTCCTTAGCAAACCATATGCCAACATTAATCCTTTCAATGTAGGCCTAGTATAGTTAAAACCATAAATATTGTATACTGTAAAGAATGAGAGAATAAAATTCATGTTATAACTGATAAAACTCTTCAATTGAGCTGTTTTGTTTACTTAAGCTTCTTTAGAAATAAATGTGTTGGTATTGTGTAAAAGTCAAGGTATGACTTACCTTTACAATACTAATTTCAATAGATTAGTGAATCATCTTCTTAACCCTTGAGCAGAAACAATATATTTGTTTGCTTTAGATCTCTCATTGGAAGATGTACATAGCAGGTCCTTCCTATACAGCTTCTGAATAGAGAACTGAGCTATTATAAGAAAGGATATATGATTTCTCACTGATTTAATTAATTTCAATCACACATTAATTTATTTCAAAAATATTTCTCAAGCAGTTTTCTGTGTTGTGTTCAGCCTTTCCCTCTCTCTCTCTCTCCTCTCTCTCTCTCTCTCTCTCTCTCTCTCTCTCTCTCTCTCTCTCTCGCTCTCGCTCTCTCTCTTTCTCGGAAATTGCTTTCAATTTGAAAATCCAACAAAATAAATCTGAAGTTTATGATTTCAAGTAAGTTTTCCTTAAAACAGCATAAAATGATCACAACCCATTGGCAAATAAGCAATGTAAGCAGAATTCAAGCCTCAAAATAATTTCATTTAAGGAAATATGCCTTAACTTCAGTTTGCTACTTAAAGCAAATGCTGCCTTGAGTAAGAGATGTTAAAGTCATTGTTGGTACCCTGGAGAGAAAGAATATAGGTGCGGCAGCAACTGCATGTCTTCCCTCCCTCAGAACCTTACCCCCAATATGTACACCAGTTCATGAAGCAAGAAGACAAAAGAACAAAAGGTCTGATTATTAACAAGGATCTCTGAGCCCACAGAGCCCTGAAGGACCTGCAGAATTCACTTGCAAAGGTACTAAGTAATGAGGCTATCGCTGCACACACCGTAATGACATATGGCCAATAGGTTGTTGGTAAATATTTAATATACTGAAAGGCAAGACTCTGATGCCAAACCACTAAGGTTACAAAGAAGTAGAGCCACCATGACAAAGCTTGGCCCTGCTGGTGACAAGGGTGCTATGTTACAGAGCTCAACTCCACAGGCTACAATTAACACTCACTCCATTCACATAGTACAACTCCTTACTGGAGACCTTGGTGGATTTTCTCTATAGTCAAAGCTTCCTGCAGTGGTTCATCAACAGCAACATGGGGAAGGCATGCTGAAGACTTCTACAGCTGTCTAACCTACTACTCAGAGCCTGGAGTCCCTGATTTTTTTCTCGGAATTTTCAAGTCCTCAATACAACAATGATTACATTTTAAAATTTTGTCATGTTGGTTCTGCTTTGATTATGTGAAATAGATTTTCTGAGTTTTTGCTTGTTTATTTATTACTTTAGTTTAATCCAAAATGAGAAATAAATTATCCAATTGCTGGTGTATTTTAATTTTTAATCAAAACCCCAAACTGTGTGAGGAACTAAAACTATGCATCACATGTATAGTCCTGGAGAAGTTTTAAAATCTTCAAGAATACTTACTTGAAACATTCCTTGTGTTCTCTATCACCTAATACAGTTTATTCAAACCATATATCAAAAAGAAGATGACTAGAGAAAAAGAAATGTTAATAGTATTCGTGGCTTCTATTTGCTGACAGACTGTAATAGGTCTTGTGCTAGATGTGGTATATACATTATTTCTTTTAATTTCCAAAATAGCCTATACAAGAGATTTTATTGTCTACATTTTCTAGAAGATGAATTGAAATTCTGATAAAGTCATCTGTTCTGAAACAAGAGAATCCAAAATTAGAGCACAATTCTATTTTATATAAGGCCTATGTTCACTACCACCACTCAGAGTAACAAAATGGGCAAAATGTCTTTCTAGGCAAGGTCCTACATAGCTATTCACATGAAGCAGTGGTAGGAAGCCTGAGGGCTAGGGGAGAGATTTCTCATTGTTGCCCCTAAAGGGTCAAAAAAGATTTTTTCATTGTAATTGGCATTTTCTTGGTATTAGAGGTGTAATGAGGTTCCATTTTAGCAAAGTCAGAACTAGTAGAAAAGAAGAAAGCCTCACACAAGGCTACATCATGTTCCCATTGTGTGTTGGAGTAGATCTTAGAACAAGGTCCCAAGACGAAATACAAGAGGTCTCTTATCTGCCTGAAATCACCAACCTTAAAAAAGCAGAATTAAGGTCTTGGCTATACAAAGAACCTAAGAAACTGGTCATCAGAAGAACAAGTAATTCAATTAAAAATGGAGTACAGGCCTAAACAGAGAACTCTCAACAGAAAAAACTAAAATGACTGAAACAACCTTAAGGAAATGTTCAACATCCTTAGTCATCAGAAAAATGCAAATCAAAACAACTCGGAGATTCCATCTTATACCTGTAAGAATAGCCAAGATCAAAAACTCTGATGACAACTTATGCTGGTGAGGTTATGAGGTAAAGGGAACACTCCTGCATTGCTGGTGGGAATGCAAGCTGGTACAGCCCCTTTGAATGTCAGTGTGGTGATTTCTCAGAAAATTAGGAAACAACCTTCCTCAAGACCCAGTAATACCACTTTTGGGTATATATCCAAAGGATGTTCAATCGTGCCACAAGGATATGTGCTCAACTATGTTAATAGCAGAATTGTTTGTCATAGCCAGAACCTGGAAACAACTTAAGTGCCCCTCGACCAAAAAATAGATAAAGAAAATGTGATACATTTACGCAATGGAGTACTACACAGCAGAAAAAATACAACATCTTGAATTTTGCAGGAAAATGAATGGAGCTAGAAAACATCATTTTGAGTGAGGTAACCCAGACTCAGAAAGACAATTATCACATGTACTCACTCATAAGTGGTTTTTAAACAGAAAGCAAAAAAAAACAAAAAACAAAACAAAACAAAACAAAACAAAACAGCCTACAAACCACAATCCCAGAGATCTTAGACAACAATGAGATCACTGAGAAATACATCTAATCTACATGGGAAGTATAAAAAGACAAGATCTCCTCAGTAAATTGGGAGTATGGGGACTTTGGGGGAGAGTTGAAGGGCAGGGGAGAAACATGAAGGGGAGAACAGAGAAAAATGTAGAGCTCAATAAAAATCAATTAAAAAAAAACAGAACTCAGAGTCAGTTTCGAGTAGACCGGGTTTATGGCAAAGAAAATGAGCAAAGTTGGAGAAGGGTCTATATCTTCCTAGTTAAGAACTTTGGCTAGACTGGAATTGTTGTTTCTTAAAGTTGTAGGATAGTTTTACTCACATAAAGAGTTTGGCTTAACAAAAATCTTCCAAATCAATTACCAGAGAAATGGTGGTCGCATGCTGTGTGAAATTTTATTTTGGATTCCCTTGTGTCCTGAGTGAAAAATATTTGCAAGACACTCAAAAATATATTTGGCTGCTAGTAGATGAAGGATTATGCTAATTATTTTACCCAGCCTTCCATTTGGTTTTAGCATCTGTTCTGAGCTCTTATAAGGCAACTCTCTCTCACACACACACACACAAACTCTCTCTCTTTCTCTCTCTCTCTCTCTGTCTCTCTCTCTATCTCTCTCTCTTTGTCTCTCTGTCTCTGTCTCTCTCTCTTTCTCTCTCTACTGGACTGATCACTCAGGGTCAATTAAGTTTGTGTTAGAGTTTGACTCACAATTGCAAGATTTTTACCAGCATCTTAGCCTCTTGCTACCCAACACGTCATCTGCCTGAAAGTCAGGTGACTAGTTCTGTGTTGCATTACTCATTGTCAAAATTTCAGCCAAATGAGGAACATATGTAAAACTTATAGGCATTCTGGCATCGCTCTTAATTAGTAACCACGATCTGAGCATTTGTTATTTAAGCTTATTTAATTCTCGCCAGATCACAATGTGTTGCAATGCAAGCTGCCTTCTGCATCATCATGCAAGGTTCCATTAGCACACCACAAGGAAGCATGAAAAGTCACATTCAATCAGTTCTCAGAGCATCCTCTCCTGAGCTGGAGGTAACGTGAGCTACAATGAGTTACAGTTTGACCACAGAAGACCACGAGGAGGCGTTATCAGGGAGGGGCTGCTGACCAGCTCACCTAGTGACTACCGCAGGCCTTTTTAATTTTCTACCATATGTTGCTATAGTAAACATCATTTAGGAACTATGCTTCTTGGAAGCGTGTGCATTTCTTCAGTAAAGTGATTGGAGAAAGGATCGTATTTAGTTTTTCTAAAGGACATAGCAGGATGTAGAAATGCCATTATTGACAAGGATCATGAGCAGGATGCTTAATGAAGATTAATGAAATTTTAAAAATTAAAACAAGTTTCAAATTTTGGGTTCAAAGGCTCCCAGTTGGCCATGTGGTTAGATGTCAGAGTGCTTGATGTGCTTTGGTCAGCTCTTTCTAATAAAACCTAAAGCTCTTGAAACCCAAATCTGGCAGAGATTGACTCTTCCTAGACACGCAGGGCAGTCTGTGCCAGGGGAGCGGAAAATTAGGACTGGCTTAGGGGATCAGGGAAAAGAGACATTCAGTAGACCTTTCTCTGTCTCTCCTGGGGGTGGGGGCAAGACTACTGCAGGACTCTCACATACCCAGGAGGACTTGGCTATTAGGTCTCTCTTTTGCTCTCTAAAAATAACTAGGGAGGTGTGAGGTACAACCCAAGAAACTGGGATGAGGCATTGAAGTGTAAAGAGTCGCTGTCATCCAGTCTACTGCGAACCTTACCTGGAGAATGCCACTCTGAATTCTAGTCTTCAGTCTACTCCTACAGGATTTAAGGTAACTATTATAATTCTCGGGGTCTCATTTTCATCTTCACTGGTCCAATGTTGTGTTCAATTGCATGACCCGGATCTTTTTGCATTGGAATTTTTCCATTATAGGGAACCAAGTTTGATTTTTCTCTTTCATGATTCTTCGCATTTGAATTAAAACCCTGTTAATTTAGACAAAACCGATAAAAATCAAATCTTTAAAAATGCTTTGTTATTGTGCTTAAAATTTATTTCAGTTGACCTATTTAAGCTTTCTCGGCTCAGTTTTCAGAAAACTTGTCATATGGCATATATTAAGTAAATATTCTCCACATAGAGAGTGATAGACCAGCTGATAGAACACAAATAAACACAGAGCCAAGAGGATTTTGTTTGTGAGATACAGTGGTGAGACATGAGCGCTTCTACAAGGCAGTGGATATCACAGAACTGACCAGTCAAGAAAAGTTGGAACATGATTAGATTTGGAAGAGGTACAGCATTGCTGGCCTTTGGAAAACATCTACAAAAAGATGAAGATGGGAGATAACATAATCAGGATGAGAAACTGTTTATAATTTACATGATGTATGTGGCAAGGAAGAAAACCAGAGGGGTTGAAGAAACAAGAGGGCCTCAGTCTTGAGGAAAAGTAATAAGCAATGAAGCAGTGGGGGTTAGAAAATGACGCAGAATCCCAAGAAATGGAAGGCTGGCACATTTCAAACGTGTGACATCTGTATTCAGATACTTGGCTTTAAACAGATTTTTGAATCATAGTCTTTCATTGTATTGAGCTATTTTAATATTCCCACAAGCATTTTCACATACCTAGTCTGCTTTGTAAACGCGTCCTCAAACACCTGTAAACTATGTCCTCATTCTAAAGCATCCAAACATTGGAATCCTTGCCTTGCTGTGTGCTGGGTGGCTGACCCTAAGTAAGTTATTAGCATCCTTTCTGTGCCTCAGTTTCCCGGTCTGCAAAGTTGGGATGGTGCAAAGTATTACAAAAATTAAATGCACTCAGATACCAGAAGTATCTAGGAGACTGCCTGGCATGGACTGCGTACTCAATAAATGTTAGCACTTAAGTAGACTTACTGTAATTTATTCATCCATTCCACAGTTTCAGGAATTTACATTATTTCCATTTTTTTCCACTGTTAAAGAAGGACTTCTGTGCTCTTCTTTGTGAGAAAGCCTTTTTGTTATTGTTACTCAGAATTAGGATTTCTTCAAGTGAAAGGTTCCCAGAACTTGAATTGCCAGAGTCAGAGGGTGTGAATATTTGAAGATGCTTGTTACGCACTGCCAAAAGAACTCCCTGAAGTGCAGAACAGCCAGGCCTGCATGAGATACTGTCTTCTTTAAAAAGAAAGAGAGAGGCTGCCTGTGCACCAGAAAGGATGATGGTATTGGTATTATCAGTTTGGTCTGCATTTGCTGTCTACTGTAAATCAAACCACTATTTTGTGTCTCTGGGTTTTGCTTATGAGGCTGTTCGGATATTAAGCACTTTGGTACTACTTTTTCTTGGTACTAAGTCCTCAGTTTGTAGTTTCTTAGTTTTGACAAGATCTGATCCATTGCATACAAGCTTTCCTCATGTCACTGAACCCAAACATGTCTCTTCCTCTACATAAACAAGAATGTTACCCATAATCCCATAGTTTTTATTCCTGACAGCTTTTTTTTCAATTTATTTATTTTCTATCCAGATCACAGTTTTCCCACCTTCCTCTTATCTCAGTCATTCCCCTGCCTCCACTCTGCTCCTCACCCACAACCCTCTTCTCCTCTATTTCTGTTCAGAAAAGGGAAGGCCTCTCATGGATATCAACAAAACACGGCATATCAAGTTGCAGTAAGACTAAGCACCTTCCCTTGTGCTAAAGCTAGGCAAAGCAACCCAGTATGAGGAATATGGTCCCAAAAGACAGTGAAAAAGTCAAAGACAGCCCCTGTTCCTACTGTTAGGAGTTCCACAAGAAGACCAAGCAACCTAACTGTCTGACAGTTCTCAGTACCTGAAACAAAGCTCTGTGTAAAGCCCACATTTACTAAATACCTCAAAAAAACAAAAGATTTCATGGTTACTATTCAAATGATGTTTTCTACAACTTCAATTTATTTATGTTCAGATAAAATACATAGGACTGGAGAGAAGGCTCAGCAGTCTTGAGTATGTAATACTCTTGCCAAGAACCCTAACGTAATTCCCAACACTCAGGACACACACACACACACATGCACACACACACACACACTTGAAAATAAAATAAATCTTGAAAAAATATATGATCCGTAGGTAAGTAGATGCATAGTTAGTATATGGTTTCCGTGTATATATTAATGAAAATGCCAAGCTTGTACCTTACTTTAGAGTATATCACTGGTGGTCTGCATGTAAGAACATTATTTATTAAGAAATCCAATTAGCATAATAAGACTTCCTTAACCAAGTTAAAAATCCTCACTCTATTTACTCAACTTTCAAGCCTGAAAAAAGATGAAAAGAGAGTACAGCTTCATCCTAATCTGTTTTGGTCACAGGAGGTTTGATAAACAGCAGAGGAATAATTATTTGTCCATGCTTTGGGCTGTCTGACGTAAGCCGGGGAGGCGAAGTGACCTATATATTTCGTGAAGTAAGAGGTTGACAAGGGCCAGCTCTCAGCACTCAGGCCATTTCATTAGCATTTGTTATTTTTATACAATGGTAGTTATGAATGTCAATGACATTTTAATATCTGAGAGTGGTCATAGCACCAGTGAGCTCTCTCCTACTTTTATGCTATGGCTCATGGATCATTTCTAAAATCAAGAGCTGGGCTAGTAATATGTTTAACACTTTCAATAACAGATCCAGGCAGAAGAAAAATGATACTGTCTCTCGGGTACACAATAAACTCTCTCCCACTTAGCTTTTGATAGGTAGTATTAGTTTTTATGCATATCTGCGATAGTTATAGTATGCATTTCCTCTAAAGAAAACTCTGCTCAAAATTGCAAGTAGTGAGTGCTTTGGTTGTATGGTATGACATTTTACTTACTCGGTATTTTAGACTCAGAGATTGCTATGCTTCATTCCTCTTAAAGAACCAAACCATGGCTTTGGCATCAACTCCTACATCCTGACTTCCTTCTTTGATGGACAGTGATGTGGAAGTATAAGCCAAATAAATCCATTGCTCATCAAGATGTTTTTGGTTATGGTGTTTCATCAGAGCAATAATAACCTTGACTAAATCAGAAATCTATCAGGTTTGATTTTGAATCCTGACTTTACTATGTGGGTAAGTTAGTGACATCTCTATGTTTAGGTGGGCTCTTGTTAATAGAGAGAGTAAGGGTGTGCCTACTAGGATTACTGTGAAATTTAAATAAAAAAACATGTGTTAGTGCTTATTACAAGATACACAACACACACTCAGTAAGTATTGGGTCTAAATGTCATGCCACTGTTCTTTATCTATCCCAGTTAATAGAATGAGTAATTTGAGCACTGCACTGGTATCTTTCTACTTACCTTTGCTACCATGTAGCTTTGAATCATATACTTAGAAAATGTACTGAATTAATAAGCAAATGAATGATTGAAATAAAAAAAGAACTAAACAAAATGTTGCCCTTCTCCGTGGAGTTGTTATTAGCAATATCTTTATGCCTTCTACCTTAAAAGCAGAATTAGGATGAGCTGAGTTATTTTCCCCATTTCTATCATATCATTTACCTAGTGTGCCTAATTGCTTAGAGAATACCTGTTGGCTTGTCATCCCAATACCTAATATGATGACCAACATATTGGAGAGCAATGGATATGCAGTGACCTTATCAAATTCACTCTGTATGATGTAACTTATCTGTATCTACAGATTTTTGGCTCAAAGATAACTACCTGGTGAGGTGAGTCAAGCAGAGTTTTTGGAAGAATTTTAAAATAGAAGCAAGGAAGATGGGCAAAGGCAGGGTGGATCATTTGAATGATAGAGATGTTGAGTGCTAGCAAGTCAGAAGCTCAGTAAAGAATTCATCTGTGACATTCAGTCAAAAGGAGATGGAAGGACTACATCTATTACAGATACGAAAGGATCATGGGTACCTGTGTCCAGGAAGAACAAAAGCAGCAAACAATAAGAAGGAGAAAAACTGGAGATAGAAAGGCTTGATGCGTTTTTAGATTCATCTAGACTCTTGTCTACTCCCTCTAATATCTTCTCTATTCTTGCATTTAATCTCAGTAAGACAATCTTTGCTTCTTGTATTAAATGCTTCCTCTTAAACTCTGACTATATCAAACTGACTTCTATGTGTTTCAGTCAAAACACCTCAATATATATATGATTGTAAATGCTTCCCAGGTGGACCACTTGTCTCATAGAACAAAAATTCTACCTCAGTTTTATCCTAAACTATCTCAAATAATGCGTAGCATGACATCAATTAATATTGATTTAAAATGGTGAACTATGACATTGTTCAACAAATACCCAGGAAGGCTAACTGTAGGAGATTCATTGTGAACACCTGGCAAGAAACTTAGAAAATATTTCACAATTGCCAGTGAAGCTTGGAAGTATTATGGCCTACCCACTTTTATTTGAGAAAGAGTTTGTATTATTGCAAATGATTGCAAAGATTTTTTTTCAGAGACAGAAGGGATAGGTATGAAGAAAGGAAAGGAAGAAGAAAGAGAAAGAGAATATGAGTGATGAAGAAAATGTATAGACTCACAACTTATTTTCCCTGTAAAATACATGTGCTTACATCTATTTTTTAAAATAAAAGGTTAGAAATTTCCTATCCAAAAGAGGGGTATACCTGTAACTTCATGCTAAGTCTTTGTGATGAAATATTCATGTACATTGAGAAAGAGGTAGAAAATACATAATTATGTTTGTCAAGGTGTTAAAGTGGAACTTGCTACAGAACAAAAGAGGAAAACAAACTCATAGAAGGAAACACAGAGAAGCCATCTAGAAGGAGATACACTTTGAGGTGAACACTTAGTGATTAATAGGAATTAACCTTTTTTGTTTGTTGGTTGGTTTTTTCAAGACAGGGTTTCTCTGTAGCTTTGGTTCCTGTCCTGGAACTAGCTCTAGTAGACCAGGCAGGCCTTGAACTCTCAGAAATCTGCCAGCCTCTGCCTCCCAAGTGCTGGGATTAAAGGTGTGTGCCGCCACCACCCGGTTGAATTAATCTATTTTAACAAATAAAAAGACTTTTCACTAAATTATAAAATTAGAATGTAAAATATCAAGAGTAGTGAGTTGTTTGGGGTCAGGTTATGAAACCTTTCAGCAGTACATGTGAGTTCGCGGAGCATCTAGGAGACTATGGTGCACAATCTGACTTTTTAAAACAGAGGTTATAAGATTACCATACTGGTGTTTGCTAATTATTTAATAAGTAATATTATCAAATATTTCTTAAGTACTATGTATATTGTTAAACATTTTAGAGATGTAAATTTATGAATCTGTGAATACATCCAGTCCTCTTATAGAGCTACATGGTAGTTAGACTGTAAAAGTGTAAGGGGTATTGTCTGAAATGACGTACACAATTAGCATGTGCTGACTGTCTACAACAGTTCCTTCATTTTTGCAATAGAACCAATTACTAGAGAAAAGATTCTTTGTCCGTGAGTTCTCTGTTTATTCTTCAGGAAAGTGGAGGCACATAGTAAGAGAGTGAGAAGTTTTGGTGAATTAATTGATGAAAAGTTCCCAAATCCCTTGTGATGAGTCCTAGTGACTGGTAGAGGCACAGAGGAGACTGATTTTCTTCATAGTCAGAAAACACACATCCAACCGGAAACCATTTCTTTTGTTATTCCTTTTGTCCTCTCTGAAAGCACTGCCACAAGATGATAACAATGAAGTACAAAAGAGGCAGCAAGCACATAAGCCAAGGTACCAACGCCCCTAGGGTAAAGTAACTTAGTTGTGTTACTAACCTGTCTGAAAGTATCCCTCAATTCAAAGGAGCTTATATTGCTTCGTTATGGGAAGTTAAATCTTACACAATGCAAATAAAATTCATGCTGCAATATAAATAAAACAACTAGAAAGACTCATGATGAGTGACTTCATACTGGTACATTATTAATACAGCTGGATAACATGAAAATAAAAGGGGGAATGATGATGTTCAGGGAGAATGTATCTCAGGTACTTCTCCCAACATCTGCTCTCTATATCCTCAATTTCTCCTCAAGTACAAACTAATACATTGGTTCAGGCTCCAACTCAAAAGAGATTAAACTAATAAAAGTACTGCTTCTGGATGTAGTGTCTTCTAGAGGAAAAGTTATCATTAAAATAGCATGTCAAACTCACCCCTGTGACCCATCCATCTTCAATCCATCAAGGACCCCTGGCTTGGGTCAGAAAAGTCTTTCTCTCCCCTCAAGGTTCTACAACACTTTGCCAGGTTCCCTGCCAGGGAAGGTTCTAAAATAGGCACCTGCCAGAGGCAGTGAACCAGGTCAGGGCCAGGGCCCTCTTCTATGTGAAATATTTTGACAACTGATTAAAATTGTATTTATAAATGCAACACTGATAGAGAATGAGCTATTTCTTGCTAAGAAAGACTCAACAGTCAAAGGCCTGTAGAGTACACAGATCACACCAAAAATTGAGGAGTGTGTGTTTGATAAAAAGAAAAAGTAAGCCAGCACTCTGCTCCCTTAGAACAAGAGGTCTAAGCCAAGCCCAATGTCACCATCCACTACAATATCTCCTGAGAGTGATCACTTAGGTTCTGTGGGTTTGTTCCTCCTTCTGGAATAATGGTCATAGATTAAAAGGTAGCTGTGAGTTTTAGGTTAGACTGGTCATTGGGTAACCACTCCCTCAATCTCTAGCCCACCCTTAACCTATCACATCCCATAGACAGGGAAGATAATAGGTCAAAGGTTAGGTAGCTGTGTTGCTTTCCTAGTTCCTCCACTTGAAGTCTTGCTTAGTCACATGAGTGGTCAGTTGAGGCTGAAAATTTACCATTGCTAGAAGTAATAGCTCGGTTCATCCTTGTAGAATTGCGGGAGATTCCCTTGCCCCAGGTTTTTACCTGACCCTGAAATGCCTCCCCCGATTCCAGTAGTCACTTTCAGTGGGACTCCTAACAGTGGAATCAAGGGCTGTCGCTGACGCTATGACTGGCTTTTGGGGCCCTACTCCTCACACTGGATCGCGTTGCCCTGTCTTAATACATGGGGTGAGGTTTAGTCTTACTGCAAGTTGACATATCAAGTTTTGTTGATATTTATGGAAGAACTGCACTTTCCTAAACATAATCAGAGGAAGAGAGGATTGGGGGTTGTTGTGGGAACAGATAGAGTGGGTGATGGGAGCAGGGACTAAGAAAAAGGCTGGAAGAGGAAACTGTTGATGGGATGTAAAATAGAAAATTATAGATATAGATATGAGTGTGTGTGCATATATATAGATATATAAATATATATAGGTAGCTGTGATAAATGGCTAAAGAGAACTTAGCTAAATTCATTGTAGAAGTTTATTAGAGACAAAAACAGTGGCTCCCACTTATAATCTCAGCCTTGTGAGTTTGGGAAGTTGACAGAAGGTTGTCACAATTTCAAAGCCAACCTGGCTACACAGTGAATTTGAAATCAACATGGCCTATAGTAAGTTAGAGGCCAGCCTGGGTATAAAATATCACCCTATCTCAAAAAAAGGAAAGTATTGGCAGGATTAAGTTGCTCACAGGATTCAAAGAAAAACTGGAAAACCAAGCCGAGAAAGGAGCTTAGAAATTCTGAGGGCTACAAAAGCAGGAATACCCCTCACCCTGACCAGGATGTCCATTCAGAACAAATGAACATCGCTTCCTCTTCATATGAAGTCTAGACCTATAAGACAGACAAACTTCCTGGCTTCTTGCTCTCCCTGATTATCAGAAGGAAGAAGAGCTCACTACAATTTCTGTTGCATCTGAATGTTCTGGAGAAGAAAACCCTCTCCATAATGAAGCATGGCTACTGCTTTAGAAGGAACAGAGTTTGACAGTAAAAATCCACAGAATTCTACTTGATTGGATATCAACATTGGGACAGACCACTTAGATTGTATTATGTTATAAAGGAATAACTATGTATCCTGGGTGTAGTCAACAGCAAAGAGAGGATTGATATATTCAGAAGCAAATAGTAACTCCACTAGACAGTCTAATGTAATAAATGTGGAGTAAGCCCATTTCTGTTTGAAAAACATTTCCAAGGGAGTTCCAATGTTACCGTTGGCCTTCTGTGTGTTGAAGAGCAACCCCCATATATATTCATAAATATATGTATACACATATTTATGTATACAGGGTAATGTGCACTCTAGAGTGAATTTACATATTACCTAATGCCAACAAGGTATGACAGTCAGGCACTTAGCAACTGGACACAATTGTTCTTTTACTTTCTCTTTTTTCTGTGTTATACTCCAGGCTAGAAGGAGGATAAAGGAGGATTACACAGTATAATTTAGCCTTAGTCAAAGCAGAAAATACTCTCCCACTCTCCTTTATTAGAAAGACTCAATTTAGCAATCCTCCTCCCTCCTGCTGTGCTCACTGCTCCCCTCCATCTCATATGCCATATGCTTTTAATCATGCCCCCACGATTCTCTTCCTGCAGTGTCCTGGACAAGTTAAACTTAAGAGACAGAATTCTAAGAACCTGGAGATGTGGAAACTCATGACAATGGTGGCCACCAGCAGCTTAGGTGAAAGATGCCAGCTTATGGACAAAGAAAGTATTTGACCCTCAGTTGCTAAGTTGAATCCAAAGATTTTTGGTGAGAGACAAGATTCTTTATGTTTTAAGAGTTTTTATTCATAGGTCTCTGAAAATCCATTCTTGAAGTTTCTTTTTGAATCTAACTTAAGGGATTGAGAGCTGTCTAATTGAGATAATCTAGTCAACTCCTTTAATTCTGGGGCCACTATAATTTCAGACACTTACTACAAAATGCCATATGACATAATCCTACATCGTTTTTCTTGGGAAACAACTCGAGAACTTTCATGAGGTTTTTGAGAGATGTAATCACTTCAAAAAAAATGTTGCTTACCTCAAAGGGTATAAATATAATGACTAAAGCTCTTGTGTTTCAAGCAGAGATATCTATTTCAGTTCCATTGCCCAGCGCTCCTATGATATAAGTTTGGGTCTCATTATGTAGAAATTTCTATTTACATAATTATTTGAGGACACAAAAGGCTGGTTTATAGAAATGCTTAAGAAAATAGTCAATTTTTAAAAAAAGTGGCCACACAGCATCTGCTACCTCGTAACTCTTAGACTTTATTACTTATCATAGTTGACAGATGGAGAACTTGAACACTAATGACATCCAAAATTATTATGTAATCGCAGAACCTCAACATCAAGCCAGGTTATTTCCAGTAAATCTCATCAGTGGGAACAATTTGTTAATTTTATAAGATTTTGTGGGGGTTCTACTTGTCCAGGAAGAAAGAAAGGCCTTATAACACAAGAAGCAGCATTTTTCTAACCATTTTTATTAGTATGCATGTGTGTTTGTGTGACATGTACTTGCATGTGTATGTATGTGAGCATTAGTGCTGTTGTAATATGAGCGGCGGGGCTGCGTCTCTGGCACCCGGCCGCCCACATGGCTAGCTTATTCCCCGAAATAATTATACAGAAACTGTATTCTTTTAATCACTGCCTGGCCCATTAGTTCCGGCCTCTTATTGGCTAGCTCTTACATATTGATCTAACCCATTTCTAATATTCTGTGTAGTACCACGAGTTGGCTTACCAGGAAAGATCTTAACCTGCGTCTCTCTGGAGTGGGAGAATTATGGCGACTCCTGACTCGGCTTCTTTCTCCCAGCATTCTGTCTGTTTACTCCACCCACCTAAGGGCTGGCCTATAAATGGGCCAAGGCAGTTTCTTTATTAAATGAAAGTAATTCCTCCATCATAGTGCCACAGTATATGTGTGGCAGTTTAAGCACAAACTTGAGAGTTTATTCTGTCCTTTCACTATAGGTTCTGGTATTGAAGCCTTGAACTGGTCATAGTCTTGTGTAACAATCACTCTCACCACAGGAACCAGCCTGTCTGACTGGCATCTCATATAAGCAACATCTGTTAATATGCCCAATATTCTTATCCTTATCCTTACTTCCTTCACAGATGAATTCACCTAAATGTCAACTACTGAAATTTTTTTTGTTGTTTTGTAAAATGCTCATCTTGCAAATATTCATGGAACCTTAGGAGTCATTAATCCCAAGTAGTTCTCTACATAGACTCAAAACTCTGATAGCAAGTAAGTAAAAATACCATGAACAGGGAGGTTTATCAAGAAGCCAATCTGTATACATCTGGATGCACACCCCAAGGCGACAGTGGCTTGTCTAAAGCATGAGAGCAAGACAACTTATGTTTAAATGTTAGAGTGAAAAATATACATTAAATGCTAACTCTCAGAATAGTTAGCAAGCACCAAATAAATACAAGATCTTGGAAGCTTAGAGAATTCAGTGATGAATACAGCAGGACAGACATGAAATGGCATCGAACTTATATTCCAGAGAAGATAAATACCAATGGTAAATTACAGGTGAATGATTTATTACAATTAGGCTATACTAGCTATCTGGTGTTTAGCACACTTGCCTCCCAAATGGACCTAATGGGATTATTGTGTAAATGAACACACAGAGTATTTCACACTCATATTACAATACCAACTCAGCCTCCCCGTTCCCTACATGACATTCCAGTCACCACTTTTTGTGTAAAGTATTTCAAATCAAGAAATTTAATCCATGAAAGTAAATTGTACCCTGTCTGACTCCAGTTTGATGGAGGTCACCAGGATGCATTCTCTCCCCGCCCATCTTCTCTCTTCCCGTGAATACTACAGAAACGCTTTCATCCGTTAGATCTCTAAATTGGTCTTGTCTAAGCTTTACTGGTTTTCCTCCCCAGGTCTAAAAAGTCTGTGTCCTTTGACAACTGAAATTCTGAGATCAGGAGTGACTTAAAATAATTTCTTTCCCATTTAAACACAGAAGGATGTTTCTTTTTCTTGACACTTAGAGGTGTGGCACAGTGCGATGCTCCAGGAGGTTCTTTTCTTCTATGCTGACCTAAAAGGCCAGGGCTCTCTGAAGTTAAATTGTATCCACACCGTGTATCTGGCAGACAAGCGGGAGTCCAGCCGCCCAGAGCTCTCTTCTCCATTAACAGCTCCGCATCTCCACTCTTCAGTTTGTTCCACCTTGACCCCGCCTTCCTACACAGCTTCCTTTATGGAATCTGTGCCCTGCGAGCCCCCGAGTTATCTCCCTATTGTTGAAGGATCAAGTTGAACTTCTATTGACTTTCTAATCCCAGTTTCTCCTTACACCCACAGCATGACCTGGGGCTAACTCTTAATTATTCTAAACCTATTTTCTACACAGTAAAAGGGGCAAATACCTACTTAGAATAATGATTGTGGGATGAAATAAAATAGCTCCATGCCACATAGAGCGGGTATTCTAAATTGTTATTTCATTTTCCTCCCTTCAACACGGCATATAATCTCATGAAGGGTTTTCTGTAGAGTCTTGGATTTTTTGTAAAAGGGCTTAATGAGTATTGGGCTAGTAAAACAAAACAGTCATAGGATGTCTTGTGTCTGTGGCTTTAATGCTATTAAAAGTCCTTTTACATTTGTTCAATATATTGGTATTCTGCAAAATGTTTCTTTTAAAAATGAGTTGTATCTAAAATGAGCTTAAAAGTAGAAAAGTCAGCTAACGACAGAATTTTCTGAAAGATGCTCTAAAAGATTTGCTTCATTCTGACCATAACTGTGGTTGAGGGTTCTCAAGAACAAACCCCAGGATAAAAATCTAGAACATTGCACAGAACATTCTGGAAGAAGTTATAGTCAGAGTAACCATTTTCTTCAGGTCAGGAATACAGTGTAAATCAGCAAGGTGGCGGGCACATAGGAAAGAACCCAGAATGATTTCAACTATGAAACTTGATATTGCCATCTCCCTGTAGCCTTGAGGTATTACTGTTGTTGTTGCTGTTATTATTCCAGAAATGATGTGGCAATACCCACAGTGTCATCAACTAGTTTAGTCAGTACCTGGACCTCAGTATCTAGTATTCAATTATTGTACTGTATAAGTGGGAAAAAATGCATCCATGGCCAATCTCAGCCTCTTGCTCCCTTGGAGGTAGATTGATACTGTGTAATGCAAAACAAAGACCTAGTATCCTTTAATGGTATCTGATTACACTCCAAGTAAGATTATTAGACTATTCATTGTTGCACATAGACCCCACCAAGCACAGCACTCCCACTTCATAGAAATTATCTTCCAAAAACCAAGAAATCACATTGTGAGCAGAGAAAAATTCATTACTAGATAAAAAGTTAGTCATAAAGTCTCATATCACTTTTCGGCTATGTCTACCAAGACCTAGTCTATCTTGAGCTGTATTTATTCATTACCTAACGTTACCCATTTCTTCTCTCTTCACCCTGAGTTCAACACCTGCCTAATGTATCACTTTCCTTTACTACATTGGCCTCTACTGATTGGTCATTTTTCTCTATTTCCTTTTTTTTTTATTCTTTTTTAATTAAAATTTCCACCTGCTCCCCGTTTCCCATTTCCCTCTCCTCCTCCCAAATATTTCCCCCTCCCCCCACTCCCCTCCCCCTATCCCCACTCCTCTTCTCCTCACCCCACACCATTCCCCCTCCCTCTCGATACTGAAGAGCAGTCCAAATTCTCTGCCCTGCGGGAAGACGAAGGTCTTCTATCTATGTCCAGGAAGGTGAGCGTCTAAACAGGCTAAGCTCCCACAAAGCCAGTTCATGTATTAGGATCGAAACCTAGTGCCATTGTCCTTGGCTTCTCATCTGCCTTCATTGTCCGCCATGCTCAGAGAGTCCAGAATCAACCCATGCTTATTCAGTCCCAGACCAGCTGGCCTTGGTGGGCTCCCAATAAATCAGTTCCACTGTCACAGTGGGTGGGTGCATCCCTCGTGGTCCTGATTTTTTGCTCATGTTCTCCCTCCTTCTGCTCCTCATTTGGACCTTAAGAGCTCAGACCGTTGCTCCAAATTGAGACTCTGTCTCTACCTCGATCCATCGCCAGATGAAGGTTCTAAGGTGATATGCAAGATATTCATCAGTATAGGATAGGGTCATTTCAGGTTTCCTCTCCTTAGTTGCCCAAGGTACCAGCTGGGGACATATTCCTGGACACCTGCGAACCCCTCAAGAGTCAAGTCTCTTGCCAACCCTAAGATGGCTCCCTTAGATAGGATATATACTTCGCTGCTCCCGTATCCTCCCTTCCTATATCCCAACCATCCCAATCCCCCGAGCTCCTGCCATCCTCCCCTTCTCATGTTTCTCATCCCATTTCCCCTTTGCCCCATGCCACCTCACCCGCAAGTTCCCAGTTTATGCCCTGCAATCTTGTCTACTTCCCCTCTCCATGCGGATGACTATATGATTTTCTTTGGGTTCACTTTCTTATTTAACTTCTCTAGGATCACAAATTATATGCTTAATGTCTTTTATTTATGGCTAGAAACCGATTATGAGTGAGTACATCCCATGTTCCTCTTTTTGGGTCTGGGATACCTCACTCAGGATAGTGTTTTCTATTTCCATCCATTTGCACGCAAAATTCGAGAAGTCATTGTTTTTTACTGCTGAGTAGTACTCTAATATGTATATATTCCACACTTTCTTCATCCATTCCTCCATTGAAGGGCATCTAGGTTGTTTCCAGGTTTTGGCTATTACAAACAATGCTGCTATGAACATAGTTGAACAGATACTTTTGTCATTTGATGGGGTATCTCTTGGGTATATTCCCAATAGTGGTATTACTGGATCTTGGGGTAGGTTGATCCCAAATTTCCTGAGAAATCGCCACACTGATTTCCAAAGTGGTTGCACAAGTTTGCATTCCCACCAGCAATGAATGAGTGTGCCTCTTTCTCCACAACCTCGCCAGCAAAGGCTATCATTGGTGTTTTTGATTTTAGCCATTCTGACAGGTGTAAGATGGTATCTCAAAGTTGTTTTAATTTGCATTTCCCTTATCGCTAAGGAGGTTGAGCGTGACCTTAAGTGTCTTTTGGCCATTTGAATTTCTTCTGTTGAGAATTCTCTGTTCAGATCAGTGCCAAGAATTTTAAGTCAATGAAGAAAGAAATTGAGGAGGATACCAGAAAATGGAAGGATCTCCCTTGCTCTTGGATTGGGAGGATCAACATAGTAAAAATGGCAATTCTACCAAGGGCAATTTATAGATTCAATGCAATCCCCATTAAAATCCCATCAAAATTCTTCACAGATCTTGAGAGGACAATAATCAACTTTATATGGAGAAACAAAAAACCCAGGATAGCCAAAACAATCTTATATAACAAAGGATCATCTGGAGGCATTACCATCCCTGACCTCAAACTCTATTACAGAGCCTCAGTATTGAAAACAGCTTGGTATTGGCATAAAAACAGAGAAGTCGATCAATGGAACCGAGTAGAAGACCCTGATTTTAACCCACAAACTTATGAACACCTAATTTTTGATAAAGGAGCTAAAAGTATTCAATGGAAAAAAGAGAGCATCTTCAACAAATGGTGCTGGCAGATCTGTTTGTCAACGTGTAGAAGAATGAAAATAGATCCATATCTATCACCATGCACAAAACTCAAGTCCAAATGGATTAAAGACCTCATATTAGTCTGAACACACTGAACCTGATAGAAGACAAAGTGGGAAGTACTCTACAACATATGGGTACAGGAGATCACTTCCTACGTTTATCCCCAGCAGCACAGACATTAAGGACAACATTGAATAAATGGGACCTCCTGAAACTGAGTAGCTTCTGTAAAGCAAAGGACACTGTCACTAAGACAAAAAGGCAACCCACTGACTGGGAGAAGATCTTCACCAACCCTGCAACAGACAAAGGTCTGATCACCAAAATATATAAAGAACTCAAGAAACTAGACTTTAAAATGCTAATGAACCCATTTTTCTCTATTTCCAATGGTGCATTTTATCAACCCACTGGCTAACACTTCAGTTCAACAAACATTTATTATGTATACAGCATTCTAGAGAAAAAGAGAAAAATGACTAACCCATTAATCTCTGACTTAAGGAAGCTTAGTATCTAGTAAGAAAAACAGATTTCTTTTATTCATTTAGCCAAAGAACATTTATAAAATCTTTTTTTTTTTTTGTTTTTCGAGACAGGGTTTCTCTGTGGCTTTTGAGCCTGTCCTGGAACTAGCGCTTGTAGACCAGGCTGGTCTCAAACTCACAGAGATCCGCCTGCCTCTGCCTCCCAAGTGCTGGGATTAAAGGTGTGCACCACCACCGCCCGGCCATTTATAAAATCTCTACTTTGTACCAGGACCTATGCTAATTGTTAAAATATGTAAATATATAGAATTACAGTAAAAAAATATAAGACCCATGGAAAAATATATAAATAAAAGACAAAATTCTATTGGATATTAATATTATCCAAAGACCTAAGCAGGAGTCCAGAATGCAGTGCTTCATGATTGTCAAACTCTCCTTCTAAGATGATTTTATTTTATTTTCTGTATTTAGGTGTTCTACCAGAATGTATGTCTATGCACTTTATGTATGTCTGGTGTCCATGGAAGCCACCTCTGGTATCAAATCCCTAAAACTGGAGTTACAAATGGTTATAAACCACCTTGCAGGTACTTGGAATCTAACTCCTCTTGATCAGTAGCCAGTGCTCTTAGCCACAGTGCAATCTCTCTAGCCCCATGATTTTGTAAAATTATCATTCATGTATTTATTTTAATGAATCACCTGCAAAAATGATTATGTAGTCAGTATATTTCCAACCTGTAATTTCAGTTATTATTATCTTTTTGTTTTGTTTTGTTTTGTTTGTTTTTTTTTTGTTTTTCGAGACAGGGTTTCTCTGTAGCTTTGGAGCCTTTCCTGGAACTCCCTTTGTAGACCAGGCTGGCCTCGAACTTACAGAGATCCGCCTGCCTCTGCCTCCCGAGTGCTGGGATTAAAGGCGTGCGCCACTACTGCCCGGCAGTTATTATTATCTTAAAAAGGAGAAATCATGAAGAATGATTCACTGGAGGACTACTATGGACATATCTTTCTTGAGTCTAATATCCCATAGCTACTACTAAAATTCTCCCTCTGGAATTGGAATGGGTTGGCCTTAGGAGTTACTGATACGATACGGTGAAAGGAAAGAATGATCTGCTCAGATGTTGGTTATTTATTTATTTAAAGATAGGCTCTCACTCTGTAGCACAGGCTGGCTGCTTACTCTAGACAACCCTTCTGTCACAGCCTCCCAAGTTATGACATGATAGATATGCGGCATCATATCTGGCTTTCAGTTGCTTTAAGGAATAACTCCACAAAAACCAGCAGGGACAATGACTTAGAATGGAATGGGCTAGAAGCTTTAAGGGTCAAGGAGGAGGCTTCTGGAACATTACTTTATGAAACAAGATAAGAATTGGGTAAGATAAGAGTTAGAAAGGAGACAATGTATTTTTTTTAGTAATTTTGGAGATTTGGAAAATATATCTGAAGTATTAAATGGCTCTTCAGGTAGGTAAAAAGGTTTGCTGTGCAAGGTGAGAGGTGGGCAACCTGAAAGGTGGGAGGTAGGCAATCTGAGTTTGATCTTTAGTATCTGTCTAAAGGTCAAAGGATAGAACTGTCTCCTCAAAGTTGTACTCTAATCTCAGTACTTCTACTGCAGTGTACACACACACACATACGCACACGCATGCACACAAACACACACACACACACACACAGATGACTACTAATAACAAATATTTGTTTTGAAAAAGAATTGAGAAAGAGGAAAATTCAAGATAACTCTTGGGTTTGTAATTAATGTAGCAAACCAAAAAAAAAAAAAAATAGGAACACAAGAAGTGAAACAGAATTTTGTTTTTGTTTTATTTTTTATTTTATTTTTTGAGACAGTATCTCACCTTATAGTTCAGTAATTTCTGCATATGGTAGATGTCCATTATCCCACTTTAACTAGCCAGCCTTAGAAATGTAAGAATGAACCACCTCACCCATCTTAGTGAGTTTTGGAGCTAAAGAAGTTGAGTTTAATTAGAAAGGTGTTCTCAACCTTCCTAATGCTATGACTCTTTAATACAGTTCCTCATGTTGTAGTGACCCCCAACTGTAAAATTGTTTTGTTGCTAAGTGTAATTTTGCTACTGATAGGAATCATAATGTAAACATTTGATATGCATGATATCTGATATGTGACCCCAAAGACAGCTTGGGGACCATGGGATTTGAAGGGTCTGTTACCTTTCACTACAAAGAAATTTAAATAGATGATATTATATCATCATTATTTCATTTTTTGAGATAAGGTCCATCTGTTTAACCCTGGCTATCCCAGAACTCTCTATGAAGGCCAGGCTGGACTTGAACTCACAGAGATCTGCATTCTTCTGCCTCTCAGTTGCTAGGACTAAAGGCATGTGTCATGAAGCCCTTATGTATAAATTGTCTCTCTTCATTTAAAGGGTTTTTGAGATAGTTATACTTGGTATCAAGCCAGCAACCTTATACACACTAAGTATTCTAACACTCTTCTGTATGTCCTTCACACATCCTCACTAAAAATTTAAATAAAATAATAAATCACTTTACAATGATATCCTCTTTTCCTAATCTTTTCTGTTGGAAACTTTGGCAAGCTCAGTTCAGATTTTCCTTGATCTAAGTTGTCTAGCATTTTTTAGCACAGGTGAACACTTCCTACGTATAACCCCAGCAGCACAGACATTAAAGGCATCATTGAATAAATGGGACCTCCTGAGACTGAGAAGCTTCTGTAAAGCAAAGGACACTGTCACTAAGACAAAAAGGCAACCCACTGAATGGGAGATCTTCACCAACCCCACAACTGACAAAGGTCTGATCTCCAAAATATATAAAGAACTCAAGAAACTAGACCGTAAAGGGCTGATCAACCCAGTTAAAAAAATGGGGCACTGAGCTGAACAGAGAATTCTCAACAGAAGAAGTTCAAATGGCCAAAAGACATTTAAGGTCATGCTCAACTTCCTTAGCAATTAGGGAAATGCAAATCAAGACAACTTTAAGATACCATCTTACACCTGTCAGAATGGCTAAAATCAAAAACACCAATGATAGCCTTTGCTGGAGAGGTTGTGGAAAAAGGGGTACACTCATCCATTGCTGGTGGGAATGCAAACTTGTGCAACCACTTTGGAAAACAGTGTGGCGGTTTCTCAGGAATTTCAGGATCAACCTACCCCTGGACCCAGCAATACCACGCTTGGGAATATACCCAAGAAATGCCCTATCATACAACAAAAGTATATGCTCAACTATGTTCATAGCAGCATTGTTTGTAATAGCCAGAACCTGGAAACAACCTAGATGCCCTTCAATGGAAGAATGGATGAAGAAAGTATGGAATATATACATATTAGAGTACTACTCAGCAGTAAAAAACAATGACTTCCTGAGTTTTGCAGGCAAATGGACGGAAATAGAAAACACTATCCTGAGTGAGGTGAGCCAGACCCAAAAAGAGGAACAGGGGATGTACTCACTCATATTTGTTTTCTAGCCATAAATAAAGGACATTGAGCCTTTAATTCGTGATCCTAGAGAAGCTAAATAAGAAGGTGATCCCAAAGAAAAACATATAGGCATCCTCCTCAATATTAACCTTCATCAGGCGATGAAAGGAGACAGAGACAGAGACCCACATTGGAGCACCGAACTGAAATCTCAAGGTCCAAATCAGGAGCAGAAGGAGAGAGAGCACAAGCAAGGAACTTAGAACTGAGAGGGGTGCACCCACACACTGAGACAATGGGGATGTTCTATCGGGAACCCACCAAGGCCAGCTGGACTGGGTCTGAAAAAGCATGGGATAAAACCGGACTCGCTGAACATAATGGACAGTGAGGACTACTGAGAACTCAAGAACAATGGCAATGGGTTTTTGATCCTACTGCACGTACTGGCTTTGTGGGAGCCTAGGCAGTTTGGATGCTCACCTTACTAGACCTGGATGGAGGTGGGTAGTCCTTGGACTTCCCACAGGGCAGGAACCCTGATTGCTCTTAGGGATGACAAGGGAGGGGGAAAGAAATGGGAGGCGGTGGGGGGGAGAAGGCAGAAATCTTTAATAAATAAATAAAGAAAAAAACGTTTTCTAGATCCATCTATTTTCCTGAAAAATTCAAGATATCATTATTTTTTTCTGCTGTGTAGTACTCTATTGTGTAAATGTATCATATTTTCCTTATCCATTCTTTGGTCGAGGGGCATTTAGGTTGTTTCCAAGTTCTGGCTATGACAAACAAATCTGCTATGAACATAGTTGAGCACATATCCTTGTGGCACAATTGAGCATCCTTTGGATATATACTCAAAAGTGGTATTGCTGGGTCTTGAGGAAGGTTGTTTCCTAATTTTTTGAGAAATCACCACACTGACAGCCAAAGGGGCTGTAGCAGCTTGCACTCCCATCAGCAATGCAGGAGTGTTCCCTTTACCTCACAACCTCTCCAGCGGAAATTGTCGTCAGTGTTTTTTATCTTGGCCATTCTTTTTAAAAGATACTGATTATATCAACTAAAATTCATATTAAATTTTCTTCTACTGAATCCATCAACAAGTGTTCATATGTTTATTGAGATATACTTACTTCTAAAAGTCATGTCTAGTTCTTCATAAATCAAATACAGTATCTACTATAAGTCTAAAGCCATGAATTTCACATTTCTTTATTGTATTTAATTTGTCATGCCACAATTTTCATAAAAGTTTGCCTTTTGGTTTAATTATAATTTGATATAAGAAATGAAATTTGGCATCAATTATGAAGTATGTATACACAAAAATGCAAAAATGTCTGGCTATCTGTCTTCTAATTCCTGAATATATGATCCTAGAAAGAGTTATTTATTTTTTTCTAAGCTCAAAAGAGCTTTACTATACTTTGAAATGCAGATAAATAACTATAATACATCTAATATGGCAAATTAAAATATTGGGAAGACATTCACTAGGTTTAAAAATCACATAGATATTAATCAGCAGACAGATGGGGCTGTTTCTTTGTTTCTCTCCGTCACAAACTCATGTGAGACTCTCAACAAGCCACCAAGTCTTAATGATTATAATACTCACCATCTTTCAGAAATGGGTGGGGGCTGGGGCAGATAAAAATTGCTGAGGACATTTTGTGTTGATTCTGAATCTACTGGCCATAACAGTCTCTTACAAATCCTTAGAAAATGATACATAAGCTTTGCCTATAGAAGTTGGCAGGAAACACGAGCTGATTTCAGTGTTGATGTTCTGATGGGATGGGATGGATTCCTCTGAAGAAATGCTCTGTTTCAACATCCTCTGAATCACCTCCTCTGCAAGAGAGCAAAGATGAAGAGCGCAAAGACTGCAGTGAATGTGTACATGGAAAGTGACCCAGGGTTGATCTCCAAGGAGATCATGGCGAGAGCCATGCCTGCCCGGAGGCTCAGCTGCGTTTGTCTTCCCAAAGGACCCTGGCTCCCTCCTGTCTTGTTCACATGGGAGAGCCCAAAGGTGAACTGAGTACCAGCTGTGCTCTATGTGTATTTAAGGTAGAGAAAACATGTGCATGATGAGAACACTGGGCATAAGGGAACTGCTGACCCAAGAGCCGGTTGTTAGCAGAAAATAACAACTGGGAAAATATACAATTTTTGTCATAGTAAGAAACCATAAAAAGAAATGGTCACACACACACACACACACACACACACACACACATGAATATCAGAGGAAAAAAGGTATCTAGTTATCAATTGTTTCATTCACCTCAGTCTTCCAGCCTTGTGTAAAGATTGACTGGGATCAAGTGAAGCAGAAGGCAACAATAAAACAAAAATGAATTGATGAATTTTATTGCTGAATAGAACCTTAGGGCTTTCTTTTATTTCTCTCTCTCTCCTTTCCTTTCTTCTTTCTACCCTTCTCTTTTACAAATAAATCATAAACTGCACATACACACATACACACAGACAGACAGACACAGACACACACACATATGAAACATTTATTGGGTATGGTATGAGATATGCAAGTAAATGTAGTAATTTAGTCTTCATTTTCTTAATAAGAAAGTAAAAATTAATGTATGTTAAGTGACTTCTCAAGGTCACAAATCTAATTAGTGCAAAAGGTTGAGCCTGTGTCCTTGACAGTCAGATTGAGAAGATTAAAAAAGTTCTTTTTTTTTTCATTTTTTTTCTCCAGCTTAGAACATCCGGCCCAGGATGAGTAAGCAGACACTAAGGTACTTTTTTAACCTCCTAAAGATATAACAACTTGGATGCTTCTAAGGATCAGCCAGCTCTTCCTTTATAGCCTTGTTTTCTATCCTGGCCACTGGCAAAGTGGCATTATTATCCTATGAGTCATCATGCTAATAAATATATCTAATTTGAAAGTAACCCCTTCTTCACTCTCTAGTATGGTTAACTCTCCAGTTTCCTTTTCGTCTTTTTCCACTCCTGACAGCTCCCAGTGTCTAAGGGTAGAAGTCATTGAAGGAATTGCATGAAGGAAAGGGAAGACTACAGTAAGATCTGAAAACACTGCAAAACCATGACTCTAGAAGGGAACTCGCAGAGATGTTTGAGAGGACTTAAAAAGCTGCTAGTCTTAGAAATAAATGAAAATGTATGAAGGAATGTAATTAGTATGTACTAGAGTTACACAGGGTTTATCTTTCTAAAGCTACTAGGAATGGTGAAGGAATGAGGGTGAGGAGGAGGGGTCACTTCCACATCCATCATTTTTCAGTTCTGTCAAGTTCCCAGAACAATCTGTACTTTGATTTGTGGTTGCATTTATGGTTACATCTTGCTATTTCTTTTTTTATCTGTATCTTCAAGACTCAGAAATATTTATTAAAAAAGATGATACACAGGTCATAGCCCAGAGTTTTGCGCAGAGGACACATTCTTAAGTGTTGGCTTGCTGAAAGAATAGGTGTCATATGCGTAGGAGGTCAGTGAGGAGTTTGAAGCATTGGTCTGTGACACATTCCTTCCTACAGAGAAGCTCTGCTCTCGAATGCTGCAATGACTTTTCTCACTCCAATTTTTTCCATATGACCAAACTAATTCTCACCCACGCTGGCCCCAGGTATAACCATGTGGGCCAAGTTTTGCCTGTGATGGTAGTCCCTTCCCAAGCAAGACCAATCAGAGCTTTCCAGATAGGATACCAGCCACACTAGAAGGTTGTTGAGGTGCTGCAAATCTCAATAACTTTGAAGTGACATGGGTCTCTTGAGGATGTGGTGGGGGGGGGGGAGAAAGGGAAGGATAGGGAAAGAAAGAGGGAGCAAGGGAAGGAGTGAGTGAGAGAGAAAGCAAGAGGAGGGCCCTTGGAAGATTCTACAGAAGCTTGAATTTTGCTGTCCATAAAAAGCAACCTTCTCTTTCTATTTTTAAGTCAATAAATTACTAAGTTTAATTCCTGTGAGAAAGAGCTACACAAGATTTGTATGGACCCTGTGGTTTTCTACAGTACTTTTCTACAATTTAGATTCTACCATCCTATTCAGAGAGAATGGTATGGATCATTGCTGGTTTGTGGCAAGTCAGCAGAAAGGTACCACCCCAAAAAAGGTTGAGTGACCTATATTTGGAAAAATCTATAGTAATTAAGAATTTTTTAGGGTTACCTTATAACTCTTTTTTCTCTTTTTTTTCCATTCAAAAATTTATACTTCCTCCCCTCCTCCCATTTCCCTCCCGCTCCACCACTCACCCTCTTCCCTCCCACTTCCTCCTTAAGACAGGGCAGGGAACCCTGCACTGTGGGAAGTCCAAGGTCCTCCCCCCACTACATCCAGGCCTAGGAAGCTTTGCATCCAAATAGACTAGGGTCCCAAAAAGCCAGTACATGCAGTAGAAACAAGTCCCTGTGCCTTTATCAATGGCTTCTCAGTCAGCCCCCATTGTCAGCCACATTCAGAGAGTCTGGTTTGATCACATGCTCGTTCAGTCCCGGTCCAGCTGGATTTGGTGAGCTCCCATTAGAACAGGCACACTGTCTCAGTGGGTGGACCAACCCCTCACGTTCTTGACTTCCTTGCTCGTCTTCTCCCTCCTTCTGCTCTTCAACTGGACCTTGGGAGCTCAGTCCGTTGCTCTGATGAAAGTCTCTGTCTCTATCTCCATCCGTCGCGGGATGAAGAGTCTATGGTGATATTCAAGATAATCATCAGTGTGATAGTGGGACAAGGCACCCTCTCCTCTGCTGCCCAAGGACCTAGCTGGGGACATCCCCATGGACACCTGGGATAGTAATGGGTGGATTAGTGCTCGCTGGAACAAATACTGACAGTGGCCTCAGAAGATAGAGTCTTCATTATCCACCAATTTATCTCACTGTCACCCTGAATAAAATCACACCAACATTTTTATATCTTACAGATCTTATTGCCAATAAATAAATAATATATATTTCATACGTCATTTTAGATTTAACGAAAATTATGTATGAATATGTTTACCAGACATAAATATATTCTATGTATCTCTTTCCTTATTTATTTTTATATTATAGACAAATTAAGAGAAAAGATAGAGCATGTATATACACTTGCATATGTGTTCATGTAAAGTCATATAATATGTAGAAGACAGAAGAACAGGTTAAAATGTTACTTTAGAGTGGTTGTGGGAGGCACCACTCTGTTCTAAGAGAGATCTAGGTAAAGTAAAGCAATAAGTCACATGATTATCTTGGGAAGAACGTTCTAGCCAGGGAACACTGCCACTCAACTGTGCGAGGACCAATAAAGCAGCCACAGAATTTGCAGAAGAGAAAACAAGCAACAGAGTAGTGGGGACTCACAAGTTTGTGTGATCTCAGGGCAACTGCATTTATCCATTGCTTGTTACATGAAACTCTATGCTTATAGGCAGCTGGGGCAGATCAGTATTCATGCTCTCAACATCCAGCATGTTGCTAACAAATAGTAGAGGCTAAAGTGACCAGTCGGCATTTAGAATGAATTATACATGTAAGATTGAAAAACTAGGATCTCAGCAAATGCTTGTCAGATTTGCATCTGAATAATACATTTGAGTTAGGACATATGTGACATGCTAAAATATGACAAAAACCACATTGTAAGAGTGGTAGGCAATGTAGAACTGTTTTGGTTTGTGTTTAATTTTCTCTCCGTGCTGGAGATCAAACTCAGAGCTTCATACATGCTAGGTAAACACTTGATCTCTGAGCTATATATAGTCTTAGTCTACAGTCTGTTGGCTGTCTTTTGGTGGTGGTGGTTGCTTTCCTCTCCTTTTCTTTTTCTTCCTTTTGTTCTCTTTAGTCAGATGCGTAAGCTCTATGAAAGGTTATGGAATGGTAAAGAAATACTATCAGATGTATTTTTTAATGTAGTTTCTGGTTATTTAATGCTACAAAGCTTATTTTATGACATTGTTCCTGAACTTTCTGAGACATAAAAAAATAGATCCAAATGTGTTAGTTATTTTAATTATTAAGCTGAGAAGATATTAATTCAGGTAAAAATTTTTATAAAACCTTAAGTCTAATGTAACAACACTATAAAATGAACATAATTTATATGTAGCAATATATCCTAAAATTATAAAATTCCTAAGTCTAATGTAATACTATAAAATGTAAACAGTTTACATATAACATTTAGCTATATACCCAATAATTTATAAATATAACTTTTCAAATACCAAAATTTATAAAAGTTAGCTATATATTGGGTAAATCAGAAGGAAAAGAAAATGTATGTAAGAGAGATAAAAGTTGGAAGTAAAAAATCATTATTATCTGTAAACACACAAGTGATTTTTATAAGAAATCCAAACACAGATAAGAAACCATTATGAGTATGGTAGGCACGCACAGTTTTCACTTAGGGAAAACTATGACATCATGAGATTCCAACTGATGAAAATACACGTGCCTGGCAAAGGCAGTAGAAAGCTTAGGTCTAAAGGATCCTAAGGAAACATATCTACCATCAGCAGGAATGAAACTTAGATATGCTAATCAGAGTATCAGAATCCCATGGTCTTGGGGAGAAAATCCAAACAGTACATTTTCAATTTTATAGAGCAAAATTTCTGAAAACTGGTCCTCTTGCAGTGTATAGTCCCACAGCCATGAGTATATGGACTGGACTCTGCTCTATAGTTAGAGAGAAATCTGAGAGTGGGTGTAGGGGATGAGACACAGACTTTAGAGGGGTTAGAAGGACTAGTGGAGAGTAAATGAAACTCTCAAAAGTTAATAAAACATTGTATTAAAAATAAAAGAAAAAGGAAATATATTTAAAATCAATATGTTGTACAATATAAACAATATTATAAAACAGAAAATTTTTAAAAGAAAAAATATGCTAAAAATAAGTCATAAAATATCAAAGCATAAAGCAATAATAATTAAAAAGTCTGATGTATCCAACAAGAGAATCACTGCTGGCTCTTGACTTAGCAGAACACATTATTTGGGGACCCAAACAACCTGAAAGTCATTTAGAAAGCTATCTGGAATATGGGATTTAAGAACCTAGATCTTTGGGGCTGTTGTGGTCTTAAAGTAACTTCCTGATTTAATGACTATGAGTTTATGGGGCCAATGGTTATTGAAGAATTAAGTCACCCTCTTTGCATAGTTATTTACGCTGTAGTTTCAAGTCTCATACCATACAGTAAAAGATAAGATTTATGGTACATACTTAGGTTACCCATTTTATAAAATAAATATTCTTTCTATGTCTGCAGGAAGCTGGAAATGTTAATCATACATTTGCTCAATCTCCCTTGTGAGTGTAGCCATGTGGTACCATTAGGTGAAGTACTGAAGAGGTTTTCGGGAATAACGTCTTCTCTCCCGCATACAAAGATGGTGAATAAAAGCTGTCACCATTGTGTTTTTCTTACTTCATGACTTCCATTAGGATTGTGACTTCTGGATATATTCTGGCCACCTTATAAACAAGATAAAAAAAGAGCAGTGAAAGAAAATGCTGACAGAGAAAAGAGAAGTGAGGAAGGAGAGAGAGGAGAAGTTCCACGGTCACTGTAGCAGGCTGTACTCAAGTTTCTTTTTATTTTGGGGGGGTAAAAAATTGCTTATCTATTTAGATAATCATTAGCAATGCTTTCTGTTACTTAGAGTGCAATACATTTCTATATCTAAGCATAATATTTAAAATAATCAAAAAGATAGTCCAACTTTTGTCTGCTTTCATAGGGCTTACCATAGTGAGAAATATTAAAATGCAGTGTCAAGAATTTGTGACAGTTCTCTTGCAGTGTCAAGAATTTGCAAGAGTTCTGTTACTAATCCTTATTTAGTACTGGTCTCTTACTGACCATTAATCACTAAATATTCTTATTCATTCATTTTTAATTAATATACGCGTCACAAGTTAGTCTAAATCATGGACTGCTGTATGTATTTGTATGTATGTATACATGCACACAAACAGTACTATGGGACATCAGATTCAAAGGAGAAGTGGTTATAGAGTATATTTTATGCCCAAGCATCATGAATAAGATTGTTTTTCTTCAACTCTGAAGGATGGAATTTACCAGTGATTTGGAGAGTACCTAGAAGGGTCACCACTGAGTTGTCAACAAGACCGAGTTCCTTGCCCTCCATTTCATATCCCTTGGTAGAAAGGTGTGAGTGAAGGGTTTGAGCTGGATGGATATTCTTTACATATGACCTGTGAGTTCAACAAAGAGTTGTAGCTACAGTTGCTATGACTTGAATAAGTGTATTCTGCCCTAAAAGGACCAAAGAGCCATCATTCACATAAGTAGATGAAAGTATCTTCACCCTCCTTTGTTATTTTCATTACGTTTTCTGTCTTCAACTAGGAGGCAAGGGTCTCCAGGAGCAGCACCAGGTCTAGGTAGGCACTATGTTCATCATCGGACAACTGGTTGAGGCTGACATCATGTTTACAAATGTGATTCCAGACTGAGATACCTCTCCATTGCAAATGCTCACAGCTGTGCCATTTCCCAGACACCCAATGTCTAAAAGACAGGTTGACCTTTTTAAGTTTAGTTAATCAAGATTCATGGTCCCCTCACCAGGGGGAAAAGTAGAGAAGAAAGCATTCTGCCTCCAATTTCAATGCAGGAAGACAGACTCACCTGCAGATGTCCTCTCTCTCTTTACATTTCTAGTATGAAGTAGACCCAGCCAGACACCACAGTGTATGTGCAGTTCAAGATCTAATTCTTTCAGTTGTTAAAGCAAATGTATACCAATGGGATCATATATTGGAGAAAAACAAACTTTGAAAACTACTAAACACTGCATGAGTGCTATGAATCTTAACGCTAAGAAGATGGTCAGATGTCCTTGACTGGAAAACGTCAGAGGTTCTTAATTCTTGGAAAATTGTGCTCACTCCTTGCCATTAGAAATAATTGTCTCTTTCCCATAAGTTGCTATAAATATTTAAGACTACTTCTAACCTTTCAAAATAAAAATATATAGTAATGTTGCAAGTATCTTCATTGCACTTTAGTGAAGTGGCTCACACATAGGTTCTGAAAACTACAGTCAAAGAGTGAAGCACCCCATTTAGCAGTGAGCAAAAGACCTCAGAACTCACAAGAAGATCTCAGAAATTCAAGAGAATATCTCGACTTTCCATTCCTACATTGTCTCATTCGCTCTCTATAAATGATGTCATGGGGAGGGGAGAATGTGGCCTTAAAAGCATAGGCTTTATTCTGTTTGTTCTGCACGTTTTTAAGAAGTGTTATCTAGGCATGCTCCTTACTCCATCTAACTTCTCAGAAACTCTGAAGAACAAAGGTGGGGAAAAAAGACATTTCAGCATCAGTGTTTTCTCAGAACACTCCAGAGTCCCTACCCAATGCAAGTAATGTGGATCACATCTGTAATCCCAATATTCTAGAAGGTAAGGCAGGAACATTGCTGAGTTATAATCTGGCTGGAAGATACAGTGAGTTGGGATCCAGCCTGAGCTAAGGTGTAAGACTCTGTCTCAATTTTAAAAAAACAGGAATTTCCTTGCCTGTGTTTTCATGCTGCATCTTCATGGCTTTTTTTTAAACTTTTGATATTATAACACAACCACAACATTACTACCTAACCTTTTCTCCCTTATACCACTCCCTGCTCTTCTTCAAATGCATGGCCTTTCACTAAATGTCATTACATGCATACATGTATAAACATATACATGTAAATATAACCTGTTTAGTTGTATGTTACTTGTACCTATGTTTTCAGGACTGACCATTTGGCAATGAACAACAACTCTGTAATTGGACTTAAGGTTTACCCAACAAGACGGAAACCATACCTGGTACTGGAAATCCAGCTAACTACTCTGTGTTAGTAATTCAGGGGAAGATCCTAAAACCCCATTTCTAGTTACATGCCTAACCTGATCCTTCTTATTTTTTTATTTTTTGGCTTGCTACTGAGTTACTGCAATAAATACAAGTGTTATAGTCTAGTCCAGCAGGGGTGGGATCTGTATCAAAACAAAAACTAGCTCTTACGGTATTGGAATTTAGGGGCAAGCTTGCTAGAGGCATTCACACTGTGAGAAAAAGAGTCATAGCTATTAAGGGGTTCTGGTTTGAGGCCACCATGTAATATTACTAGGAAGACCAAGTATAGTTTCCCAAGTATTGACCACTGGGAAGATTTCCTAAGAAGAATGAATTACTAGGACATCCAAGAGTAGTGGCTATAAAATGTATAAAGTATGACTATCAGTATTTCTGTCCTTGATATCTGATTGAACTAATTTCCAGACAGTTCAGTAACTCCTTTTAGCTCATACTGGAGTAGGGAGAAGGGAAAGAAAAAATATGTATATATATATATGAGAGAGAGGCAAGAGGCAGGAGAAAGAGAGATAAACAAATTGAGATTGAATATCTAGGACTCTGCTTTCATCTCTGCTTTTCACATTTTCATATTGTTTTGTCTTCAGCTCAGCCACAGCTAGGATTTGATATTTCAGTTTATTAGTACAAGATTCTAGAGTACATAGCTGGCTACAGTTGTAACTACTGTCTACAGATAATCTCCTTAAGGCAAATTCTGCTTTGTAAAGCCTTTGGTCATAGCTGTAGCTTCCCATTATGCAGAATTGTAGAATATAAAAGCACAGTTTAATTTTCTACTTAACACAGGTTCAATAAAGTGAAGAACAGGTTCCCATGATGGCAGATATTGTGAAGATTTTGGCAGCAGATATGACCTGGGTGGAGGCAATGTGACCAGAAATTGAATTTCAACTTCAGGACAGTTATGAGAAATTGATTCTATTTTTAAAATAAAGAAAACTTTTAGAGTATAATATTACACCTCAAATCATAGCAGTTTCCTGAGTCAGAGAACCAAAGGAAAGGGAGGAGATGATTCCCTCAGACACATTACTAAGCTAGCCACACAATCCTAAAATATCTGCACATCACCTTCCCGGACATCAGGACAGTTGAAGAAATGGGTCAATCTAAAAGTATGGGTTGTTTCAGTATGTCCATTTCTCTTATACAATTATTTGAAAGTCTGTGTGAACCAAAGTTACGTACATGTGTGATGTTTCAGGGAAATTTTCCATCATCTAATGGTAGTTGATGTCATCCAAGAAGCAGATTATTAAATGTAAATTAAATGTGAAAGAGTAACATTTGGAGGAGCTATTGGGACGTGGTACAGAGGGCCTTCATATAATGTTAGGTTTGACATCTGTAAAGGACAAAAAGAAGGCAATAAGGGGGTAGAAAGTGCCTAATACAGCAGCACAGATCCAAGAACATTCCTCTAGATCTATTATCCAAATATTCAGGTAGGGGCTTTCCACCCGAGGTATCCAGGAACTTCTTCTAGAGCGAGAGAAAGCCACTGAGAGTCACTACAATGGGGAAACAGAGGGGCTGTAGCTACAGTCATGGACTCTGTGCTCCTCACAGCAAGAGACTGCAGCCATTCCTGTCCACAGTCACCATAGTCCTCCAGCCTAAGATTCAGGATCCATAGTTAGCAAGAACACAAACAAATAAATCCCAAATAATGAATAGAAATCAACTCTGTTTGGCCTAATCCAAAGCAGAACATCACAGATTACTTGTGGGATTTCTGAAAATCTTGATAAAAATAGAAACTGGATGCTACTGCTTCTACCACGGCATCCCACTCCTGCCCAAACCACCTTACCATGAACCAACGTGAAGGCCACAGCCACAAGGCTGCTGACTGAATAAAATCTAAGTTGCTGCTTCTTCCTCAGATCACCTGACTTAAATGTACAGTCCAGGTAGGAATATCCAATTGGTCAAATATTAGTTGCACGTCCTAGACATCTGGTAGGAGTGCCTAATATGACAAATAAAAATATTAAATGCACAAGTAAGAATCCAGATAAACAATAAAAAATTGATATTTCATGTGTTTCTTTAATGTCCAAATTGGGCTTTACTCAGAAACAATAATGTGTAGGTGTACAGATACAACAGAATGGACAGCTGCATCTGCTGAGTCTCTAGAATTGTGGACGTGTCTAGGACACTGGCATTATTTCATAGGTTAGAAAGTGTGGGTCCTTTGACCAGGAATTCTGATAAGACAACATTTCAATGAACAACACATACACACAGTGTTTCATAAGCTCTCAGAGAACCTTGACTTTGAAGCACCTGGCCCTTGTGTTAAAAGAAAGGTGCATCCCACAGAACATAGGACCCCTGCATCTGTGCATGTGCTGTTCAGGTGGGTCTACCATCTGGACAGGAGCCCTTCTGAAATAGGGGCCAAAAAAGAGAAGGCATTTTAGCCTCTGCAAAACACTCTCCCGATAACCAGTACCAGGTGTCCCCAGCCAATGTAGCTTTGTTCTCAGCAGGGTGTCCGTTGCTGTCTGGCTTGGAAATGTGTTTTCTCTGGGCAACCAGTACCAGGTGGAAAGATGACAGCCTCCTCCTCCCCCCACCTTCATCCCATTCCAGGGTCTCACCGGCTTCAAGGTCAAACTAGGGCAGACAGATCACTTCATCTTTGTCTCTTTCACATCCATCCATCAATGTTTCCATATGTAAAAGAGGAAAATGGAGTCGTCACAGTGTTGTTCCTTCCTAATGGTTCTTCTCTTAGGGAATCTTCAAAGGCCTCATTCCAGTGTCCTTCCTGGGGGTTGATGAAGAAAAAGCATGTTTCAGCTAAAAGTCTTGCTGTGGTTTTACAAAATGTTTAAGATTATTCTATTTCTATTTTATAACTTCCCTATCTCCAACACACATCCAGATGTGCACTAGGTTGTAAATCAGTTATGAGATTATCTTTCACTCAGAAAATATTTACAAACATTAATCGCTAAACCAAGTACTATATTAAGCACTAGAAGGCCAGAGATGAAAATAACAAAGTAAGCCATGCCTTCACAGGGTTTTCTTCTTTTTAATGAGAAGTTTTACATATAGTTTATTCTGACTATCTAATATTTAAAAATGACATTTGAATTTCCCAAGAGAAAGTCTCCATGAGACTAAATCCTATTGAAGATATATTAGACAGTCTTCCAGTGTTTCCTAGTCACTCTCTGAAATGCTTATAATAGGCCAGACTCCATGCGAAAGCCTGGATATCATAGAAGAACAAAACACCAGACTCCGTGTTAGAGTCTGGATACACAAAGAAGAAGAAAATGCCGAGAGGCATGGTTCTTGTGGAGATTACAGCCTGATGTGGGGAATACATCTTAAGATCCTCCAGATGGTATTATGTAGATTTTGATAAAATTTATCATGGTCCTTGCTGAGTGAATGAATAAATGAATAATGGGCTCCGTGAAAGCCTTCATGGGGAGCATTGCTAAGTCTCCATGGCCAGCATGTTGAGGTCTAATTCAGCACTACGAGGAAGGCCATATGATAGTGCGAGGGACAGGGACACAGTCCACTCTGCCCCAGACACAGTTCTGTGAATTTACAAATTTTATCTAAGCATCTTTTATATTCATTTTTCACCTCAATTTGTAAGCAACCTGACAAAATCTGCCCTCTTACCATCACATGTCTTCCCCCTCCTTACAGTCAGGGATCCAGTGTGGTGTTCAGCAGACAAGCAGTATAAAGAACAATTAGTCTCATTCCCTGTCATTTACCAGAGCCCTTATTTGTTCCATTGGCCTTTATGAGCATCCCGACTCCTAACGTTCTGCATTAGAACCTGACTCGGTTTATCTGTCTCAGCAGCTCGTTCCTTCTCTCAGGGTCAGATGTCTGCCAAGATGACCTTACCTGATCACATACACTACAGTGGTTTCTGTCATTGTAGTGACCCTGTATCATTGTCTTTCTGCGTATCATTCATGATTATGTAACAACAGAGTTGGTATTCGGTTGTTAGTTATCTCTTCTGAAATGCAAGCTTAAGGTAGGTGGTACCATATGAATTTCACTTGTTGTCACCCCTCATTAAAGAAGGAGAGGGAGACTGTTACTGAAAGCCACAGCTGATCAAAATTCAGAGCACAGGAGATTATGCAGTGCCCGTCCCAGTGGACACATCTCAAGGACAACACCCACACCTAAGGCTCAGCAGAGGGGCCAGAAAGACTGTGAGAGCCAGAAGAATAAGAAATTTGTTGAGAGATTATGTCTCCTAGATATGTCAGAGAAGTTAAACCTGGGAAATCTCAACATGCCTGCCTACACAAGACCTGAACAAGAATGACACCAATAGACATAATAGGAAAAGATCAAGAGGTCTCAACTTTAGACAAAAAACTACAAATAACTAAGGAATGCTGGCAGTGGAGGAAAGAGAGTTCCCATTGGAACAGCGGCCCTTCCCGATTGTGTTACTCAATACCAAGTGGTCAGTTCTGAAATCAGATACATAAAAGTAACTTTATATGAACTGATAAAGATGTATACATTTAGGAATATATGTGTATATGCATATATATGGATATATATGTGTGTCTCTCTTTTTTTGGTCCTTTTTTTTAAAAAACAATATATAGAAGTATCCAGATTGGTTTAAGAAAAATGGTGATACTTTCCTGTTCCATTCATCTACCTGAAATTTTCAGTTTAATTTTTCTATAGCTAAATAGAATTCCATTGTGTATATGCATCATTTTTCCATCATCAACCACTAATTGAAGGCTATTTAAGCTTTTTATTTCCTAGCTATTGTAAGTAGAATAACAGTGAACATAGTACACTTAGGGCTTGGGGATGCTTGCTCATACGTCTTCTAACCACGACAGGGAAACTTCACATATGAAATCTGAACAACATGGTTCCCTAAACAAGATCTGCATAATGAAAACTCAGTTGACATGCAAACATGGATGATAGAAATTTCATAAGATCCCGTCATTGGAGGAAGAGCTACATGCAATGAATAGCTTTTGAGACAGGAAGCATCCACTGTCTAAGGAGATGATCTCTCTGACAGAATAGTCAATCCCAAGTGGTCAGGCCTAAACACATGTGCATATGAACAACACTAAATGGACTCAGTTGACTGCATGCTATTTTCATTATTCAGTAAAGAAAGCAATGAGAAATGCTGAGATATCTAGAAATGATGAAATCCCAGAAGTTCACTGCACCTAGGCTCACGCTTAGACGGAGAAGAAGGAAATACAGGCCCTGGCATCAGTGAATTCTCGAGCTTAGGGGAGGGGCTGGCTTGCAGCAACTCTGCTCCTGGGAGAAACGGTTGACTCCTGTGGATAATAGTACAGGTCTAGAGTCCTAGCACATAGGACACTGAGACAAAAGGATTGCAAGGTCAAGGTAAGAACTTGTCAGGGAGTTTCTGTAGTTATAATCTTGAGCATGGAGAAGCCTAAGTATTTCACCCTCTCTCCACTCCACTCTCTTTTCTCCTCCACTGTCTCTCATTGGCCAAGACTAATTGAAATGCATTGAGCAAAATAGTGCAGGTGTTGTCTGTCTCCCAGGCACAGAGCAGGGCAGAGAAGGTGAAGAGTGGATATGAGGCTTGAAGTAAATAGATTACCAAGACATAAGGAATTCATTTGTTTTGCTCACCTAATTTTCACATCATATAGACTATTGCTCACCCAACTTTGGTCAATAAGTATGTAAACATTGATAAAATGTGTCTTGTGAAAGAAAAGGATCTGAGACTTATGGGGAAAGAATCAGAAGCCATGTAAGTGTGGCTCAGGGTGCTTTTTAGCTGGGCAGCAGGGAGTAGCCTAGAATGGTAAAGCAGAACTGAAAAAAGCTTCTAAAGGAAGACTGCCTTTCTATTTGATCGGGTTAAAGACATCTATGAACTCTAAAGGTCATATGAACTGGAGGACATGGATCATATCCACAAATGGTAGGGAATGCCCATTGAATTCAATATAACCTGACTCTATTCATTTAAAGGTCTGAGCTTGGGGCCAGTTAAGAGGAGGTGGGGCTGAGGTTAAGTGCTCATGCTGCCTTGTTTCTTAGCATTGAACCACCTAGGAGTAAGAAATAGAGATCCACTTATATGGGGAAATAAACAAAACTAGTATGCGCTATACGGAAAAAAGGTGTGTAGAGGAGATAGCCCAATGTTTCTCTCCATCTCACCAAAGTTAAATTGCAGCCATTTGAACTTCTGCTATGTGCTAGGTACTAGGCTAGACTCAAGGCTCATGTGACAGATGAGCATCTCATCGTGTACTGTTTCTCTCATCACATCTGAGTTGCCTCTTTCTCTCATCAGTTTGCCTGACTGTTGTATATTCACAGCCCACGTAGCATACCTTTACTTACTCTGACTTTATTTTTTAGGTGTTTTTGTTATTTTTGTTTTAGTGGTGATGGAGGTGGTGTGAGTGGTGTGTGTGTGGTGTTGTGGAACAATCTTTTTGTGCACTATAAAAATATGTTGCTCTTTTGGGTTTAATAAAGAGCTAAATGGTCAACAGGTAGGCAGGACGAGGTTAGGCAGGACGAGGTTAGGCAGGACGAGGTTAGGCAGGACTTGTAGACAGGGAAAGATCACTCTGGGATGTAGAAGGGCAGTCACCAGCCAGATGCAGAAAAAGCAGGACAATTACAAGATGAGGTAACAAGTCATGAATCACGTGGAAACAAACAAATTAATAGAAATGGGTTAAATTAACTTATAAGAGATAGTCAGAAACAAACCTAAGCTATCAGCCAAATATTTATAATTATAAGCCTCTGTGTGGTTGTTTGGGAGCTGGGTGACAGGATAGAAAGGTATGCCTACATATGTGTGTTGGGGGAAGCATGTGTGTGTGTGTGTGTGTTGTTATTGTTCCAGTGCTAATAACTAAACCCAAGGCCTCTGCAAACACTGCACAACTGAACAACATCTCAAGCCCACAGTTTGCTTATGAGCCCAGACTGACTACAAACAAACCTTCAACTACCTCAGCTTCCCACTGGTTACAGTTATGTGCCACCATGATCAATTCTGAATTTTAATTCTAAGTTCCAAGCAGAAAGAATCTAAAGAAATAGATGGTTCTATTGTCTAATGAGCCCCTAAAGAGGCCAGGGGTCAGCCTCACCATCCCCTGTCTTTTCAGCAATGATCATGATCATCGAGGCATACTCTAGAAGACAGCAGAGTCTGCTTCCCCAAGAAGAATACATGGAAAAGACAGCACCAGTGTAAGAATATCTTTTCTCCATGTCAGTCCATTCTAACCTCACATGCTGTTCCCATATATTTGTTTGCTCATTAGAAACTATGCAAGAACAGACTGTGCAAGAAGAAATGCAAGAATATACAGGTGATCGTGATGTCTGGTTCTGTTTATGAATTCCTTGTGCTATGCACAAGTGTGAGGGTCAGTCATTCTGATTTGTTTGTGAAATAGCTGTAACTCACCAGTTACCCATCTACCCGCAGGTACTGGGTGTTGCCACAGAGTGTTTAGTGTGCTAGATAGCAAATGAAAAGAGAAGTAGAGATTTGTCCCTCTAATTTATTTCTAACTAAATGAGCAACTACAGAAGAGCCAGGCAGATCTAACAAAAAATCCCTAACATTGGTCTATACTAATTAAAATGTATTATAATGAAATAATGATAGCACAAAAGACCCTAAATTACAGGGCCTGTAGAAAAATTTACACTGAGCCAATTACAAAACTGAAGTTTAGAATGAATTCTTTTTTCTTTATTTTATTCTTTTTTAATAAAAATTTCCTCTTCCTTCCCGTTTCCCATTTCCCTCCCCCTCCTCCCACACATCGCCCCCTCCCCCCACTCTCTACCCCCTCTCCCCACTCTTCTCTCCCTCCCCTCACTCCATTCCTCCTCCCTCTAGGTACTGAAGAGCAGTCCAAATTCCCTGCCCTGCAGGAAGTCCAAGGCCCTCCCACTTCTATCTAGGTCCAGGAAGGTGAGCATCCAAACAGGCTAGGCTCCCACAAAGCCAGTTCATGTATTAGGATCGAAATCTAGTGCCATTGTCCTTGGCTTCTCATTAGCCTTCATTGTCCGCCATGATCAGAGAGTCAGGTTTCATCCCATGCTTATTCAGTACCAGTCCAGCTGGCCTTGATGAGCTCCCAATAGATCAGTTCCACTGTCACAGTGGGTGGGTGCACCCATTGTGGTCCTGACTTCCTTGCTCATGTTCTCCCTCCTTCTGCTCCTCATTTGGACCTTAAGAGCTCAGTCTGTTGCTCCAAATTGGGTCTCTGTCTCTATCTCGATCCATCGCCAGATGAAGGTTCTAAGGTGATATGTAAGATATTCATTAGTATGGCTATAGGATAGGGTCATTTCAGGTTCCCTCTCCTCAGTTGCCCAAGGTACTAGCTGGGGACATCTCCCTGGACACCTGTGAGTCCCTCTATAGTCAAGTCTCTTGCCAACCCTAAGCTGGCTCCCTTAATTAGGATATATATTTCTCTGCTCCCATATCCACCCTTCCTATATCCCAACCATCCTATTCCCCCAAGCTCCCCCAATCCTCCCCTTCTTAGGTTTCTCACCCCATTTCCCCTTAGCCCCATGCCACTTCACCTGCAAGTTCCCAGTTTTTGCCTGGCAATCTTGTCTACTTCCCCTATCTAGGCAGATGACTATACGTTTTTCTTTGGGATAACCTTCTTATTTAGCTTCTCTAGGATCACAAATTATATGCTCAATGTCCTATATTTATGGCTAGAAACCAATTATGAGTGAGTACATCCCATGTTCATCTTTTTGGGTCTGGGATACCTCACTCAGGATAGTGTTTTCTATTTCTATCCATTTGCATGTAAAATTCACGATGTCATTGTTTTTTTACTGGAGTAGTACTCTAATATGTATATATTCCACACTTTCTTCATCCATTCTTCCATTAAAGGGCATCTAGGTTGTTTCCAGGTTCTGGCTATTACAAACAAGCTGCTATGAACATAGTTGAACAAATGCTTTTATCATATGATAGGGCATCTCTTGGGTATATTCCCAAGAGTGGTATTACTGGATCTTGGAGTAGGTTGATCCCAAATTTCCTGAGAAATTGCCACACTGATTTCCAAAGTGGTTGCACACGTTTGCATTCCCACCAGCAATGGATGAGTGTGCCCCTTCCTCCACAAGCTCTCCAGCAAAGGCTATCATTGGTGTTTTTGATTTTAGCCATAGAATGAATTCTTTGAATTATTACATTATTGTTAGCACCAATGAGGTGCAATATTCAGAATATAAAGATTAAAAATTAGCTTTTTGTTTTTTCATTTTTTAAAATAGGATTTCTTTGTATAGCCCTGGTCATCCTGGCACTCACTCTGTAAACCAGGCTAGCCCCAAACTCACAGAGGTTCACCTGCCTTTGCCTCCTGATTTTTGGGATTAAAGGCATGTGCCACCAAGTACGGCACTCAAAACTAACTTCTGTCTAATTCATTTAGCTCTTGCTTTTAAAAAACTTGAAGAGTTACGCACAATTGTATAATTTCAAAGGACTACTCTTTGGGACAAAATGACTTAAGTAGAAAAGCTCATTACAGAAATATTGTTCACCAATCTGGCGTCTGGGAAGTTGACCATCAATATATGTGAGAAGTAGGTTTCTGTAAGGCACATTTCTCCATGTCTCAGGTGGAGTCTTTTAGCGCATATAGTGGAAGTGGTGAGCAAGCTCTGGCCAGCCTGTTCTGTAGGTTCAGTCCTCCCATTTCTGTAAGATGAGAACAGTCATCGTGACAATCACTTCCCAAGGCCTCCAACTTCTAATGTTCTCTCATTGTCTTCAACACAAAATTGGGTTTGCAACAGTAAATATTGTTTGTCAATATGACTGGATCTGGAAGAAGTAAAGGACGGGCATCTGGGTAGACATGTTAGGGTTGTTCGTGATGGGGTTATTTGAACTGGCAAGACCTAGCGTAAGCTGAAGCAGCATTTTCCAGTGGCAGCCCACATAAGAGCTGGAAGAGGGAAGTTCTTCTTTTGCCTTTCTTCTCACTGACAAGTTGGTCTAATGCATTGCTTCTACTGCTACATTCCTTCTCTGATGTCAGAAGCCTACTTCTTCAGGCTTCCCTCATTGACAGAAGATCAACAGATCTAGGAATTCTCCAGGCCTCATTGGAACTGCTGGGGTATCCAGCCTCATGTATGGAGCAGCTACCAGATTCTAAGCTTCTCCAGTGTGATGTATCCTAAATTTCCTGGAACTTATAAGCCAATCTAATAAATCATTTTTAACATATATTTATTTTATTGGCTCTCTTTTGCTAGAGAACTCTGCCTAATAAAAGGGTTCACTAAAATTCAGACTTTAATATATTTAAAAAAAGGAGGGCTACAATGAAGTGCCGGAACCTCACATGCTTTATCAAGGTTAGAGGAAGTAAATCCATAAGTGGAAAGAATGGACTACAAAGGCATAAGCTCTGAACTGTGTGCTTGTTGTCCTTAGCTCCACTGATTGAGAGATAGGGCCTCACTGACAGTTAGCAGAGTGCTGCCCTTTGTTCTAGCAGCTGTTTGACTTATTTGAGGACCCTTTCAGTAAACAACTCATTGGAATACCACCCACTCCCACCACTGTGAGCTTTGCCTGGCTACAAAAGATAGCCCAGTTCAGATTCTGTTTCTAGCAGTCCTCATTAGAATTACCCTCGTAGACTCCAGAAGTTTCCACTGCACTATTCTTCCTCCTCACCGCCAAATGCCTCCCAATACCAGCCACCTCTCCCTACACTCTTCTTCCGTCCCATCTCCCTGTCCCTATGTTCTCGTCATCTAGAGAGGGTGCCATGCAGGCTACTGAAAGAGAAACAGGGACTCCAACTCAACCACACGACCTTTGACCTACAAGCTGTCCTACTTGCAAGATGTGCTGGGGCAATAATATCGCAGAATGTGTGAGAATGTCCAACCAATGTCTAATTTAACCTGATGCCCATTCCATGAGTGAAAATCCATACCCAGCACTGCTGGATGGCTAGGAACCAGAGAATGGGCAGTGCAGAGACCCAGGATAGAACCAAGAATGAATGACAAAACATCAATTAAATGATTCTGTTATATCCACAGATCAATGCCTTGTCCAGGTGTCATCAGACAGGTTTCCTTCAGCAGCAGATGAAAGTGTGTGCAGGGACCTACAGTCAGACATTATTCAGAGAGAGAATCTAAATTGAAGGCCTCTATTGGGTCCCTTCCCTTGGAGCTTTGGGGAGCCCTGTGGCAGAGGGGGAGAAACAATTGTAGGAATCAGAGCAAACAGAGGATACTATGAGAATGTGTCTCACTGAATCAACTAAGAAAGATGCAGATGAGCTCACAAAGACTAAAGCAGCAATCGCGGGGAATGCAGAGGTGTGCATTATGTCCTCCACATATATGATGTGGCTATTAGCTTGGTGGTTTTTTTGTGGGATTCCTAGCTGTGGGAGCAGGTGTGTCTTTAGCTCTTTTGCCTGATCTTGGGACTCTTTTCCTCCTCTTAGGTAAGCTTTTTTAGTCTTGAGTGAGGGCTTTCGTCTGTGTTATTGTATCTGCTTTTGATGTTTTTGCTTTTCTATCTCTTGGAGGCCTTGATCTTTTCTGAAGGGAAACAGAGGAAGAGTGAGCCTGGGGGAGGAGGAGATAGGGGGATCTGGGAGAAGTGGAGGGAGGGGAAACTATGGCTGGGGTGTAATGCATAAGAGAAGAATCTATTTTTTAAAAAAAGTAATGATTCATATGTTCATTTCTGCTTCTGAGAGGAATCTTACGACTAAAGGGAAGCGGCTTTGCTGAGTGGTACACAACAGATACAGGTGGCCCTCCCTCTCCACCTTCCAATCAGTCTGACCAAGGATGTGACCAGAATGTTTGGAAATGCTGTCTTTGCAGATGTAACTAATTAAGATGAAGTTGTGATAGAGTAGAGTAGACCATTAATATGTAATGATTGATGCCCTTTTAAGAAAAGAGAAGACACATATGCTCTTAAGGGAAGATGAGCATGGAAGAGTAGAGGAAAATATTGCAACAATGCTTACACAGCAACTGAAGTCATCTGGGATACCAAGAGCAGGAAGAAGCAGAGGGATCCTTCCTCCACTAGAAACTTCAGAGGGAACTCAATCACATAAACACCTAAGTTTCAGACCTCTAGCCCCGAGAACTGTGAGGGGATAAATTGATGTTGTTTATTGCCACTAAGTTTGTGGTATTTTGTTGTGGCATCCTCAGAAAATTAATACAGATACTTTACCAGTCATAAATACTCTGTGTCTCCCTTGTTAGGAATCTCCAAACTCAGAGCCTATGCTATATTCTAATATAAAATTATTTGTTCATTTACATATTTATTTTTGATATTATGATATAATTACATCACTTAACACTTCCATTGCCTTTCATCAAACTCTCCTATATACCACTCCCTTATTCTTCAAATACACAGCCTATTTTTTGCTAATTCTCATTGCATACATATACATGAATATAAATACATAAATATAACCATTGCAGTCTGAATAATGCTACTTGTATATATGTTTTTCGGTGTGTCTATTTGATATTGGATAATCAATTCCTGTATTCTTCCCTTGGAAAGACTATTGCTCTTGCTCTCAGGATTCCTTAATTTTTGTAATTTTGTGTGGGGTTGGGATGTCTTGCAATTTCCCATGTTGTCTTCAATATGTCTATTGTTGTTGTTCTTGTTTAGCTCATATTTAGGGGATCATGTTGGTGAGGCTTGATGAATTTAGTTTCTGATGTTCCTAAGACACGTGATTTCATATAAAACTTCCTGTTCTTCTGGTTCTTAAAATATTTTTTTCTGCCTCCTCTTCCACAATAATGCCTAAACCTTAGGTGCGGGAATTATTTTGGAAATGTTTCTATTGAGACTGTACTCCGCAACTCTGCATTTTGGTTCGTTTTCATTTTCTGGTCTCCATCCCTCTCGTTGAGTGACTCTTAAGTCCAATTAGGGAATTGCTGGTTACTGCCATCTGCATCAACTACTGAATCCTAAGCACTATTGTGCCATATTGGTTGGTGCTACCATTTATAGATATCAAAACTGGGCATTATTGGTTGCTTCCCTATCTTGGAAGCTTACATTGCGTCTTCCAGTGATGGTGTTCATATATAAATATACCTACGCACTATGTGTGGGCCTGGTTCCCATGGAGAGCAGAAGTGGGCATTAGATCCCCTGAAGCTGGAGTTTTGGGTGGTTGTTAACTGGCATGTGGGTGTCAGAAATCTAACCTAAGTCCTCAAAAGTAGAATACATTCTTAACCAAAACCAGACCCTATAGTCACCCATTTCTTACACACAGACATTGTCATTGAAGTTTAGATGGATGATACATAGATGATAGATAGATAAATAGATATATTAACCCATTTGTTTATCAAATATTGAAAAATTATTAAATTGTAATATGTAACTCTCTGGGTATGTTACCAAGTGGTACACTATGTGCCTAGCATACTTAAAGTCCTTGTACAAATTTCCAACACCCAAAATAAATGCAAACAAATAGACAAGGTATAGAGCGGGGTTGAAATGGGAGGGGAGACCCTTGCAAATATATCAGGATACTATGCAAATTTGGGGGGACCTGACAACAACTATCAATAATGGAATAGACCAGGAATGGATAAGATACTGCTATTAAAAAAGTTAAACTCTCTGTTTTGGTCAGGATTGATTGAGAATTCAGAAGTAGGCTAAATTTGAAGAATGAATTAGAGAAGTTGAAATTTGAATAGCTTGAATAGTGGTTCCTATTCAAGATTACTTTATCCCTCAGGGAATGTTTAAATAGAAATAACTGTGGTTGTCACAACCGTTAGAAAGGATGTCTGACCTATAATAAGTAGAGACCAGTGCTGGTGTTAAACATCACTTAATTCACAACTTAGATGCCAGAGATGGGAATTAATTACCAGGCCCCAAATCATGTAATGTTGAAATAGAGGAATCTAAAATTAGAGGTGGATAGAGAGCCTAGGGAGAATGTAGGGATAAGCATTTGGCAGCATAGACCATTAGCTAAACACTGTGCAGAAATATTTACACATCTTTACATCCTTCATCTCATCTCACAGATGAAGAAATCAAGGCTCAGAGGTTAAACAACTTTCACAAGCCTGAATGGTTAGTAAATAACTTTAACCCAGGTCTGGCTTTCAAGGTGCCTTCCCCTTCATAGCAGCTGTTTAGTTCAGGACAATTTCCCCAACTCAAAAGTGATCTGAAATCCAGCCTTCAGGAGCTAACTATTGAATGCAGACAAAAGACGGCCTGAAGGCTAATGATTACACCACTATGCCTTTGACAAGGAAGCTCTGTGGGGACACTGAGAATTGGGGTCTCTATCTGAGTGTGATAAATAATGAGGAGAAAAGGAAGTCCGAGGAACAACTGACCAGAAGGATGAAGACACAGGAGGAGGATACTGCCCTAAGCCTCTGAGACAGGCACAGGCATATGTGGTGAAACAAAACGATCTAATGATTAACAGTTTAAGGATAATCGAGACTGGGGATGGGGATTGTGATGGGCGATCCCAAGAATGCTAAAACTGCAGTGAGAGGAAACTGACAGACATAATAAAAAGCTAAGAATACCCAACTTAAAACTATTATGTGCCGTCTTTTCCATATAACATTTAAGTGTTGGATTGTCTACGTTGGTGAACTAACAGATGTGTTCCTATAATATGTGGTTTACGCTCTGATGGAACGTGTCAAAACAATCTGAAAGTATACATGTGTGCAAATATAAGTGTGTGTGTGTGTGTGTGTGTGTGTGTGTGTCCAGTTGTAGTCTCAATTAAATCTAGTGGCAGTTTGGAGAATAAAGAGGCTATTATGCAGTGTTGAGTTTCTGTGTTTCCTTAAATTATGCATCTTTCCCCGGCCTCTTTACATGCTTTCTTCAAGGGTAACAGCGTAATGATGATAATGATCACCTTGCTTATGCTCAAAACGATCGCTCAGGAGCCTCTGATGAGGCTTAAGAAGTCAGGCAGAAAACAAAATGCTAGGAGTGAGTTTGGAGTGGCACATTAGAGGAAATTATCTGGGCGGATTAAGGTCCTTCACAAATAGAAGAGTTCTTCCTGCAGTGACCTAGCTGAAATGATTTCAAATAGACCATATTCAGCACGCTAATAGCATTATAATCCTATTTTTCTTGTTTCCTTCATCAAACCTCCTTCCCCAGGGAGGTTTTCAATATTCATTTTTAAAACAATCAACTAAGGACAAATTATAGATCATTTGGGGAAGTGTCTGATAAATACATGAAGATGGTAATTCTGTCTTTATGGCTAGTATATATCCAAAGCTTTGATGAACTCTAGACTATATTAAGTACTCCACAAATGCTGCCTGAATAAATGAGTGCTCTTTGCCATTAGAAAACCTTTCATCCATACAAACAACTAAGTATTCTCTCATTCTTGAATGATGGTAGAGGTTACACCTTTAGTCCTTACCTCTGAGCATTTGCTCATACATTTAAAGAGTACATGCTGTTTCAGGTATTAAACCACTAGAACATTCATGGAGGAATATTTTCATTGCCCAGTTAGCAGTGTCATGTAAGATATAACTTACACTCTTGCAAAGGCGCATCAATTTTTGAAATACATAATGTATTTCATCAAGTGGTTCTTCTCTATGAAAGAAACTGAAAGAAAATACATCCTTGCCATCCTGCCTCCTCTACACCTCCAAATAGCTGGGTCTAAGACCAAAATGAGGTGTATAGAATTCAGACAGGAATAAAGAAAGATAGTTGCTTAATCCTGAGTTTATGAGGAAAATAGTTTACCATTTCCATCAGTATATAAGGATAAATTAAATTAAACCCAAGACAAATCTAGTGAAAACTGTTTAAAGTGAATTTTCCCCCGAATTTTAACAACAGACTTCTTAAGATGTGTAATAGCTGTGATTAAGAGCTGTGATTGATAATACAACCCAAGTATGAAAACAAAAAAGAATATTTTAAATAATTTAATTTGTATGCTCATAATAATAATTATTCCAACAGTCTATAAGGTCAATTTGAATTCTCCATGGGAGTGATTATTCATTTTTATTCACATGGTGGCCTCTCAGATCCTTTGTGCAAGGACTCCAACCCTGTCATTCATCACCTGACCACAGCAGCTTTCTGAGACCATGGTGAAGGATTCCACAAGTCCCCCATTCTGCATCATTACTATATGCAAGCAAAGATTCATGAAAGTGATGCATTTCCTCGGGGATCTTTCCTGCTATTCCAGTGTGGTGCCTCCTTTCCATCATATATTAATATTTTAAACTTAAATGAGCGTGGACAGATGGCTATTTTTCTATATGATTCTACCATGTTGCACATTTTCACTGTGGGCCTTGATAAAAGAGGTGAGCAATAACTGTGTCAAGTCTGACAATTCATAAGATGAAAACAGTAGCCTATTACTTTTAAATTGAACCTCAATTGAGTTATAGGAACGTGGTCAGAAAATAACCTGAGTGAACTCTAGCCGAGTTCCTAAGAGTCCATATTCTCCTATTAAACCTCACCTTCAAGGTCTCTAACTTCACATTCCTCTCCACATTCTTGTCTTCCAAGGTCCTACCAAAACAGAACTTTCCATTCTGACTGGTGCACTCTAGGCCTCTTGTAGCTCACATCAATAAACTCTGCCAGTTCTTAAGGCTTAAGCAATGTCCCTACTCTCTATACCAACTTTTGATATTACTCAATTAATTTTCTTATTGGTTATGTAATGTCTGATAAGAAACATTTTAAGGAAAGAGGGCATAATTTTTGCCTACAGTTCAAAGTATGCTGGTTAGTTTTTTGTCAGCTGGAGTCATCTTGGAAGAGAGAACCTCAATTGAGCAAATGCCTTCCTGGTGTCATGTCAACCACATAAACTTCCTCCTACCCAATTTGCTTCTTGTCCATGATCAAATTCTACCCAATTTGCTTCTTATCTTGGCAACAGAAAGCAAACTAAAACACAAGGAATGCACAGTCCATTATAGACACCAAAGAAAAAAGACGCTAGTCACATGACTTCCACAGTTAAGTCAAGAGGCAGAAAGGGATGAATGTATTTCTCAAGTAGTTTTCTCCTTTTGATTTCATTTAGGACCCAGCATAGGAGTGGTGACAGCCACGTGGAGCATGGTTCTTCACATCTCAATTAGACTAATATTGATGCCAACCCTTTGACATGCCCAGAGACTTAACATGTAGTGTTTCTAGATGCTGAGACTCTGACAAACAATATTAAATATGATGCCACCCTTAAAAAGGACAACATAAACTAAGAGTACTAGTGGTCATACAAGTCAGAGATAGTGCAACATGGAAAGGAAAAACTAGTTTAGATTCAGCTTCTTATTTGTTCTGAATGTTTGTCTCCACTTCAAATTTCCTTACTAAAATATTAAACTTGGGAGATACTGTTAGAGGGTAGGTCCTTTGGGAATAGATTGTGCCATAAGGTGAGCAGACTTTTCTAAATGGGACCAACGACTTTATAGAAGCTTAAATAGGAGCATTTCAACACTGCTATAAGGAATGTCAGTTAGTCCAGTCACTATAAAAAACAGTATGAAGACTCCTCCCAAAAAATAGAATTATCATATCCTTTAAGTATACTACTCTTGGAAATAAGCCAGCAACACACACACACACACACACACACACACACTATGCAAGGAGAAGGGGAGAAACAACTCCATAAGCCATGAACTTGGAAATAACCCTGTATTGTGTTCCATATCTATTATCACTGGAACAGTAAAGGCAGAAATATTCAGAAGTCAAGACTATTCATATCTACACAAAGAGCAGCCTGGGCTACATGACACCCTATCTCAAAAGGCATATCAACAAAAATAAAACCAGGGATTTGCTTTTATATGGAACCTGGAGACCTTGATCTTCTAGCTTACTAACATCCAAAGTATGCAGAATAAATGCACATTGTTCATATGCAATCTAGTCTGTAATATAAGATTTTATCATTTTCTCTTCTTCAGAAACCCTGTATTAAACAAGCTATCTAGCTAAGTAGACTTTTTCTGAACTACTACAAAAAGCTTCCAGATATAGAACATGGAAAATTATATAGAATGTTCTTTTAAGAGGCTTATTTCTTTAAGAGCAGCATATAAATATACACATACATTGCATTAGACACGCCAGTTACAAAAATGCGTAAGACTCTATTACCAACCCCTAGGGAAGAGCATAATTGCTAACAGGATTGACAAATGAGGGAAAATAGTTGTTATACAATGTGCCAACATCTCAGCAAAACTTCCTTACAACAGAGTCAAATTCAAATCCACAGCACAGCACACTGTACTGAAATTTATTATTTGAGGGATGAATGGGGGTTCTCTTAACTAAAATTTTGAGATCTAGAGACAGTAACATATGCCTGGAATTTTAGTAAGTAGGAGCTGTAAACATGAGAATCTTAAACTGTATGCCAGATTTGGGCTAAATAGCAAGACCCCGAGTTAAGAGGAAAGAAGGAGTAGGGAGAAGTTGTTAGGATTTGCGGTAAGTTTATATCTGGTAGATCTTTGTAGACAATTACAGACCTTATTATAGCAACAACTAATATATTTGTGCTACTGGATAAACAAAAATTGATGATGTTTTTTTTATTTGTCTAACAGAGGTGTGATCATATCAGAAATAAATTATAGAAATATAGGATTCCACTTCTTCAAGTCCCACTTATTTGGATCCTATGCAGTTGGGTAATATCGAAAAAACACCTCATACAATTATCATTACTTTTCTCTCTAGGAACTCTGAAATTAATCCTAGTCATTTATTCATTGCTCCCAACTAAAGAGCAATGAAGAGTTCTTTCTCACATAATATCACAGAATAGATGGCCATTCAGCTATTTAGAATAACTATAAGTCAACAAAATATCATGCCAATACTGTCACATTTTATATTCTTATATTACATAGCTACTTAAAACGCTACAAGCACGAACATGCTCTATCGGGAACCCACTTCCTTTCCTACTTAAAATGAAACTATTCTGAAACTCTCTCATCTTTAGGATTTCTTCAACAAAGTCTGTATTCATTCCTTGTTTTGAATTGATCCCATTCCTTTTGTGTCCTTCTCTAATAGTACCTAATTTAATGGAGTGTAGCTTCTGTTTTTGTTCTCCCCCTTTTTAATACACCTTGAAGTCTGAGATGATCAAGGCTCACTCCACTTTATGCTTTCAAGACCCAGTGCACCTCGTTTGAGACAATGGCAGGACAGGGCCTGCCTAATACAAAGAAATCTTTCCACCTACACAAACAGCTCACAGATATGTTTGTTTAAAGCACACACACATGGTGTAGATAAACTCTGCTATCCTCACAATGAACATCAAGCTCTTATACTCAAAGTTTAATCAATAAGTCAGTGTGTTTTAAACCTTATCAATGTATATGCTACAGTGCAAACGTGGCATCCTAAAAGTGAACATTGGAAACTTAATCTCCATGCAACAGTGTAACGAAAGGGTTTAATGAACAGTTTGTAATCATGAATATTTGTGAATTGACTAGTGTCAATCTTAAAAATGCTTAAAGCTGTAAACTTAACATCTGTCACTTCTTCCCTCCCTTCAATACTTCCCCTCTTTATCCCCCTCTTCGCTTGCCCTCTTCCTTGTTCTCTTCCTCCCACCTTCTCAATTCCTGTCTTTTCCTTCAGCAATGAGATTAGGTATCAAGAAAGTCTGTACCAAGGAAAAGTGCACACAAAGTCCCACTTCTAACCAAGAAGTTGTTTGCAACTTATACATGCTGGGAGAAAGAAAATTAATTTTCTACAGTGAAGTGTCACTGGGTATATTAACCATCATCCAGGGCAAACCTCCTGCCCAGGAGTAGTTGACCAACATAAAACAGACTCCAAGTTTTTATGAGCTTTCTGTTTGTTATATCTTTGTGGCTTATATATTTTCTTGTTTTAGTTGGAATTTTGTTATGCTTTCTAAGTTTTCTTCAGTGGAAAAGTAAGACATCGGGGACATCTGGGAGGAATTGTTAGAGGAGAAAATAAGAGCAAAATATATTATATGAAAAAAGTTTAAATGCATGATAATTTTTAAAAGACTTGTTTTTAAGAAATAAAGTTTGTCCCAGATGCCACCTCTTTGACCTTGACCTTTCATGCTTCCAAACATGTGAGCCAATAGATATCTGTTGGCTGTAAGTCAAGGTGTTCTGTTATACCAACACAAAATGGACTGAGATAACCCCCTACAAAGAACAGACATCAGCATACACCAAATCATTATAATCTCGGTGAATTATATCGTTACTTATGCAGTTTCTCAAAAAGAAAATATGACAACCTACACAGTGAGCATCTACTCTTTATTACCCAAGCTTTGAACTAGTATTGTGATAGCCAAGCCACAGACTTTGTATCATCTCTCAACCCAAGCGCTTCGGGATAATACAGTCTCAGTAAAGGGACATCAGACTTGGAGTAGATCAAATCAAATGTGTTCATTTTTTCAGATCACAGTGATTAGCTCCAGGAACATATAATAATCTACCAGACAGTTTCAGTAATGCTGTATTAAGAGACTATAATTAGGAGCACTAAAGGAATCAAATCTTTAAATCATGAGACATGGTTCTGCGATACTGTTAAGGGCATCATGCTAACCCTAACAATAGAGCTAAATTAGAGATAACAATAGAAACATGTTCCTGGGAATACTTATGATGTGAATACAGTTAGAGCTGAAATTGGCTCAACCATTAGAGTCAGACCTCATTTTTTGTAACTCTGCTTTCTACACTATATCCCAAGTGTCTGCTATACGGCTGCATTCCTAACTGCCTTCAAGTTCTCTTAGTGAGGAGAAGATCTGATATTCACACCACAAAGTCTTTATTTACTCTTCGGTCTTTATTGGTAACTATACCTATTACCTGTACTCCTTTTCCTGGCTACGTTAAACAACACTACCAACAACAAATCAATCCTTAGATACACTGTGACATCATTAATCCACTTGTCTTGGAACAATTTGTCTCCTGCTTCCTCTTTCTCTGTCTAATGCCACCTAGTTTTTCTACTTGTTCTTATAGTTCTACTTTTGTTAAAGAAATATGTCTGGAAGCCGTTCCTGCTATACCTCACCTGAGTGCAGGGATGCGTAGCCCTGGGTGGGGCACACTCATCCTGTGCACATATCTCGCATAGCACTTATCACTGAATTCTAATTGCTTAGCTTAATTTGCCTCTTTACTACATACACAGGAAATCCTAAAAGGAGAAAGGCTGCATCATATTCAGTGTGTTTTCCCTAGTATTTGGCAATCTGGCACAGCGCTTGGCATATGATCAATGCCTACTAAGTATCTGTTGACTGCTTGATAACTTCATGGTAACTTGAAAAATGATTCTACCTGGAAGATGATAAATATTTTCTCCTAAAGATGCGAACAAACTTGCACTCCCCTCTCCTGCAGAGCTGAGAGCAGGCCTCATTGAAGCAAAGAGGGAAAAAATAAGCATGAACAGATGATCACCAGCATATGCTGCCCCTTGCTCTTTTCTTGGAGCAGGAATTTACTTTCATTTTCAGGTAGACCCAGCCTGCTGTGCAGTCAATTTCATGGCCTCCTGGGAACCCAGAGGAGAGACAACTTGGCATAAGTGAGTGGACTGCATTTTTCTGAGGAAATGATGGTGTTGTACTGCATTATTGGTCCAGCTAGAGCACCAAGTAGCTATATTTCTTGGATGATGGAGAGGGGGAAACTAACCAACAAAGTTTATACAGTGATGCAATACAACTTTCAGGAAGAGTACCTCAGACTGTCCCTTGTCACAGAGTGCAAGGAGAAAGGTAGCAGGAGAGATGTTAAATATGCCCTTCCGAAAGCTGAAGGCATCCCAAGCTCTGAGAAACACAAGTCAAGATGAAAAGGATCCTTTCCCAAGCACTATGTTAGAACCACCACTTCCACTAAATCTTGCCAGACACACTGGAATACAGTATTCTCCCTCTCTGTAACCAAAAGCACTAAGTATAACCCATTGGTACTGAGTACTGACCACAAGCTGGCTGAGTTGCCATGCATTGTGTTATTTAAGCATGAAAGTATGCCCTGGATTATTACCTGTGCTGACTAATACTTCTTAACTTGACACAAGTTAGGTTCATCTGGGAAGAAGAATCCTCAGTGGAGAAAATGCCTCCATCACACTGTCTTTTCGTCAAGTTCGTGGAAGCATTTTCTTTATTTATGACTAATGTAGGAGGGCACAGATCATTGTGGGTAGCACCAACACTGGCAGGTGATGCTGGAATATGTAAGAAAGCAAATAGAACAAGTCAGGAAGCAGAATTCCTCCATAGCCTCTACTTCAGTTCCTGCCTCCAGGTTCCTGCCTGAGTTTCTGTGCTGACTTCCTTCATAATGGATTGCAAGTTGTAAGACAAAATAACCCCTGTCCGCCCCAAGTTGTTTTATGTTTATCACAGCTGTAGAACACAAAACTTTGTTCCCAGCCCTTGGGAGGCAGAGACAGGAGGATTTCTGTGAGTTTGAGGCCAGTCTGGCCTACATAGTAAGTTCTGAGATAGCCAGGGCCACACAGAGAAGCCCTGTTTTGACCCACCTCCTGCTAAAAACCAAATCATAACACCCACCCAACTGTTTTGAGAAGTCAGGATCTATATTGTGCTCCTCTTTACAAGGCTTCTAGACAGTCATAGCAGGAAACTCAGTTCTATTTGTAAGTTAGATATCAAGAATCATACAATTAATGTATAAGTCAGGAATGGCTTATTCATTCTTGGGAAACTTTCAACAGGAATCAGCTTCTCCTGACCCTAAAACACCAGTGTATCAGTGGTAGGCTATCACTTTAGCCTCATCCAAATGACATCTAATAGACTGGATCAGGTGCTGGGAAATATGACCTTCCCCATGACCTTCTGTCAAATGTTATCTATCCATATCTTCTTCCATTCACAACCAGTTTGAAATGGGCAAGCTACCCCCAATACCCTGGGTTAATGTTAAGTACACTGTTGACTAGGACTTATCTATTTCATTTCTGCTTTTTTGTTTTGTTTTGTTTCAGTTTTATTTTGGCAAGAATCTCCTATGAAAACCATGCTGGCTTTGACCTAACAATACTGCTTCTTCCACATTCCATGTACTAGGATTACAGACATGACCTTCTATGCTTAGTTGCCTGTCTCATCTAAATAGGATTGAAGCACGAAACATTTACGTTATACGGAAGTGTGTGTTATTTCATAGACAAAATGGAGTCTATTCTTTTTTGGCAAATATGCATATATTTACTTTCCTTTATATTACAGGGACTATACACAAGTGAGCAGATATACATATATTTGCCAAATGAACAGTCACTGGTAATTCAAAAGCAGTCAAAATCTAGACATCCACCCTGTGAGCGATTGTAGTTTATAACATTCAGCATGGACTGTGTTGGACAGAAACCGAGACCTTAGAAAATGAAACAATCATGTCAAAGAAAAAGAGGATCAAGTAAAACCCCAATGGCTTTATGAGATTTTACCCATTAAAGGGATTAATTAATACACAGTCAGTTTAGGCTGAAAACTAAGAAGGCCAGAGTGCAAAGTGGCAGCCTCTTCATGGAGCAGTGAGAAATCCAATAATTGCAAAGCAGATATAAATGGACACTTCTTTGTGTGACAAAAATTCATCATAAGAGTCATTTTTTAAAAAAAATTGAAACATTGCTATAACTGCTTCAGAGGATTCTCGGAAATAATATGCTCTGGCCCGGGTTTTGTAATAGGAAGTGGCTTGTGATATCACATTCATGTCTCAGTACTAGAACAGAGGAACTCAAATTTTAGTAGACATATGAGTCATAAGAGCACTATATTAACACACAAATTTTGATTCAGAGTATAGGGGTGGTACTGGTCTTGAAATAGTACTTATTTAATTATCCTCCAATGGTATGGATTCTTTTATGGCATGGACCATACTCTGAGGGAGAAAATTCTAGAACATCTCTCACTTTGTCAAACTAACATTATCTCTAGTTACAGAGTTCTCACTAAATGTGTGACATTATAGAAACCTTATAACAAAACAATGCATTATAAAATATGCATAAGCATAAATTTATAATCAGCCCACCACCTGTGCTTATAAATAAAGTTTTACTGAAACACAGATATCTCCACTCATTTAGACACTGTCCATGGTCGCTGTTATGCTACTGTGTCAGAGTTAATTAGTTGCCACAGATACCATATGGTCCACAGAGCCTAAAATATTTACCATCTGGACTTTCACAGAAAATGTTTGGTGATCCCTGCCCTATAAATTTGAAGACATGTTCTCTAAGTATCTCTCTGTTTTTGAAGTTAGTCACCTAAGTTGTCCTTAAGTTCCAAACACTACAAATACCCATATTATTTACTAGATGGGCCATAATATTCTTCTAAATTCTTTGGTTAGATAAATGCATAGACTTGACCAGAAAATGGTATCCATATAATCTAATAATGTGGAAAGATCTGAAGGGGGGTCTCACATACATTTTTCAGCAAATATAAATCTCCTTCAGGGCATCAATAACCTTGATGTTTGGATATAACTACTGTATGACTACCTTGCTGGTTCAGAGTCAATTCAAGCAAAGGCCACATTACACTATGAACATAAGGTGATTTCACTCATCCTGAAACCTAGACCAGATTTGTGGTTTGGCCCATCATGCTGGACAAAAACCCAATCCCCGTGTGAATACATGTTTCAAATCAACTTAATGTCTCTTCCAATTGACAGATATGAGAACATCAAAAGTCACAGGAAATAAATCCTTGCCAAGTATTTGAGGAATTTGATCTGTGCCAGAAGAGTTCCTTTTTTTTTTTTTCTTTTGTTTTTTTCATTCTCTTAGTCTGCCACGTTGACATGAATGGTGGCTGTGTGGATCAAAGTGAATGAGCAGGAATGAATATGAAAAAAGGACAGGAGTGTAAAGAAGGGCTTCCTAAGAGTTTGGGACAAGGAAAAGCCAAGGCCTCCTGAGAAATAAATTATAAGCTCAACAGACAGTAAATCAGAATCTAAGTATTGAAAGTCAGCTTTAAGGCTCACAACAGCTATAGTTTCACACAAGACCTGCACAAGGCCAAACCAAGTCAGTGAACATTCTAGCATGGAGTAGAAAGGGTTTCTTTAGCTCTATCCCTACCTGGGGAACTACAGAAAAGTTGATGACTTCTCAGGAAAGAAAAATCAGTTTTCTTTTAAAAGAGTGGGTCCTAATAGTTCTGCCATGCTAGAATGAATGAGTGGCTCCACACCCAAAAGTGTATAGAAAATACAAATTGAGGTTAGTAGGTTATTTTTACAAAGAATGAAGAAATGAAATTGTGCAGATAGAATGGTGGCAGGAGATATGGGAGGATTAATTGGGAGGTTGAAATGTATATAATAAAAATGTATTGTATGCAATTATCAAAGAATTATCTAATTATTAAAGAAGTCTGAAGAGCTCATCCATGTCTTTAAAGTTTGATACTAGCCCAGGTAACACTTTTAGCTACACATTTAAAGTTGGAAAAATGTGTCCAGTAATAGAGGAGTTGCTCAACAACACAGGCATAGTGGGAAAGGAGAGATTGCGGTTTAATAATGGTGGTATCATCTTTGACTAAATCAAAGATTGATTGCTCAGTTGTCTTTTAGAGACCTCTTCCTTTTTCTTTCTTATCTTTGTGTCTCTGACTCCCTCTTTCCCTTTTCCCATGCCTCCTTCTTCCATCGCTTTTCTTCTCTTTTTATCCCTTTCACAAGTGTGTATCTGCCATATATTTTGCATTAGACCTTTGTTATCTAGTTTAGCATTACAACGCTAAAAACCATAAACCTCTACTCTCAGGAAGTATAGGAATCTGCTAGAAGACACAGGCATTAAAAGAATAGCGGTACACATAAATATGTAATTACCATAATAAATGTGTTGTTACTCTGAACACAATAGACAGATTGCATTCCTATCTTGGGGCTTTATATTTGTTATTCCTCCTATCAGGAAGCGTTTCTCCCATCTTTTAGGCTACTCTTACCTTCTCTAGTTCCCTGCACAGGCTTTCCTATCAGCATCACCTCCCTTAACAATCCTGGGTGTAAAGGACCAGCTTTCACCTACCTCACTTCCCTTGTACCACTAATATTTTCTCCTTTGCCAATGACTACTTTCCAATATCCACATATACACTTATATAGCAGTCATACTTTCTTGTGTTTGTTATTTTTTATTCTACATCTCCTTTCATGGAAGGCTAGCGTTAAGCACCATGAGACAATAGATTTTGTTTTTTGTGTTGTTCTGATAAACCTCTAGAACACATTGATAGATGTTTATTAAAATCATGAAATGCAGATTATATGAAGAATGTAGTGGTCATCTTTACAGGAACAGTTAACTTGTATAAAGAGAAGAGAGATGAGGAAGAAACAAGCAGGTAGGAAGACTGGGGATGGTGGTAAAGCAAGCTGGAGGTAGCGCTGCACAGAGGAAGGAAAATTACTGTTGGTCCTTATGAGACAAGTTCTTTTTCTTCCTGTATAATTCAAAAGCAATTAAAATCCAGTGAATGCTTTAATCCAAGAGATGCCATGCTCAGATTTGCATTTTCAAATGTCATCATAGCTCCTTTTTGGACAGTGGATTTGAGTTGATAGCAAGAGGGCCATAAAGAATTCAAATCACTCAGCAAGCTGCCTGGTTTCTGAATCCACACTCAGCATCTTTTTCCTGATTAAAATCTGCCTTTCCAGAACTTGACAAAGGGAGATTATGACGTGTCCAGTCTAATGCATGAGAGATATGTGAGTCAATATGAAGAATTAAATATATATAGTTTGCATTCCTGTCAATCTCCTTGAACTCATATTCTCAGAGATCCTCTTTTGTGACAGATCCTGTTTTGTGACCTGGCAAGAATGTAACATGAAGGGGCCAGGCCTGCTTGTTTGTTGGGGTTTTTTGTCTCGCCTGGTACCCCCAGCTGTTTAGCCCCAAAGAAAATCACACATAGGTCTCCATAAATTATAAGCTGATTGACCCATAAGCTCTAGCTTCTCACTGGCTAACTCTCACATCTTGATTAACCCATTTTTCTGATCTATGTTAGCCATGTGGCTCAGTACCTTTGTGGCTCAGTACCTTTTTTCAGTGGAGCAAATCACATCCTGCTGCTTCGGTGGTCTGGGCAGGAGTGGGAAGTATCAACTTCCTACTTCCCAGAATTCTCCTGTTCTCATTACATCATTTTTACTTCCTATCTGGTTTTCCTGCCTATATTTCCTGCCTGGCCAATCAATATTTATTTAAAACATGATTGACAGAATACAGATAATTCTCCCACTCCACAAGAAAGTTTCTGAAATAGCAAAACTGAGAGTCACTTTCTGGACCTCAACCACTGTGCCAAGTGAAATGTTCGTCTTAATGTATGTTGGCAGGTTACCTGCAAGCCTGCCCTAAAGGATCCCCCAACACTCATGCCCATCCCCATTCAGATCAAGGAGCTGATAAATAGAAACCCATGGTTTTATTATAAACTATACCTTTTAGGTCTTACATGAAACTGAGCCCATATGAAACTCAACACAGTAGAGCTAGGGCTGTAGGCAAAGTACTTCCTGATGAAGCATGAGGGTCAGGGTGTTGATCTTCACTACCCATGTAAACGCCAATCAAGGTGGCTTGTGTCCTCAACCTCAGCATCGGAGAAGAAAAAATAAGAAGATCAGCTGGATTACCAGGCTTCTCCAGATATACCAGCAAGCTTCAGGTTCAGAGAAAAGATCCTGTCTCAAACATAAAGAGATCAATAGAAGACACTTGATGTCAACCTCTAACACCCACACTCATACGTGTGTACCTTTGAGCCCTTTGAGCAATAAGCAACATATCTGATATGATTATTAGTTTGGGTAAACACAAGTGTGACAAAACACTTGTCAGTTATTCTGAGGCTCTGCAGAACTCACTTGGAAAAAATGTATATGCTGATAATATAGACAGTAATTACTAAGTCAACCATATCATGAAAAGTTAGAAATAGGGTACCTAACAATGAAGTATCAAAATGGATCTGAAAAGCAAATAACTGTTGCCTGAATCCAGTTCTATTCAACCAGGTTGTTTCTACTTAGACTTGCAATTAGCTATTGCAAACTCCTTAGGTATGGTCCTAAAGCAAAGTAACCACATGGATCCCTCCATAATCAAACCAGAACAATAACATTCCTTCATGACATTATCATCCTCCACCTTCACCGTCTTCTCTCTCTCTCTTTTTTTTAAGAAAAACAACACTTTTTTGAAGAATGAGTGTTAAATTCACTATATTTTTAATATTTCTGATAATAAGCTATAGCACCTTTGAAAAGATGCAAGTGTCATACACAAGTATTAATTGTTTAATCATTCTAAAGCTTTTAGTTGTCCATACAATGTGAGGCTCCACAGTGCATTTATGAAAACATGAAGGCCACATAAAAGAAATCTTTCTCCTCAAATTGCTCCATACCCCTTAGGGCAGACCAACAAGAAGCCAGTGTAACAACAGCAGCATAATAAGGTCCACACCAGAAATATGTACCAAATATTGAGTGGGCTTAGAATATGACATAATTCTGCCCAAGGAAAGCTGGGAATGTATCCAAGAGGAAGTGGCAGTGAACCAAGACTGGGAGGAACTAGACAGAGTTCAACAGGGCAGTGGAGTGGGCCCTGGAGAACAGAGTCTGTCCCATGCACATAGCACAGAACGAGCAATTAGTGCCGAGGAGAAAGACAAATGTTTTGAGGGATGCAAACCAAGAGTCTGACAAGCCTCCCAAGGCAAGGACGACCAAAAGCAGAGGACAGACTGTCTGTCCTATGTTCCTGGGCTTCTTGCCTCCTCTTGGTTTCAGCATTTCTCTATATAAAGGCTATTATCTGTCAGCACCTCTTAACTCTTGTCTTGAGTTTCTCTACTCTCAGGAGCAAATTTCTCCCATTCACAGAATAAGCTGAAGTGCTGAGATACCAAAGCCACCAAAGCAGTGACACATTTTAATTGATAAAAACACAACAAACTCCCTTTCGGAAACAGTTTCCACCAAGTGCGCTAGGATTCCCAGTGTGATTCCAAACATACACATTAACTTTTCTGTCTCTCTTCCCTACTGCCTAGTCCCTCCTGGGGCTATTTCTAAAATACATATACTGCTGGCAGTGGCATCTTTTTCTCACATTGGGTTTTCTCTAAAGGAAATTTAGTAGTGTCCGTCATACATCTAGTAGTTCAATAACTGAGATGTTTACCTCCTGAGGGTTGGAACAAAATGAAGGCTGGAGGTTTATACAATAAACTTCAGTATATTAAAGAGATGGACAGAACACCTAGAATAAATATTATAAAGTTGATTTTGATGTTTAAATGACAATAGAGAATGTAAAAGTACAAATGAGAGATCAGCTAAGTATCGGTTCAGGGCAGAGCGTGGAAGGGAAGAGGGTAAGAGAAAAGCAGAAGTAAGAGAAAAGAGACCTCATTCCCAGCACTGCAAAAGAAATGTTGCCAGCTGAAAATAAGGCTCAAGAACCTACTGAAAGAACAGAGTTGCAAAAGAGGTTGGTTCGCAGCTCTGAGCTGTCCCTTGCATAGGATTCGGGGCGCCAAAGAACAGAACGCTGAAAATAGGACCAAGGGTATTTGGGAAATCTGTTTGAAAACTTTAAAATATTTGCTTTTGAGACATAGCTGCTCACTTTTCCAGGCATAGAGAAAAGAGACAAAGAACCATTGTCAGAGAAGCAGACAACCTATCTAGCAGACACACTCAAGGAAAACTGTCCTGTTTTCCTCAGGATCAGCCCCTCCTCCTTCTCCTCATCCGAAGAAGAGCCACATGCATGGTCATCTACTGAAGGATTTATTATTAGAGCAGGTTTTAGTATAGCTGTGCCTTTAATCTTGTCCACTTAAAGAACCCTTACATCTTTCAAATATTTTACACAAACTTCTTGGGATATAAAGTATGTTTCTATGTTTCATGAGAAAGGTTTATACTCCTGCACTTTATTTTTAAGTCAAGGTGGAAAATGGACAAACATAAGCACAGACTTGCTAAGAATTGTTCCTCCTGCTCCCTTTCCTCTTGCTCTTACTTTCTGGGTTACTCTTGCTATGTCATTGACTTCATACTCTCTGCAACGAGCTTATTTCTTAACTAGAATAGTCCACTAATGTCAAATTGAACTTACAGTCATTATATAAAATTCTTTTGGACAACATAGACTCTAGGTGAACAATAGGTACAAAAGAAAACCTAAGCATGACCTAAGCAGAAACTAAACCAGAAGGAAGACGAAAATGACATCCAATGGCTATGAGCCATGGGAATCTCAGGTGATTACTAGCGGACCACGACTGCTTTGAAGGTGAGGTATCTGGGCTGTTAAGAAGGATAAATTACAACTTACATAGCAAGACTATTTTTCTAAACTGAATAACCCTCAAAACTACTGATTTGAGATGGACAAAGCTGACCTTATGCTTTGCCAAACAAGATAAAGAGAAGCAAAGAAGCACAGGAAAAGGCTGTCAACATCATTAGTCATTAGGAAATGGAAATTAAAGCCACATAAGGATGTCACTATGCATTTATTTTAAAAGACAAGATTTAAAAGTCTATCATTTGTGATTGGGCAATTACTTTAATGAATGTACTCAACTATGTTCATAGCAGCATTGTTTGTCATAGTCAGAACCCAGAAACAACCTAAATGCCCCTTGATCAAAGAATGGATAAGGAAAATGTGATACATTTACACAATGGAGTACTACACAGCAGAAAAAAAATAATGATATTTTGAATTGTGCAAGCAAATGAATGGAGCTAGAAAACATCATTTTGAGTGAGGTAACCCAGACCCAGAAAGACAATTTTGACATGTACTCACTCATAGGTAGTTTTTAAACACAAAGCAAAGAAAACCAGCCCACAAATCACAATTCCAGAGAACCTAGACAACAATGAGGACCGTAGGAGAGACATACATAGATCTAATCTACATGGGAATTAGAAAAACACAAGATCTCCTGAGTAAATTGGGAGCATTGGGTGCTTGGGAGAAGGTTGAAGGGGAGGGGATAGGCAGGGAGGGGAGCAGAGAAAAATGTAGAGCTCAATAAAAATCAATAAAAAGGGAAAAAATAAATTTAAAGTTTTTTTTTTAAATTCTATTACACACCTGCCTTTCATCAAATCAAATATTCCTGAGTGTATATGGTTAAAATGTGTAAACACTAAGTTTAGCCCATTGCTTGACCTTCTAGGACTGTCTATTAGACAGCACAATGAGAAGTTTCTATACTGCCAGCAATAATTAATCTGAGCTTCAATAAGGTCCAAAATTTTCCAGGAGTAGTAAGAGTCTGATGGAACTAAAGGAGCTACTGCATTTCCTGACACCTCTAGACTTTGGAGAGGTACAAATCATTAATTCCAGCATCTTCAAACTCACAATATACAGAAACATAAAACATGGACCATTCAGAGATGAAGGAGATGACTTACAAGATTCAAGCAACCTAGAAAAGTAGAACGGTAGCCTTCTGATGAGAGAGTCTGAATGAACTGCCAGGAAAAAGATCTGTTAAGTATTAGTATCAGCTTCAGGGCCTTCTACAGCAATGTGTACTGTAGTCTATACCCTGTATCTCTTTATTTTTTTAAGGAAACGTTTGCCATTCACCACACCAAAGAATCAAAAAGTAAAGGAATAAAGCCTAATGTGGCCACAGAAGGATCTCAGAGATGAAAAGTATGGTCTGTAGCAAATATTCTTGGTTTCCCTGCCCATATTGATTATACCAACAGCTTCCTACTGCAAGCAGGTATGAGTTTGGCCTGGGCCTTTTTTCCTGATGCATGGTGATAGGTGGAAGAGGAAGTATGGAATTGATGGGGAATCAAACTCCACCAACAGAAGCTCCCTGAAGAAACACAGGTCAACATCACAGCTTCCCTGCCCCTCTCATAAAACAAACACGAAGCAATATCATCTGGTTTTCAGGGGCATCTCCAACACAAAGCACCAACTGACCAAAGCAATAACTTCTGTAACCAACAGCACATTGTGTGCCTTCCAGGAACATGATTTCCTCAGGAGGAATGTGAGAAGCCGTATAAAGAAGCCAGACTGAATTTCTTCTATTGAATCTCTTCTGAACTCACATCTACTCTGAAGTTCTATACTTTGAAGATCAAATCTATGACTCAATCCCTTCTGGATTTTCCCATCTTGAGCCTCCAATCAACCTGAACACATCGTCCTTCTGCTTCCCCAGCAACAGCAGGAGGGTCACCTTAATGCAGACTTTTTTTTTTTTTTAACTCTAGCATTGTTATCTATGTGCTGATTTGGTTTTCCCTTCTAGACATTCTCAAGCCGTATTATCGAAAGCAGTGTCTTTCCAAGTATTTTCTCCTCAAAGTAATAATAATAACTTCACCCAAGTACTCGCTGCAATCCCATGAAGTAGGTTCTGTTATTATTCTTCTTATTCTGTAGAGGTGTCAACTACGACTCGGGGATATTAAGTCATTTCCCCAAGGGCACTCTGCTAGTAAGTGGCATCAGGCTTTGAACTCACTCAGTCTTCCTAACCATTATCCTTGGCCCCTTCTCAAGAACTATTTTTAGCCTTTTTTTTTCCTCCATGAGGAAAGTGCTTTAACACATTTTTCTGGATAAACTAACTGGTTATGAATTATCAATTTTAGACAATAATGAATTTATTTTGTTTTTAATTAAACTATAGAACTTCTAAGAATACATTTTAGTTACTGTGATGAACAGACTGTGATTTCTATGAAAGCCATTTGTTGGATGAATGAATAGAAGAAAACTTAGTTCATATAATTTCAGCTGAAGAGAATATACTTGAACTTTAGGGTTGGATTTCTTGTTCAGAAGTAAGCAGGACATTGATTAACTACTCCAAAATCACATATTTAAAAGAATTCCATGAATTATTTTGTCACTTCTGGATAAAAAGTAAGTAGCCCAATGGTGACCAATAACTTCTGATCCACTGGACTCATTTGGAGGCGTTGGGTAGAGGAGTTGTTTTACTTATTTTGGTTTTATTAGTATTAGTAGTAATAATATTATCACTATTACTAGGCCAATGGTCTCTTCACAAAGAACAAAGAAATTCCTCTGGCATAGTTGGCTATGTACTGAGTACTGAGGTATGTGACATCTGAGCTCATGGAGATTACTCCTGATACAAATAATTTTTCACTGTCCCTGTAGAGCATAGTTCTAATGATCACTATTAAACAGAGTTGTATTCCTAGTCTGCAGAAAATGTTATGAGGATGATAGTGACCAACACTTACATTACAGTAAATGCAGGTTCTTTGCTATGGTCTATAAGAGTCTATAAGAATAATTTCTAAGAAAACCCCTACATAATGATTTTTTTCCTCTGGAAACTGAAATAACTCTCAGAAGATTCATCTTGTTTGGTAGATCTTCTTCTCAAAAACCTCACTCCTCATCCAGTCATCCAGTGGTAGCTCACAATCCCATTGCATGCATTCAAATATGTATATTTGTCCTCCCATATGGAGGACAAAGTCAACAGGGGCATTGAAATGGATTGATAGGAAGGAAGAAGTTAATTGTAAGAGTTATTAACACCATGGATAGACAAACAACAGCATAGCAGTGACTCTGAGAAGAATTCAGGTCCCTGCATCAGAGACAAACCCCATAAAAGTATCCAAAAGAAGGAACCAGAGCCCACTTAGTCACTGTGGGAGTCTCTGCTCAGACCTTCCTGAAGATACAAGTGCTTGCACAGCAGAAGCCTATAACCAGGCTCTCTTTCTCCCAGGCGGGAGACAGAGAGTGTGGTGAGGTCACTAATACCCCATTTATGTCAACTTACTTCTGCAGCTGAGTGATCCTAGCAGCTGGGGGTCTGTAAGTTAGAGACTCAGAAAATGTCTCAGCAGGTGCCTGTGGTCGCTTGTGAACAGGAAAATGCTGCTTCCTTCATGTATTGTAGCATAAACAATAGCTGTAGTTTAACATCACATTCTTATGTTCATATATATACATTTGTATATCTCTATACATGTACGTATATATCAGTACTTTGATTAAAATGTGTAAATAAAGCTACAGAAGAGAAATGATTTTTAAATGGCATCTGTTGAAGGCAGAATTTCTCTCCTGGGAATGTTGGCCTTTTAGTGGCACCTATTATCTCCCTCATCATGTTCACTTGGTTATCACAATTTGTAGTATCTTCCAGATGTGACTTTTATGGATATAAACTATGGGCAATGCTTTAGGAATCGGGTATTTTCCAAAGAATTTTTTGCAAGCATGAGCATTGCAACTTAAGTACAGCATGGCAGTTTAAAAAAATACAAAAAAAAAACCCACAAACACACACATACACAAACACAGACAAAAACATATATAAGCACACAGACACCACACACATACACATAGACATATACACATACATAGATATATGCATACACATATACAGGTAGTCATACAAATACATACATAGATATACACATACACACAGACACACACACACAAACACACTTGTACACACAGACATACACACAGACATAGACATACACACATACATACATACACACACACACACACACACACACACACGAGTAAGAGAGGAGAGCAACTTGGAGAGAAAAGGATTTATTTTAGCTCCATGATTCCATTATGTAGCTGAGGGTAGGACCTCAAATGGTGGGAAGCATTGCTGTTAAGAAGTTGCCGTCTATCATGGCCTGGCAGCTCTCTCCAAAATTCGACAACATGGGGGACTCCCCTTCTCAGTGAGACTTCCTGCTCTCTACCTGCCCTTATCTGGATAATGTCTCGAGGCACTGAGGACTGACCTTATTTGAAAGCTGTCTCTAAGCCTGGATGCCTAATTTATCTCTAGCGTGAAGCTTGGCACCGTTTCCTGCTAGAAGCCTTTCCCCTGCTGCACATATGGTAACTAAGACTTGTACTAGGGGCTTTGCTATAAGACCCTGCTGCCACATACTGAGCCTTATAATAGAAGCGTGCCACTTAATGCAAACTAGGGCTCGTTCCCTGGCTTTCCAATCCTACATATTTCCTACACTCTGGAATAAATTGAGCTGACTCACCAAAGTCTTCAGGATGACTATCTCCCTTGTGTTCACAGACCTTCCAAGGATCACTGTCATTGCTTCTGCCCTTTTGTTCTCATGGACTGGTGTCTACACAGACTGCAAAGGTAAAGTGAACCCCACATTCAAATGGTACAGAGAACTGGAAGCAGGAACTGAAGCAGAATCCATGAAGGTATGGTGCTTACTGACTTGCTCCTCTTGACTGCTCAGTCTGCCTTCTTGGACAATCTTTCTTACACACTCTAACCCTGAATCTGACTCTGTCTAATCCTATGGCTAACCCACCATGCTTAGGGGTGGCACTGACCACAATGGCTCAGGCTCTCCCGGAAAAATCACAAATCAAGACAGAGCTCCAGGGGCTGGAGAGATGGCTCAGTGGTTAAGAGCACTGCCTGCTCTTCCAAAGGTCCTGAGTTCAATTCCCGGCAACCACATGGTGGCTCACAACCATCTGTAATGAGGCCTCGTGCCCTCTTCTGGCCTACATACAGACAGAATATTGTATACATAATAAATAAATATTTAAAAAAAAAAGACAGAGCTCCATAAACTTGTGATGATCAGGCTTATTCAGCTGAAGTTCCAACTTGTGTCCAGTTGATGAGAGAAGAGAGAGAGAGAGAGAGAGAGAGAGAGAGAGAGAGAGAGAGAGAGAGAAAGAACTTATCAGCATATATTGATTAAGTATCCAGGACCAAGGCCTAACACTTTTGCTAACAGTCTAATAAATATATGACTGACAGTATCTAATTTATTATTTTCCCAGTAACAATCACTAATAAGTATCCCCAAGAATTGCTCATGAAAAGAAGAAAAAAGAGAATGCAACAGAAGGAAGGTTAGGGGAGAACCAATCAACTTTTCTAGAGCAAGGAGGCTATGAAATTCACAGCAGTTTATTATCTAGAGGGTATATCTACATTCAGAGTCACATTGATTGTTGTGATTTTTTAATAAGTGGACTGTAGTCTACAGTGGCTGAGCTTTTAGGGATGTGCCAGCATTAAATGTAGAAAAAAACTTAGAAGAAAGAGCAGTGACAAATGCCCAGAAGAACTCTAAATTCTGTGTGTGTACAAAGTTGACAGTGATAAAAACAATCAGAAAAACAAGTTTGTGAGCACAGAGAGTTTCATTATGTGTCAAGCAGACCAGAAACTAGCTGAGGGAAAACAAAAAACAAAAAAAAACAAAAAACAAAAAAACTTGAAAAAAGAGTTAGATTTGAGTAACAATACACATGTGCTACCCGTGTGAAAAACACTTCCCAGAGCTAACAGGCCACTCATGGCTATCTTTTCAGTAATTATTATCACCCACACACAAATAAGAAAAGCACTAGGAAAAATAAAGAATATGTCTGATTGGCACCATTGGGACAGCAGAGGAACTATCTGGTTCCAGACTTAAGTCTGCTCCTTTACTGAATATCTTCCAAAGAACAGGCAAAGTGGGAAGAGACGGGTGAAAAAAATCAGTAGCCATTATACATGAGGGTAAAACACCAAATCAAACAAAAAGGGTTAATCCGAGCTGCCTGAGCGCAGAAGCATTCTCAGAAACTGACAGTACTGCAAAGGCTGTGGTGGAAAGGAGCCTGGCCTAGCTATTCCTTCATGGTATTCCAGCCAGACACAGTAGGTCGCAAGTTAGAGTTCTACAGTTCACAAACAGTATAGGACAGGAGGCTTCGCTTCCTCCTCTATAAAATGGGATGGTGGCTTCCAAAGTAGGTTACGAGATTCCAGTGGCCTGTGTCATATATATCATCAAAGAAGAGCTTTTGCACTTTCTGTTTTGCTTTGTTTTGCTTCTCATGGCTAGAGCACAGTGCTATCGGAGGTGTGCAATGATAGGAGATTGCTGATCAAAAAAACACCTGGCTTAATCCATCAGTTAAAACAACCACCTGCCTAAGCGGTGCTGTACATTATTCATGGAGATCTGACAGTTTCTTCGGTGGTTTTATTTTGGCCAGCTCAATTCAGCCTGGGTGGTTTATGCAGCTCTAGAAAGCAAGCTGAGTTTGGCCTCAGCATTTTGGCATCCTGGGCCACGGGATCTTGGTGGGGAGAGGGGAAAGGAGGAGGGAGGATGGAAAAGTACCCGGCAGTACCTCTTAAATCCAACTTCCTGCTGACTCTTGCTGACTCTGAGTCACCAACAGCATGCCTTCCCTCCCCTGCGGCCCATCCGCCCATTAGGCCGGTAGCTCTCCTGTGCTAACTTCCCTCACTTGCTCGCACATGTGTGCTCAAGGTGGAAGCAACCCGAATGCAGAATCTCCAGGCAGCTGCTGCAGCAGGCGCTTCTTCCCCAACTGTCAGAAGGAGGCTTGCCACCACCTGACCTGCAGGGTACATTTGGCCCCATCACCTCACAGCTTCCCCTTCAGATCAAGGTTTCCCTGACCCCTTTGTCCTGAAGCCTTCCCAGAGGGTGAGACTATCTCTCTCTCTCTCTCTCTCTCTCTCTCTCTCTCTCTCTCTCTCTCTCTCTCTGAGCTACAAGCCAGGCTTCCGGAAACCAGAGGTGAAGGATCTGCTTCCTGCTTGAAGCAGAGAGCCTAGATACATGTCTTCAGGATTTGTCTCGGGAACCTGTGCTGTGGGAAACCCGAATGTATGTGATCTGACCGCAGGAGAAAGACGGCTTTCAGCATTTCTCATAGTCACAGTTCCTTCTCTCCTGGCCGCTGCGTTCAGTCTAGTTTCCAAAGCAACCCTTGATTCGGGCTCAGTGTACATGATGAACCTAACTAATCAATCACTGGACTTGAGGGAAACAGAATTCATAAATTTGAATCAGTAGCTCGGGTGGGGCTCAAGATTTGCGGTAGTAGCATCTTAGCTGACGTCACTGATCAGGCTGCTTTTCAGTGCCCTGGGTAGACAGTCCTAAGGCTCGGCTGAGCAATTACTTTCCGGAAGGAAGGAATGTTGCCAAAGAAGAGCAAAATCCCAGGAACCAAACTTCTCTATTTTAGGTTGAAACTGTTATCTCCATGAAAGGTATATAGAGCCCTGACTCCTGAACCCTGTTACTATGTCCTTATTTAGAGATGGCTTTATCTATTAAAATGTGGATTAGGGAGTGACTTAAATTCTGTGTGTATGCTGTTCCAATGGAGACTGGAAATTTGCATATTTAAGTAAAGAGGGGCACAAGAAGGTCATATAAAGGTCATATACAGTTAGAGATCGGAGTCCTGTTTCCATAAGGCAAGCTGGCAGCTGCTGGCAGTCACCAAAAGCTGGAAGAAACAGGAAGAGGTTTTGAAGTGTTGTCCTTCTTCTCAAATTCATGACCTCTTCCTCTGTAATTATTATTATTGGTGTGTGTGTGTGTGTGTGTGTGTGTGTGTGTGCGGGCGGGCGCATAACCTATTAAATGCCTTTAGTGTTACTCATATATGCATGGACACAGGTCACTTGCTATTGAGCAATATATGCAGGAGCTTGTTTGAAGGTTAAAAAGATAAATCCTCCCTCTCTCCGCAGACATTGACTACCTATACCCATTGACCATCTAAGAGTTGGAACCTTATGAAGTTTTTCCTATCCCCATAGGCATGTCATCAGGTGGTATTCTTATATGGGTTTCGTTCAGGCAACCATACTGCTAATAGTTTATGGGCATTTTTTCTGCTACGTCTAAGGTGATATTATTATTATTATCATTATTTTGATTTTTCGAGACAGGGTTTCTCCGTAGCTTTTGGTTCCTGTCCTGGAACTAGCTCTTGTAGACCAGGCTGGTCTCGAACTCACAGAGATCCACCTGCCTCTGCCTCCCGAGTGCTGGGATTAAAGACATGCGCCACCACCGCCCAGCTTAGGGTGATATTATTTAACAGCAGGTATCCTTGTCGTTTTGCTCAAACAATATTTCTGTCTCTTCTAATATGGTGTTCCCTAAGTCTTAGGTATAGGAGTTACATAGCATGTGCACCAAATGATGTTAGGAATACCCAGAGACATTTATTCTCTGCATTTTGATGAGTTGTGGAACTTGGTAATCATCTCCATTTATTGCAAAAGGAAGTTTATCGGACAAGGAGTGATATAAGTGACACTTATCTGTGGTTATAACTATTCAGAAAACACTTAAAAGTATGTTAGTTTAGGAAAACGATTGTGGTAGGTTGTTCTTTAGGGTGTTATGCGCTCCCCCAGGCAAAGGTAATGGATTAATTTTACAGTTCCAAAAATGAATTTTCTCCCACCAAGTAGGACTTCTCCATAGTTGGATAGCTTTTGGTTACTTCAAAATTAAAAGTGCCACTACTGCGATATTAGAAATTTATAGCCACTTCTGGCATGGCTGTGGCTCACAGACTCCACGGCCGTGTAGCATTAGCCACCGCACCTCTATCCTGGCAGTTTTTGGCAGTTTATCCAGTGCCTCGAGACACACTGAAACCTAGCCTTCAGGGAGGAGGCTTCCAGATCAGCTCCCGCTTAAATTCTGCACATCCTGTGTCTGAAGTATGTGGTGTCTTCAGTATGGTAATATACATATTTTAAGCAAAGAAACTTGGCTGTTACATTTTACTTTTCATCTCAGCACAATCTATCATTCGAAGAATGTCAAAAAAGATTTTACTAACAATATTTGAAAACCCACCACATTGGCCCAACTGTTCAGCTATTTCCAAACATACTCTAAAATGTTGTCGATACCATATTTGAACTTATAATTTTATTTACGTCTGTACATGTTGTCTACCTTTAACTTAGCCAAATGTTATCCAGCCATGAAACTCAACTTGAACATGATCGATTCCGGGAAGCCATAACTCAGATGACTTGTATCAGGTGATTTCTTTGTTCTTGAATTACATTTTGAGGTTTTCCTTTAGAGCATTTGCCTTACTCAATATTATATTTTATATTCTGTCTTCATATGAAATGATCTAGAATCAATCTAGCCTTGTATTCTGGGCCTAATGTTTTATTCATTTTGGGATCCAGTTCTCACCTGATGCTTCATAGGCTGTGTCTCACATAGCAGTTGGTATCCAATGGATGCTCTGATGGCAAAATTTTACAAAGGGCCCTACTCATGGTTAAGTTGCTGCATAAATTTGAATATCTTTTACTGTTTTGTGTATAATATGCTCCTATGGATTATTTTATTATGACCTAAATATATTTTTTAAATCATACCAATAAGACAATGATCTGAATGGAGATTTTGTGATACAGAGGCCAGAGATCCAAAGCATAAGAACATGCTGAGTGAACAAGAATTCAGGATGCTTAGTTAATCAAGTGCATACAGTGACACAAAAGAGAGAAGAAATAATTTTTTTTCTCTGTTTGTTATCTGTGGGCTGAGAGCTGGCTTAGCAGTTAAAAGAACATACCATACTTGTAGAAGACATGAGTTCAGTTCCCAAAGCCTACTTTGGCACCTTACAACCTCACTTCAGTTCTAAGGAATCCAGTATGCTCTTCTGAGCATTGCAGGCAACTGCACTCATGCAAAGATATATCATCATGGACAGGAAACTGCACCCATGTGATGATATAGCCACATAGACACACCTGCCTATACGTAATTTAAGAACAAAGATCTGTAGTTGTTATCTTACTTCGCTAAAGAATGTAAAAGAGGGGAGAGTGAAGTACTATGAAAAGCTACAAAACACTCCTTATTCAACATGTTTTCTCTGATAGAACAGTGCTCAATAAAACCAGTTATTGCTTGTCTTATACAAGAAAAGAATTTGCTACATAACAAATACCACTCACATTACCAACTATGACTTATTTTACAATTAAATGATAGAAGTACAGCTTTTACATATTTTTCAACTAGATATTTGTTGCAAACCTAGGTATCTTTGTCCCTACAAAATACATATTATCATTGAGGTTTCCATGGCCCTATTTTCAGCTACAGAACTTCTTGTTTTTTTTTCTCATTTTGAAAAGATACTGGATATATTTTAGTCCATTTCAATAATTTTATTACTACTGGAACCAAACTACTCTAGAGAAAAATAATTCAAGAAATGATCCCATTGGACCCAAATCTGGTAATATTTTTTCTGTACTTCAAATATTTTTGTTTATTATTAGAATTATTAACATGTACATTGTACATATAGGAGGGTGCATTCATCATGCACATGTGTAATTCAGAAGTCAAATATGTGGAAATGGTTCTGTCCTTTCTACTTTTACACACATTCCAGGCATCAAACTTGGGTAATCAGATTTACATTGTAGAACAAGCACCATTAACTGCTGAACCATCTCTCCAGCCCTATATTTTAATATACACTAACTTCGGTGAACTGAAATCTAATTAATTGCATTATTTAATCTAACTAGTTGAGTCTTTAATCTAGCTAGCTGAAGCATTAAATCTGGTGATTTTGCTTTCCATGCTTCAAGAGATAGAGTCTGATGATCAGAAAAGATAGTGGCTTTCGACTGTTATTCCAACTTTCGGGACATGTTTTTTTACTTTTTATTTCAACCCAAAGACACCTCAGCTCAGGAATGGGATGGGGGTGTCCATATTTTGACCAAATATACCATCCACACCTCAATGGAACTCTACTAAACTAATAAGGGAGTCTATTAACCCAAAGCAGCCTGACACATAGTCATATCTTCAAGACAGAAAAGGAAGTTTGGAATTATGGAACAATATAAAAAAAAACTTAAAAATAACCAGAAAATATAATTGCCCCAAATCCTCTCATTTTCAGATATCTAGTTAACGTAGATTTTGTCACCTGAAAATAATGAATGACACTTCAAAAGGCCTGCTGATAAGGAGCGCGCTGTTTCTCACCAGAGAGCCACACAGGAAAGACCGTCTATTCTAGCTAATTGCCTAACAGTACCGTTTTCATAGGATTAGCAGAACTCTTAATTTAGTCATCGAATGACCCTTGTTAGGTTACCATGTCCAGTGCTGGTCTAATTTCCTCAGCGTTCTTTCATCATCCGCACCTTCCCATTCCCCTTAATATCTCCACAGGCATCCTTTCGTTCCGCTGACATAAAAAAAGAAGCCATCCCAAAATTACCCACTGCTGTTTCCCACTCATCTACGGAGAGTGAAGTTGCCATTTATGGACACTTGCTATTGCCATGTTTTTCAGAAAGTTTGCCATTCCACAAGCTGTTTTTAGCCCCCGTACCCACGACACTTCTACAGGCATTTAGTATTTCTTGAGCTGACGTTTTTCCAAGGCAATACCTCCGCCTCCTCATTGAATCATGCGGCTGCCTCTTAATCAAATGATATTTTTTGAAGTGTTTCCTCGCTGAAGCCCACAAGGTTGTTTCTCCTTTTCCCCCCACACCTGCTTTGTACACTAGCTGAAGGAGAACTACTTACATGGTTTATTGTCCTTCTTGGAACAGAAATATGATATCTGTCATTTTCCCATTCTCCACAATCTGGCCCAACAGTTGAGAGTGACTAAAAATATCACCTAATACACTGTTATTTTCCTGCTCCCTGGAAAATGATGCATTTTCTCTGTTTGTATCTCATGTACTGTGAAGATGGGCCAGATTCAAGAAATTTAATTAAAAAAAAAACTTGTGATGCAGTAAAATAGCTTGAAAAATAAGCAGCAGAGAAGTAAAGTTGGATCCCATTTAATAGTGTGACTCTGGAAAACTAAAGATTAAAGTCATTAGACAAAAGAATTCACAGTAAAATGAGGCATTGCACTGTTTATAACATATCTCATATAAGGTGCCATGTGTGCTATAGAATCAATAGCATTGCACATTAGACAGATTTTGTAACTTTGACAAGATATACTGCATAGGAATCCATGCAGAAGATGATTTACAGTCCATTTTAGTAATAAGATAAAAACTAATTGTAAAGTGATCTCTTTTCTTAAGAAGTAAGTAGTTTTAGTTGAAGTTGAAAAGTCTAGTAAGCTTGTTATAGAATAGAAGATGAAACCTATCTTAGAATTGGCAAAAATGCAATGGCAAAATCCAGCTCAGCTACTCAGTGAGATGAATAAACTTAAATCCTGGGGCGAGCCACAACTGGAGCAGGAGAAATGAAAGAAATATCTGAGCACTGCGAAGGGGAATTAGACTCAAAGTTAGGCAAAGTTACTCAGGGGCTTTTTTTTTTTTTTTTTTTTAGAAGAAAAACGGAAAAATTTGCAACAGCAAAGAAGAACTCAGTCTTGTTTTCTCTTGTAAACTCACCAATGCATTATTCACAAGTTCTTGAAGAATACCTTAGCATTGGAATTTTATTATAAAATGATTTTGGATATGAAGAAGTAAAGACAAAATTCTCTGGCTGAAGTAACACGGTCAAAAGAACATGACTGAGACTGTGAAATAGTCTATTTGCATAGCTTTAAAACTGGGAGAAGACCCTGAGAATGTTTGCCTCCTCAGTTAGAAAAAATAAATTAGAAATGAATACCCTTCTTCTAAACTATACTTCACTCTAGATCAAGTCTTGCAAGCTAGTCTCTGAATCTAGTTAGCGAATACTCTTTCTTACTTCTGGTGTCTGCAATGACTTCTGGGCTTTGAATGCTAGCAGGAAGGTAAACAAATTGGCATAATACGTGTCCATAAACTTTTTAAAGTCAAATGGCTGATTGGGAAAATGCAGATTAAACCTGCTCCAAATAAAGTTGCATCTTATGCTTTTCTGAATAACTATCATCAAGGAAACAAGGGACAATATTAGCTTTCCTCATTTCCTTAACAAAGTATTCGGCAAGAAACGGTTTTATTTTTGCTTACACTTTCTACCATGGTGGGAAAGGTATGGCCAAGAGCTCTAGCTAGCTGTTTAGTGACCTAACTGCTGTTAGATGTTTGGGGACACTGACTGTTCTAGCTGACAAAAGGGACAATAAATGAGGGGAGCAACCAAAGTGCCTGAGAGGAGAGTTGATCTAACAAGGCCATGCATTTTTTTTTAAAAAAAAAAAAGGGCATGCAAGGACTTGAGTGGGGGTATGGGAAAAGAAAAGTGATGTATTTATATTTTCATTTAAAAATTTAAATGTTAATATAAAAATAAACATCGCATACATATTTATAAAGTCCATAACCTGAGCACCCACCCCCACTTAAAAAACAGAAAAAGTTGTAGAGGTTCTATTCTGAAAACATCTACACTGACTCAAGCTACAGAAATTGTCATCAATGTTACCCTTTTCTCTGCTGGTTACCTGCTTCTCACCCATATAACTGCCATAGTCTCCTGTCTAACAACCCCTTTCTTACTTTTTCTCCCACATCATGACTACTTAGTTCATGATAGAAGTGAAAGGGATTTGTATTAAACTTTTAAGTTGCTCCTTTAAATAAATTCCTCCAATTGCTTTCCAGTATTTAAATAAAAGTTCAAATTCTTGACCATACCCTACAAAGCCTGAGAGCTCTGCCTCTACCTGACTCTCGGGTGCCACATAATATGATAATCTGAGTCCACTTCACCTAGTGTAGTCTTCTTACTTTCTGTCAGAGCCCAGGACAGAAACAAACTCTGGTTTCTCCTGGTTCTTCACACAGTTATATTCTTTCATTGTATATACTTAATCTCCTAAAAGAGGCCTGCCATTACCTTTGATGGAAGACGTGTCTTGCTAATCCTCTAAGATGTAATATAGCCACAACAGATAGTTCTATGTCCCACCTGAAATCAGTGCTCAGGTTCTAATGGGATGTCCAAATGCCAAGAAGTTAGTATTGGCAATTATAAAACAACCCAATGTTTCATTGTCATATGGTTATTCATGAGATTTTTTAAGATCCATTAACTAACTTAATCTTCACAAAACTGTAACTGATAGATTTGTGCTTATGTTTTATGTAATGATATTGAACTTCTCAAAGGCTGAATGAATTATATGGGATCACATAACAATAAATATGAAATCTTTATTTCGTGTGCTCTCAGTTGGAATTTGCTGCTCTGTCAAGCAGACCCGCATAAGAACCTATTCATACCCAGGCACCTCAAATATGCTGTGACTTGTAACACAGGTCTGAAAAGCATTGTGGATGTATGGATGAGTAGGAGACTCAAAGTGACTATGGTAACAGGCTAGAGTGGTATGCCATAATAAAGTATTTAGTGATGAGAGAAGGATTTTTTCACTCAGAATCCTCAAAGCAACTCTATTCTTTTCCCAAGGCTACTCTGGTAAAAAATATCTCAAATCAGGTATAATACAACTATAGGAATGAATTATCTTGTACTTCAGGCTATCTTCCCTCTAAGGCTCTGAATAGCATCCATCTCTGTCTCTTCCCAGCTTCCAGCTGTGCTCTGCAGTACTGATGCCATTCCTTGGTTTGCAGCTGTATTGCTGTGTTTTCTGCCTTTATCATTATGTTTAGTGTTTTCTCCATAGTCCTACGTTCCTGTTTTTTTTCTTTTGAGGACATTAGTAATAACGGAGTAAGGCTCTTTCTAGTTATATGGTCTAACTTCATTGAATCTGTATTGTACATTCAAATTAAATTGCATTCAAGAATCCAGGTATTAGAACTTCAGTTTGCCTTTTCAGGGGAAACACATTTTAAATCATAAGAGACAATATTCTAGGCATAGTAGTAAGTATGATATTATGAGGGCAACCAGTACTCAAAGAGCATACTGTAATTTTATCAGTGGAGCTCTTGCTATGACAAAGCTGATTAATAAAGAACCACTAAATCTTAGTGACTGTGGATATAATATACATTTTAAAAAGAGTATTTTCTCCCTAACAAATCTCTAGACTTGCCAATGCCATGTGGCTCTATTACCAGTTGTTGCAGGGCATTGGATTCTTTGGGAAGAATTGTTCTCCATGCAGTAGATACCGAAGTATATTGTATAAGTGATTCAGTCAAGGATGTAAGAAATCTTTGCTTTCATCATATCTGTGAATGCCTCATTCATCATCAGCCCAAGACACAACCAAGCAAGGAAAGATGGTCTGCCTATGTTAGTGGGAGATATATGACAAAAGAGAAGCAAGATTGGAGAGCAATTAGCCAATAATTTACCAAGTTTATCCCCCGGATACTCCTCCCTGAATCTGGGCCCCTGAGACTTTCTAGGGTCCTTCGAAGCAGAGTCTGACTTGAACTTTCTTGGAGATGCTTTCATAGACAGTTTCCCTTTAATGGAATCTTTATTTATATTATTTAAGAATTAAATATCTTTGGTTAAAAATATCCTAGGAAAAGAGGCATGATGGAAAACTCTAAAATAAATAGAAATGAACATTCATAAGTACTTATGCTGTTCATTTTATTTTCATCAGTTGTCAAAATAGACCTCTTACCCACATAATGTACTTATGAAGGACAGTCTAGCAAAAAAAGATGTTTCAATAAGTCAAAACAAGAAAGAAAATTCCTTTTGTGATGTCACTAAAAAAGAAAGCCAAAGAATAAGACTCAAAGTACTTGGAGCAAGAAGAAAACAAAAACAATACATTCTGAGACTTAAAGAATAGCATGTGTGTGGTGTGTGGGTGTGTCATGCCAGCTGAAATGCAGATTTGGGGACACATGTTTTGAATAACATACAAAACTAATTTTCTTTTGTTGAAATAATCCACTCTATCCACGGAAAGAACGTATTCGTGTAAGATGATGACAGGATGGAGCCTTAGTGGGGAAAATTCTCTGTCAATATAAAGTGAGCCAAAGGTGTCTGGAATGGATCAATGAGGATATGGCATTTAAGTGATTTACCATGCTCTTCATTGATAAGTGTGCTTCCTAGAATCAGATTGCATCATTCTTTTATTTTCCAAGCAATAATCGAGGTAAATTTGGAAAATGGTCCATGAATCTATGGTATCTGAGAAATCCTGAAGCTACTAAAAATTTAGCAGTTTCTAGTGACCCCAAAACAGTGTGGAAAATCTTTAAAGAAATGGAAGGAATCAGCTCCATGTTTCCAGAAGACAGCCTGAACATTATGCTACAAGTCAAATTGTAGAAAGTTAACTTTCCAGTTTCTCAAAAGTTAAAAATGTGGAGACAGAGACAGGGGTCAAAAGAGTAGTCTGTTGAAGAGAGAGAGGAGGGAATGTATGAGCAAGAGAGGTCTAGATCATGATGGAGAAATGTACAGAGACAGCTAAACCAAGCTTGTGGAAACTCATGAACTCTAGATTGACAGCTGTGGAACCTCCGTGGAACTGGAATAGGCCTTCTGTACATGGGAGACAGTGGTGAAGCTTGAACTATCTGTGAAGCACCTGACAGTAGGACCAGGATCTATCCCAGGTGCATGAGCTAGCTTGTGTAAGCCCATTCCCTATGGAGGGATGCCATGCTCAGCCTTAATGCAGGGGGTGGAACTTGGTCCTGCCACAACTTAATGTGCCAGACTTTGTTGACTTCCCATGGGATCTCTTAAACAATGGGAGGAGTAGATGGAGGACAAGTTGGAGGGTGAGAATGGGGACAGGATGAAGGAGAGAGACAGGGAGCTGGAGAAAGGGGGAGAATTGTGGATGGAATGTAACATGAAGTTTAAAATATAACTTTAAAATAAAAAAAAAAGAGTGGTTTGTTCTGAGTCTCCTACTCACAGGAGTCAAAACTTAACATTTCTAAATAGTGCCATTATATTCATAATATATTGTGTATGTGTCAAATATATGTACTGTAAGCTGAAAGTGATGGTGTGTATCTATACCCCTAGTGCTACTAGAGAGTGTAGCCAAGACAGACAGATCCCTGTAGCCCGTTGGCTGGCCATCCAAGTCACACTGCTGAGTTCCAGCTTCACTTAGAAGCTCTGTCTCAAAAACAAAAGTGAAAAGCAAATAGAGAAAGACAGGCGGCATTCCTCTACAGCCTGCACATGCTTGTGCATACATGCATATGCTCACAACCACATATACTACACCAGCATATACCCACATCCACACACAAAACTGAAAAATTATATAAAGATTAGAAGCCTAAACTAACCTATGTTTGTTTGTTTTTTTTAAAAAAATTATGTGTCTCTAAAGGAGACATAATGTAGATCATTCTCTCTGTAGGAAATAGTTCCTTACCCTTTACTAGATTTAAAATTCAGAGGCCATCTCTCTAAGATGTGGTCATTTTTATACTGTTTATAGAACTGTACTTGATGACTAAGACTACATTTAAAATTGGTGTTCTTTATTTTCAGCTCCTCTAGACTCTCTTCCTCATCAGGGAGGTGGGGCTAGGTTGGCATAACTCAATGTGAATGTTCTGTGCTTTCTCTCCACTTCAACCCCACAGCTCCCTTGGAGATAAGTCACTCATATTTCTCCATCTGGTTTTAATTTGAATGTCAGCTCTTTAGAGTAAACTCGACTAATTTATCAGATTAGGGTCAGGCTTCTTTTAAACACTATCTACCTCAGATTCCATGAGAGACTGGAATCATTTATCATCATGTCCATCTCTAGCACACAGCACTGCAATATATAAATAGCAGATGTTCAGCGAATGACTATTAGATAAATAAAGAAACTACTTGGAATATCATTAAGCTGTATTAATATTCCTAAGAGAAATAATTATTCTTAATAATCTTTATCACTGTTAAGAATCTGTAGTTCATAAAAGACCATGGGGAAGAGAGCTATTTACATCTGTCCAACACTTGAACATGCTTGTAAAAAGAATTTTACCTTTCTCAGATTCTATGTCTTATAATGCTTAGCCACCTTGCTCTACCAATAATGCCACAAAACCCACTTTGTCATTAAATTTTAATGTTCATTTCCAGTTACTCATGGTGTCACAGAATTAAAATAAATACACCAGTATGGATTGTTTCTCAAACATGGTTGATTATGAAATCCTGTTTGTGCAGAACTCCTGGCACTAGAGTTGTGGGGCTGGCATTTTAGGAAACACTTCAGTGAAAGACCACTTACGCATTTACCCGCCGTTAAGCTGATTGACAAAAAGAATAAACAAAACGAAGTAGGTTTGAAAAAAAAATGATTGCTGAAACTTAAATATTCCCTGACCTGATTTATAATTCTAAAGAAGCCACTTAAGCTCTTTTGTCAGTAAGGAAAGAATGCTATCTGCCCTACTTACCCCACAACACTATTATTAGAAAAGAACAAAATATACAATGTGGAGAGGTCAGATACTGGTTAAAGTTCTGGATGAACAGAGTTTATGGTCCTCTTTGCCTGGAAATATATTTAAATGGCAGTTAAAAATCTTTTTTAAAAGAGGCTAAACTTTAAAAAACAAAGAAAACATGAAACAGGAGGGAAAACGACAACACTGTGGAATCTGTAAGGGAGGCAGATAACTGAGTCAACAGGTCCTGAAACTTAACCTAAGAGATAAAATAGGTATAGATAGAATCTTAATTTGCATTCTTCAAGTTCAGAATATTGTAGCAAGAATTCAGTCAATGTGAATGTAGGGAAAAACTTAAAAATAAAAGTAGTACTTGGGGGTCTCCCTAGTGAAAGAGAAGATGGAAAGGAAGAAGAGGGGAGGGAGGAAGCAGAAGAAAATGAGAGACAAGAAGGGAATGGAAGGGGAAAGAGAAGTAAAGAAAAAGAGAAGAGTGGAAACACGGCCTGCCCCGTACTGAATGTTTCCTTATTAAACATTTCTTTTCCATCCATTGAGAATCTCATACAGTATATTTTATCATATTCTTTCCCATCCCATAACTATTCTCAGATCTACCCCACTCCTAGTCACCTCACTTCATGTTCTTACAATAAAAGTCATGTAAAAAGACATGTAAAAGTCATGTATGTTTGTTGGCTATAAATCCTTGAGCATGGAGCCTGACCTGAATTAAGGTTCATATACTCAGTGCTGGCTAGATTTATGACAACCTGACAAACATTTAGAGTCATTTAGGAAAAGAGAATCTCAATCAAGAAAATGATCTCAGCAGATTGGTCTATGGGAAAGCCCTTGGTGATTGATGACTGATGTGGAAGGACCCAGAGCTTTATGGATTGTGGCACCCTTGGGTGTTACAGGAAATCAGACTGAGAAAGTCATGGGGAGAAAGCTAGTACTGAACACTCCTCCATGGCATCTGCAACAGTTCCTGCCTCTAGGTTCCTGCCTTAAACTACTATACAGACTTCTCTAGATAGTGAATTGACTACAAGTCACAAGATAAAATCAATTTTTCCCAAGCTGCTTTTGTGGTGGCATTTATTCATAGTGTCAAAACACATTCCATTAGAGAAAGCTGATTTTCCCTCGCCCAACCAATACCTTATTTACTAAATGGGGAACTTTGCTCCCACTTTCCCTCCTTTAAGCAAGAATTTTGTCAGACTTGAGTATGTGCAGGTCTTTTGCATGTTGTCATAGTCCCTCTGAGTTCATATACATCTTCCTTGTTGTGTCTGGAAAATGCTGTTTGCTTAAAAGTATCTACTTTTGGCTTTTACAATCTTTCTGCCCCTTTTTTCTGAATAGATCCCCGAGCCTTGAGGGGAGGGGCATGAAGGATTTCCAGTTCAGGACTGATAACTCCAAATTCTCTCACTCTCAGCATATTGTCCAGTTTTGAATCTACTGGAAGAAGCATTTTCCCTGGAGAAAGGCAAGGCATGCAATTTTCTTTAGGTGTAGCAATATGTCAGTGTGAGTTATTTCAATGATATGTTCATTTAATAGTATAACAGTAATATGCTTGCCCTGGTACATGACATATCTAGTTTTAGGTTCTAGGCTTAATTAACAATATCAAGCATGGCTTCCACATTATGGAGTGGAAATTCAATCCAATCAACATGTGGTTGGTTGCTCCTCTAGCATTTGTGCCAGCATTTAAACAGTAGGCATATCTTCAGGAAAGTTGCTATTGCAGCTCAGAGAGTTCATAGCTCAGTGAGATTGGTGATTAATTTTCTTAGTAGTGTATAGAGCCTATATTGTTTGTGGAGGAGACTATGGACCCCTTCGACCAATTATTAGCAACATGTAACTCATTCCTGGGGATTATATTGAGGCATTGTCTTCCCCATTGTTTGGTGATACCATTTAATTCCCATGTATATAGATTTCAATTATACATCCTGCTTAATGAATAAATGAGAGCTATGACCATGACAAATCATCCTTAAATGTCAGAATTTAGAAGGTTTTAATTGAAGAGTTCACGTGGGAGACATGAAGTGGAATAATTGAAAGGAAAATCAAACTCCTCCAGAGCAACAATTGAGTTAATAGTCTGTTTGATGTGTTTGACCACATTGATAATAGATATACACTTATACCAATTCAGAATATGAAGTGGTAATTAGCATGTAGAAAACAAATCAGTAAAAATCCACTATATTTATCCAGGAGAATGAAAAAAATATAGTTACAGACTACCATACCATTCAATCTCACAATATGTTCATAAATTATAGTGTCACAAACACCAAACATAAATAAAAAAGTTTTAATATCTTATTATGAAAGAAAGGCTCATTATTTTACCTCCTGTATAATAAAACATTATCACACATATAGCCTGATTTCTTTTTTAAATTCTTTTCTCATGTATTAAATTCTAACCACAATTTCCCCTCCTTACAGTCCTCCCAGTCCCCCCTTACTCCTCACCTCTCCCCAAGATCCACTGCTCCTTCGTTTCCCTTCAAAAAAGAGGAGGCCTCCCTGGCATACCAACCACACACTGAATAACAAGTTAAAAGAGTAGGCGCAAACCTTCATACCAAGGCAGAATGAGGCAACCCAGTAAGAGGAACAGGTCCCAAGTACAAGGAAAAGAGTCAAAGACACCCCTACTCCTATTAGGGGTCCCACAAGAACACCATACTATACAACCATAACATATACGCAAAGAACCTACCTCAGTTCTAAAGAGACAACCTAATTGTCACTTCCGTCTCTATGATCCCCTGAGAGTCTTGTTTAGTTGATTCTGTGAGCCATGTTCTTATGGTGTCCTCAAACCCTCTGGCCCCTTCAAGTCTTCCTTCCCTTCTTCTGTGGGGTTCCTGACCCCCACTTAATGTTTTGCTGTGGTTCTTTATAGCCTAATTTTTTAAACCATGTTGATTTTTTCCCCTTTCTGTTAGTCAGAAATTTAAGCAAAGCTTTAAGCGTTGTAACTTCTGCTCAAGTTCCATATAAGAAAGATTGCTTTCTTATATGGAGAAATGACCTGTGATCTTACTTGTATTGTTGACAAAATTGAGTCCTCATGACTATAGGACTCTTACAGCTTTTTTCTTTCAAACCAGGAAGAGAGAGTGAGACAACAAAGATTTTTTGAACAGAGAAGTTAATCGTGAGGGTAGCTTCCATAAACCATGCCATCATTTTGTTTGAAAATAACTCACATGTCTTTGTCACACTCAAAAGGAGAAGATTACATAAGGATGTAAATGCAGTAAGTTGAACCACTAGGATCTCTGTAATGTTAAAATATCTATTGGAACAGAGGGACCAGTGTCTTATTTTTTCTAATATCTGGAAGTCATATATCAGATTAAAAATATCTGTATAGAATTCTAGCTCTTTTAGGAGAGATGACTCCATGGTTAAAAGAGATGAACGCTCCTACAGATTACCCAGTTTCAATTCCCCGTACGCACATGTGGCTAACAACCATCTGTAACTCTAGTTCCAGGGTATCTCATGTCTTCATCTGACATGCATGTGGTGTATAGCATATGTGCAGGCAAATATACCCACACAAATAATAAAATCAGAGCTCATTTTTTTTTAAAAAGGAGAGATTATCAGCAAATTTACAGAGATATGTAGGTGTCATCAAAATCCTATCCTATGAAATCTCAGTCACATCCATGAGATTCTTTATGACCATCTGCTGTCAACTCTCATTCTCTCTTCCAATCTCAGGGAGACATTGGTTTCAGCTCCTCCATCATTAATGATTCAACCCTAAGTCTACATGCCATCAGATCCATCCTGCATCTTTTCCCTTTTTTGCCAAGTCAGGAGGGGCCAACTCCTACATGCTACATTCTCCAGGATTCCACCTCTGCAGTTTCTCCAGAAGTATTGCTAGGTCTCTGTTGGTCTCCATCTCATATTTGACAAGATTCCTGTGGTTTTACCTCTCTAAAGTTGCTTTAATATATGCCCTCTTTCCTTTGTCTCTCCGGCCTTGGAATGGTGGTTTATTAGAGTTGATTCTTCTTAATTTATGAAGGTTCAGTGTTAAGTATGTTCAAAGCTTGAAAAACTGTTGTTGTATTGACCTCTGCTTTATTTCAAATTCAAAGCATCTTTCTAAAATTTTTTGTTAAATATATATGTATATGTGTATGATTTTTTTTCTAAACACAAAAATACAGCCTGCTCGGCGTGTATAATGCTACTTATATGTATGTTTTCAGTGATGGCCAATTGATATTAGATAATCATGTTACATTTCCCGGAGGAAGACTATTTCTCCCACTCTCAGCATTCTTTAGTTGCCTGTAACTCTTTTTCTATGGTTGAGACCTTTCCTTAGCATTCATTGCAGCCATGTTAGCTTGTCTTGCTGGTGTGGTCCATCTTCAGGTCATATTTAGGCAGCCACATTGATTGAGACTTCACGGTTTGGTTTATTTTTGATTTAATTTTTGGCATACTGTTCCATCATTTTTCTTGTTAGTTTTAATCTCTGGATTATTTCCGCTTTTATTTAACATCCAGGATATTTTTCCACATAACCTTCTTGTATGCATTCCTTTTATAGTCCTGTCTTTACCACTCACAATGAGCAGAAATGCTTTTTCTACTCAATGTTTATTACTGTAATGATGTACTTGACTATAAAGGCCAAGACTTTAACAACTTTATGACATCTCCTCAAATCTTACTTGAACCACATCTCCTGGGGCACATAAGCTTCTATGTCATGAGCAGACATAAGCAGCCTTAACGATGGGTTTAAGAAGTGAGAAACCAAGGCTTCTGTTGTCAAGACATGTGATTATGCCAGCTTAAGAACAAATTTTTCAGTTATGTGTAGCTTTCAAGTAATCACAGAGTATGCGGGTATCTTGAATTCAACTCACAAGATACTGAACTATATCCAAACAATATAGTCATTTATGGATTCCTTAACCATAAAAACTCTTTGTGATATAGCTTGATGTTTATTATTCAAGTAATTTATTTATTATGTAAGAAAAAATGACTAATACAGATTTTTGTTTATAAATGAGACAATTTCATAACAAAAGCTAAAATTGTGAGGGTGGCTGAGATAGATAGATAGTCACGAGAATCTGGATGAGTTATGTCAGAGAAAATATGAGAACCTGAAGACTCTTTGAAAGGGCAACAGGTCCAGGTGCAGGAAAAAGTAAAATAAATGCTACTCAAACCTGTAAAACAAAGTGATATGATGGTTGTTGTAGTTTAGTACCTTGAATATAGGAAATGTACTTCTAGTAATAATGATGAAAATGCTGTGCCATTTCCTCTAGTGTTCACAGGAAGCAAAGAGAAAAGCTATGTTTTGGAAGGAGTCTGGGGGGGGGGGGCACAGAAATATAAATGCACTAGCTAGCAAGCTTGATGACCTGAGTTGAATCCCTAGAACCCAAAACGAACCTATGATCCAAGTACTCCAATCCCAAGATGGGAGACAGAGACAGAAGAATGAACCAGCAGTTTCTCAGGTCAGCTAGCTTACCATAAGCTCCTTCTCAACAAGGTCGAAAGAGAAAAAATGAATCTGAACGTTGTTCTCTGGACATCATACACACTGTGGTATGTCTGTGTCAGTACTCAGGCACACACACACACACGTGCACACACACACACACACAAGCAAGTAATTAATTAGCTTAAAATGAACCAGGAATTGAAGAGTTTGAAAATTCTCAGGCTCTTTAAAAAATTTACAATAAGAAAAAAGTTATAAGCAAAGATCAAATGTGGCAAAACCTAATTCAAAGATGGACCCAAAGGTATAAGTTCAGGGAGATTCAAATCATTGCCTCCAAGGACCATTCCATAAAGTATGAGCATGTCTAAATACTTTAAGTATGTCAGCCTATAGTAATCCTAGTGATGCCACAGCAAAAGAAGACCTGTCCTAATGAAATTTGTGAATGAGGATTCTGTCTATTTATCAGAAAGAACACACAAACAATGGACTGTTTTATCTCTTGACTCTGTACAGCACTTAAATCAACTCTAACTGGAATTATTTCAATATTTGCAGAGACTTCCACTTCAAAGTTTCTGAATATTGTATACCCCAAATGATACCACTGGGAATTTGACCGACAAAAATTTCTGTCCTTTACAGATGAAGTTGTTTCTCAGATTTTCTTTCAGAAATAAAGTTTCAGTTTAGTTTCTGTGAGTCTCAAGTTACTCACAGAGGGAATTCAACCCAAATACTGACAATTTTTTCTTAAATGACCTCACTTATCAAATAAGGCAAAAAAAAATGTCCAGCTAGCATTGGTATGAAGAGAAGTGAATTAATTACAACCAGAAAGACTATTTTACTTCTACATATATACAATGTAAATCAATTTTTGATTTAGGACACCTAAAGCTTAGCATGCCTTTTTCCTGATAATAATTTGTCCTTATTAAACATGTAATATGTTCTAAACCTGTGTAAGAATTCATTCCCTCATGCTAAAAAACTCAGATGATTTAATTGCTAAAAGAACTCCCAGTTTGCAAAAAGGGAGAAGCTCAGATATTAAAAGTGCATGATCCATCATCACATGACTAGAAATCACACAAGACAAGCAATGTTCAGCACAGTAGAACAAGATTTAACTAAGCAAAAGTCAACTTTGAACAAATGAATATAATAAACTATTTCTCTAAGTACAGGTTAGAGATCCGATAGGAGAAGGCACAAACATGTCTGCAGCACACAGAAGAAAAGCTTTATATGGATTTCATAACTGTTGCACATAAATTTCGGTTAATTGTACTGTGTAAGTATTAATTTGTAGTCTATTATGTTGTCCTTGTAAGTCCTGGATTTACTACCACTCAAACAATGATCATGTTGACATATGAAATGGATAAAATACTGCTTAACACATAGTAATGATGATGGCACCCAGATGGAGCAAACACAGTCCAGAAGCTACCCCATAGAGAAGGCTGTTTCAACAAAACTGATGTTAAAAACTGCTGGGAGGACTAAAATAAAATGCTCAGCCCTTTAGGTTCACTTAATTAAACAAGTTAATCATTCAAAACATTTTTAATTTATTATTTTCACTCCTAACTTTCACTAAAGCTTTGTATGAAATCTAAAAAGGTTTGTGTTAGTTCCAGCATCAACGCATGGACAGCTTTTAAGATCAATTTCTCTGTGATTCTAATTCATTGTATCTCCAAATAAATTTCCCACACAAGTTGTAGGTATTAATAAACATGCCTTGTGCAGTTTTAGCAATACTCTTCTGTACATGCCGTCCCTGACTATAATTCATACTTATAATTCTGCTCATAATTAAGTAGTGATGGGAGATTTATTTTCAAGGAGTTAGTCTGAAGTGTTGGATCCTATTTTCCATTAATAGCTGTTTGAGACAGGACTGTTAAAAAGTGTGCATTTTTTCAGAATTGACATACTAGATAGGAGACTGCCAAAATGACCCCTATCCCATCCACTTTGCTATGGAAATCTAAAAGAATATTACTGATTGAATGGTGTGGTGATTTCTCAGTTGGGATTAGTACTCCAAAGTTATATACAGGGTCCCATGAATTACTGAAATTATTAATAGGATACATGAAAACAAAAGGCAGAAGGAAAATGGTTCCTGTCCCCTTCATATAGAGTATTGTAACTATATTAGTCCAACATGTATACAAATCTAATTATCTAATATTATAAAATTATAAATTGTGAAAGAACATTAGCATTTTGGAAGCAGATTATGTGAAAGGAATGAACAAGGTAATAATTATACAGAAATTGTAAGTTTTGCAAGGTAAAAACCATCAATAGTATATTTCTGTATGCCAGAGACCTAATACATTACCCTGAAATATTTAATGAACTAAATGTAATAAACTTTTTCTTAGATTTGTAAAATACAAAGCTGTCAATTTTCGTTGTTTTTAAACTTCAGGTGGTTTATACCTTACTTTCAAAGTGGGGCCATCTTGGACCTTGAATCATTTGACACAAGAAAATTAAATTTAAAAGTTGGCAACATTAACCTCAGTAAGATACAAACCTAAGGCAGAGTCATGTGGAACAGTTTCTCTTTCATCACACTTAAAACACTGCTTAAAAGCGTGTGGCCTTGGGAGATTATTAGTCAGACATGAAAGTCCAGCTTGAGAAGTTGATTCTGCAGAGGACAGTAGATAAACCCAGCTCTGATTTGACTCCCTCCTATGTAGGCTCTCCCATAGGGTTGCTAAACTTCAATAACCTTCTAGAAGAGCCAGAATGGAGTCGCAAGTCTGTCCTTACATGTGAATAGTGGCAGGAGACATTCAATGTGAATTTTCTGTGGGAGTCAAAAGCAAAATCAAAAGCCTGCGATAATTAAAAGTCACAAGGATAAGGAACAACAGATGAAAAGAATGGAAGGACTCCACCAGGAAGTTTCTACAGAATGCAGGAAATTGTTTTAGCTACTAAAACTTTATTGTAAAGCTACTCACAGGACAAGGTGTTCAATTTTCTCTTCATCATGTTGAGTCCTGAAGGGATGGTGAATTGAATTCTCAGTGGGTGCTCACTCACTAAGACATAGGAAACCTGAATCATGCAATATCCTTATCCTGAGTACAATTGTTTATATAGTTAGCATTTATATCCCTGTTGCATCCAAAACAGAACTGACTAGCTAATACAGAATGTACCATAAGGCAAATTAGAAGTCCTCTTTTTTTTTTTTTTTTTTTTTTTTTTTGGTTTTTTCGAGACAGGGTTTCTCTGTGGTTTTGGAGCCTGTCCTGGAACTAGCTCTTGTAGACCAGACTGGTCTCGAACTCACAGAGATCCGCCTGCCTCTGCCTCCCAAGTGCTGGGATTAAAGGCGTGCACCACCACCGCCCGGCTTAGAAGTCCTTTTAATCAAGAGCTATTTCAAGGGAAAGACACTGCTAAGTACCTAAATGGTTAGATTTTGCAAATATTCTAGTAGCTTCCATAAAAAATGACCTTAAAAATAGAGTAGGTCTGGGGAGATGGCACAGTGGATAAAAATGATAGTTTCATAAACATGAGGACCTCAGTTCAATTGTGAGAGTTTGTGTGAAAATTGGGTATTGAAGAATGCATCTCTAACTCTATCAAAGTGATTAAAGATGAGGAGCAGACAGAGACCGGGAGATACCAAGGACTTGCTTTCTGGCTAGCCCGTCTAGTAAAGAACAGGAAACTGCAGGGTTCAGTGAGCAACCTTGTCTTAAACATATATGCTGAGAGTAATAGAGAAAGATACTACATGCCAACCTCTGGTCTACAAACAACACATAAGTACACCCACATATACACAATCTGGAAATTTAATAAATTCTAATTCCTATGTGGAGAAAGGATTTACATCTAGGTAGAGCCAAAATATTCCTTGGAATTATTATCAAGGAAAACATGGTCATGAAACTAGCAAAACAGACTAACAGCAAACAGTACAGGAGCTGTTGTTAAACCAGTTTCTGAAAAAGAAAATAAAGAGAGAAAGTGAGAGAGGGAGGGAGGCAGAGAAACATAGAAGACAGAGGGAGAAAGAGAGGAAGTCAGTCTAAAAATGCACATTAAATATCTACAAAAGCAGAGACTGTCATAAACTATGAGTCTCACAGGGTATTTCTGTGGAATAATCTAAATAAATATCATTCTAACACTTTGCCTTGCCTTAACACAATGACAGAGTAGTCTCTAGATCCACAGATGAAGCGTCGTTGTTTCCTAAATGTCAGCTGTCTTAGAAGAGCATTTGGCTGATGCTAAATTTATGATCAGATGCCCTAGTAATTCTCAGTTGTGTAAACAGTCTACGTCACCAAATAATGACAAAGCTAGCCAACATGCACACCAAGTTTTCAGTTGATCAAGCTGTTTTTTACATTATCATATGAAAATTTTTAATATTGCCTCTTTATTTTGTGCAGGGACGTATGGGGGCATATACATGTTCACGTGTGTGCAGGTACACATGTGTTGTGTGGATGGGCATGTTAACTTGTGTCTGTGCTTTTGGAAACCAGAGAACAATCTCAGATAGTGTTACTCAATCACCACCCATCCTGTTTGTTGTTGTTCTGGGGTTTTGGGTGTTTGTTTGTTTGTTTGTTTGTTTGTTTGTTTTCAGGTGTCTCATTCACCTGAAATTCACCAAGAAAACTAGGATGACTGGACAATGAACCCCCTGTGCTGACTGACATTGAATCCTCAGGGCTGGGATTGTGAGAATTTATCACTCTGCCGGGATTTATTTTCTCACCTGTATTCTGACATTCATGCTCAGATATCTATGCTTGCAAGGCAGAGGGTTTACTGACTGAGCTATTTCAGCTTTATTATATCTTATTTTAATTTTTGTTAAAATACTTTAATTGATAATACTAGTGACATTCACTGTGATATTTCAAAATATACACCAGCTGTGCACTGATCAAACTCAACCTACTTTTATGCACCCAACACAGGTTCCTTCTAATTACTATTCAATAGTCAGATCTGATGCTTGCTGTTTTCAGACATGAGTGAAAGCTTGCAGTTCTTGTCTTTCTATGTCTGGCTATTTCACTAAACATAATGTCCTTCAGCTGTATTTTGCCATAATTTGTGACAGCATTTCATTATTCTTCATGGCTGAATATTCTTCTACTGTATATAGATTTGGCAATTTCTTTATTGGTTCACCAGTTTCTGGCCACTTAGGTTGAATCCACATCTTAACAGTAATGTCATGTTTTGCATTTAAATACGTTCATGCATCTTGCTCACTCGGCTGATTTCATTCCTGTAGATGTATACCCAAGTGGTGAAATAGCTGCTTCAGATGGCTGATCCATTTTTATCATAACTCTGAGATTCTAGCATTCAATTTCCTTTAGGAACAAAGAAAGAAGGCTGAGAGTTTTGAAGTAAAAGACAAAGATGGACTACGCAATAAAGAGTAGTCAGAACTCAGATTCAGTTTTCCTAGCCGAAGTCTTACATCCTTGTGTTCCCTTGCCATATCTAATTAAACATCAACTCCAAATATGATTCTCTTGCGAAATAAAGAACATTTGGTTTGGGGCCATATGAAAATTATATATCAACAACTTTAATCAACAAGATGAGAAAAGGTGGAAAGAGGAAAAATGGTCACAATGTACAATTTTTCAGAGTGTGGACTCTATCCTTCCAGTCTGGTTGACTAATACAAGAAAAGCAGCAAGCATCTCAGAAGTTTACAAAAGTGATTGAGAAGCCTTCGTTTGACATTGTAAAATACACTTAAAAATATTTCCCTAAAATTCCCAGAGAGAGAAAAGTAAAGTTCCCTTTTTCCTTGAAGAACTTCACTGCTACTAAGTCTGAAGAGGGATATTGGTCATTTTATCTTGTTTGACAGGGTCTCACAAATATAGTTACTGATGACCTGGAAGTAACTGTTTAAACCACCTGGATTTGAACTTGGAATCCTCCACCGTCTTGTCTCTTCCTCCCAAGTGCTGGGAAGATAGGTATGCACTGCCACACCAGAGTAGCTTACTCAATAAAGGGCCATTCCACTTTAATTCTGTCAATTTTCTTAGAATATATTAAAATACTCTCATATTACAGGAGATTAAGAAGGGGCTTTCAAATTCTATATTTCAGATTCACTTTCAAAAGAAATTCAAGAGACTTAGTCTTACTCATCTCTGAACAGATTGATAAATATAGTCTGGCATAGTTAGAATTAGATCATACCAATAGGTATCTTATTCATCTCAGGGACTTAGGTCCTAGAAAACATCCTCTATAAATGTAGATTTCTATTTTAAGAAAGTGTCAGATGACTGGTAGATGTTTGATATAATGACTAAGGTCTGGAAAATATTTGGATATGAAATGGAGAAAATTACATTTTGATCTTAAATAATGTGACCGTCAGAATTACAAAAAATGACAGTAACTTTGTAAAAATTTCATAGCTTTTACAATAGTTTCATCTTCCTATTCTTATTTGATTAGAGTTGCTATATTTCTCAAAAAAAGAAAACATGGTATTAAGCTAAAGTCCCCAAAAGTGTATCAAATTCCGGAATGCTGTAACGTATGTGCTGTTTTAAAGCCCCAGGAAAAGCAAGTAGGTTGAGGAAAAAGAAAGACATAACACTCAAGGACATAGCTAGCTAGCTTCATCAAACAAGGAACAGTCCCAAGAAATAATCCAAGTCAGGGCTTATTTTAAAAACTGGAGGAAAATCAAAACAAAAATATGAGTTCATTTACAGTGAATTATCAAGGGAAAGACAAGATTCTGAGGACATAGTCCCTAACTTGTACAGTGCCTGCCAGAAAAGATTCAAATCCTACTGTCTCCTAACACAGTGATGCCTTTGACACCCATTCATTTCTCCAGTCTACATGGGCAAAAGGTCTGCTCCAATTTCACAGCCCTTATGTTCTATTATGCATGTTTCGTCACTGTGTTCTAGAAGAAGAAAGACCATCACCACTCCCCAATATCTTTTCATTCTGGTGTCATCTAAAAATACCTGCAGACATTATTACCCTACGATTACCTCACACTCCTGCCCATCAGCCATAGCCACCTCCCACCTCCAGCTCACTAATAGCACAGTCCTGTATCACCTCCTACTCAGCCAAGCAACACTACTGTAAGCTGCTTTAGATACACTCATATCTCTCTCTATATATATAGTCTCATATATAAATATATATTCAGACACATATACTCATGTGCACGCAAAAACACTTTTACAAAAGAAAATGAAGACAAGCTTCTTATATGAAAGTAGCGGCATTCTGGAAAGGTAGTGTAATATGTCACTTGGGAAAAAGTTTATTTTCTGTGTGCATGTTCACTACATTACCTAGGCAGAGACCTTTAATAAAATCAGACATGGAAAGCATTTGATTTTGATAACCTTTAAGCTTAAAGTGATTGGACCTTCCTATTCTAAATCTATTGCATTAAACATTATATTGGACTCTTTCAGATACTCTAGTAAATCTTATAAATTGGATATTTGCAATAATATAATAATGTTCTGTACCAATTTGGAACACTTTCTATTTTAAGAATATTTTAATGATACTGTATGGAGCACTCAACTATTTTACTCTACTTGCTTTTGCTTTTTCATTGTTATTATTTAGTAATTCCCTGAAGTAGTGTTATGTGCTTTAAACGTAGAAATGCTTAAGATAGGCAGCAACCATGAGCAGGCACAGGGGCAAAGAAGCAAGAATGGGAGCTTCTTGTGTCTGAGGGCAACAGCAGCCTGAGCGATCAGAGCAACCACAGTGTGCAGTGCATCCAGGACCAGAGAGCCCGACTCTTCAGTTCGTCTGCACCTAGCAACGAGCCTAAATGAGCACCCTGGAGTAGCACCTAGGGCTGTGAACAGTAACTGAGATCACAGTTGGGAAAGCACTGTGAGGGCGAAAATGGCATTAACATGCAAAGGAAAGTTTCCCTTCCTGCCTCACCACGTCATCTCCAATGATCTGCTATAAAACGGTGACTGAGCAGAAAATGGGCAGGCACTGATGCTATTTGGAACCCATGGTTCAAATGTTGTCTCTGATACCAACTTGTCCAGGGATCTTGAACAAATATTTTCAGACATCTGACCGTGGTTTAGTTTTTTTCCCCGTCTTGGAAATAGCTAACTTCCCCATCTGTCTCATAAAGCGACTATAAATATTTAATTAGAATTGTATATGAAATGTTTTAGAAGGTATAGCATAAAATATGGCTGTACGTTTACAACAGAGACACTCAATCTGGATCACATTCATATCCCACACTAAATTAAGCATGTTCCATTATCCACAACTTGCCTGCCTAGGCTAAAGGATCACATTACTGGAAGGCAGGCTCAGTATGGACAGGTGCTTGGAACAGTGACAGACATCCAGTAGGCCTGCGATGATATGTACCATTTGAGTAAATGTTTTGGTTCAATTTCACTACAAATAATAAAGGAACGTTATTATTATTATTATTTTTTATCATTTCTCATTCTTCATTCTGATGCATTTGGTAAGTCATCTCCAGGTGGTGGTAATACCTGTATTCCACCAAGTGATGTCTCAATGTTTATCATCCGTATCTTAAGAAGCACTTGGGTCATACACACAGTGTTCATTGTGTGTATTGCACATGGCTCCAGTGACATGTATTGGTAAGAGGTACCCACCACCAGCTCAGAGGCTGTGTAAGTGAGATCTTGTTCAGCTGAGCCTATACTTTCCTCGTCTTTCTTAATTCCTACCTCTGCCCATCTCTGCCAGCTATGCTAAAAACAGCATGATCATTCAAGCCATGTTGATTTCCTACTTTAAAACCCATTTGCAATCCACTTACACTAACCTAGCAAACCTCAAAAGCTTGATATGACAGAGCAGGCATTTGGAAATTGAAGATGACTTCCTGAGACCATCTTGAAGGCTTGTCAAAAGATCAGCCATGCTAAACACAGTTCTTTCGACACCTTGTAAGCTTTCATTTCTCTGGTTTTGGATATACTTACCTTCACTGGAAAGATGTTTTCCTTGCCTCTCCTATTCTTCATGTCCAAAAAAGTACAACTTCCTCATTAAAGCTCTCTTTCATCATTCGTCACTTGTTTACCTCTTACTCACCAGTCCTAGGCAAAATAACATTCTCTCTCACCTGCATCTAGTACCCCTGTTCCTGAAGTATCAAGCACCAACATTATTATAGCTGTGTCCCTATTATTTTCTCCTGCTAGTCTGTGAGATCCACTTTAGCAAGGTTTGACTCTTCACAAGCCCTTAGCAGATACTGAAGCACTGAGTTAAATTATATTAGAGAGTCACAGTTTAAAATGTTCTATAGGATAGTAGCATAAACATTGCATGAACTTGGTTGGATAACCAAAGTCTTGGGCCCCACACAGATGCATGAAATAAAAATTTCCACTCAAAATAGGTATGCTGGTGATTCATCAGCACATTAAACTTTGAAAATCTCTGCTCCAGAAAAGGGTAACTAGAGCCAATTACTGATGAACTTGACAGATAGGCAAAAGTAGAAACCTGTCTGCTAAATGGATATCCACTGCTAGCTTTTGAATTGAGGAGTTATCAGAGCATGAATATTATTCATAGGCAACCTTTCAAGTAGGTGAGATGAGTGCAAGGTAGTAAACTAGAGCAGTTTCTCAATGGTTGGTAATTCATAGCTACCTCCGTCTACTGGGAAATATTTTACAATGTCTTTAGATATTAGAAAGCGCTCCTGGATGACAGTAAGAGGAGGTCGGGACAGTTCCTAGGTATTCTTAAATACATGGAATATCCCTCCTAGCAAAGCATCATGCAACATTAAACACAGAGTGTACACTCATTGGAATACAGTCTAAAAAGACAGCAAGCTAACATAATAATGTGAGCATACAGTAATGAGCCACCCCTGGTCGTGTGGTATTTTTATGTCAGTTCAGAGTCAGCAATAGATCAGCATTTAATGATGAAGGCTAAAAGAGAAGAAAATAGATCCTAGCTTTCCCTTATAAATAAAAGAATGGCAGGAACACTGTCAACCAGAGGAAATCTTGCTATCTCTTGTTGGGACAGAAAAGATGCATGGAAGGAAGAGTTAGAAAGACTTATCCAAGTCAAAGGGATCTTGACTCCTCTGCCCTTACCTACCGAGCATCTCCTGTGTGCCTGGAGCAGAGCCTTTTTACACACTCATCCTTCCAAGAAGTCTTGAAGTTGGTATTTATGGTATTGTCTTGCAGAAGAAATTGAGATTAAGTTAAGTTTTCTAATGTGCTAACGAATTCATCCTCGACCCCCCAGATGCTGACTCCCAGCCCCAGTTTAGTCTCCGCCTTCTACACATAAAGAACACGGTTACTTTAGTTGTCATGAATAATCAAGGCATAAAAGCCAATTTGAAGTCATTCTAAGGAACAGTGGTGCTCATCAGGGAAGAATGTAGTTGTAGACTAGATGTGCTGCCCTGCAGTGGGGGAGTATGATGGTGGCCTAAGGGCTATAGATTTTTATGCCCTTTCTTTATCTTCTAAACTAATAAAAATTAGCTGGAAAAAAAAACACTCATCACACATTGTAGTCTATTAACAGTGAAATTGTCAATAATGACAAATTATTAATATCAGCGAGTATATACAAAGCTCCAGGCAGTTTTTCATTACAATAAAACTAAAACCATGGACAGGTGATGCTAAAGAACTGGTGATGGAGTGACATACCAGGACAGAGGAGAACATCTAAGTCAGCATCAAAAATCAAGCCAGTAAGATAAAATAGCAAAAGATATGAGTGTCCAATATTGTTGAAAATGTATATATAGTAAAATTTGGGCATTTCTAATTCATTATATCACAGAGATACTGGAATAGAGGGCCTGAGAGCCAGAGTGATTCCATGGGATAAGGAAGGAACTCTGTTTGGGGGTAGTTGCTTTCCTTTTACCTTCTTTTCTTGAAATGAAAAAATAGCTTTATATTTTATAATGGAATAAAAGGAGAAGAATAAAAAATACAGTATTAATATTCTACAGGTGGCCAAAATGACCTCCTCTTACCATGTCACAAAGTCTCCAGTGACACACAGGAAACTATTCTCTTGCATGTTTGTGTGGTCATAACATTTGCCCTGCCACAGGCCTCAGGGTAATGACTCAAGTATTTCCAGTATCTCCTTTAAAGGCCAGCACTTTAATTGCTGTCACAGCTCTTCCCTGGAGCCTTACAATCCCCAGTCTTAGTATCCCACTGATTGAGTTACAGAAGAGCTAGTCAGATTTATCATCACAATTGTTTTTCCTGTAATCATGTTTCGACCCAAATCTGCCTTCAATGAACGTGTGAGTATTGCAGGTCTTTCGCTAAATGGAAGAATGCACTGGGCATTTCCACTACAAAAGAAAAAAAAAAAATGTCAACTCTTGGCAGCCTTAAAAACGATGCGGGACACCACCACCCTGGTAAATGGTGACCCTGATTCTTTTCGCCATAGGCAGCACTGAGGATAATGGTACATGACCTAAAACATTGTCAAGTATCCCAGGAAGGAAAGCTATGAAAGGATGAGCAAGAACAGAAACAGTTTTTGAGGGGGTGGGGCGAAGATGCATCATTATCAGCGGTTCAGTAGGACTGATCAAGTCAGGGAAAAAAATCTTCACAGGTCCAACTAACTGTATGAATATCATAAATGAAGAGTCCAAAGGGACAAGGAAGCATGAAGTCAGTTCCTGATTATTCAAAAAGAAAAATGAAAAGGGAACAAATAAATTAATATTTAAAAAGTAGGCATGACAGGAGCAGAAGGGAAAGGAAAAGTAGGGAAGAGCAGGTGTGGTGGGAGATTACATCTTGAGTAGCAGAAAACTTATTACTTAACCCATTTCCTCCCATGCAAAATGCAAAATATAAATGACAATGTTGAGTTACTTCTTTGGTAGAATTAAATAGTATAGGAAGTAACCCAGACCTGGGAGTGGCTCATCAAATGTTGGTTTACTCTTTTCTTCAATCTCAGTCAGTGGGATACTAAGACAAATTCAGTTCCAGATGCTGCCTAGGATTCAAGACAATGAAAATACCTGTTTGACCTACCCAGAAAGGTAACATTCTAATTTCAGTATCTGAGTGGAGCCTTAACCTAGATAATGTATTTAGTCTACCAGCTTCAAAGTCTGATGATCTAATTGACCCTCTGCCCTGTAGCACTTTAATCTTCTGAACCAAATCCATTTACTCCTTCCATAATTAGTTTCATTGTGCCACAGACCATGGGAGCAATTCCATTCTTGCTTAGAGCTGTCTTAGGGAATCTATGGATAAGAAGCTTAAAGTTCAATTTTAAGGCATCCTTCTAATGACTCACCTTTAGTCCTCCACCCAGTGCCTTACAACTGTGTCCTGCTTTTGTCCCTCTTAGCTTTGGTTGCAGGTGATCTTAGAAGGACGAGGGATTATATTCATCTTCTCCACATATGAGTTTCCTTCCTGGAGAGCGGCAGAGTGTGCCTCCTGCTCTTAGTTTTACTCACCGGTTAAGGCAGATTAGATCAGTGGCAAACGCCTGCCTAAAGTGAGCATGCCTTCTTCCCTGCATTTGGAATCTGGATGCTAAAAGGTTGTGACACTTTCTAGAAATCCAAGCAGAAAGGTCATGCAAAGACTACCAAATAGCTTTGCAATAAAGGCACACATAGAAAAAGATCAATCTGAGCCAGAGGGCTTAAAACAAAAAATCTCCCAAGAGAAAGATACATGAGAGACCATGTATCTGCCAAAATAGAACAAGGGCAGAGAGACATGACCAACGGTTTCAAATCTGTATAAAATTCCAGCATTCCATTTATTAGGTGACTTTTGCAGTACTACAAAATGAATCCTTTTGTTTTTGCATTATACCTCTCCTCTCTTCTTTCTCTTCTATTGCCTTTGTGTCCCCATAAAGCCCAAGCCACTAGGACAAGAGTTTTACTTTGGATCAAAGTGCTCTATGTTTCTAGAAAAACATCTTTATTCCACCTCCCACCAGCCTATAGAAATTTACCTATGGATATAGACTTCCCTCCATTTGAGAGACTCAGACCTGCCTCCAAACTGATGATGGAAACTGCCCATTCCTAGATTAGCTCCTCCTGTCTGTGACTTCATACACTCTTAACAAGCCTGTGGAGAACAGAGGTGTAGGCCACATTCTCAAAATGAAACAGAAGTTTGGGGAGTTTGGGATCTAGAAATAAAGGTTATAAATATAAATACAGTCAGTTTTATGTTTATATCACATTTCCTATTAAGGAAGACAGAAAATGGAGAGAGAATAACTTTACTTCTAATTTCAGATTGGCTAAATCCAAATTGGTGAACTTTTGATTAACATTAAAAAGAACAGATATGATATTACACAGGCCTATTATAAAATTTGTTCATATTCTCCCTTCTAGTATCCTTTTTGCCCCACAGCCTCCCACTTTCATTGATCCCCTTCCTCTCACAAATACAAATAGATCCTTTCTATTCCCCCCCATGTGTGTGCATCTCTCTTTCCTCTATCTCACACTTTCTCTCTCTCTCTTTCTCTCTCGCTCACTGTGTGTCTGTATGTGTCTCTCTCTCTCGCATACACACACTCACACACGCACATTTAGATTCTGCATATTAGAGAAAACGAGACATTTTGGTATTTATTTTACTGAGTCTGGTTTGTTTTAGATAGAATGATGATATCCATTCCCATCCATTTTTGTGCATGAAAAAATAAATTTCCAGTGCTTATGTGTGTGTGCAAAAGTATGCACATGTGAATATGCCTACACAAGAAAAAGTGTGCATGCATGTCACACTTTATCTATTTTCTTATTAATGGACACTTGTGTTGGTTGCATATCTTGACTATTGCTAACAACACTGCAATCAATACAGATACACGAAGTTCTCTGCGACTTTGACTTGATATTCTTGGATTGGTATAGTTGGTTCATATGGTAACACTATTTGAAGAACTTCCACACAAATTTGCCTGTGTAATCAATGTTAATTTAAACCATCAGTAGTGAAATTTCAGATTATTACTCTTAAAAATGTATAATATAAAATCCCATGATGATACTATAAAAATGAAAGAAGAAAATGAACATGGTTGTGTTATATAAGTTGCCATTTACTTTGTAAATACACAATCATCATTTTCATTATAGAAAATAAAATTTAGAGGTGGGACTAAGAGAATCTTCTCAGAAATAATTAATGGCACAGAATGCAGAAGCTTATACTTAAAAATTGATTTGTAGATACCTCAAACACATCACATTTACTTTGGAAACCATGAGATGTGTCCAACCTAAAATAGTATCCCCTGTTTATATCAGCAGTCATTCTTTAAAGAAAGAAGAGGAAAAATGGGGCTCTGTGCTAATTATCATATTCCTAAACACAAAAATGGCATAAGAATATGTATAAAGCTTTTTTTAGGCAGGGATTTCTATGACTTATTTATCTGTGCATTGACTTTATGATTCAATGTGACTTTTACATCATAACAGACATAATAAGGTTAAAGGAGGAAATAATCCAGTACGTTCCTCAGAGAAATTTTGCTCATTCATTAGACTTAAAAAAAAAAAAAAAAAAAAAAAACACCTCTTTAATTCAAAATTCCTTCCCTGTACCCATTTCTCATAGGTTCAATCATTCAGTCAACTAACATTAAGGTTATAGTGCGTGCTAAGACAAGAATAAACTTGGTCAGCTAACGTGATAAGACTGCACTCGAAGCATTCAACAATGAAATCAATACATTATGACTTAGAGTTGAGATATGCAAAACAAACTTTAAAAGAAAGAGTGGCTCTTACGCCTGCAAGTTAGTTGTGAGTGTTCACGTATGTAAAGCAATCCTCTTCGAATGCTCACATGAGACAGGGAAGACAGCTGTGCTGGTAGGACAATGTGAGGATGAAGCTCACAGGTTAGCACAGGCGCTCTGCTCACCTAAAAGGTATGGCCCAATAGTGCACGTGGGGTGCAGCAAATTATCTGATCTTGACATAGACTGCACATGATAGTAGGTAATATAGTCCTCACTAGTAATCCTGGACCGAAAATGATAATGTGTTTGTATTGTGTATGTGTGTGTGTGTATATATATATATATATATATATATATATATATATATATATATACACATATATGATGTGTGAATACACATCAGTGGAGATTTATGTATTGCTTAGTAATAATGAAAATAAGTCTTCTGGTTTCGTATATTAGTTCACTGATATACAGGCAGGGATAGCCTTATGATGAGATTTCTGTACCTGAAAGTATATAGATTATACTATGTCCTTTTACAACACCCAACTCGGCTGAGAAATGGTTTTACTCTAAATACACTCTCCTTGTATCAGCCAATCCTACTTGCTTTTGCAAGTATGTTGGCATAGAGTAAAAATGCTGGTGCCAAGATTGCTTGGATTTAAATCAAAGCAGAGAGAATCTAGGCAAATTTCTTCATCTCTTTTACCTCAGACTGTAAGCCACTTTGTGTCTTCTGTGTAAAAAGTGATTCCAGTACCATGGAAAGATGGAAGGATTAAATCCTTTAGTAACTTAAGTACAGTTAATACTTAACACACTACCTATACCTAGCTTAGCTGTTTTTATTAGTTATTATTTTTATTAATTGTGTGTGTATGTGTGTAGGTCAGAGGGCATCTGTGTAAGTTGGCTTTCTTATTCCACGATGTAGAGCTTAGAATTCAAACTCCATAAGACCAAAATGAGAAACAAAAGAAAGGAATGAGTTAAGAAGCCATTGAGAATACAAGAAAGAGTGATCAGTTAGAAACAAAGCCTCGAATAGTATTATAGCCAAAGAGATGCTATGTCAGATACTTAGTCATCATTTACTTAAGTTTACTTATCAGAAAATTTAAAAATATCTCTCAGGGCTGTAATTTTAAAACTGTGCTATGACAAAAATTTCAAATTATTAGAGTAAAATAATGCACCTGATTGTTCTGGCACAGATCAGAGTGAGATAGATGTTATGGGAAGAATATGCCCCTAGGATTCATCTTAGGTACGCCTTTGGTGAGGGTGTGGTGATACAGCAAACAGCTAAAATAGGGAAAGAAAGACCACAATCAGTCATTTCAAAATGCCTTAAGATGCTTGACTTGTCCAAATACACAAGTTGTGTGTGTGTGCTTACAAGAGGAAGGCTACTGTAAAATATTTGCTCTCTTCAGTTTTTAGATGAAGTAGTTAAGGCTTTGAACAACCAATATGGCACCAGTTTCAAAAGATTGCAATCTGGTTGAATACAGAGTATATGTAAAATATGCACAATGTCCTGTGTATACTAAGAACTGACTAATTGTCTGCTATGAGTGTTGTTAGAGTAGATGGGCTGTTGCTATTGACATTTGCTCAAAGTTAGACAGCTGTTGAGTAGCAAAGACAGGACTTAAACCCAAGAATGTCCAACTGCAAAGCAATGTCCACTAAACTGTGAGTACTTGCTCCCCACAATGAAGATGGCTTGAGTCCCTGTAATAGGAAGAGGATGCACAAATCTCTGCCCTCTAAAACCTCGCAGCCCCGCAGTGGTAGCTGGACAATCTGGTTGAGAAGAAAAGAACATAGGGTGGGATGAAGATTGCCGAGACAAGAACAATGAATCATAAACTCTGTTTTAAATTCAGTTCCTTAAGAGGAATGGGGAAAGGAAATTCATGCGAGCCGAGTCCTGAAAGTATGGATAAATAGAAGAGATCTAGATGGCCCGGAAGAAGCACATTGCAAAGTGCCAGGTCCCCAAACACAAACTTGCAGATGCTTTAGGTGAGACCCGAGACACTTCAACTCTGAAATGCCTGTGACTGGGCCCTCCGCTGCTGCCTCTCCTTTTGCTTTGGAGAGAAGCTTCGATTGTCAAAAGGAAAGCAGCCAGAGCTGTGTTTGCTAGATGCTTGCAGGAGTTACATTCGTAAGAAGTCGTGGGAGGTGCACATGGAACTCCCCACCCACTGGGGTTGATAATTCATGCTAATTGTACACATTTCCAAAGCCTCCCGTGTGAGAAAGAAAAAAACAAAAATGTTCTCTTAACATTTCTGAAGTTCATAAATGTGGCAAATGTTCAATAACTATATTTAACTCCTGTTGCACATTCCCTAGCTCTAGAAATATATTAACCAACAATTTCTGTCACTCCGTAAGAGCAGCACACGTTTCTGTGCCTTTCCGTTGTCCTTTCTGCTTGACCACTCAAGTCTCTCACAGGATGAAGAGGCTAGCCCAAGATTACGTTTCCCAAAGGCTGCGCCTGATACTTCTTGATGGCAGCTTTCCTTTCTACGTTTGCATTTGGTTTTGGGGTTCCATTGAAGTTCTAGGCAGCTGGCAGGAAGAACCGGATGAAAGGCATAGAACCCCCCCACACGCAGAAAACTGGTACTGAGCAGTCAATTTTCACTGCTCCTCATTTCCTTGACCTGTACTCACACATTGTCCTAGGTTCTTAATTCTTGTCTCAGAGCATAAACCGTGGACCTTTATCATCCTCAAAACATAAGTCTTTGTCCAAAATGCAGTCTTATTTATGCCCCACTCTAGATTAATGGAACTTAAACCTTCATTTCCAGAAGGTGTCCAAGTGACCTTTACCCATGCTACAATTCTAAAACCACCTTACTAGCCGTGACAGCAGACATCACCACTCTTGTTTGCCTTGGCCTTGCCTCTCCTGCCCTATGAGCTTCTCCAAGGGAGAATGGCATCAAGGGTGGGTGGTAGTCAAGCATCTAGCCTGGCTCCCAGTAAACAGCATTAAACCTGGTATTTTGTGCATATTATTTGTCAGGCACTAATGTACTGCTGTGGTCCTTTAATCTCAGCCACAAGCCTCTGAGAAGATTGTGATTTTCTTTTTGCTTGATAAAGTATCAGCAGCTCAGCAACTGTAAATAACGTTGGGAAAGTCACACAAGCAGAAGCCAACTGAGCTGGTATTTACATCAAGCCCCATCAGACACCACAAAAAGCGTTGCTAACCGCTGTTTTATTGCAACACCTCACTAGATGTTTAACAGACGTTTATGGAATTAAGCAGATTTTGCTTTGCACGATAATGACCGAGCCTTTCCTTCTGTTTGTGATGAGATGAAAGGGCCAAGAACACAGTTGTAATTCACCATGCAGTTCCAATGTGCTAGAAGCATCTTGTCCACAGAAATGGCCTATAACTATGTTAGGAATTCCACATCCCCCACCTCTCTCCTCTTGAAAGACGTGCCAGTGTTAGTCAGCTCCGCAGACAAGCAATCCGTCAGGCAGAAGGCAGCCCAGAGCCTTTAAATAAAACATTCTCACAGCCTTCCACGGAGAGCATAGAGACAAATACCGCGGATGTGAAAGGTGTCGCTGGGATTACCAATGACGCGCTAATGGCTGCTCAGGCAATCTCTCTGCCTCCTGCGCTCTGAGTCACCGGTTCCCTTTGGAGCCTGTGCTCACGTCATTCAGGGACCTAGTGCTATTCACAGATCACTGACTAAAGGCAAGCTTGAGCCAGGCCCGCACGCCCCTAGCCCTCTCCAAAGAACTAAGGTCACACGGACAGGAGGCCCCAGAGCTTTTTACCACAGCCTCAGTGAAGGGCTCAGAGAGATGGGCTTTCTTCCCTCCTCTCAGCTGTTCCTCTCACTACACTTTTGAAAGTGAGAATTTAATTCTTGCTCGAGAATCACTAAACCCAAAATTTCCTTCTTTTGAGTTTTTCGTGTAACTGCTTAGCTGAATTGATTGCAATTTCATTAGTTTGGTCTTGCAGTGATGCCAGCACCTAGGAGACAAGGGGAAAAAAAGCAATACTGTTCTCAGACATCACAGCTTTCACTGCCCTGATGAAAGTCGTTGAAACAAAACATCACTTGGTTTTCCCAGCACGCACTTCTGTATGAAATAAAATCACACGTCTGCTCTGGTCACTCTGACAGCTCCTGTGACAGACATTTCCAAATCATCTTTCCAGAAGTCACATCTTGGTAAGTCTAAAGAGCACTATATTTAGCTCTGTGGAAATAATTTGAAAGTGCAAACTGAGCTTGAAAAAAAAAATCAGGAAAAGATGGGTGATTTGGGGAAATAAGTAATAACCACAGAATTCTTTATTTCTGGGTAATCCATGACCTGCTTGATGGTTGTTTTCTTCCTCGCCCTCCTCCCAATCCAATAATTACGAAAGGCTTCAGTCCCTCAAGGTTAATCACAGGTTTTAGCCTAGAAGATAATTTCCTTATTGGCAGAAAATAAAGGGTTTCATTATATAAGAGTAATGGACTAGGGGCATGGGAAAATCCAGTTTTGCTTTTAGAATTAATATAAAAACACATATAGCTCCGATTCAGAAGAGCATATAACATTGCAATGAAAAGTAGTCACCAAACCGGTAGGAGAAGAAAAGAATAAGTTTTTATCTATCTAGAGCTTTGTTACTGAGGTTGAGGCTGCAATGCTTAACACTGAGTGCATTCTTTCAGTTAAAGAATGATCATGGAACAAAATAAGCAATAATTCCTCATTTCCTAGAAAGATGAAAGTCACCTATAATGTAGACATACTTTCTTACAGAAGTGGCCTACAGAATATTGCCTTTGATATGTGTCGTTTGGAAAAAGCAAAGGCTGCTCTTTTGAACAAATACTTTTTATTTATAAAGAAGTTTTTACAAAAATGTGTGGTAGGAGTAGCTCTTCTTATAACCACAGGAAAATGATGTCTATTTCAACATACTAAGGGTATATTGAAGAACCACAAAGCACTTTTATTGATTGTATGTCACTCGTGGTCTGGTTCTTGAATTTGTTTATGAAATACAAACATACATACATAGATATTATGTATCTCAATTATTTTAGAGCTATCAACGACAGATATAGAAAGTAAACAATAGTTAGCTTACTTTCTCTTTGTCCAGCCAATGAGAGATCCTGCATAATAAAAAAATCTGTTTTAGAGTCAACTTGAGAATGATTCCTAAGTGGTTGAAGGAGAGGTGAGAAAGCAATTTGACACAAATTATTGGTGAACAGTGAGCTGGTTTTAAGGAGTGCCTTGAAAATTCACCAGGCTGATGGAAGAAACGGAGCAGCAACAAAGTTATCTTGACATGAAGCATCAAGCGTGCTGTAAAAACTCTGGAGTGTTTATCCTCTGTGAAGGTGTAATAGGGAAATCCCCAGAGAGCACTTGCAAATGCATATATCACTCTAAATTCTTCTTTGCTTCATCTTAGCCCTCTCAGCAACCCATGAAACAAGATTGTTTTTAATTGTCATGTTATTTCTGAGTCTGGAACTTATGTGTAGCTCACAAGTCACAAATCCACAGGAAGTATTTCTATCCTACATTGAAGAGAGTGTAGGAGGGTATGAATGTATATGCTGTAAATGGATATTGTGAGCCTGTTCACAAAACATTCAGGAAAGGCTTTGGCCCACAGCCCAACCCTTTGTAGATGTTTTTTCTTGGGGAGAACTCAGATTTACTGCAATAGTTATCTAGAGCATTTTTAAAATGGACTTGGAGTAGATTACCTCAAGAGAAGAATTTTCTTCTTACTGCTTCCTTGCTTGAAAAAAATAGTTTTTCTTCTAATTTTACCATTTACCATATTTCCTACATATTTTGTGTCTATTCTTTTAAATAGAGAAAAGAAAGTATTATGTTAAGGGAATACATCAATAGCTAGTTGGAATCTACCTAAACATATTAAATATGTCAAAAAGAATTTGAATATTTGGAATATGAAAGACATCGACTCCAGGTAAATGCTGAGCCTTGTATCTGAATGGTCTTACTACACATTATTAACCTCTCTGAGCATCATCTATAAATCAAACAAAAGTTTAAATCTTATTCATAGAAAAATAAAGACTAACAGAAGAAAGATGTATTTTTAAAGCCTGAAATTGTACCATTTCTTGAAAGGTGTCTTTCTCTCCTTAATGTGTGTGTGTGTGTGTGTATGCACGCGTGCACATGCGTGCGTGCTCACAAGCTTGTCTTGACAATAAGCAGTTGTTTGAGATTTTAAGTATACAATCAAGAAGGTCTCTTAGAAAAACTCTTACTGGTCCAAGTCAAGACTTATTCCCAAGAGCGTAGAGCAATGAGAATATAGAGATTCATGTTGGATCTCCTAATTCCTAGAAAACTATGACAGCATCTTGACTATTTTGTACTAAAGGCATCTAGTTAGCTTCATAACTTTTTATAAATAAATTATTGGAAATAATTTTAGCAAAAATACAAGCCTTTACTACATAGTCTGGGGAAAGTGATTCTTTTGTTACATTTTTGTAATTATTAATTTTGAATGATATGCCTCTAAATTAACTTGTTCTCACAGTTTGAAATTGATGAGAGCCCATCATGATCTAAGGAGAAATCTTACTTCTCTACTAATAGAAACCATGTTGGGAATCAGTCATCAAATTTTCATTGTTTATTCCATAATATAGTTGGACATTTGGATTCAAGATAAAGTACATATTTATACTGGGCGGTGGTGGCGCACTCCTTTTATCCCAGCACTCGGGAGGCAGAGGCAGGCAGATCTCTGTGAGTTCGAGACCAGCCTGGTCTACAAGAGCTAGTTCCAGGACAGGCTCCAAAACCACAGAGAAACCCTGTCTCAAAAAACCAAAAAAAAAAAAAAAAAGGACATATTTACTTCTTAAATATACTGAGATCTCTATCACCATTGTCTTTAACTGTTGTCTTGCTTATTGGCAACAATGAAAAGCTATAGAAATATAACTACTGAAGCTAAAGTAAGAATCGCTCGATTTTCTTGAGTGACATCAGTAGTTACTAACTGTACAGAACTATTCATTCATTGTTTCCTCCAGTCAAGAAAGAGACAGTAGACACCCAGTTAATGTCTTTTAAGCAAGTACAAAGGATTCTATGAAAATCAGATCCATGGCCCTGGAGAGCTAAAAGTCACAAGAAACTCCCTCAAAATCAGGATTCCTGAAGAATAATACTGTTGATACTTGGATTCTTTGTTGTAGGGTCTTTTCTGTATCCTGAAGAATATTTCAAAGTATCTCTGTACTGTATCTTCTAAGGTTTTTATATTTTGGCAAACAAAAATATTTCCATAGATTGTTAAATTTCCCCTGGTAAAATTTGTGGAGCCAAATTGCTCTGGCTGAAAATAACTAATCTATAACAAGACACTAGTATACAACTACAGTTAGTGACAGCTCCCTGAGACTGGCCTAGGCCACCCAAACTCAGAAGTGAATTCTAAAACATTTCTAGTTTCCTAAAGAATTCTATGATGAAACCTCCCAATAGAACTCCTAAGAAGTCACTTCTGCACCTTGCTAAAATTTTAACTTTCTTCAAACAACTCAAAATTTTTATTTGATTTCTGTAGAGATTTCTGTAGCTATCACAACCAATTATGAACATAATTTTAAGGATATTGTAATTGTACATTGACCTACACAATCTTTTACCTGTGTTCAGGAAGTTTGTCCACAGTTAGATATATGTTATATCTACCTGAAACTAAAACATAACAAATGCTTTATAAAAAAATTCTCCACTATTTAATATTACTTATATTTTAAGTATATCAGATTATATTTCAGCAGCCAACTCTTGCTAATAGCTAGGCAATCTAGAATATTGGATTGGGAAATGCTCTTAGAACATACCTATAAGAGGGAAAAGGTGTCAAATTTGGTAAGTGAGTCTGTTCTATCCAGAATGTACTGAAACAATACAAGTTTATGTACCTGGTATTTGCCAATTTTAATCCACATTCCATGTTCAGTGATGGAACACATTATGTATAAGGGAAGCTGCTATGGATGAAATTCATAAAAAGGCTTGTTGTATCCAGTTCTATTAACACTAATGTCCTAAAGTATTTACTCAGCAACTTGCAGAACCGTAGTTTCTCACTAGCAAGTTGCAGAGGAGCAAGTAAAAGTCACACTCAAAAATAAATAAATAAATAAATAAATAAATAAATAAATAAATAAGGGGGGGTAGAGAGAACAAGACCTTAATATATATTCCTACCTTACAAAATAGTTAGGATAAAGGTAAGGACACTCCCACAATTTATTTAGTAGTCTTCTTAATTTTTAGATGTAGACATAGTGTAGCGTCATAGATATGTGCTTTTTAATTTAAACTCTAGGTTCTTCAAGATCACCAGTGTGATTAAGCATTTTATTTACAGACTCTCACACATACAGGACACCATTTATCTCTCTGGATGACACTGGCAGTCTTATCTTGCAGTATGGTGAAGTTAATTAGGACAAAGGTAAATTCAAAATTATATTTGAGAGAATTACCTAAGATAATTTGATTTATGATAAAGCTGGAAAATAATAATAATTGAAAATATTTTGACTAAGAACCTACTGTGACTGATATTGTGAAAAGTCTTATTTAATTAATAATTCTACAAATGTCAATCAGCAGGGTATTCCATAAGAGACACAATGCTAAGCACTAGTAATAGAGTCCTCAGCAGAGGGAGGCAGAATTATTTTTCCTAGGAGCACAAAGGTCACTGAGGGAAGTAATGAAATGATCAGCTGTGTAATTGCAAATTTATATTAGAGATCTTAAGGAATAATGGAAGATAACTCAGAAAACATATTTTTGGAAAAATTATCTGACGCAGGCTATTTGTTAAAGAAAGGGTGAATCATAATCATGAAGTTCATTAAATGAAAGAAGTGGAGGGAGCAAGGGAAGTCCCTGCTGATCAAAGGGAACACACACACACAACTCTCAGACTATAAAAACTGAAGAAAGTCAGAGTCAGAGTTTGAATAATAAAAACCCAGAGACAGATATTGAGACTCAAGTCAATGATCAGAGAAGCAAAGCAGCCAAGCCACCAGATAGCTCTTCTACCAAGGCTTAGACAAACACTGGGGTGATCGTGTAATGCTTTCCACTAACCTCAGATTCCACTCTCCACTCTCCATTGAGCTCCTGTCTCTTCCCTTTTATCTTCCTTTTTCCACCCAGACATATTGCTCCTGCCCCCCATCTCCTTCATGCTGGGGTTAAAGTAGGGTGATCCCAAGTGCTGAGATCACCTCTGTTTGAACTCTGCTTCTCTTTTAGACAGATTTAGTCTTCTGTAACTGAGGGTAGCCTTGAACTCACAAAGAACCATCTACCTCTGATCCCAATCCTGGGATTAAAGGTGTGTGCCACTGCTGTGTGGCTGACTAGTATGATTTTTTTCTTTCTTTCTTTTCTTTTTTTTTTTTTTTTTGGTTTTTCGAGACAGGGTTTCTCTGTGGCTTTGGAGCCTGTCCTGGAACTAGCTCTTGTAGACCAGGCTGGTCTCAAACTCACAGAGATCTGCCTGCCTCTGCCTCCCGAGTGCTGGGATTAAAAGCATGCGCCACCATCGCCCGGAGGCTGACTAGTATGATTGTCTTGCTCTCTAATCTCAGACAAATTTTACTTATTAAAACACAGACAATATACCACTACAAGAAAGGTCCGGAGAGAATGTATGATGAGACAGGAGAACCACATATGAACACTGGAATGTAGTACAGATTGTGTCTGCTGCATCTATGATTAAAGAAAAAACTATGAAGGATTTGAAGTTGAAAGTGTAGAAATGTCTGATTAGATTTCCATTGCAAGAACTTTTCTAGGACTTCAGTGTGGAAGGAGATTGAGAAAATGGAAATGGAATGAATTCTCCTCCATAGACCAAAACAGAAACTAGGCAGGAGATGAGGGTCACACTAGCAGATTACCTGAGACACAAAGGAGAAAACAGAGCTCAGGGACTGTGTCTGATATGCAGGTGGTAATACTAGCATGATTGGGGATGAGGAAGGAGAGAAAGGTGTGAAACACGTGCTGTAGCTTCATATACATGTGTGTGCATACGTATGTATATACAGATATATATTCCTTTGTATATATAAGTTCGTGTAATATATATATTCATTCATATGTGTGTGTGTGTGTGTGTGTGTGTATGATGGAACCAGTCCTTACCTAAGACAGACAAAACAATAGAAAGCATCTAATTTCATAGGAAAACGGCAATAATATTGCATGTCCCCTCTGACAAAGAATGATTGTCAAGGACATTTTGGACATGAGGAAATTGAGGGTTCCATGAGGGAACCACCATGAGTCTAAGGTTTTTATAAATGGTCAAACCAAGTTTAGTGCCCACAACTACAAGGTTCTAAAACTTGTGCCCTTGAGAATTTTTCTCATTTCTTTCTTTCCTTTTTTTCCTTTACAAATGAAAGTAATGAGCTATGGTTTAAGGTTCAGAGCTCTGGGAACTCAACCAATTATTTGTCTAAATTCTTGAGCAGACAAAAAAAATTTCTTAAGAAGAAAAAATATATATGTGTGAGAAACAGTGGTAGAGTGTATTTCCCATGCCTGGCTTTTCTTTTATATGAAGGAATAATGGTTTGGCATAGCCTTTTTCCTTATGAAGCTAATATAACAATGACTGGCTCCATGCATAACCCATAATAGCTACACAGAACTTTATGTCAATGTCATATTAGTCGTTTCTTGCTAAAACCTCTGATCTATGCCTGAAAGACAAATTCCCTCTAACATTAATGGATCTGCAGGGTGGGTGAAAGAGTGTTTTTAGTTTAAACAAGCAGTTGGGCAAACCAGCATTGAGCGCAAATATCAGATACAAATTATCTATTAAGTAGCACTGGTGTAATTACAACAGTAAATCATGACGTGATTGTGGAATCCTCGGGAAGCACTAGCTAAGTATACTCTTAGTAATTGTCTTAATTCCAGCTTGTGACCCAGTTGTCCTTATAGCCCCTTCCATAAGTGCCTTACTTTTCAATATCCTTACTCAATGGAAGCTCCTCTTTTCTTTCAAAGCCTACTTTAAGACTCATTCATTTATTCATACGTAGAAAACATGTCCTCCCCAAAGAATTTCATGTACTACATCTTTTGATGCATACATTTTTTTTTTTTGATTTTTCGAGACAGGGTTTCTCTGTGGTTTTGGAGCCTGTCCTGGAACTAGCTCTTGTAGACCAGGCTGGTCTCGAACTCACAGAGATCCGCCTGCCTCTGCCTCCCAAGTGCTGGGATTAAAGGTGTGCGCCACCACCGGCCGGCTGATGCATACATTGTTTCTGTTTATAACAAACAGGATAAGTGCTTGCTTACATCAGCCTTAAGTCATAGTGAGGAAAGAGAGTCACTAGATTAATAAATACATAAAAATAATAATGTGTCTGAGTACATATGAGTTAAAAGTTAAACAAGATTAGCGCTATGTAAATGAGATCTCCATTTGTCTAATGAATTCAAGGTAAAAGTTTTGATACCCAGTGTTTGAGTAGACAACCAAAGGAAACAATGTGAAAAGGATGGAGAGCTGGATAACAGAGGATGCTTTGTTCATGGAAGAGGAAAGATGGTAGAGTGATGGAAGTGTATGAAAGAGAGAGCTTAGGACTGGGAAGACAGCTCACAAGCAAGAGGACCAGAGTTGAGATAACCAAAACCCACCTAAATGTGAAGAAAGCTTAGCAACTCAGCTGTAATTGCAGTCTCAGGCAAAAACTGGGGATACCTTTATTGCTGACTAGCCTCATTAGTGAACTCTGGGCTTGGTTGAGAGACCTTACCTCAAAAAATGCAGTGGAAAAATAAATACAATAGAGGAAGATTCCTCATAATAACTTTGGACCTCCACATGCCCATGCACAGATGTGTACCCTCACAAAAGCAAGCATGAACACACACATTCATAAATACCATCCATCCATAAACATAAAAACAAGGAGGAGAGAGAGAGAGAGAGAGAGAGAGAGAGAGAGAGAGAGAGAGAGAGAGAGAGAGAGAGAGAGAGAGATGTGGTTGGGTGTTGAGGCAGAACTAAGTAATGAAACAAAAGGAAGAACACTAGGGACCATTTGGGATTAATTGGGAAATCAATAGTGGGTATGACCTGATGTAGGTTTCGCTGCAGTGGGGCAAGAGGTAGTAGCAAAGTAGGGGTATCAATAAGGAGAAAGATGACGTAGGTTTGGTGTGCCTGGTATTAGTGAAAATCAACTGATCTTGGGTACATTTCAAAGACCTAGTATTATGTATTAATAGATACAGGTCTTGAAAGAAGGGGAAATTATGTATCATTCTAAATCTTGGAGCTGAGACTCAAAAGGATGAGATAGCCACTTACTGAGATAGAGAATATTCAGAGATCAGTGAGCTTGGACAGAGGAATAAATTCCTTTTCAGACATATTTAAGAGTTGAATATTAGAAATGTACATGGGATGGCCAACAGGTAATGAGACAGAACTGACAGTAGTTTAGGGTAGAAGTCAGGACTGAAAATACCCCAGATGTGATATTTATAGCAATAGTTAAATGAGAAAATCTAGAAGGAAAATGAGTGTCAGAGAGCCAGGTCTTGGAGCAACCTAGCAACCACAGAGTTCAGGAAGAGTGGGAACAAAGGAGACGAAAGTGGGCAGAAAATAAGAACAGAGTGCTTCCTTGTAGAATATGTGTCAAAGGATGAAGGAGAGACTGATTGTCGAAAATACTAGCAATTGCCAGAGATAAAGATTTCTAGGTCTGAGTGGATAAAAATTTACACTTCATTTTTTTCTAAATAGTTTCTTCAGTTTATAGCAAATCTTTTCTACTGTTCATATATGGCAGTTTGTGAGACAGATTTTATCCACAAATATATTTTGTTTGGTCACCAGACTTTTGAAAACATACTGAATTTTTATAGCTTTTGCCTGCCATGTTTTGTTCAGAGCAGGTGTGTACTTCTGAATCTACTGAGCATTTATGAAAAGAATGCCAACCACACATACATACAAAGACAAAAACAGTAATGGTTATTATTTTTCTGAAGATTATCTCTTCAGCTATCATGTAAGACATTCAACAGCAGATCCAATATTATCCATTATGCTTAGATCTATATCTGTAACAAGGAGAATTTGGGCCTACAAGATTACTCCCTGCAATATTTCCTGCTTGTTGCAAATGGTATTTCTTCAGCAAGCCAAAGCAAATTTTCAAATGCAATACATATTAACTGTTTGACCTGAAAACGGGGATAGTATTTAACATTATAAGGGTAGGCCTAACACAATCCCGTGAGACACACACACACACACACACACACACACAAAAAAAAAAAAAAAAAAAAAAAAAAAAAAAAAAAAAAAAAAAACTACAAGAGAAGGGTTAGAAAAGACTGTGGAGAGACTCTAAGAATGGAGGGGATAGCCTCTTAGTATTTTATATATGCACAAGACTCTATGTTAGAAACAAACACGTTAGACCCAAGATCACAGGAAACTGAATTCCCAGCAACCTGAATGAGCTTGACAGGAGATTCTTCTTTCTGAATAGATTATAGGCTTGGAGACCCTATGCTGAGGACACAGACATGGTACTCCTGATTTCTGATCTCCAGGATCACCATGAAATAATATACAAATGTTTAAGCCACTGAGCATATGAAAATATCCTATGATAATTACATCAATGAATAATTAATGTTATATAATTAATGTAATTAATTATATATTAACATAATAATTATGACTTCTCCTGATCAGACTAAATGCTTACGAACACAGTATCCAATTTTTCTATCCTCAAAATAAACTTCTCAGTAGCTAATGAATGAGGTCACTGAAATGCTTAAATTATCACATGGTTTTCAATTGTTGTTAGTTTAAATGATGACTAGTTCCAAAGTACAGCATAATCAATCCTTCCTCTCCCACATAGTTGACTCAATTTCATTGACCATCATGGGTACTTCCTGCAGAAATTCAAACCATAGAGTCCTCATCTTTACCTTCCATTTGAAAAGTGCTCAGACTTCCTCAAAGGACTTTGTACATGCTCCCTTTAGTGTCTAGTAAATTCCAGTTACTGTAGTCACAGCTTCCTAAGATAAGATTTCTTGGCATCTCTGATTAACTCAAATAATCTTTTATGCATATGTATGCATGTAAGTATGTGTGCACACACTAATGTTTGAGGGTGCAATATATGAAGGAGTATATGTAGTAGTGTGCACACATGTTGAAGTGGGAGGATGACTGTGAGAATTCCTCTCAAGAATATTGTCCATGCACTTGGAGTCAGGGTCTCATTGACTTAGATCTTACCAACTAGGCTAGACTGGCTGGTCTTAGAGCCTTGGAGACCTTCAGTCTCTAGCTCCTCCATGCTAATATTACAAGTCAGTGCTAACATGCCAATACTTTTATGTGGGTTCTAAACAACTCACTAACTAAGCCATACCCCTTAAAACCTTTAGTAAAAACATTATAGTATCACTTCTATAATCATCTAATTGATATATATTTATTATTATATGACATATATGTATATATCACTTTTCTGAAAGTTCAAAGATGTCACAGGCTACATTCATTTTTCTGTCTAATACATCTCCAGTGCCTAGAAATATGTCTGGCACATCATGACTGTCAAAAATGAACCTTTAAATTTATGTCTAATTGTCAGAAGAAAAATATATCATACTTTCAAGATTTTTATGTCCTAATCCACGAGACTTATAAATACATTGTAATACCTGACAATGTGGAAAAAATCTTCAGATAAAACTAAGGCTGGTTATCAGTTAATCTTGAAATTAAATTTTTGATTATTTGTTCTATTTAATCATAACACTTTCAAAAAAGGAGGAGTGGAGGAGGAGAAAAAAATGAATCAATAAGAAGAAAACACAACTGAGGAAAAAAGTCACCGAGAGATTCAATATTGCTGGTTGTAAGGATAGTCGTTGAATCAAGGATGAAGGCAGCTTCTTGAAGCTAGAAAACCAAGAAAACAAATTCTTACCTAAACCCCCAGAAGGAGCAAGAAGCTTTATTGTACTCCTCTACAAACTATAAAACTATAAGATAAGCTATAGCCACCTAAGGAGTTCTTAGATAATGAATGTGCCTTGTTTAAGCCTTTAAGTTTGTAGTTAAGTTGAGAGCACCAACAGGAAATCAACACAACTAGACCATGACTTTCCCCATAGAAATTCAAAGCGTTTTTATGACTTTGTCTCAAGAAATATTCATTGAGAAAACTAAATTGTTAACAAGCGAATGCATTGAGCCAGCTAGGAAATCCCTTTAATGATGCTGCTCCTCAATTCTCTCTCATATTATAAATGTTTAAAAACAAAACCCAAAGATTGAAAGCAACTAGCGAAAAAAAAAGAAAAGACATATATAGCTAGTGGGAAAGCCTCCAGGGGACCACCTATGCTGTGAGATAGTGAGAGAGAAATAATGAGGAAAGTAAGCAAGACAGCTTTGCATAATCTGGTATCCATACGGCAATCACAGGCAGCAATGTGAAGCAAAGCATTTTTCTGCCTCAGAGACCAAAAGGCTAGGAGGTCTTTCCCCTGTTTTTCCAAGAAATACTAAATAACAAATACAATAACAAGTAACAGATTGGCTGCAAGAGGAGGAAAAGTACACTTTGAGTAGGATTTGCCACATGGGATTAGTGACTGTCTCATTATCTGCTGCTTGAATTTAAAAAAAAAAAACTGCTCACATTATATAAATAGATCCCTTTGCTCTTTGGAACCAAAATTATGTGTGTTTAGGTTGTAAAATAAAATACTGACACGCAAGAGAACTAGCTATTATGCTAACAAATATTGGTAGTTGCTTTTGTATCATACTAGAGTAGGCCTTTGGTTCGTGGCAATAGTGCAACATGCTTTTGGCAACAGTTTATTTAAAGTTGTACTGTTAGGGGCTTAATTTCCTGCCCTCTGTTACCTGTTAGATCTGGACTATTTTAAGTAGGCAAATAACAAGCTAATGCAGGGCATCAGCTCAGTCTGAGAAAATGGCAATATAATGAGCACACGCGTAATTTGCACAAAAATCAATGGCTTTGCTTTTAGCCCTAGACTTCGTCTGGAAACTGTCGTAAGAAGGGAGCAGGACTGGAAGTTCCAAATTGGAGAGCTCCGCGTGAAGGCAGCCAGTTGTTGTGGTGTAATGAACGTTCTAGTCTTCTTGTTGGATTTGTTTTTCTGTGAAATGACTAACATTTTTAAACTTGAACCAAACTGGAATCGAATACACAGCATTGCCCTGACACAGGTATTTGCAAGCCTCGTTAATAGCGGCAGCACTGGCGTTGGTTAATAGAAAGAGCCAGGAAAGTGCAAATTGTTATTAAAGAGACGGTGTACAAATTGGGAGACGATGACTAATAGTAACATATTGTTCTGGGATGTCATCCCCCAAGCAATGCAAAAAAATATCTGTCACCCATTCAGCCATCCTTTATTGAGTACTTAATCTGTTCTCAACAGTCTCCAAACTGAGGACGGAAGAGAAGCAGGTGGCCGTCACACTTGCAAGAACAACCAATTCTAATGGCTAATGTTTATCAAGAACTCACTAGATGGCAGGAAGTGTTACCTGGATTACTCATCCTCCTCAGCCCCACACTGCAATGTGTAAATTTCCATTGCCATTTGCAAGAGTCATGGAAAAGAAGCTAAGAACTTACAGATCTAAATAAAGGCTACACAAGGAGTCCGGGTGATGCCATAGCAGGCTCTCTTTCCACTCAGTCATGTCCCTTCTGAATTGACACAACATGTTGTCACCAGCCACAGAAAGAGGGGAGTTATTACGAAGCAAACCACACACTAATATGATCAAGATCGGACTCATGGGCAAACCTGTTTGCTGTCTTTAGGAGGGGGCAGATCTTAGGGGTCTGGTGCTGAGAATTATAACCAAGACTCTCCGGCTTCTGCCTCAGCTACTCCAGGTAGGAAAGTTATATGACGCTCTTACATGTTTATGTCTTTGTTACCTCTCCCAGGAGTGATTAGGTGGGTATTCGTGTACAGCCCCTCCAGCTCCTTTATAGGGTTGATTTTAGGTGCTACTGTCGGAACACCATGGACAACACCTTGTCCACAACTTACACAATATGAATGTTGGTTATTATCAATATCCATCAAATCATGAGGGGAAAAATTTTGACAAAAATGTCTGATAGGTAACATCAAACGAATAAAACTAAACCCATGTAAGAGACTTCTCAAATCTCTTCCTTTGCATTATCATCATTGAGTATGTGCTTAAGCGCATAGATTGTTGGGAGATTAAATCTGACTGTGTAAATTATTGGACCTGTCCGCAAAGAGCTTTCAAATATGTATGTATTCATTGCTTGTTGAGGTTGAATTAGGACAGACAAGTTTGTATTTGATCTCCAGGGAACCACTTAAGCCCCCAAACTGCGTCTTCACATTCGTGCTACAGAATGGTTAGCTCCATCCCTTCATCCTGACACTGTTTAGGGGAATAACCAGCTCTCTTTCTCCAACAATATAGCTCAGTCAACCAAAATATCTACCTTGGGAATGACAAAAAGTAGCAGGCCACAGGAGCTTGTTCCTTTCTTCTTTCAGCTTAGTTCTCGGATATACAACATCCTGAGATATCCAGATATTCCAAACACATATTTTATTGCTATATATCTTATGCCATCTCTGAAGTTTCCAGTTTTCTGCATTGCTCTTCTGCTCCTCAATGGGTAGTACTTCCCATCTCAGGTTAAACAGACCTTTTATGTGGAGGCATCTGTGGTTTTTATAAGGGTTCCCAAGATCTTGACACGTAAAAATGAATCCTAAGCTGTGTAATAGCTCATGCCTGAAATCTTAACACTTGCGAAGTAGATGCAAGACAATTAGGACTAGTTTCAGCTTCATCATGTGCTCAGAAGCGGCCTGTGCTACATGATGGCCTGTCTCAAAACTAAATACGTAGATAAAATAATGAAAAGAAACACTATCTATCATGAGAGCAGTTACTGTGTTAATTAGCTGTTTACGTCCGTCACTTTCCACTGAACTCCTATTCCAGGCCATGGATTTAGCTCTTGGCTTTGCCCTTCTCAATTGTATTGTTACAGGATTCAGCCTTGTCACTTGGGCAAAATTGTTCTCAGCAAATCAACAAATAATTGCCAGAATGATTTTCCTCCTTCTAACTCAGTTCTCTGAGGCATACAGAGGAAGTCTTCAAGAACACTGTAGAGGAAACAGCACCAATCTTGACTTGGATAACTGAATTCTTAATTACAAATCTCTTTTATATTTCCTTTTCATCTCCTAAACTGTGTCATCCACAACATGACTGCTCAGAAGATAACCACTGAGAACTTGAATTATATTGTCTGTCCTACAGTTGGTATCGGTGAAGATAAAATTTTTCTCTGCTTAGAAACAAGAGTTACAGGATGGCATACAAATGTACAGATGGGCGAGAAACTATTAGAAAAAGGCTTTGGGGATCCATTAAAAAAAAAAGCAGGATTAATTCTGAATAGAAAAAGGAAATTACCCTAAAGGGTAAGAGCGAAAAAGCAGTATGAGTGTTTCGTATATGAAATCAGAACATCCTACAAAAGGATTTAGGGAGCAATAAAAATCTGTGCTTACATTTTATTACTTTACAATCCTCCTTCAACTTTGATCATAACAAGAATGTGATCTATAGCTACTATTTACCTCAGTCATTCACGTAGGATTTCCTGTCGAAGAGAAACAGCAGTCATGAGCCAAAGCACACGAGTTTATGCCTCAATGAAGCCATAAGTGAATGTTAAAATATTCACTTCCAGAAAGGAGAGGAGGGAAATCCTTTTCAGGCTTCTCTGGCTTCTCAAGACTTCACAGTGGTCTGAAATTAAGACTATACTTCACTCTTCTAGAGCAGTCTGGTCTTAGGTATATTGCAGAACAGGCTTTCTATGAGATGAAAGATGATCTCCTTCACAAAACCATAAGAAAGCAAAAGAGGATGGATATTAATAAACATTTATTCATTTATTTATTTAATAGTTCTTAAGAGTTTCCTACGTATAAGCAAGTATACCACTTAGATAGAATAAGAAATGTAAAACTTACAAAGATAAAATATAAAAATATAAAAATATAAAAATAAAATTAAATATATAAAAAGATATTTATAGATTTCTATACATAAAATATATAGTAAATAACTAGTATTAATGCAATAGTGTTAAGAACTTGATAGAAAATGTGTTAAATTTGTCATATCCCTTGAATGGTATTTATTTTTTTCATTAATATGGTTAAAGTAACTCAGCAAAATGAAATAATGTCCCAATACCATATATTGTGGCAAAACTTAGAATTTGAATTTAGGAATGCCATAAGATTTGTGGAAAAGGTGATGCTGAGCCTGGCCCTGAAATATGAACAAGTATGTTCATCTGCTTATACTAGGCTATTTCAGAGGAGCAAACAATCTTAACAAAATTTTCTTTTTCTTTTTATCTACCCTGGTTCAGCTGTACTCATTTTTATTCTGCAACAAGATCAACAGGCTATGCCCAATATGAACCAGGCCTATCTCATAATGGATGATGAAGAATTGTGACAAAATTACCCAATTCCTCTCAGAAGCAGCTTTAGGAGGATTGGTTCACCTGTAATCCCAGCCCTTGAGCATCAAAGGCACTGGTATCAGGAATTGCACATCAAATTAGAATATATAATTAATCTGAGTCTCAACCTGAGCTATATGAGACCTGAACTTAAAACAACAAAACCTCACCTCACCCCACTCCATTGACACTATCAGTCAAAATGAGTATTCTTGCAATGATAATGGAGGTAAGAGACAGAAGTGCTGCAGGAAAGAAAGAAAGAAAGAAAGAAAGAAAGAAAGAAAGAAAGAAAGAAAGAAAGAAAGAAAGAAAGAAGCCTGGGAGGCAGAGACAGATGGATCTCTTTGAGTTCAAGGATAGCCTGGTTTACAGAGGGAATTCCAGGACAAAGATACACAGAGAACCTGTCTCAAAAAGTCAAAAGTTAAAAGTAAAAATAAAAGAAATAGAGGTTAAAATAAAGCCACGTAAAGATGGAAAATACACAGAGAATCTTGATATCGTATGCTATTATGCACTCTTTGAATTGTTTGAATGCTGAGGAAGGAGCAACAGCTGCTAAAAGATATTTGCTTATAAATGCTGCAGATAGGTATTTTGAAAATACCTTGGCTTCAAAATTGAAGTCAAAAGGTATGTTACTTTGGAGAAGAGATTTTGCTTTTGTTTCCACAGAAAATGAGAGGCTGTGGATTTATTCAGAGTTAAGAAAAATCATCTTTGATCAAGGAAGACCACCTGAGAAGTCTCCGGCAGAAACAGATGGCCCAGATGTCTGAGTTCTTCATCCAGAACAGGTTCAAGACAGCTGCCTGAGATGATAAAGACTCACTGGATACTTCAGTCAGGACTTGATCACAATTCTAAATTTTCTTTAGGTCCCCATAAGATTATCAGCACCCCCAACCAGCAGGAAGTAGCCTGAAATACTACACCCACATTCCCAAAAAATGGACTATGGATATTTTCTTTTGTTTTTTTTTTAAAAAGAGGGGGAAGTGGTGTGGGAGAATTGTCTGTATTCTGTCAATCATGTTTTAAATAAACGCTGATTGGCCAGGCAGAAAGTATAGGTGGGAAAACCAGACAGGAAGTAGAAATGATGTAATGAGAACAGGAGAATTCTGGGAAGGAGGAAGTTGATTCCTCCCACTCCTGCCCAGACCACTGAAGCAGCAGGATGTGATCTGCCCCACTGAAAAAAAGGTACTGAGCCACATGGTTAACATAGATCAGAAAAATGGGTTAATCAAGATGTGAGAGTTAGCCAGTGAGAGGCTAGAGCTAATGGGCCAATCAGCTTATAATTTATGGAGACCTATGTGTGATTTTCTTTGGGGCTAAACAGTTGTGGGGACCTGGTGGGAGGACAGAAACCCAAACAAGCAGGCCCCCAGCTCATGTTACACAGAAGTCCCTAGAAATTCTATTACAAGGTTCAGACTCACGAACTGGAGGATGCTCTAAACACGGGGAATAACTTGACTTCAGTTAAAAGTAACTGGTGTGCATTTGGATAGTACAATTCTCACAATTCTCAAGTCAACACAGAACATTAAAGGGTTCAGAAAAGGATCACAATTTAGCAACATGAGGAGGCTGATCTGACAGTTTGTTTAAGAGAGAGAAAGTTGAATAAAAGGGTTAGAGAAAAGAGAAACTGACTCAGGCTTGCAAAAAAATAAATAGGAAATTGCTCCTCCCCTACTGTGTGCCTAAATGTCTGGCAATAGTACCTATACAATTGAGACAGTGACAGCAGCCACTACCACCGAGTCTCTCATCTACTCTCAGGACTCTGAGCTGGCTGGGCATTGAAAGCCACCCGTGTAAGCTCAGAGCCCTCAGGTCTGTGTAAATTGGCCACTCGCTGTCTATAGCATTGAAGTAAGAAAGGCAATTCTTCTATTAACACCCTTTTTTCATCTGAAGTGAATCTCCCCTTGGAGGGCAACTGAACCCCTGACGGGTTGGAATTGCCTCAAGATTACTGCCTGAGTTTAAACCTGGGATCAAGAATAAATCACAGCAATTTACTCTAATTTTTATAATGACCTGTTATTTCCAAGGAGACTTTAGGTAAGCTACCCAGTACAGCAGAAATGCAGGGAAAACTGACTGTGGTTTTGATACCAGATAAATCATGTTGTCTACCTGGTGAGTGACAGCCTGGGAAAAACTTCAGCTGATCATGACTCCTGTGTCAAAATCGAGACCGTTTCTTTCTAAGTTCCTTTGGAAGCTTAAGTATATTTTAATTTTGTTATATTAAGTAAAGAATATTATAGACCTTTAGAAAATTAGTTGTCCTATTGGAGGTCCTGTTGCCTCATCTGAAGATCACAGACAAACACTTGAGGCTACATAACCTTAGTGTCATTTTCTCTTTCTCGGTTACTTGAGATAGCAGACTCCTAAGTGCATGCCTTGAGGAGAAAGAGCTTAAAAAATTCAGTCTCATCAAATCTTTGTTTGATCAAACAAAAATAGAAACAATTAAATATAAACTAACTAGGCAAAGAATCCAATAATAAAGAAAAGAAAGTGCCTGCACTTTTTACACCCACTTCCTAAATCTACAGGACATTATATTAAATAAATTAGGGGTATTAAAAATCATTGGAGGAAATTTCCCCACTCTAGGACATCTCTGTAGTTTACTGAACAAGCAAAGAATCTTCCAATGAAATGGCTCTTAATCTAAACAAGCTGTACCCACAGGGCACTACTCAAAACATACAGTCTTCAGAAACACAATTCCACAACCTTGGCTTGTAGCAGTTCTTGAGAACATATTTTTAAGCTTCCTCAGCAAAAGCAGGGCCAATGAATTTCAAACATCTCCCCTTATGTCCCTAGTCTGGGAGAAAAGGCAAACCAAATCAAGGAGGATGTCTTGCATGCCTGCACTTCTTCGATCAGGGAGCGTGCTTGTGCTTGCCTACAGACCATTTCCCTTGGAGAAGAATTCTGCATCTGTCATATGTCCTTCACGTGTTCTCATTTTCTATATATTATATTGTACATATCTGTGAAATATGTCTCTTGAAGAAAGGGTCCTAGTTAGTGTTTGGCGGGAGAATGAAATAATTTGAAAACCACTGCTTCTCCCAGGAGGGGAGAAAGCAGCAGGATCTACATCTGCCCTAGAGCTGCAGTTGACCTGGAGGAGCAGTGCAGGATCAGAGTATAAAAGGATCCTTAGGAAGAAAGCCATGAGAATCCAGAAAGAAATCCAACTCTCCACTGTGTCCCCTTCCCTGCTCACACGCAGAACCTGGGAAATGCTGAGAAGGGTCCTGATTTTCTGCTGCTGCTTGTCACAGGTAACCAGCAAGGCTTGTCATGCTCTTTAATAGCAGCACTTTAAGGAAGTGTTGTCATTTCTATGTCACTCTCATTTCTCTCTCCTCTATTATCTTTTCAAAATCATATTACAAAATATTATGAGCTTCCTGTATCAGACACTTTGGGTCTTAGTCACTCAATTATTAAAATTGTATGATTTTTTTTTAAATTGCCATTATGTGTGGGCTGTCTTTACCGAAGCGACAAAGAAATTGAGTTAACCCAAATGGTGCTCTGATTGCAGGATCAGAACATGGAAAATTATAATGTCGTAGAGGGGGAAAAAAAACAAATAGCTATTTCACATCAGTGCCAATAAAATCCTGGGAAACTCACCATGACACCATTATGTTAGACAGAGCAGAGCAAATGCTTCCAGTGGATTGCTACACTGGATAGCAGGGAAAACAAACCTATTTGGGGCTGGTCGTTTTATACCAAGTTACTCATCTGTAGTAAATGAGGCTCTCTGGTAAGATGACATGTCTCTTGTTATACAAGTGTGGTTCTGAGCTGCTGTCAGCTGCTGTTCATTTCATCTGTACTCATCATCATGTGTTCTCCAAAGACTTGCTATAGGCATTTGCCTTATCACCATGTCATGGGCTCGCTGCCCCTCAGAAGACAATTAAGGCGGAACTGCATGGACCTTAGGAAGGACAAGTGTGTTCTGTAGAGCACAGTGGACCTATGCCTTGATGAGTTATGGGAAAAATCAACTTGAATATGAGGTAGAATTCAGAGGTATCTGACCACCCCAGTTCTTTTCAAAGAAGCAAAGCAACAACCCCAATCTCTGAAATGTAACTTCCGTTCAGTTTTGAGCTGGCTTTCAGGCTCTGTCTTCCCCACTCAATTCCAGGGCTCATCATCTTGTTTTCTGCTCCCAACTAGTTAACAGCATGACCCCTGTCCTCGATTTGAAGATATACAGTGATGATCCTGATCCATTGTGAGAAAGGAAGCTCAGATTGTAAACTGGTTGCTGTATCAAATTGTTACTGTTTGGATATCTTCACACTGTCTGGCTCATCTGTAGGCTTTGACTTCTTGTGTGCCACATAATATCCTGTCTTAAGCATTGTAGCCTAACTCACGTGGATTCTGACTGGGGCTAACACTCATCTTCAAAGCTTTGAAATTATGAACAACTTTCTAAAGCTGACGTTTTTTACCTTGAAGACATTTATCAAAAATCATTTAACTAGACTAGAAGTTGAGATGTACTCCTGAGCCCAAGTGGGTGGCGACAGTTGGAAGAATGGGGCAATCCAAACGTCTGGTGAGAAGACTCCTATTTTGTGCCTTTAAGATTCTAGTTTAGGAGGCCGAGATTTTGACTTTTTTTGTTAGGACGAAAATATTGTAACATCTTATTCAGGTACTTACGCTTCTCTTGAAACTTATACAAGATCTCACTTAGACTTGTTGCTTGTAGAAGAATTCTTATGTTCTCTCAGGAAGGAAATGGAAATACATAGGACAATCAAAGACTGGATTCCTGAAGGGGGAGAGAGAGAAAGAGCAGAGTAAGTATTTATTTTTGTTCTTCCTAGTAGTCAGGAGTTTACAAAAGAAGCTTGTGGCCTGGAAATCCAAGGGCACATGTTTTACCCACAGGAGTTCTAGATTTTCAAATCCAGTCAAGCCCATAGCCTAGCAAGGGACAACATAACATAAGACCTACCCAGGCCACACTGGGCCACCTACCAGTATGCTGCTGTCACAGCTTTCTTCTCAGGTTCTCATCCCACCCCCACCCCCCAGTCACTCATCCTTTGACCAGTACTGTTTCAAAGATGGGAGGGACTTCAATTTCAACTTCTTCCTGCGGTGGAAGTGCCTCTGTTACAGGGATTATATACATTTTAACCACCTGAAACTCAGTTTTGTTGGAAGGACTTGGATTCTCAGCTTTGTGTTCAGATCATAGCTGTGCTTTCTGAAAGGGGACCACTCCAAACTCTCCATGCATCCACCTTGTACCCACTACTAACAGACTCCCCACAGAAGTACCCGAATTCTGGCTCCTGGATTGTGCCCCTCTCAAGAATATATTTGCCTGTAATGATTTACTTAACTTATGTGCTTTAAAAATTAAAACATTCCACAGGAAATTTTAGCGAAGTTCCCTTTCTTAAAGCAAGCAGATACAGAAACATCAAATACTACTAAATTATACTTTTGTGTATTAGCCTAAAACTGAATATGGATTTTAAAAAATCAGCCAGGTGAACTGGCTTCCCTAGCCCTGTACACCAATACTCTACCTACAGGAAGATATAAGGAATATCTGAGGTTTTGAATTAGTATACTTGGTTCACTTTGGCCCCACAAAGCATATGAGTTTGTAACCGTGTTAGCTCATATGGTAGGTATATAGGATGTGTCAGGATAGGAGCTGACTCTAGACTCCATATAAAATAGTTTAGGCTTCTGAGAGCTATGCTAAAGTCTCGTTATCACAGAACAGGAGTAGGAATTCTTTTATTTATTACATCTGAGTATTGTTGCTCTGAGGATTTTTGAGTATTGGGACATATCGATATCAGGAAGAAACTGAAGTTGAAGTCCCTCTGGCCTTCGGGAAGAGAAATGGGAAGAAGGACGGAGGATGAATGACATAGAGGAGTGGAGATCTGAAGAGGAAGGTGTGAAAATACAGGTGACAGTCATCTAGAGATTAGTGTTTTGATGCCTTCACTTTCCAGTTGTACTTATTACGTCTAGACCAGCTGCAGTGTTTCATGATGTAGGACTGCGTGTGAGCCGTTGCTTACTCAGCCTAGTGATTGTGAACTCACAACATGGCCAAGACGATCATTTAATGGTAAAGGATACGATAACAGGACCAGGTCATCTCACCCACAGCACGCTTGGTGTCAGCTTGCCGGAATTCTGTTTCCAATACCACCATCTGTTCAGCACCACATCTGATACAGCCTTGAGGTTTGGGGAGCACATTTCAGTGCCACAGAGATTTTTTTTTTCTTTTAGTGTTCTCAAGAGGCTGTACCTTGGGTCATTTTATTTTCAGGATGCACAGGAAATGTTTGTCTTACTCATTTGAAATAAACGCAATTGACCTTTTAAACACAGACCCCGAGTGATTTAGTGAAGAGAGAGAGAAATGGCTCAACCTAATGTTGTTAGGATGAATAACAATGGCAACCCTTCTGGAAGACCTTCAGCTAATGAAAGCAGAATGTCCCCACTAATGGTTATTAAAAGACTGCCTATCCAGAGGTGTGAGGGTGGAAGCATCAGTGAGGAGGATTCGGATACTGCATCCCAGAGTGAGACCATGAGAAAAGCATGACATCGCTAGGCAACGCTGTGTAGTTAAACACATTTTTACTGTCTCACTGTGGGGTAGTAAGCAGGAAATAACACTCAAGAAAAGGCAGGGGAAAAACCGATGAAATTATTCATTTTAATAGGATAGATGGAGGAAACAAAGGAAAACGTACAAGTTAGTCACAGCCAGTTTCTCAAGTTATGAAATGTGGATTCTAGAAACGAATTCCATAAAACCATACAATTCTAGAAAATCTCAACCATTTCTTTCACTAAATCAAAGACTCCTTTAGAAATATATAAGATTCTAATAAAAATTATATATATTAGATCATGGTAAAGCAAATTACATCATTTTATATGTGAACATGGTTCAGAGAGATGAATTAAAGTACCCAAGAGCTAGATACTGCAAACAGAAACTTCCAAAATCTGAAGATACTCGTGTGTGGCGGAGCTCATGCTTCCCCCACTGTTCCTGGTTAGGGTTCTTTTACCTGCAAATAAATACTGCATTGCTTCATTTCAGTGTTTCCAACACAGCAACAGATCATGTTCAGGAAAACGCATACGTGTCAAGAGCCATTCACTAATCCAGTAGAGAGATACCACCTCACCTCTGCCAAGCACTAGTCTAAGTACAGACACTACTATGCTGAAAGAACTCCTTGCCCTGTCAGATCTCACATTCAAGTAGCATTTGGGTGGGTAGCAATAAATAAGTAAAAAATAGATTCTATTACTTTAGGTGAAAATGAGTGTTATTAGGGAAGATATAGCAGAATAAAGGGAGCAGAGTGAGAGGAAGTAGGCAGGGCAAATTGGCCAGTTTCTCCGATAAGCATGTACACTAAAGTCTGAGGATTTGTTTCTGTTTCTCTGTTTTATTTATGAATTTCATCCTTCTTTTGGTGTTTGCTTGAAAGCGCTTGATTTTGTTCTGCAAATGCACCCCCCATCCCATGGATATCCTGATCCTATAGTGCTAAATTCCTGGAGAGGACCTGTCCCTCTTGAATCAGAACCTTCTAATCAATGCCCCACAATCCTTCCTAACAAATCACTTAAGTTCTCCACATACTCCTGATCTATGAGATATGCTAACCTGGTCCTGATGTTCTGCATAGCCTCTATGCATAGCCCTTCCTTCCTAATGACATCATGGCACTTAAAAGAAAGCACAACTTCTGCAGTAAGGTAACATGAATGACCTGGCTTCCAGCATTACTCAACTCTTCTCACGAACATCCTTTCCCCCCTTGTCCTCTACTATTAGCCGTCCATCATGACAGTGGGGGGAGGGTAATTGAGCCTAATTCCAATTACTTATCTTAAACACCTCCATATTAATTTTCTGACTTCTCAAAAAGAAAAAGAATCTCATAGAATTTAATTCCAGCTATATATATTTTTTTTTCTTGAAGGCATAATTAGGTCTTTCCAAATTTACACCTCCTGCCCCAGCCACATAGTACCCTTGGTGTCAAACTTGCAGTGGAGCTGAAGATATTCTTAAATGACTGATTCTCTCTTATCCACTTTCCCAATGCTGAGATTATCGGCATTCACCACCAATCGTGTCCTACTGACTCACAGCAAGTACTCTTACCCACTGAGCAACCTCCCCAGCTCTGTTTGGTTTGTTTTCACTTTTTCTCTCTGGCTCAGCTATCGCCCATCTCTTCCAAATCTTCTTTGATTCCACTGGAACAGAAGCCCCTCTTTGCCTCTCACACAGTGCAGTTCGTTTTCCAATTTTTACTGTAACTTTCTCTTTTGTCTGAGCTCAATCTATTCCACAGGGTAAATGAAATCTGCTGTGAAGGTGGAGTCCCAATCCATCCCCATTGAGTAACACTGAATTGGGATATGAGTCCCTAGGATTGTGGATTATGACTCCAGGTTGCTCTCCCCATCTGGTTTATGTGTTATCTTCTTAGAATCCTTTATTGCAGTCTCTGAATCTAAATAGAAGACTAGAGGCAATGTCTCTAGTTTTCACCGTGCAATGCCTGTAGCTTAACAGTGACACCTGTCAGTTTCCTCACCTCAGTAGAGGAAAGCCATATAATAAAAAAAGAAAGAAAAGAAAAGAAAAGACAAACAAATGGTGGGTTCGGGAAACAAGGAGAGATGTGCTTCATGTGTACATGGCCAATTTCTGCCACAGTCTCAGCTACCAGTTCCGTTAGCACTCCCCAAAGACATAAAGTAGTGATTAAACAGAACATGTTCTGTATTTCAGTATTCACCCATAAACAAGAAAGACTGACACACTGAGAAGACTGTTGTGATTTGTGTGTGTGTGTGTGTTGTGACAACAGCAATGACATGCTAATGTTTCTGATGCTTCCACATTAACAGAAAAGAAGATACAGATAACAGCTAAAGTTATGAAAGACGCTGTGCCCAAATGGCCATACAAGTCACCACATTTAAATTTTTAATTGAAAAGATCATGTTTCCTGGAAACAACCTAGGTGCCCCTCAACCAAAGAATGGATAAAGAAAATGTGGTACATTTACACAAGGAAATACTACTCAGCAGCAGAAAACAAAACTAGTGATATTTTGAAATTTGAAATGTCCCCTGACTGCAATATTTTTGGTCTTGTGTCTTCTCATAGTGATTGAAATATGCCTATTAAAGTCAATTCCTTGGTTATATTGTCTGTCTCCAACCTCCTGTTGTCTATATTTCTGTAGATCTCCAAAATACTCTAACATCAGTAGAAAATTATTTTTTCTATAAAAGCTAAACTGTAGATCCAAGCTCTATACTGAGGCAGAAGAAAATGGAACTCCAGTCCTGCCTGAACTGTATAATGACAATGGGTAAAATCAAGACTGATAAATACATTGACTTACTCTTTGGCAAGAAAAAAAAATGAGGGAATTTTCAAAATTGTTTGAGAAGAAGGTAGTGGCAGCACTATGTGCCAAAAATCTGTGGAAGTAGCTAATGCAGCAGGGAAGAGGGAAACGTGCAGTTCTGAATACTTAATCCGAAAACAAAAGGAAAGAGGTACAGTGTTAAAAATAGATGGCATATACTCTTGAAAGGGGTCACACCCTTGATTTGGAGAATACAGGAAATACAGGATACTGGAAGGACAGCAACATGTGTGGTCCATAAGTCAAGAGAACACTGGGACATAGCTGGCCAGACATCTTCTTGCTTAAAAGGACAGTGATGCCCATCAGAGGTTTGGGCTGTGTTTTTGAGAATGAAGATGGAGCAGGTCACACAATGTCACAGAGAAAATCTTTCCAATTGGGAACTAGTACAATAAAAATGGTTTTTCAGAGATTCTGATGTTTCCACATAAATAGAAAAAAAGATAAAGATAAAAGCTAAGTTATGAAAGATGCTGTGCACAAATGGTCATACAAGTCACCACATTTAAATTTTTAATTGAAAAGATCATGTTTCCTGGAAACAACCTAGGTGCCCCTCAACCAAAGAATGGATAAAGAAAATGTGGTACATTTACACAATGAAATACTACTCAGCAGCAGAAAAAAAAACTAATAATATTTTGAAATTTGCTTGCAAATGGATGGAACTATTCAAATAAAAAAAAAAAACTCCTGTGTGGGGTAACCCAGACCCAGATAGACAAACATGGCATCTACTCACTTACAAGTAGATATTAGATGTAAATCAAAAGATAACCAATCCATAGTCCACAATACCAGAGAAGCTAGGTAGGAAGTGAAACCCTAAGAGAGACTTATGTGGATCCCCCTGGGAAGTGGAAACAGACAAGATTTCCAGAGAAATTGGGAGTGTTGGGGAGAGAAAGGAGGGGGAATAGAAGGGATGGGGAGGAGAGGAGGATGAAGGAGAACATGAGGAAATGGGATGCTCAAGAAGGAAGGAGAGAGAGAGAGAACAAAAACAGATATCTTGATTGAGGAAGCCATTAAGGGGCAGTAAGAAACGTGGCACTATGGGAAATTCCCAATAATCCACAAGGACGACCCCAGCTAAGACACTAAGCAACAGTGGAGAGGATGCCAAAACTGGCCTTCCCCAGTAATTGAATTGATGGTTACCTTAATTGTCATCATAGAACCTCATCAAGCAACTGGTGGAAGCAGATACAGAGATATACAGTGAAGCACAGGATCAAGCTACCAGAGACCAATCCAAGAGGAAGAGCAACAATATTAGCAAAGAGGTCAAGACCATATTCTAATACCCACAGAAACAGGTGACCTGACCTAATGAGAGCTCACTGATCCCAGAATGATAGTCGGGGAACCTGCATAGAACCAAACTAGGCCCACTGAATGTGGGGGACAGTTGTGAGGCTTGGGCAAACTAGTTTGTGGGGCTACTGGCAGTGGGACCAGGATTCATCCCTAGCACTTGAACTGCCATCCAGGAGCACATTCTCTTTGGAGGGATAACTTGCTTAGTCTAGATATAGAGGGGAGGCCCTTGGTCTTGCCTCGAAGTGAAATGTCAGACTTTATTGACTGCCCATGGGAAACCTTACCCTTTCTAAGGAGTAAATGGGGGGGGGGTGTGATGGGGGAAAGGTGGGACAGCAGGAGGAGAGGGAGTGGGAATGGGGATAGCTATGTAAAATGAGAAAAGATTGCAATAAAAATTCTTAATGAAAATGTGATAAAAATAAAAGATCAGACTTCTTGAAGGTGGTATAAAACTGTCAGAGACATAAAATAAAATGAACCATAGATACATCAAGTCATAAAAATAATAATAGAAGCACTCATAGTATTTTGTCATCACCCTACCCTCCATAAAACACATGATATTTCAGCCCTAGGTAATGTCATGAGTACGTTTGGTAAATTTAAATGAACATATCAGTATCCTATATTTAAGTTATTTCAGAAAATGTAAATATCTATAAAAGTTAGCCATTGCCTTTAAAACCTAGTTTAACCTCCAAATCAAAGCTAGATAAAGCCATAATGAGGAAAGACAATATGAAAGCTTCATTTATAAAATAAATGTAAAAATTCTTGGTTAACTAACCAAATATAACAGCATTCTTCTAAAAAATATGAGAAGTAAAGCTTATTCCAGAAATTCCTGGGTGGCTCAGTATCAATCAAACAACATCATTTAGTACATTAGCACTAAAGATGGTAACCCATATGCTCATTTTAGAAATACAGAAAAAAGTCATTTGATGAAATTCATGCATTTTGAATTTTAAAAATCCTCTTAGAAACAAGAAATAAGATGTTCTTAACTTGAATTTCAAAAATGGTGATGAAGAATTGGGAAGATAGCTCTTTTGGTAAAGGTCTTACCATGTGAGCTTCAGGAAGTGAGTTTAAGCTCCAGGACCCATATAAAAACTATATATACTGTCACATATTTATTATCCCAGTGCTGAAGAGGCAGGCAAATCACTGATGTTTGCTAGTTAACCAGAGTAGCTTACTCTGTATTCTCCATATTCTAATATGAGATTATGCCTCGAAAAGGAATGTGGGCTCTACCTGAGGAATTAGACTGTAAGGTGGCTTCTTATACACGCACACACACACACACACACACACACATACACACAATAGTGTTAATAGTATTTTGGCAGAGGCTGCTTATTCATTACCAGCTGCCCAGAACCAAATTAATCACTCAGAAACTATATTGTTTGCAATACTGTTTGGCCAATAACTTAAAGATGTTTCTGACTAACTCTTATAGCTTAAATTTCTATTAATCTCTGTATTGCCACCTGGTTGTAGCTTACTGGCAAGGTTTTGGTGCATCTGCCTCCTATGGGCAACTACATGGCTTCTCTCTGACTCTGCCTACTCTCTCTCTCTACATCTCTTTTAGCTTAGTTTTACTCTGTTAAGCCATGGGCCAAAAGCAGCTTCTTTATTAACCAATGGCAACAAAACATATTAAGAGCATACATCACCTCCCACATCACTGCCAGCATGGTACAAGAATTTCCATGTAAAGTCTAATAAAGCTTTTTTTTTAAGGCTTCTAAACCCACAAAAACAGGAGCCAAAAGAAGTTTCTTGCTAACAGCATTTTTTCAGATAGGCTCTGTTTGCAAAGGAGGTACAGTAAAACCTGCACCCCTTCTTTAAAAACAGTAGCCTCCTGGTTCGCCAACACAAACGGCTCACTTTTGGGAGGTTGAGCTATGGAGCATTTAAATGGGGTTTCTGAGCAAAGTGTTGCAACTTTCTTAATGGCAATAGACCTGCTGTGTACCTGGAAATGGGGCTGTGAGCATGTCTCACAGAGCTGGCACTGAATGAACCTCCACCATGTTGGACTGGGTAGAGCCAAAAGGCAAAGTAACCTTAGTCCTAGCAATGCCACCTAGCAATTTAAGAAGTGGTTCTGGTCAAAAAAAAAAAAAAAAAGATTACAAATATACAATAAATACAAATTCAGATGAAAAAGAACTCTAAATAAGCCACAGTGTGTTGAAAAAAAATGTACATAGGCTTGGTAGAGAGAAGATAAAGAGTACAGAGAGTTATAAAAAGAAGTGAACAGTTTTTAAAAATGAAACAAAACCTTTACAAGACAGAGAAAACGTTTTGAATAGTAATAGAACAAGAAAAATAAGCCATGCAAAGATGAAATATACACAGAGAGTATGGATTATGTATATTATTGTGTTTTCATTAACCTTTTTGACTGTGAATGAGCTAGCTACAGAGAGACAGTTCATTGTATGGACTGCTAAGCTAAACCAACAAATATATTTTAAAGGTATATTGAGTTCAAAATTTGGGTCTAAGAATTTGTTGATTTGGAAAAGAGGTTCTTCTTTTGTTTCCACAGAGGATGAGAGCCTGTGGATTCCTTCCAGACTAATATTGTTTGATGGACAAGAACCCCTAAAAGTTGCCATGAACACCCCTAAAAAATTACTTCACCCAATAAAAGGTAATAAGCAGTTTGGAAGAAACTACGCCCAAATTCCTAAATATTGTTTGTAGATGTTTGTTTACATGTAAAGGGGGATGTGCTATAGAGATGAATACTTTGCATTAGTATAGCTCTTGGTCTATTGATACAAATTTTAAGTCAATTTTGTTATATATTTCTGCTCTTGATTACAGTATTTGTGTTTGTGCAACTCGTTTAAAAATGTAATGGATAATTAAGAAATACAGGTTAATAGGTAATCATTTATAATAGTCAATTTTTCAGATCGGTAGATATTATTCAGATCTTTCAAAAGGCTATAGAATAAGGCATTTAAAATGTTTTAAGGAGTCAGACTTTTTATGACAATGAAACACATCTGCTCTTGACAGCACCAATTACTTCAAGAAAAATATGGATATCAAAGAGGCTCCTTATGGAGTTCATTAGCCATTTGGGCAAGAAATTGCTCTTACCTAAACTATTTGACCAGACTTGCAGGATGCACAGAAAAAGGACAGCTGAAGTTGCCTAAAGAAGGTGTGACTGTCCTTTACAGTTCCTGCTTCGTGAAAGAGTCAGCTAGACATTCTGCAAGACACAGAAGAAAGTGACTGACAAACTGCCAATATAGGTGGCACTGTCTTCGAAATTTTCTGCTTCATGGAAAAGTCTGCTGGATACTATGGGCCTGTAGGCTGAAGATGGGTATCCACAACATTACAGAAGAACATTAGGTGACTGTCCAAGCAGTGAGATATCTCTGTCAATTCTAGAGTTTTGGAAGTTCCTTACAATGCACTTCCTGTTTACTTAGGAAATATTATATCCTTTTGGAGTCTTTGATGGAGTTGAAAATAGTCAGTTATAACTATAGTTTTCCTTAGTTATGATAAAAGATAAAGTAATTATAAATGTTGTAACTAATTCTTGTTTGATACCTGTTTTGTTATATATCTTGCTATGCTAAAGTTAAAACTTTCCTTTTTACTTAGACAGAAAAGGGGAGGTGACATGGGAGATAATGTATATTGTGAATATGTTTTAGTGTCATTGGTTAATTGGTGTAGAAGGTTCTTCTGTCTATGTGTTGCTTTCATTGGTTGAATAAAGAAACTGCCTTGGTCTTTTGATAGGGCAGCACTTAGGTAGGTGGAGTAGACAGAACTGAATTCTGGGAGGAAGAAAGGAGAAAAAGAGCCACCATGGAGATACTAGGTCATGCATGCTGAATCTTTCCCAGTAAGCCACGACCTCGTAGTGACATACAGATTATTAGAAATGGGTTGAATCAAGATGTGAGAGTTAGTCAATAAGAGCCTAGAATTGATGGGCCAGGCAGTGTTTAAATGAATACAGTTTCTATGTGATTATTGTGGGGCAGCCGGAACAAGGGGCCCCGCTTCCCAACAACAGTTAATAATGCAGCTGCATGGCTAAACAGAGTAAAGCTAAGCCAAAAGAGATATATTGAAAAAGTAGGTGGAAGCAGAAGGAAGCCATGTAGCCTGCCACAGGACACAGATGCACCAGAACCTTGCTGGTAAGCCACAGCCATGTGGCAAAACACAGATTAGTAAAAAGAGTTAATTTAAGTTATAAGAGTTAGCAAGAAATATGCTTAAGCTATTGGTCAAATAGTATTGTAAACACTATAGTTTCTGAGTGATTATTTCGGGTCTGGGCAGCTGGGAACAAACAAGCAACCTCTGCCAACAATAGTCTTATGAAAATCTAGAGAAAACACACACATGAAATTTTAGAATATCTAGAAAGGTTGAGAAGAGCAAGATGTGTGCTATGATTTTTGTTTACTATAGGATTAGAAGCCCTGACCAATACATGAAGACAGGAAATATTAAGAGAAACAAAAGTTTAAATAATTTTCATTTGTGGAATAATAAACCATATGATAGAAGATGTATCAAAGATCACTTGGTAATGCATAAACATTCAAAAATTAGGTTAATAACAAAAATAACATATTTCCTCTGCACATTATGCTTAGAAAGTAAACTTCTAATTGATTAAAGACCTAAACTCAATAATAAAATAGATAAATGATAAAGCTTGATGTGAAGTTTATTTTTTTTTTCATCTTTCTTTTTAACTTTGAGGGTAGGGGGCTGCTTGCTTTAAAAAAGATTCCAAAGTCTCTGGCCATAAGCAGAAATACTAATAAATTTACATAATAATTAAATGTATCTGTTTAATGAGCATTATTGTCAAAGTTAACAGATGGGTGGCAGACTGGGAAAAGATATTTGTAAAACCAAAATCTGAAAAGAACTTAACATAAAAAAATATATCAGGAACTTCAAAGAATCAGCAAGAAAAGGATATAAGACTCAGTGCTTAACTGGTCACAAGTTAAAATAATCCACAGGTATTTAAGACTAGTTAAATATACAGGCAATCTCCCTTGCTATCAGAGGAATCTTAAATGGCACACACATCTTTCTTTTCCAAAACCTCATTTGATGAGAATATTACAAATCAGAAGAATCCTTACACTGCTAAAGAGAGAGCAAAAAAAAAAAAAATCACTACACAAAAATAACAAAATACCATCTAGAAATCCAGCTCCTAAGCACAGACATTTTCACATAAATCTACAAAAATACTCACCCAATTGTGACAATACCTACAGCCTACCTGTTATTAGAATAAAGAACAAGAAGTTTTAAACAGTGTTAAAGACCTTCCCAGTTCATCACAAGGAGGAACTAATACTGAACTCATTTTCAAGTTTCCTTCAAGGGAGGATACTTCATATCATCATAATAGCACATGATAGAATAGGTGTTTGTATTTTAAATCAAATTCAAACAAAGACTTATTTCTTACTGATGGTATTGTATAACACTGTTGCAAGGTGAAACTAACCTTAATAGTTACCCTGACCTAGCACCAAAGTATGACAAGTTAGACACATAGAAAATTATGGTTAAGAGATAGAGGTAAAACAAAATCCCACAAGGTCTCAACCCTACACAAAGAACTATCGGCAACTGAGGAAAGCTGTGAGGCCAGAGCAGGAGAGGTGGTCTTCCCCAAGGAAGAGCACATTGATTAAAAGTTCAAGGTCAAACTGTCAGCCTTGAAGACAAAAGTACAAGGGGCATTATGTGGACTGGACTCATCAAATTTAGGAAATTCCATGTGGATATATACATATATACATGCAATAAGACTTAGTGACAAAAGAGTCCATGAATTTTAAAGAAAACAGAGAGTACAGGAAGGAGTTTGGAAAGAAGAAAAGGAAGAAAGAAAAGTTGTAATTATATTGTAATTTTAAAAGATGAAAAAAGCAAAACACAGACTACATATGTGTCCTCATAGAAGTGGTTTGCAGGTATGTGTGCTGCATGCATGTATACATATATTCAAGTGTACTCACCCATGCAAGTATATGTGGAGGTGAAAAATGAATGCTGGGTGTCCCCAATTGCTTCTTTATTCATGTGTTGAGACAGGGTTTTCAACTGAGTGGTGAGCATATTGTTTCAGCTGTTTCGGAGGGTCACAGAGTCCACTTGTCTTGTACATCTGACCTATGGTTACAGTTACACACACTATTCCTGCTTTGAAGTGATAGGGATTCTAAACTCAGTTCCTCATGCCTTTATAGCAGTTGGATTACCTACCATGCCATCTCCCTAGCCTGCTCTATGTAACTTCAACTAATACTTTATCAGGCAAAAAAAAAAAAAAAAAAAAAAAAGGCATGTGTCAAATTCTTGCTTAATAGGAAAGAAACTATCATCTCCTCATGAAAGGATAGTGAATACTGAGAAGCAGTGATAGTCTACCTCTGCAGATTTCCAATGTAGCATTGTTTGTAGGGATAAAAGGTTTTAGCTTAAGAATCTGAGAAGGGGATTAAATGAACAGAATGTGGCGTACATTTTATTGTTTCATATAACAGTCAGAATTAGTAATGTACAATAAGTTACATTAATAACTCTGCCCAAGTACAACTGTGAGAAAAAATAAGGAGACATTAAATTTACAACTTAATATTGTTTAATCATAAAATAAAGGCTGAGGAGGTGCATCAGTTGGTAAAAGTGCTTTGCATAAGCACAAAGACCTGAGTTTGATCACCAACACTGACATTTTAAAATCTGGGCACAAAAAAAAATAACATCTGTAATATCAGCGTGGGGTAGACAGAGACAAAGGAATCTCTGGAGTTCAGAGACTGGTTAGTACAGCTAAGTCAGCAAGCTCCAGGAGACCATGTCTCAAAAAATGAAAAACTGAGAAAGACTGTTGACACTGGACCCCAGGCTTCCACACTCATGAACAAATATGTGTATGCACAGACAAACACACAAACACACACATACACACACACACACACAGAGAGAGAGAGAGAGAGAGAGAGAGAGAGAGAGAGAGAGAGAGAGGAGTGCAGAGAATCATCAACAAAATTAGCTATCATTTTCACTAACAAAAATATATCCAAATAAATGGAGTGAATTATAAGAGAAGGAAATGCAATAAATACATAAGACTGGGATTTATATGTATGAGGAACAGTTTATAACCAATGGATGTGGAGACTATATAAAATTAATGACATAAGTATTGATATTTTATAGTGGTAGATAACAGTGTTCAGACAGTGAATATAGTTAGCATTGTTCAACAAGAATCTATTAAGAAAGATTTCTAAATATTGTGCAAATGGTATATGTGGTCTTAGAGATGGAATATAGTAAACCATTATTGTATATTTATATATCCTCCAAAATTAATTACAAAAATAATGTCCTTCCTGCTCCACCATACTAAATGAAATGAGGCATGGTCAATGAATGATCTCTAAAGTATTGTCATAAGCATACCTGACATGAGACAGATAAGAAATACTTGATATCGTCTTAACTGAATGAGTATCTTGCTACAAATGTTATCTTACTGATTCATCATAACAAAGGAAAAGACTTTACCATCAATTTCATCATATAGAAACTGATAAAGAGATATAGAAGCTGTTTAATTTTAAAAGATACTGTTTATATGTTGGTCTTAATGGCTCTACTATTAGAATCCTGTTCAGAAAGTTCTTTCTTGTGTAAAGAAAATCTAAAAAGTATTCCCCACTTTCTCCTCTATCAGACTCAGGGTATTAGGATTCACCTTGGATTCCTTGTTACATGTGGAGTTGGGTTTTTGCAATGTGTGAGATAAGGATTTAGTTTCATTCTTCTACATGCAATTATCCAGGCTGATGAGCACAGTTTGCTGAAGATGTCTTTTTATCCAATGTGCACTGTTGGCTTTTTCAAATCAAAGGTCAGGTGACTATAGAATTTTGTGCTCATCTGTGGGTCATCAACTATATTCCATTGGACAATGAGTCTATTTTTATACAGTACCATGCTTCTTCTACTAGTATAGATGTATAGTATTTGATATATGGAATGGTGATACCTCAAGCAGTTTTGTTGTTATTGATCAGCAATGTTTTATTTATGCTATGATAGTATAGGCATTTCCACAATACTTTTCTTATAATCAAAGACCATAATAGGTATTTCCATATTATGATATCCTTGTAAAGGAGGAGGAGAAAGAGGAGGAGGAAGAGGAAGAGGAAGAGGAAGAGGAAGAGGAAGAGGAAGAGGAAGAAGAAGAAGAAGAAGAAGAAGAAGAAGAAGAAGAAGAAGAAGAAGAAGAAGAAGAAGAAGAAGAAGAAGAAGAAGAAGAAGAAGAAGAAGGTAACTAAGGGGAAAAACTTGAATATAGATTGGAAAATCCACTGTGAAAATAATTGTCAAGTTTCTTCCAAAAGCTGAAAGTAGACCTAACACATGGACCAGCTATTCCTCTTTGTCACATTTGTCATATACGTAACGGACTCTATATACTACTTCAAACATATTTGGTCATCTGTGTTCATTACTGCTCTGTTCCTGATAGCCAGATCATGGAAAAGTCCTAGATAGTCATCAACTGATGAATGGATAATGAAAATTTAGTGTATTTACACAATGGAATATTACTTGACTATTATAAAAAACAAAATAATAAAATTTGCAAGTAAATAAATAAAGACAATCATTCTGAGTGAGATAGCCCAGACCCAGAAGAATAATCACTCATTTCTCTCATTTGTTGATACTAGCTTTGAATCTTTAAATGTGTGTATTTCATCTGGGATATCCATAAATGTCAGGAAATTACTAAGGAACCATAGAAAGAGTAGGTAAATTCAAGGAAGAGAAGACAGAATTCACTGGTATAAAGGCTTAGAGGAGGGAATTATGGAAATGGAAGGGAAAAATTGGGGTGTAGGAGGGTAAAATGAAGAGAGAACTAGGAAGGATAAATAACACTGAAGACTTCAAAAAAAAGTCATATAGAAACTTGCTAATGTTGAAGCTTCCTAAAATAGATCCACAAACACTCATAAGAGAGGAGAAATTTTGCCTGTAAATGGATCATATTTACTATATTCTTTTTCAAAGGGCTCAGGAATAATTATGGAAGGAGATGCTCAATATAAGAGTCAGAGGCAGTAGATGACCACAAAGAAACAGTGTTTTCTGGACACAATAGAACAGCTACATACATGAACTCACAGCTGTTGTGACAGCAGGCAGAAGACCTGTGCAAACCTAACTAGGTCAAATCCCACCATGGAACACAAGGTTCCACCCCTATATAAAGGGATATTGTCAACTATTAGCTGGTAGGAGAGTAAATGTAAAGGTTTGTTGTTTGGTTTTGTTGGTTTATCAGTGTGTAGTCCTTGATAAGTCAATGATGCTCGACTCAAAGGCCATATATTCCAGATTATTTGGGAAGCACGTATTGACCCTGATGGGAAAGGGGGGTCACTCAGTTAGAAGGATCTAGGAAGAATTAGAGAAGGAGTATGAATATGATAAGAACATTAAGTACGAATATGATAAGAACATAAGGGGGGTGGATTTTCATGGAACCCCTTTGGCCAGCAATTCAACTAGACATAACCCAGTACTGGTACTGGAAGCTTCTTTTGGTGACAAGAGATTGCTAAAATGTTTCGAAAAAGTTTCCTAATCTGTATCATGGATTAGAGATCCATAGCCTGTAGCCTATTTTACGAAGCCAGCAAGCTGAGAAAGATAAGTGTATGTGTATATGTATATGCATGTGCACATGCATACATATATAATCACTCATATAAATTAAATATATGTAATGTAGACAGAGGAAGAAGAAAGAGAAGTAAAGGTGACAGAGAAACATATGGCTCACAAATGATAAACTGGTATTTTGTATCTGGTAAGGAACTTTTCCCAAGGTTTGAGTATCAAGCCCTATGGGGGAAAGAAAGGTTTTTTCCCCTGAGGTTTTCTATCTCAGCCTTATCTGAGTGGGTAGGTAGCAGTCGCTGCTAAATCCTTCTTATGCTGTCTGTACAGCCTTTGGACTTCTGCTTATTACCTAATGCATTGTAACTTCAACTTTCAGTTATATATAGTCATATACATATAAATGTTTTACATTTAGTTTGTGTGTTTGTGTGTGTGTGTGTGTGTGTGTGTGTGAGAGAGAGAGAGAGAGAGAGAGAGAGAGAGAGAGAGAGAGAGAGAGAGAGAGAGAGAGAGAGAGAGTGAATGTGTGGAGGCCAGAAGGCAACTTGCAAGAATGGGTTCTTCCCTTTTGCCATGTGATTTCTGGGGTCTGAACTTAGGTATTTAGTCTTGGTGGCAAGTGCCCTTACCCACTGAGTCATCTTACTCTCCTAATTAATGAGTTCTTACATTAAACTTTTCCTGATAAAATTACTTTATGAGTTTTCTGTCTTGATTTCACCTTTAGCTTGCATCTGTACATATATATGTACACATACATGCATACAAAAGTCAATGCATTTTAGATATTTCCACTTAAATAGAACTGTATAGACTATAATCACTTATGGAATAAACTATTTATTTCAAAAATATCATGATAACTTAATATAATAACATGTCTAAATTACCAATAATATATATCTAAACTATACTCAGTTATAAAAATTTAATTGCAAATGTATGGCATTAGTGCATATTTAGTTTTGCCCACTAATCTCTGGAGAGATGATAATCCAGGGATAGTTACTGGGAGTTCTAGGTTTGATTCTGGGCTGCCACATTGCACAGTTGGCTTCTGTGCCTTGAATCTAATCTGGATTCACTGGAGTCTTCTGACTCATTGCCATGGCTCTTTCTAACACCGAGTGCACATATGCTCTTACCACCCACTTTGTATTGGTGTCACCTGCTATGGCTGCCTTGACTACATGCTTCTCATCTGTGTGAACAGTTATGTTTCTGTGTGAAACTCCACTACTGAATCAGATAAATAGATTTCTCCACTAATGCTAACCAGAACACCGTCACCAAGGAATGAGCCTCTTTTCTGAGATTTCATTGGGTAAGACATTTCCTGGCTACAAGAAACAGGTTCTCCAAACAATGTGTTTCCTTATTACTGGAGCTGTTGACTCTAATTTGGGAAAGGAAGTGCCAAGAAGTTTTTTAAGATTCAAGGCAAATTCAGTAACTGCAAATTCAGAGTTGTTGGGAGTTCTAAACCTTGTGTCTGAAATAAGGTATCAGGGTAGCCCTGAAGCCTTCTGCCTCTAAGTTATCAATGTAGAAACAAGCACCAGTTCATGGTCACGAGCTAGTATATAAGCCTCAACAGGTTTAAGGAACAAAAAATAGAAACATTCTAAATATTCAACCCCAGTCAGTTAGCCAAATAAACCATGCTCTCCTCCCACAGTGTATTAGTGTGCTGTCACTAAAATTGGAAGAAGAGATGATCCTCATGCATTGCCAAAAATATTGCATGAAACAGTAAATGGCAATATTTCTTTTAGACAAATGTATATACACAAAAATATATAGCTGCTTATACCCCCACACAAATACGTACACATAAAAGTAGAAGGATGAGTATTTTCTATGAGTAATAAGATTAGGGAGGACTTTTATTACCTTACATTGGGTTTTATGAAGACCTTAAACTCTTTTCAAGAGGCTCACATTTATTATATAATTAGAAAATCTGTTGCAGATTTTAAAGGCATAAAAATGTTTGAGCTCTGTCAAAATTTCCAAAGTCAATGAGAATCACAGTTTCTAATAAAGATGTAGAATAGCAATACTCTCATGCTTTCCTTCCTTGCAATTCATTTTAAAACTTTTTCTTTGACAAAACTAATTGTTCACCTCATGAACCTAGGGAACAAATCTAACCCTTCAGAATAGTTTCCAATTGAGAAGTTTAAGTTAACCAGTTATTCAACATTTTAATTCTCCAATACACAGGTCAATGGAGATGGGTTTATCTGTTAAATGAGTAAAGAGATCAATTCATTAGGATTAAAAAAGGAAAGATAAGAAAGATTGAAAAGGAGAAAAGATAAGAAAAATATATTTAGAGAGAAATTTTTGATAAACAGGTAATAGAAAAATAGAACATATATAAGTATATAATAAAAAAGGAATAGATAGATGGTAAAGACATAGACAAAAAAAGATAGTTGATAAATTATGAATATATAGATGATAGATGGATAGATAGATAGATAGATAGATAGATAGATAGATAGATAGATAGATGATAGATAGATAGATAGATAGATAGATAGATAGATAGATAGATAGATACTTTATTTCTCATGGAGAAACAAAAGTATAAAAATATCATTTCCAAAAAGTTCCCAATCCTTCTCAGAGGCAGTCCTGCCTTGAACTAATATCTGGAAATATTATTGCTAAAGGTGAGAAAATAGCCATGAAAACCAGTATGCAAAAATCAATAAATGTAGCATGTAAAAGTAATTAGATTACACTTAATATCAATTTGCTTTTTGGGTCTAAGAAAATATGTATCATTCTCTCTTTGTGTTTTTGCTTTGTTTTGTTTTTTGTTCATTGTTTCTTTCCCATAGGGTTTCAGGTAGTCCAGTCTAGCTTAAAACTCATTATATGGCATTATTATGTAGCCAAAGATGATCTTGAATTTCTGATGGTTCTACCTCCATTTCCTGAGCACTGGGCTTACAGGCCTACGCCACCATGCCTACCTTGCATAGTATTGGAGACTATACCCAGGGCTTCAGGCATGTTAGGCAAGCACTCTACCACCTGAGCTATACCCCCGCCTAATCATTCTCTGTATCTCTTACGATTTTCAAATTGATTTCTTACTTGTCTAGAAACTAATCTTAGACAACCCTTTACTGTGCAATAGCAGATAATGCTAAATTCCCGTGATCAAATTTTAACTTTAATAAAAATAATGTAATTATAAAAAAATTATTATTGCCACTAACAGAATTGTTTTTATACTATTCCACAGTTTTTGATGAAGTTACTTGGTGGTGTCTAATTTAATGTTCTCAGTTTTCCTACCGGGGGGCATTGCTTTATTATTATTTATTTATTTATTTATTTATCTCTCATATATTACATCCTAACCAGAATTGCCTTCCCTCCTGTCCTCCCTGTCCCTCCTCTCTATCTGCCCTCTTTCCCAGATCTACTCTTCTTCCATTTCCCTTCAGAAAAGATCAAACCTCCCAGGCATATCAACCCAACAAGGCATAACAAGTTACTAGAAGACTAGATACATAGCCTCACATCATGGCAACCCAGTAGGAGGAAAGAGGTCCTAGAAGAAGGCAAAAGAGGCAGAGATAGCCCCTGAGAACACCAACCATAACACATATGCAGAGAACCTAACTCAGGTGCAGTTAAGTTCCCTGATTATAGCTCCAGTCTCTGTAAATCCCAATGAGCCCTAGGTAATTGTTTCTATGGACCATGTTATTGTGATGTCCTGTCTCTCTGGATCCTACAGTCCATTCTTCTTTCCCCTCTTCTGTTGGGTTACTCAAGCTCTGCCTAATGTTTGACTGTTGCTTTCTGCATCTGCCCCTATCAGTCAGGCAGGCACTGTTTTCTTCAGAAGAGAAACTGATATCAAAGAAATTTAGTAACTTGCTGAATTCACACAGGAAGAACTCAAATGAAACTCTCCTTGATGCACATGTGTGTTCTCTTTCCTTTGTCCTAAGATCCAGATGTTCCGATGTGGTTTACAATGATCTTGCAGACACTCGACCACAATGGTTAAGTTCCTTAAGCACTGGATGTAAATATCTTTGGCAGAAATTATAGTTACCAAGGGTTTTACTATCAGTGGTTTAAAGATCAAAAGAAGACTGAAGGGAAGATCAGGTAGAAAATACAACCAGACTCTTTTCTTCATTATGAGTTCCAGGGGCTGGAATTAGGGTGGGTTTTATAATGACATTGGCATATGGAAGTATAAATTAATTGTTTTATCAAATCTGAAGTAACTTGAGGGAATTTCAGAAAATCCTCTCTACAGAGAGTAATCATTGTGGTTGAAGGAGAAAAGTAAATGCAGGTAAAATACATCAATTTAATGTATAAATTTTTATTTAAGATCTATGGAAACTTACCCTCTCTGAGGAATAGATTGGGAGTGGGGATAGGGGAAGGTGGAGGGATCGGGAGGAGGGGAGGGAAAGGAAACTGGGATTGGTATGCAAAATGAGAAGAGATTGTTCTAATGAACAAATGAGATCTAAAATAATTAATCAATTTATTTTTAAAAAGTAAAAGAAAAAAACCTGTGGAAGTCAAGGAATTCATGAATCCACAGATAGGAATATAGCATTCCAGAAGTAGCTGGTGAGTAGCTGAAGTCTCATCGGAACTGTTTTGTCCCCTTGTTACTCTTCTTGCCCATACCTGCACATATCTATTCCAACGACATTTTTATAAGAGTTCAGAGACAGAGAGAAAACACAAGTGCTAGTGGGAATATTAACACTATGTCATATATGTGACATATCACTTTTAATTTTTTAAATAATTTATTTAACTTTATTATATGTGCATTGGTGTGAAGATGTCAGATTCCCTGGAACTGGAACTACAGACAGCTGTGAGCTGCCATGTGGGTGCTGAGAATTGAACCCAGGTTCTCTGAAAGAGCAGCCAGTACCCCCAATTACTGAACCATCTCTCCAGCCCTTTACATTTATTCTTAAAAAAATAATTTCTCCTGAAGAGGACAGCCTTTCAAATGACTTTTACTTATGTTTTCTTTTTTATTACAAAATAATACACATTTATGGTCAAAACTGTTAATGTTACGGAGGGGAAAAATAATTTTTTATGTGGTGGCAGGTTGACAATCTCATGTGCTGATTGGCTTATCCCGGAGTGGTTGTATGTGCCTCTTCCTACTTGCATGCTCAGAGAAGTCAGATGGTAGCGTGAACTTCTTCATGAGGAAATCACTTACACCATGGATACCAGCTTACACATCCGAACTGTACCAGTTAAAATCAGCTGTTAAACATTCATCACCACCCTGCTGTCCAAAACTCTAGCTAGTGCTTCAATCATTCCCTATACTGTTACACTCTTTCTAGCCAATCAAAATTTGATTCAAAATAGGAACCATATACTTTGTCTTTGGTTTCTAATGTGTCATTCTCCAAAAAATAAGGTGAAGACTGCCGTGAAAAAGAATAAGAAAACATGCTTTATGAGGCCAAGTTGCAGAAGCCCACACTGGCTGAGATCATTATTCGTTGTCAGACATAAGGAAAAGATTCTTTGTGAGTTTTCTCTCCCTTAACTTTCACAAAGAATTTTAGACAATAATACCAACAGTTACAGCTCCTTAGAGACTTTTCCTATACCCAAGTAGTTTCAATAGTGTAAGATTTTATGTTGTTGTTGTTTGTTTTGTTTTGTTTTGAAGACTCTATGTATCAGTCCTGCTTGTCCTGAAACTCACTTTGTAGATCAGGCTGACCTCAAACTCAGAAATCTGCCTGCCTCTGCCTCCCGAGTACTGGGTTTAAAGGTGTGTACCATCACCACATGGCTATTTATTGTATGGTTCTTAGTGAAAGCCTTTCTGACCTTTGTGTTGATATCAGGCCAAGGAGAGTTGTTGGCCTTCCCCTTAGACATTTGAATTTCTGCTGTAGGTTCCAGATTACATACACTAAGACAATATTTTGGTGAGAAACAGGACCCAAATGCCACCCTAGTTACTTTTATCCTCTTACTTTATGGCCTATTTTCTACTTGTCACTACCATAGCACGAACATAAGGAACTTATTTTCTAGGGATTTCATTAGTTCAATGAGGGCCGTTTGAAACATAAGACTTATTTTTTCCATACTTACCCATGTTCAGTCAATATTCACCAAGCATAAAAATGATATTTTGTCCACCAGAGGGCACTCCTATTGTTCCAAGTCCAGAGCTAAGGATTATGGAACTCAAAGGAGAGCCTAGAGTAAGAATGAGAGAAATCCCAGGAGTACGCAAGTCTTCGATGAATGCCAGATAGAACATTTAAAATAAATTTTCCTTACTTCATTTTAATTCTTCTCTTTTCATCCATTCACACCCTCCCCCACCATACATATAAGGAGAAAAATCTCAAGCATATTCATGAACTCAATGAAGGGTGGTTGTTGCGGGGGAGGTGAAGATCGTGGTGAAATCCTGTGTTCCACATTTTCATCAAAGAGACTGTATTTATTTATAGCGATATGGAGGATATGAAAGAATGACAAGAAATTGGTTTTCATAAAGTTACATCTTGGTGATTTGAAACAAAACCTCTCAGACTGTTTTCCTGTCACGAAGCTGAGGAATCACATGCTTCAGATGACAGGGTTTCTGTCCTAGCCCTGGAACCTTGCACTTCTCAAGTGTTAGGAAAGCCAGAGGCCGCCCAAGGACTGCGGTCTAGTGTGGTGACAGCCTTGGCCACGCTGGAGCAAAGTCTAATAAAAGCAAAATAAACTTGATTTCTGAGACATTTTGTGCAGCTCATTAGTGATTTCAACGCAGTGTTTATTGACCATAAAATCTTCCTCGATACAAGTACACACTGTGTTTTTATGTTTTCCAAACACTCCAAACTGATCCAGTTAGACCCTAGAAATTGCTAAATTTCAGACAGTAGGTCAGGGGCAAGAGTTCTACATCATTCCAGCTATATTACTATGTCAAGTTAAAAAGAAATTAAACCTATTTCTGTTTCCCAGTAACTCATCAATTAAGTCTCCAGATCATCTTATTTTAAACAATATTTTGTTGAACCACTTTAAAAATACCCTTGAATCCAGCTCTTAGATATCTATATAATACAAATGCATATATCACAAATACGTAACAAATAAAAATAAAAATAATTTAACCTTTTTTTAAATCTTGGCAAATAGTGGCAAAGTAATTATTAGAGAACAGCAGATGAATGGTCAGAAGTTTGTCCTTTTCAGATGGTCCCAAATTGTCAGGTATTATAAAGTTTTGAAAAAAAATAAACTGCCTGTTGGCATTGCCAAGATCTGGCACAACATTGGCCTACCTTACTCAGTTCACATCCGGGTTCAGTTTGTGCTCAGTAAGAAAATAACCAAGAAAGCTGACTTGGTTTTAGATGGAGAAGCTGCAATGTTTCATGAAAGAACCGAAGTAGGAGAATATGTCTTTAAGTCCTCCCTGGAGGAGAATGGTGTTTTGTTCTATTTGAGTCATCCTTACATCATTTCCTGGTGCTGGTTCATTGCTGTATAATACCTCCTAGTCTCTAGACCTCTTGTAGAAATATGCAGTTGCTAGTGAGAAAACTACAAAAATTAAATTCATTGTTGGAAAGGCTTAAGGTGGGCAGCTTAGGCTAGAGAAACTTAATTCTGTCTCCAGTATATGAACTAGTATGCAGAGAACTTTAGAGTTCAAATTTAAAAAGACAAATACAGTATATATAAATTGTTGAGTAACTGATTTTAAGGGAATTTCATCCAATATTAAGTAAAATGCAAAATGAGCATGCTATATACATGGAATTATTTTTGTTTCTTTGTTTGTCTTTACTAATTTTCTTTTCAGATATTTAATAGTTGGCAGCTGTTTTGTGAGTCAGAACTACCATGAGCATACCAGTGTCAATAGTGGAATAATTTTACAGACAAGAAATCATTAGACGTTAATGTTACACCTGGAATTAACGGAAGTTGCATAGTGTCTTCACAGAATAAGTGAACAGTTGTCCATTTATGAAATAATAATAATGATAGTAGAAAACCAAATAACAGCTCATGTTATTTCCCTTTCTCAAAGACCCAAGGATGATACAATTGATAAGTTAACATGGGGTGCATTATGGACCCCAATCCTAGACAAAAAGATGTGGGCAACTGACGTGTTCTAAAAGCACAGCTGAAGAAATAGTCTACTCAGGGAAGAATTTCCAATTGCTTATCCAATACTAACTTGTGAGCCCTGCAGTCATATACATACAAATATAATTATACAAAATGAGAAATTTGTATTTATAAATTTAGGAATACAGACGCACATAAGTGAACAATTTTAAAAGGTCACTAATTTGAGATAGAGCAAGAGAATACAAGGGAGGGATTGGAGAGAGGAAAGGGAAGGGGAAAATGATTCAATTTTATTTTAATTTCAATTTTTTAATTAATGAAAAAATTCCCCCAGGGACCTAGTTAGATCTCCTCCTTTGTCAGATCTCAGTTCAATTATCACTTCCTTGGGAAAAAAAAGCCTCCTTGATTAAGCCAAATCCCAACACACTGTGCTTGCAAAGCATCATACTTCTCTTCCAGACATTAGCAAAATTATAATTTTGCAACCATTTTTCTTGTTGTTCAATAAATATCTATCTATCCTTCTCCTAACAGACTGTAAATAGTAAGATTAGCTATTTTCACTTTTCATCAAGTCAACATCTAGTACAGTACTGGAATGTAAGAGGTACTCAATGACAATTTATTTGAGAAATTGAGAATTAGTGACCATTGGAGACAATTGTAAAAGGTACACAATGTTACAAAATAGTTAAAAAAATTTTAAAAAATCAACTTAGCTTTCCCAAGATGTATAACTATTCTAGTTTTTCAGTGTGTCTTATAAAAACTATAAACCAAAGCATAGTGACTCAAAACATCAAGAATTACAAACAAAGTTTTTCTGCTAAACTAGTAATGCAAATCAAATGTATTTTGTGACTTGCATAAGCTATTAGTCACACTCTAGGTGAGTGATTGTTTGCAAAGTTAAATTAGAGATTATCCAACTCAATAAAAATATCTCTTCTCCTCAGATAAAATAAAGGTTGAATTTCAAAAGATGAGAAAATGGTTGCACTTTATTAAAAAAAAATCTATATCTATTTAAAGTAGGTATAAAGGTAGAGATGTCTTATAAATAAATACATCACTTAAATAAGATTTTTATTTGTTGTTGCTCCTCTTAAATTTACATTTAGTTTTTATGATGGAAGTTAGAACACTTTGCAAAGGAGAAAAATTATAATCCAGAAAATATATGAAGCCTGTTTCAGGGCTTGTACCTTCTTGGAATGTTGTTACAAATACAGCAAATATTCTTTGTAAGTATATTAAATGAAAGACATTTATTTTCTCACAGATCTAGAGCCTAAATATCCAAGATCAAGATGCCTGAAGCATTTGCCTCTTTCCAATGCATCTAGAGTCTACAAAACGGCAAAATCAAGGTGATTTATCAGGTGCCAAGGACTTTCAATTAGGTTAACAGCTGACTCCACATCAGAAACTACGAAGGCCAAGACTCAATGGAACTCTTGTTGAACCTGCTTAAAAAATATACGTGGAAATATTTATGAAAAATTGCTATAAGTAACTGCACACCAACAAATTTGGGTACCTAAATGAGACAGCCAAGCACAAGTTATCCAAATTAGCAATAATCTTTGTGAATCTCATGGTCTTATTCTTGCCTGCCAATCTTGTGCTTTGCTATGTTCTCTTTAATTTGACATGTCTTTAGAACACGGGATCTCATTCAGTTTCTAGCAACAAAGACTAAACAATTCTCTACTCCTTCATCTTCATCTTCTTGATTATTTCTTTTCATTTTGATTATTAATTTTAAGTGCTACCTGCAAAGGAATATATACTGTTCATTACGTAATACTGATAATTTGTAATAAAATTTCTTTGACTATACCTTTCTGTCAAATACTTAATGACTTACTTGATAAGTTTCTGGCACAATTTTTAATTAGTTAATTGATCCAGTTGTTAGATAAATCCATTACTACATAAAATTCTCAAGATCGACTTAGGCCCTTCACTTCTGGCTCCTGAGATAAAGTCTTTTGAAAAAAAGCATAATAAACATTTATTTATTAGGGGGTAAATTCACAGAAAGAGTAATGGCCTCCAAACGTTTACCAATGTACATCCACATAAAGCCTAAGAGCACTTGTAGACCCACAAAAACAGGAACATAGCACAGCTTCTAGGTAACTGCATTATTTTCAGATAGACTCTGGTTTTTGGCTGCAAGTAGAGCCTTTAAAAAAACCAGCTGTCTGCTTCATACTGGTACAAACAGTTCTGACTCTTTCAGAACGTCTGACTATGGATCATTTCAATGGGCTTTGTGAGCAGAGTGCTACAACTTGATTAGTGGCAACATAGACCCACTGCATCCCTGAAGCTGGCTCTCAGAACTGGAATTGAACATGCCTCCACCTTGTTGGACTGGGAGGAGCAAACAGGCAGAGCCATGGAGTCGGTCCTAGCTGTGCTCACTTAGCATTAAAGTGGTAACTGTTTTGTTATATGTAATTTTGCTATGTTAATGTTAAAGCTTTCATTTTTTTTGTTTAAACAGAAAAAGGGGAAATGATGTGGGAGTGTCATATATCAATCTGTTGATTTCATTGGTTAATTAATAAAGAAACTGCTTGGCCTGATAGGTTAGAAAATTAGATAGGCGGAGTAAACAGAACAGAATGCTGGGAGGAAGTGAGGCAGACACCATGCCGCTCCTCTCCAGGCAGATGTGATGAAACAAGCCGCCAGGTCAGACATGCTGAATCTTTCCCGGTGAGACTGGGGCTACACAGATTACTAAATATGGGTTAGGCAAGATGTGAGAATTAGCCATGAGGCTAGAACTAATGGGCCAAGCAGTGTTTAAAAGAATACAATTTGTGTGTTGTTATTTCGGGTATAAAGCTAGCCAGTGGCCAGGAGCCAGGTGGCGGAATACAGCCCGCAGCTCCTCACTACAATATACTTCGTTTTTTATAATGAGTGTGGCTTATTGAGTTCATGTGGATGACTTTTTCTGAAAAATCCAGGCTCTCATACTGTTGATTTCAAACATTGCTTTAAATAGCTACATTGTAGCGGAGCATGGTGAAACATGCCCTTAATCCCAGAACTCAGGAGGCAGAGATAGGCAAATCTCTGTGAGTTTAGGATCAGCCTGGTCTACATAACAAGTTCCAGAGAAGCCAAAGCTACAGTGAGATGACCTAGTACATAGTAAGACACTGTCTCAAAATAAATAAATACATAAATAAACGGACAACTACACAATCCTTACAATTTATATGTGTAACTACTTTCAGTTTACACATAACTGTATTCATAGCCAGGATAAAAGAATGTCTCTACATCTATAAGAAGCAAATTATACTATTGTATTCCTAGATCTTTCTATGTATTCTAAATATCCAGTTCTTAATAGGGAAATCAAAAGAAGATCTGTGTTGAATGAATGAGTGGTTCAATACTTACCTGAAAAAATAGATAACTTCATCCTATCACATCCTTTATGTGCAAAGCAAGTCTTGAAATAAACATTTTTAAACCATTATTCTTTCTGTTTTGCCACATTTTTATGATACTCAGTGCATTATGAATGCAAGGAAGTGGGACAGAAATTCCTGCATTGGGTTTTTTTCATACCTAATGCTGTGGAAATTCCAAGAGTAATACAGAGCTAATCAACATTGGATGACCCAAGATCAAATTTAAGCTCTGTTCCTTCTTAGTCTCATGAGTTTTTAAGTCTTAGAAGCTTTGTGTGGAAAATGCTACTTACTATGGTGATTCAAATGAGAAATGTCCACAGTTTAAATACATGTCCTTCATGTTTTTGAACATTTGGTCCCTCATTGGACCAATTGATACTATTTGAGGAGGCTATGGATCTTTTAGGAGGTCTAGACCTGCTGGAAGAAATATGTCACTGTGGGGGAATGAGAGCTTCAGGGTTTATAGTCTTGCCATAACCTTTCTCTCTCTCTTCTTTCTCTCTTCTTCCCCCTCCTTCCCTCCCTTCTGTATATAAATGAAAAGATGATCCACTAGTTTTTTGCTCCTGGCATCATGTCATGCCTTCAACTACCTGTGGATCCTCTGGCTCTGGAACAGTAAGTCAAAATAAATTCTTGCTTCTTTAACTTACGTTTTCTCATAATATTTTATTACAGCAGAAAAGCAACTCAGACTCCTACATTAGAATGTTGAAGGGTGAACTATAATAAATAACTAATATAAAGCATTTATCAAAATCCATAACCATAGCAACAGTACATTAAATGTCAACTATTAATAACTGTTATTGTATCTTAAGGAGAAACCAAGGTCAAAGTAGGAACATTGGTTCAGATTGTCCTCAACAAAACAATAAGGTAAGAATTAAAAAAAAAATACATTGTAGTTGTAGGAAGAAAAAAAATACATTGTAGTTGTAGAAAGAAGGGGAGCCGGGCGGTGGTGGCCCACGCCTTTAATCCCAGCACTTGGGAGGCAGAGGCAGGTGGATCTCTGTGAGTTCGAGACCAGCCTGGTCTACAAGAGAGAGTTCCAGGATAGGCTCCAAAACCACAGAGAAACCCTGTCTCGAAAAACCAAAAAAAAAAAAAAAAAAAAAAAAAAAAAAAAGGAAGAAGGGGAAAAGGAAGCTGTAAAAGTAAGAATCAACAACAGACAAGTTAAAAACCATCTAAAGTGGGATTGGAGACCAGTGAAAACAACAGGAGGACCTAAGTTCAATTCCTATCGCCCATATCACAACTCACAGCCATTTATAACTCCAGTTCCAGAAAATCCATGTCAGTCTTCTGGCCATGGTGGACACCTAGGTACACACACGGTAAACATGTCTGCATATATGCAGACGAAACACTCATACACATAAAACAAAAAAAATAATTTTAAAACTATCTAAACATGTTCTGAGAACAGAACTTCTGCTATTTATATTGAGTGCCCATATTTGAGTAAAACAGCTTATGTCAAGAAGAAGGCTGGATAGAATGTGGCCACACTCAAAGTGTACCAAACAGATAACAAGGCTTCCCAGGCCCCGAAAAAAAAATGTGCTAATCTAATTTTGAAGGCCTACCTCTTCCCCAGAAACATGTGTCCTGTGTCAGGATGCAGAGCATCTCCTTTGTAATATGCTCTTAGCTCCTAGCCAGACTCTAAGTGACACAGCGCTCATTTCAGCAGCTCCTTATTACGCACCTGTATCACCAGGGTCCCAGCAGGAAACAGATGGCACTCTCAAATTGAGAAAATTAAGGCAAGTTTAATAAAATGATTTTTGCCAGAGTTGCAGACAGTGCATAGAGAAACCACAAGGGAATGTTCACTGCCCCCAAATCAAGTGAATCCATATTACTTCAGGCCTGAAGGAGGGAACACAGCATGTGAGATATGAGTGGAGAAGACAGCCAACAGCTAAGGCTTTTACTTGAGAGAAACACTTGATGGCAGGATGTAGAAGCAGCTACCCAGACCACATTAGGTGTCTTTCTCCTTGTCTCTACCTAACACCCCATCTAAAGCTAATCAGAAGGCAAAAGACAAGAGAGTTCAATCATGTCCATCTGGGATTCAGGTAAGGTCTGAAATGAATCTGCGAGTCATACTGGAAAAGCCAAACACATCAGCTCTTGAATACCTCATCTCATTTTCTGTGGTCCCTTTCCTAAGGGAACCACTGCTCCAGGAGAAATGCCTCGCCTCTCTGATAGCTCCATCCATCTCTCAAACCCTGCTGCCCTCTTCCATCCAGAAGAAATCCTTTTGTGCCTTATATTCTGTTGCTGTCTGAGCTATTTCTTTTCCTTATTACCTTCTTCTTTAATAATATCAACAATATACCATTAGGCCTGCCTTTCTATGCCTTGGAACAGGCCACAACATGTCAACACTGGCTGAACATGCCCAGGCTGAGAAATCTACAACACTACATTATAGAAAGATGTACTCCTCACTAAACAGGAAAGGATAATCAGGAATGTTCTTTTGATGGATTAGACACATTCAGATTTCTATAGGACCTCAGGTCAGGATTCTGAATGCTCCTAGTCATTATATGAAATTATGAAAAAGACAATTCTGTTTACATTAAGAGTTTGATTACATCTTGGATAAATATCACTTCCTTCTATGTTAACAACTTCTAAAGTCTAAAACAAAAATGTTTGATGGCTTTATAAACCATCCTTGAAATTTCTAGTTTGCAAAACTGGCCAGGAGCCAAGAAAGAAAATGAAAACAAAAGAAGAGTCTTCTTTCTTAATCCAGCAACATGAGAAACCTTGAGGGGGTTTGAGAAACATCCTCTGACTAGTTTTACGACTCCTATTTGCCTGGTTAATTGATATCACCACCCAAATTTATTTTGACTGCACTTTGAAGATTTGACACTCATCTTCCTAAATGAATACAGTTCCACACTTCCATGAAATAGGCTCAGGCATCTCCTTGCCATTAAACTACACTGAAATTCTACACCATGTTGGAAATCCCAAAAGAAAGCCAAGCCTGAAGAAGCAACTTGAAGTCATTAATCACCGAATAATACCTAGACCAAAGAAGAGTTTTCTATTTATACATGAACAAAGAAGCTCACAGGGTGGTCTTTGTTATTTTTTTCAGACTATCTTGGAGGCAACATCTCTTGGGTGGCAAGGCTGGCATTAGAGAAAGTGACAAAGCCCTGGCAGGCATATGGCCCTCTGTTGCCTTGGTTGCTTCTCACAGGGTTGTTGCATTTTTCATAGATTAAAAGTTCCCAGGTAAGAGGACTGCCTTATATGACTAAATAAGAAAGCATAAATATGTTCTGACTTTCTTCCCAGATAACTTGTGGAAAACTGTCATAAGTCTAATGAGTACACTTAGGGAGAATTTGCCGTCACTGGAAAGGTCTGTAACAACAGCTAAATGAGGGATGGGGCTTTGTTCTAGCCATTCATAGCATGACTTTCTAGACATCACTTTACAGTGCTGACCCTTGTATCTTCTCTCTACATTAAAGGTGTTGGTAGTGTTGAATGATGTTAATGACTTCCACGTTGCTTTCTTTTTAGTTGTTGTTTAGATGGGATTTTACTCGAATGTTCGATATATAAAGCAGAGGGTGGGTGTATCTGAAATGCTTTAATTTGACGAGAATGTAATTTCTTCCTACTTTAAAAATCTTGCTTCAGAGATTTTAAATCAGTCTAGCATTCGAAGCCTGATTTCTGGCCCTTACCCGTGCAGCTTCATCTCTAGAGTTTACAAATACAGGACCCTAGATTCCAGTCCCAACATCTAGTAACTTAGCTTTCATCGAGGTGAGGAATCTGCATTAAAAACAAGCATCTCTTATGTACAAAATATTGGAATACATCACAGTGTTTTGGAAGCACCAGAAAAGATATCTCTGTCTGTTCTCATCCCAACATTGTAATAATAAGTCTTAATATTTAAGACTTACAAGGCTGCTTTGAGAGCTAAGGAAAGTAGTAGATAATCTCTGAGATGGAAATGCACAACAGACACAAAAAGGAAATTTATCTAGAATTTAGAAATTAGCAATATTAGCGCTTGAAGCTACATGCTCTTTATCCATGGGCACCTGGGTCCACAGTTAAAACCTTTGCAATGCTGATAACATCATGATAATGTTTCAGAATGAATGATCATGATGGTCCTTTAGAGGAGACTTCCTGGTATAAACCTCATATTCCAGATGTTAATATTGCACTAAACCCAAGGTTACCTCAACTCATTATCTCTAACGTAATTTTGAAAACACGCAACATATTTGCCACTTTCTTTCTGTTCTTTTGTTTTAAATTAGCAGGACAGTGCTATTGTTGATTTTCGTCGAGTACTCACTTGACATTTGACTGTGGATTTGAGGCTGGAATGTTTAAATCTCAGGAATTCAGCAGACTTTTAAATGGCCCTTGCAATGGCTCTTCCTGTTCAGAACTGTTGAGTCCCCAAACTGGTTCATTTCTCAAATTATGTCCATAGACATTCTTGCCATGGACTGGAAGGGTCTTGTCTCCCTGTCAGAATGATGTGGCTACCTTATTACTCAAACCCAGACATTCCTTTCTTAGGACCTGGGAGTGAGTTTGGAACTGGCTTAAAATCTGCCAAACAATAAAACTGTGGTGGCGCCAGGCACCCCTGTAAAGGACCTCTCCATAAATATTCATAGACCATGACAAGGACCAGCATCGGCTCTTCCCAGAAGTCTGCCTTTGTTTTTCACAGAGCCACCCAGATGTGCCACATGAATTGCGAACTAGAACATACAACAGGGGTGGGGTGCTGGACCACCTAGATGATTTCTTTACGCTTCCTTTTTTCTTTCTCTCTCCTGCAATCAGAGATTTTGGCTTTCATTTTGCTGTTGGCCCACCAACAAAAAAGACCCTCTCAGTCACCATCCTGCTACTCTCTGTCAATAGGGAACTACTTAACTGCATGAGCCTTAACTAATTTGAAGTTTGCTTTTCATCCAGCACTAATAGGAGAGGAGGAATGTGTTTGTGTTTGCAAGTTTTCCATGTGAGTTAAGTAAAGATTGTTTGCTCAAGTCTGCAGTTTGGAAGAGAAAGAAAAAACAAGGCCTCTGCCTCATCTTGTCCCTTGGAGGTAAGCAGGCAAGCCATTGTTCCCTGAGCAGCTGAGACTTGTGGGCAGAGGAACGACTGGAGGATCATCTGTGAGGCTTCCGAAAAATTTCCCCACAGACTTATTATTGTCAACAAGGTGGTGGGCTGTTTTGTTTCCCCTTTCATTCCTTACGTATTGCCTAGAGCAAATGGTGATGGCAACTGAAAATGGAAAGAGTGGCCAGAAGTGAAATATAGGAATAGGGTATTGCACAAAAGAGAAAGGCGACCCCTCTCCTGAGAGCTCGAAGGACCTGTCATCACCCAGCGAGCCTGGACCAAGAACAGACCTATTTTTAAAGGTAAACAGAGAAGTAAAATGGTGACTCACCAAATTATCCAGGGTGGATGCCTGCCCTTCCTACAAAGAAAGTAATAGCAAATAATTCTAGGTAGGTAAAAAAGGATCCAAAGTCGTAGAGAGAAATGACTTTGAAAGTTAAATCTTTGGGTGTTTAGTATTGAAACAAAATCTGGGAGGATCAAAACATAAACTTATTTTTCATAATCTCAAGAAGGGCAGGGTAACTGTGGAGTGAGTTTCCACCCTTAGCTGAACCACAGCCAAACTGAGTATGTTGGCATCAAGCAGGAGCTGCTGGGGGTTCGTGGTTCTTGGTGATGGATTTTTTGTTTGGTGAAACAGGTAGTATCTACCATGATTCACTTTATACTATTGTTCGTGACAAATTAGCAACTGTTGTTCTCAACCAGGCCCTAATTTTGGTACATTTGCAAATAAAAGGTAAGTATAAAGAGAAAAATGTTCCCATGGCTCCTGTCACAGAGGAGAAGGGATCTGTGGTCAACAAGGTAGGCTGCACAGATTGAATCAATCCCTGACCAATTAACATCTTACTACTCAGCTATATGAATTTATTATCATTTGTCCCTTGAAGTTTCTGTTTAGACATATTTAGAAACTTAAATTTCTTCTAAATAACTGTGTTATTTGGGTCTCTCTGAGTTTCCTGTCTCCTTATGAATTCTCATACTAGCCTTGTCCCTTTGGTGACTCTTACTTGTCTATCCAAACATAACACAGGAAGTCATTGTTAGGACCCCAAGCCACCCCCTCACATGGAATTAGTCATGGAGGGGCACCACATTCTCGGAGGAACTACCGTATTTTATTGAAGCTATTTTTCTATGTAGCTCCTCTATTAAATCACATATTCCTTAGGGCAGATATACAGTCTTAATCATCTCAATATCACCACTATGAAGCAAAATGCAAGTACTTAGCTGAATTTAGTCAAAAAAAGGAAAGAATGATACAAAGCAGAGGTGGGAGGGGGTTGAGTGGGGAATTTTTTTTTTTTCATTTAAACACTGCCTGGCCCGTTAGTTCTAACCTCTTATTGGCTAACTCTCACATCTTGATTAACCCATTTCTAATCATCTGTGTAGCACCATGAGGTGTTGGTTTACCAGGAAATATTCAGCATGTCTGACCTGGAGGTTGGCTCAATGGCGTCTGCCTGACTCTGCTTCTTTATCCCAGCATTTTATTCTGTCTATTCTGCCTATCTAAGCTGCTGTCCTATCAAAGGCCAAGGCAGTCTCTTTATTTGACCAATGAAAGTAACACATAGACAGAAGACCCACCTACATCATTTCCCCTTTATCTGTTTAAACAAAAAAGAAAGGCTTTCACTTTAACATAGTAAAATTACATATAACAAAACAGTTATCAAGCATGAATTACAGTTGCAATATTTAGATCTATTTTATCTTTTATCATAATTAAGGAAAACTATAACTGTCTATTTTTTAACTCCATCAAAGACTCCAGAAGGATATAATATTACTTAAGTAAACAAGAAATAAGTAACTTCCAACCTCTAGAAATGACAGAGACATCTCACTGCTTGTACAGTCACCCAAAGTTCTTTTGTACCGTTGGGGCATCCATCTTCAGCCTACAGGCCCATAGTATCCAGCAGACATTTACATGAAGCAGGAAAATTTCAAAGACAATTCAGTCACTTTCTTTTGTGTCCTGCAGAATGTCTCGCAGACTCTTTTCTGAGTCAGGAACCCCAAAGGATCATCTCACCTTTAGGCAAGTTCAGCAGTTTGAGTGGGGAATTTTAATCAGGTGCCTTGAAAACCAAGTCTATCGTGCCTCCTCAACTCACCATTGGAGATTCAGTTAATTGGTGACAGCTATTGCCTTCCCTGATTGCTGAAAGAGTTCTCTGGGTAGTTTTCATATCGGACTGGTATAGCTGAGGTTCCAGAACGGGGAATTGCAGATCTGACTGCCTCTGCTCCAAGTCACTTATGCTTAACAAATTAATTTTTTTCTTTTTTTTTTATTAAAAATTTCCGCCTCCTCCCTGCCTCCCTTTTCCCTCCCCCTCCCCTCCCCCCGCTCCGCTTCCCCTCCCTTTCCAGTCCGAAAAGCAGTCAGGGTTCCCTGCCCTGTGGGAAGTCCAAGGTCCTCCCCTCTCCATCCAGGTCTAGAAAGGTGAGCATCCAAACAGGCTAGGTTCCCACAAAGTCAGTACATGCAGTAGGATCAAAACCCATTGCCATTGTCCTTGGCTTCTCATCAGCCTTCATTGTCCGCCGTTTTCAGAGAGTCCAGTTTTATCCCATGCTTTATCAGTCCTAGTCCAGCTGGCCTTGGTGAGCTCCCAATAGATCAGCCCCACCGTCTCAGTGTGTGGGTGCACCCCTCGCGGTCCTGACTTCCTTGTTCATGTTCTCCCTCCTTCTGTTCCTCATTTGGACCTTGGGAGCTCAGTCTAGTGCTCCAATGTGGGTCTCTGTCTCTATCTCCATCTATCGCCAGATGAAGGTTCTATGGTGATATGCAAGATATTCATTAGTATGGCTATAGGATAGGGCCATTTCAGGTTCTCTCTCCTCAGCTGCCCAAGGACCTACCTGGGGATACCTCTCTGGACCCCTGTGAACCCCTCTAGAGTCAAGACTCTTGCCAACCCTAAAATGGCTCCCTTAATTAAGATATATACTCCCCTGCTCCCATATCCACCCTTCCTTTATCCCAACCATTCCATTCCCCCAAGTTCTCCCTATCCTCCCCTTCTCACTTTTCTCTCCCCATCTCCCCTTTCCCCCATCCCACCCTACCCACCAGTTCCCAATTTTTGCCCAGCAATCTTGTCTACTTCCAATATCCAAGAGGATAACTATATGTTTTTCTTTGGTTTCACCTTCTTATTTAGCTTCTCTAGGATCACCAATTATAGGCTCAATGTCCTTTATTTATGGCTAAAAACCAATTATGAGTGAGTACATCCCATGTTCATCTTTTTGGGTCTGGGTTACCTCACTCAGGATAGGAAGCTCTATGTAGCCAGAAAAATATAATTCCAACTCCAGCCCTAAATGTAGCAAAGTGGAGACTGAAGAAACCTATATCCCTTAGCTCTAAATGGAGTAAAACCACTCGCACAGCCCAGAATCTCCTGCCTCCATTTTCTAGATAAGTGCGAACTGCTTTGATTAGGATACTATGACTTAGAATTTAGGTATTAGTTAAGTGAGCATTGCCTTTCCTGACATGACTCAACTACAAAAATTTAAAAAATGAATATTACATATGTAAACTAATAGAGTCACTAAGAAGAACTTAAGGGAGCATCATCTGTTGTTTTCCTCATTAATTCCCTGAGACAATCTGACTTATAGAATCCTTTACTTTCTTCTTAGCTGCTCTCTTTTCCTTCTGCCATACCTTAGTAGGCAGTTGAATAAAACGGTGCTAAAATAAGGCCTGTTTTATTCAAAATATATCTTTTTCAAAGTATATTGGCTACAGTTACTTTTCTCATAAATATAATTGTTCTTTAAACAATAAACAAGAGTTGCAAGGTGCCATAGATGGCAGGGTAAAGAAAGTGGCAATTCTATGTCACTAACAGACGTTGTTCTCCTCCAGAGCAGAAACTAATATTTAGTTATATGTGGGAAAAGGGAAAGAGTCTAGCCCTCGTTTGGACCATATGTCCTTTACATGGTCTTAAAGCAATGAGCCATAGGGTATAACAACAACAAATTATATTTAGCTTCTAATTATAAAACGTTCAGCATCAAACATGCCTGAAGTTTGGTGGAGGTGTGACAGGAAGTGATTGTGGAAATTCCTGAGCAAAGAGGAAGTTCAATGGAGAGTCACACCCTAAACACAACATCACTTTTGCCTCTGGACAACCAAAGAATCCTAAACCAATGACATTTTTTAGTGTGTCAGTAATAGCAAAGTCAAAACCCAAAACTGACTGGTGTACTCACTTATTTCAGACAGAATCTCTGTGGAATTTAAATTGGCCTCAGATTTTTGGTCCTCTTGCCTCTGCCTCCCAGGTGCTGGGGTTGCAGGTGCATGCACATTACCGCAAACCAGTACGTCAACTGTTTTCAAAAGTCAAGTGAGAACTTTTGTTGAGTTGAAAAAAAGCTAGGATGGAATTTAGACATGACTTAAACAGTACTCTGTCTCCACTTTATTGATGGTCTCATTGTTTTCCTCTGTCGTGCAGTAAGTATATCTTCAAATGATTGCCCTTGTGGCTACAGTAGACCCACGCCTACATCTTCACATCACTCCACATATGGCATGCATCCTGACTTTCTTCAGTCAGAGTAAAATAACTCCGGGTTCTGAGTGATGGTCTTTGTCTTGGAATTTCCCCTGGATAAGACTTGGTTCTCCCTTGTCCCTAATATAATTATTGCACAAGGGAGGACAAAATAAGGTCAACTAGCTTTTGCTAATTATGGCCCACTAAATCTTCATATTAACAAGTGAATATGAGGAGTGGAGAGAATGTAGGAAGACAATCATAATGTCCCATCACACTAAATAAATTCAGAAAATATTCTGTAGAGTCTGTCCAAGGATAATCACCAGATCTTCAGTGAGACTTCATAATGCTATTTTATCTCACCACCTCACCAGATTACTATGTACCCATGTAAGAAATGAATCCTAGTTTATTTCTGGTGAAACCTAAAACTAGCAAGTAAAATCTTTTTTACCTAAGCAGCAGCAATAACTTAAGTGTGGCTGCTGCTGCTACTGCTCCTGATGATGATGATGTTAAGAAGTCATCTAGCAAAGGTACAAACATAGCTCTACATGATTCAATTCTATATACCTATGCTGCACCAAGAAACCTTCTAACCCCCAAATTAACCAGAGTTAGGATATTACCAACACAATCTGGGCTGCATGTTAGGAAAAGCTGCAGTCTTAATCAAGTCTCATCTAACCAATGGCCTCTGATCAGCTTTCTTACATGCAATGTTTGCTGTGAGTTCAAAACCTATAGTTTGAATTAGAAACAATGGTTATGAGATCTATGTAATTGTTCAAGCTACTAAACATAAATAGACATGTGTATACATGCATGATGAATGTGTTTGTACCTCATTCTTTCTCCTGTAAAAAGATGACAAAAAGTTGCATGCCTGAGTTCTTTTCAAATGTGGGGGAAGAAACCTGCAAAAAAAACTATACCATCTAGCTCTCTATATACACACAAGTTTCTGTATGTCATACAAAATTATCTCAAGCTTGTTAGATAGCATGATACTACCCACTCAGCATTCATATTCAATCAGTGTGCTGAGACAACCAAACTTAACATGGGCTTAGCAGGTGAAGGAAGTTGAGAAGAGACTGAGATGATTCTGAATTTGCTGCTCAGTGCACTCAGGGTGATATGACAGCAAATCACTAATTTCTCTAACCCTCCATTTGTTTATATGAACATAGTAATGATAATATATACCCATGTGGTTATCATGGATACAAAGTCTAATGTGTGGAAAACACTAAAAATGTGCTCTGCTTCTGCTGCTGTCATAACTGTAAGTTTTATTATTAATGTTATGATTGTCAGTCAAAATTAGCATTTTGCTCAAATAACTAAATTCACTCTATTTCTTCACTATTGGACACTAGCCGTATATGATTTTCATCTGCTTAATGTACTGCCTATGGGAATCTAAGTTTTAATTTAGATAAAGGTCCATTTCTGTCATTCATATAAAAGTAAAATAAACAAATAGATGCAAAATTTATTTTTAATATCTTGGCTATTTACTTTCTGATGTATGCTATTTTGCTCTGTGCTTAAAGTTTATATCCCATCCCTTTTTGTTAACTAAAATAGAAGATGTTTAAAATTTTTCCTTTAGCAATTACTTTTGACACTAACTAAAACCCAAAATCAGAGACCCAGGCCTTATAAAGAAAATAGCATCCCCATATAATCAGTAGATTGGGGTTTTTCTAGGTTTAACGTGCAGTCCTGGTCTGCACTGCACTTGGATATTGCTTCCCAAGGGCTTCAGAGTTAATGAAATATGCTGGAATCCTAATATCCACTTAAGAAAATTGAATGTGGCCATCCAGGAAAAAAATCATTTCGTTGTCATAGTAACTCCTTTACTACTTAGGTCACAAAGAATAGGAAAAAAAATTGGTCATGCATGCTACAACTTAAAGTTATGGGAGATATGAGGCAGATACAAATCAACGATTTAGTAAGGCATGAAGGAAAACACCTGAAACGGAGTGGTCTCCCATAACATTCTCCATTGGCAGGATTGGAGATACAGTTTGAGGTGCTGGAGCAGAAGATTCACAGAGTAAGAAACATGGATGAGCTCTTGGGGGGATTTAATTTGAGCACCTTGGTTTTCATGAAAGCAACAGTAACACAGAATGATGAAAACAACTCACACAAGTTCAAACACCCAGCTAAGGACCAGCACAGGAGCAGCAAAGATGACTCCAGTGTCCCTCCCTTAGGTGTCTCCTTCTTGTCATTCCACTTCTGGGGTGTGAGGCCACAATAATACTACCCGCGATACCTTCTGGGATCATCACTATGATCTGTTCTTCTGAAGTTGTAAAATGTTGGCTCAACTCAACAAGGAGACAGGATAATCTTAAAGAGTTTTCCATCTGGGCAGTTTCTGAATAATTTAGAAAGAACTACACACTGGCCAGCTGAGGCCCCTGGAGATCACAGATAGAAGCTGGATGTAGGTTATATGCCATTAATTCCAACACTTGGAAGACAGAGGTAGTGGATGTCTAAGTTCAAGGTAAACCTGGTCTACGTAGTGAGGGACAGACCAAAAATACATAGTTAGAGTTTGCCACACACACACACATACACAAAAATTACAAATACTTTGTTGAATATCTTTGGCTTCAAAGGATTTATTATCCGCTTAACAACCCTTAGGTATATGACACATATGTCAATGTTATGGTATTACCTAGCAACAGCTGCAGCCTTGTTTCAAATTTGTAATGCTTTGAAGTCTAAGAAATAATGGGAATTGCAATGCAAATACCAGCTTCATCATCGATGGAAGCAACAGAAACAGGAGGAAGTGGAGGAGGAGAAACATCATATTATAGTCAAATGGCAGCCCTCTTTATGTGCAGCACTCACAAAATGTGTCTCTAGGTCAAAAGTACTATATTCTGTCAACTTGTTCACATATTAACTACCTTGTTTCTCTACCCATATCTTACCTTTTTTGTGTGAATTTTCCCTTGGTAGGAAAGAAGTTCTTACTGGTTGTAGAAGAAGATAGATTTGCACATAGTTTACAGGTCACCTTCTCCAGAAGACCCAGAGATCATCTGACAATTATTAAGATTTAAATTAATCAAATCTTGCCAGAGTTAGTAACAGCCTCTTTGATGGTGGTCATTAATGGAAGTGGGGACTTGCTTACATTTTCAAAGGGTCAATACATTATTATCATGGTAGGGAGCATGGAAGTATGCATGATACTAAAGCATTAATTGGGAACTTTTCATCCTGGTCCGCACACAGGCAGAGAGAGAGAGAGCAACACTAGGCTTGGCATGAAATTTTGATACTTCAAAGCCCATTTCCAGTAGCACACCTTCTCCATCAAAGCCACACCTCCTAGTCTTTCCCAAAAAATTCACCAACTAGGGACTAAGCACTCAAATATATGAGCCTATGGAGGGCATTCAAACAATCACAATAACTTACATGAAAATACTTAATGTAGGTTTTACAGTTTCAAAGTGTAAGAGTCCCTGACTACCTTATCCAGGACCATGGTAGCAGGCAGGCATGGTAGCAGAAAGCTTACATTTTGATCTGCAAGTAGGAGAAAGAGAGAGCTAATTTGGAATGGTGTAAGATTTTGAGATGTCAAAACCCATCCCCAGTGACACAGCTTATCCAACAAGGCCACACCTCCTAATCCTTCCCCAAAAATTCCACCAAGCAGGGATCAAGTATTCAAATATACAAGCCTATAGAGTCCATTCTCATTCAAACCAGCACACAGATTCAGTTCAATCCCCATCAAACTTCCAGAGTAATTCCTCACAGAAATTGACAAAATGATCTTAAGTTATACAGAGAACTACAAAGGACCTGGGATATTCTGAATAATAATAAAACTATTCTTCTTTTTGAGCTCTAAAAAGAAAAGCAACATGATACTACCATAAAGAAGAGACATTGATCAGTGGAATATCAAGAACCTGGTTATAAATCTACACTCTTGGCATCTGACTTTTGACAAAGTACCTAAAATACATTAGACTTTTGCTTTTATTATTTTATGTGTGTGTGTGTGTGTGTGTGTTTGAGGGTATGTGTAAGTGAGAGCTGGTGCCTGCACAGACCATAGGCACCAGCTCTTTCTGAGGCTGGAGTTACAGGCAGTTAAGAGTCATCTGATGTTGCTAAGAAATAAATTTGACAATCATTGATTCCTTGTCTATTTGTTTTGATTTCCTTTTTTTGGACTTTTGGTGTTTTTGTTTTTGAGAGAGAAAAAGTGATGATAGACAGGCAGACATATAGATAGGTAGATAGATAGATAGATAGATAGATAGATAGATAGATAGATAGAGATAGGAAGAACATAAAACCAAGTGAGGTTGAGTGAGGGAGATATGGGAGGGGGAAAGATGTGATCAAAACATATTGTGTGAAAAAATTAATTAAAAAAATTAATAACTGACCTGGGGTCCTCTATATGTGTAGTACATACTCATAATTGCTGAACCATATCTCTAACTCCAGAAGGTATGAATATTAAATACAGAAATAACTGAAAGACTATTTCTTTCTTTTTTTTTTTTTTTTTTTTTTGGTTTTTCGAAACAGGGTTTCTCTGTGGTTTTGGAGTCTGTCCTGGAACTAGCTCTTGTAGACCAGGCTGGTCTCGAACTCACAGAGATTCGCCTGCCTCTGCCTCCCGAGTGCTGGGATTAAAGGCATGCGCCACCACCGCCTGGCTATGAAAGACTATTTCTAAATGGGGAAAACAGAAGAAATAAGACTTCCCCTTCTGAAACTGAAAAGACCAAGATTATATAAGGCAGAAGCCACTAATGGAAGCATAAGTTGAGTCTAATAGGTGAATCCATGCTTATGACTAAACTTAAGTGTAGACTCTGAGGGCATGGTAAGACCTAAAAAAAAAAAAAGATTTGGGAGTCAAAGAAATGTTTTATACTTGTATTGTAGTGACCATATAAGCACTGCTTTGGGAATGGATTCTGAAGTAGTATATGGATTTGCTTTGAAAGCTTGCTAAGATTAGTTAGCAGCACAGGCACTGATAGACCCATGATTTGGGCAGTTTGGATGCTGCAGAGGGGTAATAAGTTACATTTACTACTGGGAAGTCATATAACAATATGCAAATAGCTGAAAGTTATATAACAATATGCAGATAGTTGGAATGTTTTATGTATCAAAATTAAAGCAAGAGCCACACAGTCAGGTCAGGCTTCAGTATTAGGGGACTGCACTACAGGCAAATATGGATAATAACTACTACTTAAGTGCTTATTCCATGACATTTACTTTATGGCTGCATTAACTCTTTATGATAAGCTTAAAGAATAGGTATTGTGATTTTCTGCTACACTCATAGATCAGCCTTAGCCCAATCATGATCAAAAAGGCTTCCCCTAGCAGCTGATAGGAGCAGATGCAGGGACCCACAGCAAAATATCAGAGTTCAAGGAATCCTCTGGAATATAGCGAGGAAAGATTGTTCAAGCCAGAACGGTTGAGGACACCACAAGAACACAACCCACAGAATCAGCTAAATCGGGTTCACAGGGGTTCACAGAGACTGAAGCAGCAATATCTGAGCCTGTACAGGTCTGTGCTAAGTCATCTGCAAATATGTTGTGGTTATTTACTCTGAGGTTTTTGTGGACTTTCTAACAGTGGAAGTGGAGGTATCTATGATTCTTTTGTCTGCTCTTAGGACCTTTTTCCTCCTACTGAGTTGCCTAGTTCAGCTTTAACATGGGGGTTTGTGCTGAGTCTTACTGCATTGTGTTATGATGTGTTCGGATGACATCCCTGGAAGGCCTGATCTTTTCTGAAGGAGAAAAAGTGGATCTGGGGAAATGTTGTGGGACAATCCTTCTATATGCTATAAATATTTCTTTCTCTCATTGGTTAATAAAGAAGTTTCTTGGGCCTATAGCAATTCACAATTAGAGAGTACAGCCAAACTAAAAATGCAAAGAAGAGAAGAGCAGAGTAGAAAGGCATGTGAGCCAACCACCAGAGAAGCAAGATGCGCTAGAGAACAGATAAAGCCATGAAGTCACTTGGCAAAATGTAGATTAATAGAAACAAACTAATTAATTGTAAGAGCTAGTCAAAAATTAGCCTGACTAATAGGCCAAACAATTTGAAATAATATTAGCTTCTGAATGATTATTTAGAAACAGTTACAGAAAAGAGCAGGACAAAGAAAACTCTATTTACAGGGGAGAGGTTAAATAAGGGGAGAACTGAAAGGAATAGAGGGAGGGAAGGAGGTGGTCAAGTTGTATTATATGAGAGAATACATAAAAAATGGAATGGGTACCATTTACTGTCCTTTACAGGTAGTTAAATGAGGACTTAAGATGCCAAGTCTATGAGGCAAGTAAGTAGTGACATTGAAATTATAAATCAATTTTGTCTAACTTCATGGATTTTAATTCTTCAATTACACCTTAGGAAGTAGAATGAGGAGAGACTGAACCAGTTCAATGAACGCAAGCGACTACATCTGGACGCAATGGGACAAGAGGAAGGTGCACAGTGAAGACTTGATTACAATCACTGGTATTAAACTAAGGAACAGTGTGGAAGCAGACTGAGTTTGTCAGTTGAGAGGAATTTTGTCTGAGAAAGCAAGGAAGGCCTGTCTGAAGCCAAAAGGGCAAGGAAGTTCTACCTGATGAAGAGTATCATCCTTTAGTATTTTTTAGTTTTGCACCTACATATTTGCAAAAAGTTAGGCTCATATATCTGTAGTGTTCTTCTCAGTGTTTTTCCAGGGGAATCTGAGGAGCGTGCGTGCACACACACACACACACACACATTCCATTATCATCACACAATGAAGTTAAGAATCTACATCAGGTGATACATGTGTATAATCACACAGCAAAGTTTAACTTACCAGATGACAAATTGAATCTTCCAGGTGTTTCAACAACTGCCTCTTATTTCCTGATGAATAAGATATCCTCACTGTCCTAATGCTGCTTACCAGTCTGTGAAAAATGATATCACACATGCATATATACACACAACTTTAGGTTTTTATTGTTGTTGGTTGTTCATTTGTTTTAACAGGGGAAATTGGCTAGAGATAATCAGAAAATAAAGAAAAGCTGAAGGAAACTAATGGTTATGCATGCTACGTATGTGTATAAATTCATCAGAAAATAACAAGTAGCAGCTGACACACATTGTAGACTCAATTTCATAGCAACTAAGTTAAATTTTGCTGTCTGCTTGGATTTATATATCAGCTGAATATATATTTACTTCATTGCATGATAGTATATTGTTTGTTGTTGTTGCTGCTGGTGTGTGTGTGTGTGTGTGTGTGTGTGTGTGTGTTTATGCATGCTCTTGAGTTTCCCTTAGAGAAACACTGGGGAGAACACTACAGATCTCTGAGCCGAACTTTTTACAACTATATGATCATCTGTGAGATCTACAGACCTTTGTTTTGAATGTGTTTCAGGAAGATGACCTATAGGCGAATGTTTCTATATCCCTCTTGATGATTTTCTAAACACAAAGAATTGTGGAAAATTTTGGGGGAGTAACAAAAACTATTTGAGAATTTGATGAAAGCAGCAGATCTTTGATCAAAAAATATACACAATTGCCCAGGTAAGAGTCAGAGACATTTTCCCAATTCTTTCAAATACTGCAGCTATTACCTCTCCAGGAAAAAAAACAAAAAACAAAATCACACTCTAGTCAATTTTCCAACAGATCTTTCTAGACTATTTGTACCAGACCAAAGGTCATTCTAACCAGCTCTAACTGAATCTGGGAATGGTCACTCCGTTTGCTCCGCCATAATTAACGCATGTCAAGCCACGGGTCTCTTCTCTTAGTGGAGCTGTACCAAAGGGCACCGAGACACTGTCTTCTTAGGGATCCTCCCCAGTGAATAGAAATGGACCCACATCAGCGAGAGGAAAGTGTAGTGTACCTAATATGGCAGGAGCCTGCAAATGAAATCTCCCCACGGCTGTGTGAATCCTTGAATGAGGTCACGATAAAAATGTGCTCACATATTCGTGCTCCCTATGCACACTATTCTATGATGCCAATCACTGCCAGGCAATAGCTCTGCTACTGTGGCTCCACCGCTTAGCAGACACATAGGCTAAGATAATCAATCTGAGTTGTTCTCAGTTGAACAATTCTGTTGTTCTCCAACATGCCTGCTTGGCTTTCCCAGAAGACATGGCAAACTACTGGTTTGTGAAACATGTTTGACTATGAGTTTATTTGAACGAGCAATCATTTTCCTAAAATCTTGGAATGTCTTAGCATAGAAGTCAGAACATTACGGCATTCTTAAAATTCTTCAGATCTGACAGCTCAGTCGATCTATTCCTATATGGCAATCATCAATTTAAGATGACTCACAGCGACTACTACTTATAGAAAAAGCATGTGGCTATCTAATAAGCCACAGTATGATCAGCCTGAATTGTATTATATCTCTCCGCTTCAATCTTAGTCACTGTTCTACTGCTGTGAAGAGCTACCATGACCAAGACAACTCTTATGAAAGAAAGCATTTAATGAGGGACTTGATTATGGTTTCTGGGGTTTAATCCATTATTATCACGATAGAGAATATGGCAATATGCATGGTACTGGAGCAGCAACTGAGAGCTACATTCTGATGTGCATCCTGAACAAGAGAAAAAAAAAAGACATAGACAGGGAGAGAAAGGAAGAGAAAGACTAAGAACACTGGCTTTAGCATGGGCATTTGAAACATTAACACTTACCCTCAGCAATACACTTCCTGTGACAAAGCCACACCTCCTAATACTTGTAATCCATTCCAATAACTCCAGTAGCTTGTGACCACACTTTCAAATATATGAATCAATTTTTATTCAAACTGCCACATTCCACTACCTGGCCCTATCATAATGCAAAACTGCATTCAATGCAACTTTCAAACTCCCCATGACCTATCATAGTCTCAACACTGTTTAAGGGTGCTAATTTCGAAGTCTCTTCTCAGATTTATAACCATCTCTTAACTGTAACCCCATGTAACATCAAAGTTAAAAAGCAAATAACACATTAGACAGAGGTTTTATCTCCAAATTATACAAAGAACTCAAGAAATTGGTCATCAAAAGAACAAATAATCCAATAAAAAATGGAGTACAGACCTAAACAGAGAACTCTCAACAGAGGAATCTAAAATGGCTGAAAGACACTTAAGGAAATGTTCAACATCCTTAGTCATCAGAGAAATGCAAATCAAAACAACTGTTGAGATTCTATCTTATACCTGTAAGAAAGGACAAGATCAAAAACACTGATGACAACTTATGCTGGAGAGGTTGTAGGGTAAAGGGAACACTCCTGCATTGCTGATGGGAATGCAAGCTGGTACAGTCCCTTAGAATGTTAGTGTGGAGATTTCTCAGAAAATTAGGAAACAACCTTCTTCAAGACCCACTAATACCACTTTTGGTTATATATCCAAGGGATGCTCAATCGTGCCACAAGGACATGTGCTCAACTATGTTCATAGCAGCATTGTTTGTCATAACCAGAACCTGGAAACAACCTAAATGCCCCTCATCTGAAAAATGGATGAGAAAAATGTGGTACATTTACACAATGAAGTACTACACAGCAGAAAAAAAATGACATCTTGAATTTTGCTGGCAAATGGATGGATCTAGAAAGCATCGTTTTGAGTGAGGTAATCCAGACCCAGAAAGACAGTTATCACATTTACTCACTCATAAGTAATTTTCAACTATAAAGCAAAGAAAACCAGCCCATAAATCACAATCCAAGAGAACCTAGACAACAATGAGAAACCTAAGAAGACAAGATCTCCTGAGTAAATTGGGAGCATGGGGACCTTGGGAGAGGTTTGACGAGGAAAGGGCGGCAGGGAGGGAAGCAGAGAAAAATGTAGAGCTCAATAAAAATCAATAAAAATAATAAAATAACAAAATAAAAAGCAGATAACATACATCCAACATACAATGGTACAGAATATACATTACCATTCCAAAAGGGAGGTAAAAGAGTAGAGAAGGATAATACTGGATCAAAGCAAGACCAAAACTATGCAGGAGAAGCTTCAAATTCTGCATCTCCATGTCTGATGTCAAAGCATTCTTCAGATATTCAAATTCTTTTAACTTTGTTGAATACAACATACTTCTCTCTCGTGGACTGGTCTTCCAGCTCTGGTCTTCAGGTCTCCTTGGTAGGTATCCTGTGACTCTGGCATGGCTTACATCTTCTGATCTCCAATGAAATTCAGACTGTACCTTCACAGTTTCAAGAAATGACCTCTCTGAGTTTCCATATAGGGACACCACATAGGCACATGTCTTGGCTCAGCATCTTTCCTTAAACTAGAGTGAGATTCAACAAATGGTTATTTTGTGTCCTTGACTCTAAAGCCAGAACAATGTTCATGACTGTGTCCATGTCAGATGCTCTTTAGCTCCCTCTTTCAATTACATTTACATCAGTTTCAGTTATGAATGTGTCTCTTCCCTGCTTAAGTTTTTTCTTAATTTATTTTCACAAATTTGGAAACTTCATTGAGTGGCATCTTGCGCTGAGGTTGCCATCCCTTTTATTCTATTTATTATCAGTCCTTTTAAGATTTTTGTCTCCTTGAGCATGGGATTTGGCTCCAACACCACCTTTCCTGGTGCTTTTTCTTCTTCTACTGAACATTTTGTATTTCTCCTTGCCCCACTTGCTCTTTTCTATTGTAGATCAGCACACAGGTGAATAATACTCACGACACCACACAGTCAATACTAGGCTGTCTTGGAATCTCCTCTGCCATTGCTATTAATTTCTATTAGTTGCCTGGCCACTTTGCAAATCATAATTCGAATCATACATCAGAAATTATCAGAGCACTGTAGTGCTGTGTTTTGGATTTGAGCTATAGACTCAGGCCTACTTATGTTTGAATTTTTATTATTACTGTCTAATCAAGACAGTTACTTAATTCCATTATCCTTAATTTTTTAAATTAAAATTTAAATTTGGTAAAATGCTGATAACTTTTATCCAAATGACTTCTGAGTAGATAAAACTAAACTGTGTTTAATGGAATGCTCATTGTTTCCTCACCTAGAAATAGAAATGGTATTTGAGACATCTTTCATTAATACTTATTTTTATTGATAATAGTTTTCTTCCCAGGGGAAAGATCAGACATTATTACCCACTGAAATTCGGGTTAGTTATGTAACTAAATTTTGTTCAATTATGCTTGAGTATACAAGTAATGTGTCATTTCTATGTGAAATTTTGAAGCAAATTTATACTTTTGGTCTTCACTTCTCATTGATGCTGACTCAAATTATGCTCTGGCAAAAATGTGGAACCTGGATAAAAGCTGGAATGATGTGGAGGAGAACCCGTTGCTGACTAGTGATAGACAGAGAGAATGAATAAACCTTTTCTGGTTGACCACTGATTTTAGAGTGCCTTAATACTCCCCACATAATTAACAAGATACCTTAATTACTACTGTAGTTGTAGTTATTATTTCATTATTATTGTTGCTATTATAAATTACTTTATTCAAAATGATTGCAATTGTCAAACTTCTGTTTGGCAGTCCATAAAAAGGACCTGGAAGAAGAAAGCTTGCTCTGCTTTTGTCTACTTGCTCTTACTATCAAATCCATTCCTTCACTGGCATTAGGCCTCACTTTGTTGGGATCTGGTAAACAATGAAGATCAGCTGAGACACCCAGACTCATGCACTCAACAACTACTAGATTCTTGAATCTTCTTCTGTTAGTAAACAGATATTGGACATGTCGGACTGCTGCCTATAAGTAAATGACTAATACATGAGCAAATCTATTTTCAGCCTCTAGAGACCCACGAAAAACACAGAATCATGGAGACCTTCCCGAATAACACATAGGGAGCATCTGTAGAAATCCTCCCAAGTCAGCTAGTTGGATGTGTCCTACCAGATGTGGTTGAGGCATTTTGGAAGTGAGATTTTTTCCCCCAATTCCCACAAAAAAGAAAGTTTTAGCTCACTTCTCTCTTTCTTGGAAACAAAATTGTTTGACTGGAAGTGAATCTTGGTCACTCTTAGATGTGGTAACATTTTCACAAAAAGGCAATGTGGTATAGTAGAAGGCATATTATGTCTGGTGTCTCAGCCTGGACATGAGTGATGGGCTGCCATTCTATTGCTATGAATACCATTTATAGCAATTCTCTGAGTTGTTCAGTATCAGGACCTTATCTTATAGGGTTTGCCACATGCAAGGAAAATAAAAGCAATTTCAATCACCTGTCCTTTAAGTAAACACACAAAACAATGTATTGCTTTTGGCTAATAGTACAGTTGTTTGCCCTGGAATTCTGCACACATTAGTATAGTCCAGGTGGGCAAACTCTCAGAATCGGACTGAACACTCCGCTCTTTCTACTTTCACTAAATGATAGCTGAAATCTCAGCGATGCCCTAAGTTTGAGCCATTTAAGAAAATAAGAGACAGAGGTTTTAACTGTTCCCTGTGTGTACAAGTTCCACCCCCTAAATTCTCAGTGGTGCTTCTCTTTGCGCCCATCTTATGCTTTCTCCAGATAGAGAACCACTACAACTGCCCAATCTGTATAATGCTACTCTTATGTGTTTGGGGACCGACCATTTGTTATTGGATAACCAATTGGTGTGCTCTTCTCTGGGGAAGATTATTTCTCTAACTGTCAGTATCCATCTCCTGATTGCTTATAGTTCTTTGGCTGAAGCCCCTGGGCTTTCCCCAGTCCATGCTAGCACATCTATTCTAAGACCAGAAAATGTAAGAACTAGAAGAAAAATCTTAAATAAAAACTACAGAAAAGAGAAAGTGAAAAATATTTGCCTGCTGGTAAAATATTTGCTTTACAGGACCTTTTTGTAGCTTGAAGAGTCTGAGTTGTACCAGTAGTGAAGTGGTAGCTATTTTTCATGCATCATTAACACAGGAACTGCTGTTTTCAGTCTAAGGACAATGGTAAGTAAGTAACCTGTATTGGCTGAAAGAAATACATACCTAAAGAATCAAGATGCATAAACCAATGGGGAAATTGTAGCAATGTCAATATGAGTAGGTTATTAAAAGTCGAGTAGGAAATAATCAAAGGTGATAGTTATGGGGCTGGAGAGATAGCTCAGTGATAAAGAGCACTTGACTGCTCTTCTAGAGGTCCTGAGTTCAATTTTCAGCAACCACCTGGTGGCTCACAACCATCTGTAACAGGATCAGACTCCTTTTTCTGGTGTGCATGAAGACTGAGCACTCATATACATAAAATGCATGAATAAACAAATCATTTTTTAAAATGACAGTTGTTCACTTCGGGGGGGCATATACAATGCTTTAACTAATAATGCTGATAATTCAAAAATCTCAATTGAGTTCTGAGTACAGAGTTTGGGCCGGATGCCAGATATGATGGCACATGTCTGCAATCCCAGTCTTCCATTTCTCATGAAAGAAGGATTTCAAGTTCAAGGACAGCTTGAGCTACCAAGCTAGTTGAATGACAGCCTCAGCTTTATAGCAAGATTCTATCTCAAACCAAAGCAAAATAAATAGATGCATAATAAAGAAAATTTGGAACAACAATGAATAAGTGGTTGCTTATTGCTATAGTTTGAGGACCCTCAAAAAAATGTGTTGAAATTTGTCCTCGAGATGATAGTTTTTAGAGGCCTTTCAAAAGTGATTGAGTCATGAGTACTATACTATCAGGAATGGATTAATGGCCTTATAAATGAGACTTTGAAATGAGTTGGCCTCTTTATCCTCCTACTGCTTGACTTTATGATGACATGGTGTTCACAGAAAAGCAAGGCTCATCTTAGGGACAGAGCAGTATCTTAGCAAACACTCTACCTGCTCATGCCTTAACTTTGAACCAGGTAGGCTCCTGAACTGTGGAACTTGAAATTCTTTTGTTTATAAATTAATCTTTCTGTGACATTCTGTTACAGCTGACAATGAACTAAGATTCCGCTGCATCTTGAAAGAGTGTAAATCAGAGGACACTAAAAGGCACCTGTAATTATTTTTCATAAATAAATGAATATAAGAAAGGTTATTTCAAGTATGTAGACTGTCCTTCTACCTCTTTTGGTGCAAGAGCACTGATTAAAATTAAACTTCCTTTACCGAACACACATTCATATAGTTTCCACGGGGACTGAGAATTCATGTTACATGGTAAGTATAGGGAATAAATACCAATACTTATATACATCTGAAGCCCCATGAAGTGCAAAACTAAAGAAACACAACATTTACTCTATAGCAATTTGTCCTTCCTCTGACCTCTGATGAAGTTCTATCACACTGTCTGAAAACTGTTCCCTGGTTGTTAATTTTGTCTCCTTTATTCTCAGACTAAGTTGAAACACCCAAGAGCAAAGACAGAATGACTGACTATCCTCTCCCACATGTACCTTCTATGCCCACTTGAATGCTGGACACAAGATCAATTCTGATGATGTTTCCATGATTACACTGTCAGTTACATAAAAAGACTTTCACTCAAGGGAGAGACAAGATAATCATGAAAGTAACTGGCAGAGAAACATTGGGATAAGTCTTGCAATTTTAATCATATGCAACATATTCTTGGAAGATCGAGGCTTTGGTGACTTAGGATATACATATTAAAACCAAATTCAAGGTCATCTGGAGAATCAGAAAACAGGCTAAGCTTCAGTTTTAAATCTTACTCTGTCAGTTATTGGCACAGACAGACTATATTGGCTTTTCTTTAATACTATTTCACTGTAGAAACTATTAACCCAAGAAGGAAAGAACCAAAACCACAGGGGTCCAGCAGGGCACTGATCTTGTGCCCAGACAGCTCCCTGATGGCCACAAAGGGCAGCAGAAACCACAACCCCTGTCTTTATTAAACTGTAAGGTTTTGAGGTGGTTCAAATAGCCTCCAGTATGTTTACCTGTGTCCTCACCTCTGTCTTTCACTCACCATTTTATACGGTACATTATCAAGAGTCTATTTGTGCCTGAATCAAAAATTATGCCACATGACTAGATAGTGTTAATAAAATGCTTGAATTCATCCCCAAGTGTTCAGAATGTCTGAGGAATTCAAGCAGCCATATAAGGAAAGAAGAGTCCAAAGGAGAAACGGTGTTTGTATTTGGGCTCATTTTTCAAAATGAACTTTTGTATCCCTAGATATATTGTACTTTTCTCTAAACTTTCCAGAATAGTCTCTTCCCTCAGCCGGGACTGTGCCTGCTTTTTCCTTTGACTGGAAATAGAGAAGATGTTGGTTTGAGAGCCCCACTTGGCTTTCAGAAAGACAGTTTGTTTGGGTTTAAATATTGTTAGAAAGACTATGGATATTTTATCTTCTCTCCTACATCTCTTTTTCCAAGGGACTTTTTTTGTCTGTGTATGAAATCCTTGAGTTATAGAAGTAACTGTAACATACAAGCAAATGTAAACCCGTGAGCCTTGACTTGGCAGAAGACACTATTATAACCTTCACAATTGGATGGGACAAGCCAAGAATGACGTGAGGAAGGGGCAAGCCAGTGTTGGACACTAAAATCCAGAAAACTCAGATTCTACCATGGGAGATATCTCACAAATGAGAGACATCAGCTAATACCAGTTCCTGAAGGTCAACCCTATCCAATCTTTCCTATTCTACATGGTTATCCCCCAACCCTGACCCAGCACCTCAAAAGGTTGCCCTATATTATTTAGAATTGTTACTTTTTTGGTTTTCCAAATTGTTACTTTTACACTAAATTCTCATACTGCTCTCAAAGTCTTTGTACAGGTCACCACACTGCTTTGCTGTCCGAGGTTACCCTCTTCTATAAGCCTATGGTTGTGGATGGGACCACATTATTACGCTGAATCTGCAGATGTTTGTGATGTGATGGTATTGCCTACTTTCTGTTTTTTAACAAAATACTTGAGCCTGGGTAACTTTTAAATAAAACATTATTTCTTTTCACAGTTTTTGGCTGTTAAAAGTCATGTACTGTCATTGGCTCATAAAAAAAAAGAGCTTCAATATATATGGTGTCACAGTAGCAGAAATGTACATCATGTTGACACAGGATGCCAGACTGTATATAAGGTCCTGGGAGGACTCCAGATGTGTATTAAGACCTCCTGATGACTTTTCTAATGATACCTACCTCTTAATGGTCCTGCCATCTCTTAATATCATCACATTTCGAACCACGTTCCCAAAACTTGAACCTTTAGGGCTCACCTTCACACTACAGTAATAACTGACTTGCAGTAGAATCACAGTAAAAGTTTGGGCAATAAATTCATGACAAGTGATATTTATTCAGCACATATGTGTCAGGGATAATAAGTCTTTCATAATATCACTTAGTCTCTATCAAATCCATTTTGGAAAAACATTGTCTTCCCCATTTAAGAGTCTTTTTGTATCAGTTTCCTCACTGCTGAGAGAGGAGTCACGATAGAGCCTGTGAAGAAGGTGAAAGTAACAAAGTGATGTGATCAAGCCTCACAGATTTAAGGTAGGGTCATTTGAGCGCACAGCCCAAACTTCTGCTGAATGAATTACAGGACTCAGGACCCTCTGAAGTTCACCTTTCTTCTTCCTGGGATAAATACAGATTGCTATCTTGTAATACGGGCGGTGAGCATGCCTATGAAACGTTTCCAACTTTCCTTTGACTTGTACAGAAACAGAATTTCATGACACAGGTAAGACGGAGAGCACACTTATCAGTGCACGGCTGTCTTTGTAGCTTTCAAACTTTCTTGGCAGTGAGGACTTTTCTTTCTGGGAGAACACTAGCAGGCACATGGCATCAGGTTTGGATAGACAGCTTAGCCTCCCTTCTAAAACCCTCTCCCCATCCTCTGTGAACACTCGAGTTATTTCCCCAGGTGTGGGATGTAGGTTTAGCATTTCTGCTCTCGCCAAGACTTCTTATATCAGTTGTTTTTAAGCTGTGGATCATGACCATCATGAAATGTCCCACATTTCAGATATCCGGCATATCAGTTATTTACATTATGATCCATAACAGTAGCAAGATTGTAGTTATGAGGTAGCAACAAAACAATTTTATAGCTGAGGGTCACCACAAATAAGGAACTGTACTGAAGGGTAACTGCATCAGGAAGGTTTGAAAACCACTTCCTTTAAAAACAAAATTAGAAGCCTAATAGCCTAAAGTATTTGATAAAGGCTTTATACCTGCTAAATATCCCAAATTATTTGTCCAGTGGCACACAGCTGGCAGATAGCAGAAATCAAGTCTTCTGGCTCTAAGACCCGCATCCTCTCCATTGTAACACATCCAGGAAACTGATTCCAAACTCTAGTTTGAATGACACGGAAACTATCTTACTTATCTCACATTACAAAAGAAATCCCTAAATCCCCAAAGTGAGGGTCCTATTTTCCTTTAACATATATGCTATGTCTATAGTGTTGATGATCAGAAAATGGGACAAACTCAATAGAATCAAATGACGATAAGATAAAGTCAAGGCTAAGACACTGCAAATCTAAAAAGGTTAAAGTCTGCAGTAATATTTGATGGTGCAAGCTACGCCCACACATCCAGATCCTGACCTTGAGCAACTAATCCTTAGAAAATCTGCAATCCATTAGTTTTACGTAGTTGTGTATGATGGGAACAGCAAGTGAGTCGATGCTTTTTCAAAACAAGGTAATGAAAGCCTAGTGTTTACTGTACTAACATGGGCTCCTCTCTGTCCATGGAATTTTAATAATAACCAACGTCAATGTTTAATTTAAAGATAGAGCACACTGGTTAAGAAACTGCTAAAAATAATCTGCTTCATATTGACGGCTTTGGCTTTGTTGACTCATAAAATGTCAGGGTTGGAGAAAAATAACTAACGGAAGCTTCAGCTGTGATTGTACCTTTAATTATTGATGTTCTGTTCTGAATCTTCACACCCAACTTCTAAGACGTGATGGGGCAGAGTACAGGCTCTGTGATGGACTAAGCATTCTGAAGCTCACTCTTGACACTGCCCATAATACTGAGCTTTGCAGAAAACAGTTGACTGATATACTGATATTCCTTTATATCAAGTGCTAAGTAGGAAGAGAGGAGTGTCTGTGTGTTACCAGATCCAGAAATCAGAGAAGATTAGGAGGCACAGTGTGCTCAGCCCTATACTGATGAAGCAAGCATTCTGGTTAGTTTTTTTCTGTTCACTTGATACAGCCTACGACCACATGGGAAGAGAGAAACTAAATGGAAGAATTTCCATTCACCAAACACAAGAAGCTCAATGCATGAAAATTTTCCTCAATACCTTCCAAAGACTCCTCACTGACAACAAAGGCTTCAGAATCAATATATTCAAGAGGTCTCACTGTTGAGGTGATTGAAAATGGGTAGAACTGAGTCTTGGATTTGCCAGCTACTCAGATGCGTAGTATGTGCAATGGTTAGTGTTGTTAACTTGATGAAATTCAGAATCACTTGGCAGGCAGACTTCTGGCATATCTGTGAAAAATTATCTTATCATCTAGCTTTTTAAACATAGCCCAGGCCAGGTCTACCTCCCTACAGATGGTGCTACCCAGGCCTCAGAATGCTGGGTCTTCCCATTTTAATCTTTGGGCCCTCCCACATCAATCATCAGTCAAGACAAACTCTCACAGACCTGACCACTGGCCAACTGACCTAGAAAATTCTTCCATTGTGTTCCCCTTCCCCCAGGTGATCCTAGGCTGTCACAGGTGGACAATATAAACTAACCAGAATACTTCCTTATGTTGCTTTCATCAGAGTAGTTCATCACAGCAACAAGAAAAGACACTAAGGCAGTGTTCCCACCTCACTCTGTGTCAGAGGTACCTGTAAGTTCTTCCTCTTCTTTGTCTGCTATTTCCTGGAGCCTTACATCATTGCTGGGTGTTTAACATACATTAAGTTCTACACTCTATATGGCTCTCCCATTTTTATCTCTCCCCCCAGACAATGCCAGTCAACTCCATGGATCCTGTACTTGTTCTCATAAAGAGAAAAGCTAGAATTGGTTTCTGAAAAATCACAAATGGAGACATGACACAGGCTTTCCAGGAGGTAGCAACGTGTGGGTGAATCATGCATTGCTCATGACAATGGGACTAAGTCAGCCTTCAAGGTTAGATTTTCTTTTTGTCTCCAGTTCCTTTTTCTAAAATTTATCAATTTCTGACATTTGCACACAGCAAGAACACAAAGTCAAAGGAAACCTATGCCCTCACCACCCCCCACAGGATCTGATTCAATGGCTTTCAAGCTTTGAGGTACAGCAGGCAGACAGTGCCTTTGGATGTCTCAACAGCAGAGAGAGAAACACCTGCTCCAATATGTACCTCTCAACTCTGCTGGCCTAATAACCCAGCCCAGACCCACCAGAGGGTGGGAAGGCAACCCAAGCTGTTTCATTGTGCTTCTATAAGACCAGGATGGAGAGGGAAGTTCTCATGAAAAAAGCTCAGGCAAGCCCCAAAATGTTTCCATATAGGACCAGTGTCAGCTGCATGTGGAATTGCTGCTGTCAGAGCAGGGAGACTCATTCTGAATCAGCCACAGTTTGCGTCCAATGTATTTGTGACATTTGTCATCCACTCAGTCAACTCTTCTGACAGCCTATTTGTGCCCAACACCTTAAGCCCTGAACCTTGTGGAGCAAAAGGGCAAGAATATTGCTTGTTAATTACTGTACCAGGTGCCAAGTGCAATGCGAACACAGAAGAAAGAAATGTAGGCAGATGGAGGAAGAAGAAAATTCAAGAAGAAGAAGACAGAAAGTGTCTAATTATATTTCTATTTGAATATCAAGACCACAAAAAATTAGCGGCTTATTTTTGTTGTTGTTTTGTTTCTGCATGCATACATTGGGTCAAAATGAAACATACTTACACTTTCAAAACATATTTGCTGGGTATATGAAATTTCAGCTGAACTGGAGTCCTTTATACCTGACAGTCTTTTCCTAAGAGGTGGTCATTGGACAAAGTTTGATTTGAGAGAGAGGTGATGTTCTCAAAGGCTTAATTCCTTTAAAATTTACTAATTTTTTAAACTTAGAGTTGCCTCATGTCTGTGCACAGCTCTGGCCAGTCAGATTCTACTCCTCCATGGTCCAAAATGCCTAAATCCAATTCCTTTTTATCAAAAAAGCCAGCAGTGCAGATGAATGGGCCTCACTTTGGTCTCTGCCCAGCCATGCATTTCATAGAACCAGTTTAAGATCGGCAGGAATGTAAATGCATGTTGGCCTTACCTATGACCAGAATTTTTCCTTTCATCTATGTGCCTCACTAAGTCCTACTCCTAAGAAGAGCCAGTGTAACACAATCACTCGTACACATCAAATGTTTAATTCAACAACATGAAGAAATCGCACAGAGGGAAGAAGTCTTGCCTCTGCTTTCCTTCCCAACATCTTCCGTTCTCATGCCCTTGTCCTGTTTTCCTTGCTCGTACAAAACAGATGATCTGTCTCTCCTTTTAAGGCAAGTCTGAGTTGCTTTGCCTCTGTGTATATTCAGAGGCTGCCCTATATATTAGAATGATCCATAAAGCCCTTCTATTTCTCTTTTAGGGAGCCTAAGATTTAATATGTAAAGATGATATTGAGCAATAACTCATTGGGAAATTACTTTTGCTATATTTAGACATTGTTTTTGTTTTATAATTCAACACAAATGCTTTCAAATTTCTAATCCTAGGACCAGTTTCAAATCCTCAGAGCTTCTCTATCTTTATATGATACCACAAATAATAAGCCAAACTTTTTTGACAAAATATATAAAAAATATCAATGTCTATCTAGGATTTTCTTGGATGTGAATACCACCTTTTTGGCTTAGCATTTCAAAAATGTAATTATATATCTCAAACAAATAAGGAGCAATTTGTTTTTCTACTTTAATTTTCTTCAACATTTGTAACATGGATGAAAACAATGGGTGAATTACAACTGAGCATTTTCTCCTGAGAATAAGTTCAATCAAATTAATGATGCTGGACCCCAACTGTACATGAAGAATCTGCTGGAGGACCTTTAACATGACCCCATCCTGGGTCTTGACCTAAAGAAATTAAATCAAAACCCTAAGGGATGTAATCCTGACTTGTAATGACTTATAAGCAGATTTAATTGGTAGATTGCCAGAACTGAGACATACTGAATTCAGTCACCAAACTGGTTTCCATGGCATCAGATCTTTATATTGTCCTTGCAAGTACGTGAAGCCAACAATAGGTCACACAGTCTGGGAGTGTTATGGAGAGATGGATTTAAGGAGAAACATTAATGTAGGGAAGACTAAGAGGGTCTAAGGGCACAGAAACATTTCGTTTCCATGATAGTTGAGAGTGCCTGAGGGTTTGCTGACTTGCTTCCTGGGGTTTATGTACAGGTTTCTAAAACCTCCAAACCTAACCATGCCATGAGAGGACGTAAAAGAGAAAGCTTAGCTTTCTCCATGTGGATCAGACTGCAGGCCCCTTTCACAAAAGGTTTCTCAGTCATGACATTTCACCTGCTGCAGATAAAACCACCACGCAACAAAACCGGCCTTCTTTGCTCCTTACCTACTGCAACCTGTCTTCTATCCCCCGCTTTACCTACATTTCCTAGTCTTCTCTCTTGTGTGTCTTCTTCAGGGTCTCCATTGCTGATGCTTCTGAAGGAGGGAAGACATAACCATGACGGGTGATGAGAAAATGTTGCTGCCTGGCAACGCAAAGCTGTGGCTCAGCTTCTTGGTTTGCTTTGCTTCTCTGTGTTGCTGTATTTGTTTCCTAGAAGCCTCTTACTGAATCTGAGTGACAGGGTAGAACTTAGGCACAGGAAATAACAAGGACTGTACTTAATCATATAACCCATGGATCTTACTTACTTTGGTCCTCACAGGTACCTGATCTGGGCAGAGACATGGAGGTTCCAATATCAAAGGCCGCTTTTTTTCTCTTCTCATGACTTAACTCTGGAGTTATCATACAGCTAACTGGTAGAGCTGGGGTTTCTCTTGATTTTCTTGTCTTTTATCCTCACTACAATTACTTGCAGATTTCCAGTTGAAGAATTCAAGGTTCAGAAAGGCACATGAGCATGGCCAAGGTGACGTACCAGGCAATTGCCAGAGTCCATGCACACTCACCTGATATCTCCCTCACCCGTGCCCAACATCCCTACCTGAACTTCTAAAAAATCTCCAATTGGCTTCCAAGGCCATGTCAGTTTGCTATATAACGTGGTACTTTCTAGGCCCTATATTTTGAATTTGTGTCTCCTGTTGTGCCAACACATGATGTATCTAATCATTAACAAATAAGATTTGGGAATGAACAAGTATATGTTTCACCAGCTGGCAATTTCACTTACCAAGTCATGCTTTGAAGTGATGAAGGGGCTTTCGAGCCAAGGTTCTGTGACCTGGAAGGTCTCAGGTTAGATTCAAAGGTGTAATTCATCAAAAGACCCCACAATATGGGAAGAGACTAAGACTCCTACCAAGTGGTCTATGGTGAACCTGGGCTCTAAAGCACTCAAAGGAGAATTTTTCTAAGCAGTTGTTCAAAAGAGAAAAATAATGCCAAGATGGTCAATCCAAAAACAAGAAAAGAAGTTGAATTTGTCTGACATATCATTCACCCAATTGGAAGTTATTGTTTAAAGAGATTTAATTGAGAATGATCAGAGACCACAACTGGACTTAGCAGACAGACATCCATGGATATTAGCAGTGTATTCTGGGTAGAGGGAGGAGGGCAGCCATACCACATACTTGATACTTCTAAGCTTACTCATACCATCATCCTTTAGCGACAGTTTTGTTGGCATTTGAGTCTCGACAGATACAAATCCCAAACTCCAGAGGAACAGAGTTTTCACACACAAAGCAAAGGAAAAGAAACAGGCAGGAGCTGCAGGTACTGGGGAACCCATAAGAATTATTTGGTGAGGTCTGAGCCATTTAAAATTGATTGAAAGAACTTAGACACAACTGGCTGGTTTAAAGGGATGGAAACAGCATGGAGAGTAGAGTAGCTCCTTTAAAACACAGGCTGCAGCCCAGCACAACTGATCTCTGTATCCCAGATTGGTCCAACCCCGAGATTTTTTAAAACAGAGAGCTCTGGCCTCCCCAAGGATAAGAACTGCCTCATCATTGATGATATAATCAAATTAGTCCAGTTAACTTTAGTGGACTTAAATAGACTAGATCCTGCAGAGCGTCATGCTAATAATCATTTAAATTAATTTCAGAGGAGAAAATAGAAGTGACAGAAAACAATATAACACTATCATTGCAAAATTGAGTGGTGTTGCCCTTTAGGGACACATAGATGGTTTTAAATAGTATAAGGGTAGAAAAAGCCAAAAGTAAAGGTTAAAGAGTTTTCTACCATGACTTCTAGGATATAAACTGGTGCAAGTAAACTCGGGAAGCTCAGTTTTGAACCTTCAGTTAAAAGCTGAATTTTTTCTTTGTGTTCACCTTCTTATTTAGCTTCTCTAGGATCATGAATTATAGGCTCAATGTCCTTTATTTATGGCTAGAAACCAATTATGAGTGAGTACATCCCATGTTCATCTTTTGGGGTCTGGCTTAGCTCACTCAGGATAGTGTTTTCTATTTCCATCCATTTGCATGCAAAATTCAAGAAGTCATTGTTTTTTACTGCTGAGTAGTACTCTAATATGTATATATTCCATACTTTCTTCATCCATTCTTCCATTGAAGGGCATCTAGGTTGTTTCCATGTTCTGGCTATTACAAACAATGCTGCTATGAACACAGTTGAGCATATACTTTTGTTGTATGATAGGGCATCTCTTGGGTATTTTCCCAAGAGTGGTATTGCTGGGTCCATGGGTAGGTTGATCCCGAATTTCCTGAGAAACCGCCATAATGCTTTCCAAAGTGGTTGCACAAGTTTGCATTCCCACCAGCAATGGATGAGTGTACCCCTTACTCCACAACCTCTCCAGCAACGGCTATCATTGGTGTTTTTGATTTTAGCCATTCTGACAGGAAGGTGAACCCAAAGAAAAACATATAGTTATCCTCCTGGATATTAACCTTCATCAGGCGATGAAAGGAGACAGAGACAGAGACCCACATTGGAGCACAGGACTGAAATCCCAAGGTCCAAATCAGGAGCAGAAGGAGAGAGAGCACGAGCAAGGAACTCAGGACCGCGAGGGGTGCACCCACACACTGAGACAATGGGGATGTTCTGTCGGGAACTCACCCAGGCCAGCTGGACTGGGTCTGAAAAAGCATGGGATAAAACCAGACTTGCTGAACATAGCAGACAATGAAGGCTGCTGAGAAGTCAAGAACAATGGCACTGGGTTTTGATCCTACTGCACGTTCTGGCTTTGTGGGAGCCTAGGCTGTTTGGATGCTCACCTTACTAGACCTGGAAGGAGGTGGGAGGTCCTTGGAATTCCCACAGGGCAGGGAACCCTGACTGCTCTTTGGGCTGCTGAGGGAGAGGGGGTTGATTGGGGGAGGGAGAGGGGAATGGGAGGCGGTGGTGGGGAGGAGGCAGAAATCTTTAATAAATTAATTAATTAATTAAAATAAATAAATAAATAAAATTAAAATGTTGCTGTGAAAAAAAAGAGCTGAAATTTTTTGAATAATTTTGCTTTAATTGAAGTTGTGATCTCAAAATGTTTTAGATTTTTTCTTGAAGAGAAAAATATAATTCATTCTAAAATATTAGTAATATTTTATAAAATTGTTAAGATAATGTATAACGTACATTATATTTAACTACATGTTTTAATAATAATATGTTAATATGATGATATTAATATAATCCAGATGTATTTTTACTGCTGAGCTACAAACCCTGGTATAAGAGAAATGCACAAATATCAGTTAGAAATAAATATAATTTATAGTAGCAATTTTCACTATGTTTGTGTTCCTAAACATTAGTCAGAGCTCAGATATTAACCATAGTTCTCCATTACACACAGAGGAGTGAAAAATTCTGGCTGTTTGTAGCAAGATAAAGTCTTCCTATCTTGTGCTTCCATCTTTTTAGCAAATGTGTTTTCCATTTCCAAGGCATACACAATCACCATAAAGTTCCTAATATTTCATGCCAGATGAAACTATGGAACTATGTAGTGCCACAGATGCTTAATACCAGGATCTGGAGTATGGAAGAAGAGGTGGAAGGTGGTAAAAGGATAGAGGTGATGGCGACCCAACGAGTGGGTCTAGATTCTTTGTCCTGTGTCGTGTCTGTGGTTCTGCTACGTTCTAAATGGCTATTTCTTCCCATAAGTTTAATGTGAATTTGTTTTTACATGACAAAAGTGACACACACACACAGAGAGAGAGAAAGAGAGAGAGAGAGAGAGAGAGAGAGAGAGAGAGAGAGAGAGAGAGAGAGGAGGGAGGGGCAGAGGAGTATGTTAAAGACAGAGGAAAGCAAGGCAGACGTAATAACTTGGCTTTAAAGTGTTAAAGTTCCTGCCTTTGGAACACAAGAATCTTGCTGTACCTTTAACATCCACACAAAGAAAGTCAGGCATGGTCATGTGCTTATAATCACAGCACTGGGGAGGCAGAGGCTGTAGCTCTGCCTGGAGCTTATTGGCCAACTGACCTAGCCTAAAAATATTGAGTCCAGGGTCTCAGCAAAAAGCTCTATTTCAAAAAAATATGATGAACGAACTAGCTCCTAAGGAGGTGGACCTCCAACAACCTCATACATATTTGTAGGTATTTGCCAGTTCAAACACCTGAAGATAAATACACACAGCTAAATAAATAAATAGAAAAACAAGCAAAAGATGCAATCTGAAATCACTTTTAAGCGACTTAAATCTATAAAGTTTTGCACCTTAAATATATCTAATGCATCTGGTACATACAGTAAGTCAGGTTGCAAATACTAGCTGGTAATGTTTTGATTTATAATTTGCCTCTTAGAAACATTTTCTTATATTGGGAGAAACACAATAGACAAGGTTCTTACAGACAGCTATTTCTACGTGTGACTTGTGATATCTCATATGTTACTTAACTCTGGCATTCCTATCCTTTTCCTGCTCCAATTTTAAAACAAAGTATTTATTCAGATACATGATTTCCTTCTAATACTCCGTTTTTCCAAAAAGCAGGTACCCTTTGAGGCCTTTGACCATGATGCTATTTTGCCCTCAGAAAGGCTATCCAAATAAATTCAAGGAACATTCTCCTATACTATACGCCAAAACATTATTTTAATGGTTTTAAAAACACCTTTGCCGTCCTAATAAAGGGTAGCATTGTTTCTTCTTCCTTGATTTGCATTTGATAGGTACCTTACCCAGGTCTATTTGCAGGAAATCTATTCTTAGGTTCCCATGCCCCCCTGTCTACATCTAGCACTGGAGGATATAACAATGGCTGACCTCACCAAGTGATTTACTCTCCTCTCCTCAGTAAGAGCTGATTCTTTCTGACAAGGTGAACACTGCTCATGTATATATTCCTAGGCTGAATAGGTTTTTTAAAAAATGAAATCTTGCTTACAGTATTCCTACTACTGCAAAGTTGTAGAGTTTTATCTGCCAAGTGTAACAGTCACCATCTTTATCAGAGCAGCTTGACGACGACAAGAACTCCTCCCCAAAGATTATGTTGATTTTGTAGACTATTGATGTTTCCTCCAAGAAGGAAGGGTTGGAAGATTTATTGGACACCAACCCAGAAATTGCAGCTTCTCCTTCTTTATGCTACACAGACAAGTATATACATAATTCTGCCTCAAATGCATATGGCTTTGTGATCTCAGGAGGTACTAGAGTATATACACCATGGCCAATTGACAGAAAAAGGGATTCCCTCTATGCAGCTATAGAGGAATCATCATTCAGTGTTAGAGAAGACTTTCTGGTGGTACAACTGCTTTGGGACCAACCATGCCCCTCTAATTTTTTACTTGTGTTCTGTAAATAAACCTCCCAAAAACTCATTGGGTCCACAAAGACTTCAGGAGAATCACACTTTGGTTTGTCATGGAAGGTCTATAAAGATGGAATAGACATTTGGTTATGTCTCCTCAGGGGGGAAAAATGGCAAAACAAGCCATGAAGCTTTCTGCAGATATACCATGTGGGGAACAAAGTTGATCTCTATCAGAGAGTCTCTAGGTTGGATATATTGCTATAGACAACAAAAGACAGAAAAAATATTACATTTGGCCAACTAGAAAGATTTCCTGAAGGACAGATGCCACCAGAGAGGTGGTGGTTTTATTAACCATCCTGGTGATATCCAGTGAAATGTTGAAAGGCTTATTCTTGCTATCATAGGCAAAAAAGAATTGGAGAAGGCCTCTCTGAATTCCTGGTATTTGTAATTTCTTTATAGACTTACAAAATACCAACTGGAACCAATCATATAACAGAGGCAGGGGCAGGGAAAGAGTAACAGAGAAGTCATTCCCAGTTAACAAAGATTTACACAATGACATGATCCAAAAGGCCAGGCTTGGTGCCATGTCACCAGGAACTCACATGTTACTTTTCTGAACTTTAGCCAATTTGTAAAGTGCCCTTTACCTCAGGCAGGATCAGAGCTTATAGATTTAATACACATTTCACCAAAACTCATATTTGAGATCATGATCACATTACTGCTATCTCTAAGCATTAATTTTCTCATCTTTCAAATGAAATTAATAATGGCTTTTCTCATAGGACTCACTTTGAATTAAGTTGTGCTTCTTCAAATTCATGATGTCAAGTCCCTAATCTTCAGTGTAACTGCATTTTAGAGATAGAACTTTTAGAGAATGTGAATGAATCCATAGAGTGAGCACTTAATGCAATAACACTTGTGACTTTATAAGAAGAAAGGTCTTTCTTTATGTGCAAAGCACAGAACAGAAGCTGTGTGTGGACACAGAGAAAAGTTGAGCCAAAAGCAACGTTTTCTCTAGGAGTCAGATCAGCAAGAAATTTGATCATAAACTTACCAGCTTTCAGAACTGTGAAACGAAAGTGTTGTTTGAACCATTGTGGTGGTTTGAATGAAAATGGCCCCCATAGACCCCATAGACTATAGGTGTGCATGTATGTGTGCATGTGTGTGTGTGCGTGTGTGTGTGTGTGTATGTGTTTGTACCAATCTCTTTCCCTGAAAATGATAACATTGAGAAGTGCAAATAATTCCTGGGTAGGTTATTACATGTATGTAGTTGCATAGCAAAAACCAAACTCAAATATACCCAGCTTCAAATCCAGAAACTAAATTAGTGTAAATTTTTGAAGTCATTAGTCTTAATGTAGAGTCCAAAAATTAGTGTCTGAGACTTAGTGTGATGAACAGATGAAATTAGGAGCATCACCTGGGTGTCTAATATCAATGTCAGAAATCAATATCATTTCCCTGCACAGCCACCCACCAAGGTCCTGTATCACCTTGTAAAGTGCTAGGTAACATGTACTGGGGTCATGGCATAGTCTTCCCATTGTGCTGCTACAGTGTTCTAGCCGCATGGACATTTTTGCCAGTGTGAAATTGGGCACAGAAATTCCTCTTAGTGTTTTTTACCCTACAAACTCTAATTCCTGGCTTGGAGTTAGTGAACTTTTACTTTCACCTTAAATAACCTGGGGAATGGGACACAAAGGAAGGATGGACACTGGGAGAAAGAGAACAGAGAACAACACAAATTGGTTCCCAACTGCTAAGTCCCATCAGATTGTCCAGAATGAGGGCTCAGTTTGCAGCTGCGGAACTGGGGTAAGAATGCAGATTCTTTAATGGAAAGAGCTTT